>NC_136784.1:5430763-6630763 GCF_947034865.1 Barbatula barbatula
TTATTTTCTTCTATTTAAGAACCCTTATGCAAAAAATATATGAATATATTGTATTAACATTGTTAATATATTAAAATGTTACAATATATGAAGGAATTGCACCTTTAATATAGAAACAAAATACCAGCGCTTGATTCCAGTATATGGAATTATGTAATTTTATATATATATATATATCCGATTATGTTTTCCAAGATTCTCTCTTTTATTTTTTTAAAAAGAAGTACGGAAAATACTGCATTCCTTCATATTAAATGTCAGGTTTATAATATAGACCTTTTTTATTTGATGATAGTAATGTAACTTTTAATCTTTAAACAACTGAGCTTGAATATCACTTTTTATAAGTCACAGTCTATAATTATTGCAAGATATTCAAAGCTGTTTGTTGTCGTTTAGATCTCAAGGTACAAAATGAATGTCTGAATTTTTAAATCTTTTGCTTGCGACCAGAGCCGTCTAGCCTCTTTTCACAGTGTTATTTGTGGACTTCCTGTCACAGGAAGACATCTCTAAAGACTTGTGTGTATCCCTTTTTCCACTTTCCCATCTCAATGCAGACCTTCAGTCGAAACACACTGTTAACTGGAAAATACTACAGATGGCAGATATCTCAACACAGCCAATATTCCCCATAGAGCCCTGAGTCTGTCAGGCCATTTATAGACAGATCATTCCTGTCATACTTAAAAGATAAGTTGGCTATAACATTCATTGTCAGGTGAGACCAAATGCGTGAAGCTGATAGATTTTCCCTGTGTAACCACAATGTTAGGAAAAACAAAATAGGCTAAAACAAAAGATGGCCTCTTAGGGATTGAAATGGCAGGAATGTTCCAGAACAGAGGTTTCATTGTGCGTAAGAGCTGAAACAGATGTCCACTCGATGCTGATGTTTTTATGTAGGTGTGAAAAAAGTGCAGAGTGCTCTTCAACGCTATTTATCTGCCCTAAAAGATTCATGGTGCACATTATCCTGGATCCTCTTGTCATGCTTCTGCCGGCAGGCAGGAAGAGTGTTCTGTAGAAAAGCAGTTATGGACGTTACATTTCTGTAAAGTTTATCTCGGAGGACCCCCTCCTCTCGAATTGGCTCAAAAATAACCCTTAGAGAGGGCGGAATGAGAGCTGAACAGCAGCTAGTGTAAGCCACCAAATGCAAACCAGATGGCTTGAGAGAGAGAGAGAGAGAGAGAGAGAGAGAGAGAGAGAGAGAGAGAGAGCGCTACTGAGATATTGCAGAGCAGACATGTTAAATGTAAACAAACTTGCTGACAGATGAGACGAGGTAGTCTCAGGCAAAGTTCCCAGGCCCTGTTCTGTTGCTTCGTTGTACTACTTTATAGTTGTTATAATAAACTCTGCGCTACCACTGTTAACATTTTTTGACCTTGTGTCACTTCGCTATAGATACATCGTAGATTATCACTCACGTTTATGTTACCAGAAGGGCGGAGCTTGACCTGTGGTTTGTGGGCGCTCCAAAATTTGGGTAATGAAATTGAATCTAATGTAGTCCGTAATTAATTATGACATATTTATTCAGCTTGACCTTTTTTACGAATAATGTCGATAAATAATATAAACGTTTTAGAGCGGCAGCCACTGTGCTCTGCTTTTGATTCTTGGGTTTGTCGGAGACTTTCTTACCAAAAGGCGTAAAATGTAACATTTATTGATGATTATTGATGATTGTTAATGTATAATACTACACTGGGAATTTAATCAGTTTATTGTAGAATCAATTACTTAGTTTGATACTTTTTTTTTCTTTCTGCATAGGCATAGCATAATTGGTGAAGTTTAAGCATTTGTATGTGTACATGGTTTATCTTGCCCTTTTGTCCAAAGCAAAGGCAGCGTTTTGCTTTCAAAACTGTAAAACTTATCTTTTAAATTCTGAAAGTAAACCTGATGCCAAATGCTGTGATAATGTGGCGCCATCTTGTGGTTCAACGCTGACATTGGTTTATAAACTCATCTTTAAACTCCATGTTAATCTGTTGATAATTCTCTCGATTTCGACTTTAATAAACACTCATCCGTTTTTTTACTTCTTTAGATAAAAAGCCATACACCTGTGACCACTGTGACTTTTGCACCTCGGAGCCCTCAGCCATCGCCACTCATGTCCAAACTCATCATTTGGCCATCAGGGACTGGGGCCAGAGGAGTGATGCCTTATCCAGCACACTCAGCCAAAGCCAAACTCACCAAACCAACCACACAGGCTTCCCAAGGCTGAGAAATGCCCTGCTTAAGCAGCCCTACCGGCCTTTCGCCACCTCAACTCACCTGGAGAGGGCAGCACTGAGCGACACCGTTATATCTGCTTCAAAGAGCGAGGATGAAAAGAGCAAAGGGCCGGAAGACGGCCAGTCCATGGATAAAGTGGATGCCAGTCTGCTTAATCTCTCTGTGGAGGTGGATCATGAGAAGGCGGACGTTTCATGCGCAGTGTCGAACAGTTTGGTTAAACACCAGTGTCCTTATTGCTCCTATGCAACATTGTATCCAGAAGTTCTCTGGATCCACCAACGAATTGCACACAAAGTTGACAGCACTACGTTGGTGCCCAAGTGGGCGCCGAAAAATGTTCTTAAGGGGCCTAAATCACTTCTTGAAATAAAAAGACGCACTGGGCCGCCTCCGTTTCTGGAGGGTAAGGATTGTCCCTCTTTGCCCCAGGTGAGAACTTGTCGAACGAGCCCACCTGATTCCAGCCCTGGAGGGACAAAGAAATCGAAACCTCTGATGAGTAGCAGCGAGTCTAGTTCTTCGCGAAACAAGCGCTGGCACACAGCACCAGGGGCGTCATTGCAGTCTTCCAAACACAAAACCGGCAAGTCCAGGACCGATGAGTTGGCAGGCGGCAAACAGAAAGCAGACATCTGTCAAAAGAGTTCCTCGCGGCACACGCCGAGTCCGCAGAAGGCGGGAAACCAAAAGACAGGGAGTAGAGTGATGGAAAGTAGTCTGCTACCTCAAGAAGGACTTCATTTTATGCTCTCCAGCAAACACAACCTCTCAGATCAAAGGAGCTCCAAAGCCAATGTTCCTCAGAATCCTGGGAGATCGGATTCTCAGGCTCAGGATACGCAGTCTGTGGCTGGGTACGAGTCCTGGAGCAGGCTAGGTTTAAGTGGACCATCTTCACACACTCAGTCCAGGAAGCAGTCATCAGCTGACAGTCCAGAAGGCGCGACGGACATCTTGAGCTTTTTGAAGAACTGCAGCCCTCATGATCTAGCAGCGCTTTACCACCACTGGGGCTTCAGCAACGCCATGGCAGAGCAAGCAGGTACTGTATGAGGCTGTATGTGGCATTTCTGAATTCTAAAATTTCGGGCTCTGCACGATATTGAAGAAACTTTTGATATGCAGTAAGTTGCTAAATAATGTTAGGTTTGTAAAATCTATTAAATGCCATAATAACAATGTAAAAACCTATAGTCATATCAACGTGAAATAACATTCATCTACTTCTTTGCCTCTAATAGTTATGCTACATAATGTCAGTGTGCCTGCTATCTGCATCGACCAAAAACTTTGACTACACTAACATTTGATTATACTTAAATCATTCAGTTATGGCAAACAATCACAATATGCATATTGTGTTATGCACACTTGCGATATTTTTCATATATTTGGAATAATTTTGGTATATCTTACAATAGCTCAATGATACAAAAACGTTTAGGGGGCACATTCGAATGTTGTTTGGACCTATTGCTTGTCTGTTTTTAAGTGGTCATATAAAACAGTTTTGTCGTGGGTTAGCGCACACAAGAGTGTCACATGAACCTATTGCATTTGTAATTATCACTCTTGAATAGTCATATAGGCCAAGATGTGCGATTTTATATTTCCTTTGGGGAAATACCGACATGTGCATATCGCTGCTGTCCTTCCTAAACTCTATATCTCCATATTTCGCAATTGTTTTGTTGCCATAAATCATTATTATTAGTCACCCTTTATGTTTGTCACTGGGTTTCGTGAATATCTAACCAATAAAAAGTATTAAAAAGTGCTTGTCGACAACACACTTTAAATAGTTAAAAAAGTTCTGTGTTTTCATCCATTTCCTGAACAAACAGCGAATTCAGACATCTGAGGTTCCCGAAGGACAGCGACGATAGGTCAATCAACAATAGATACAAATAAATTCAGAGATGGACGTAAAGCTGTGGCGAGGGTCTTCATCATTGATCGTTGACATAAGATTGACATGTTAAAAACTGTTGTCAGGTCAAATTATCAATTTATTCTGCAAAGGCGCATTAACTACATTTTATTCCTGAGCTGAAATGATAAATGAAAACTGCCCAGGCTAAAGTGGCATGCATCATGTGCAAAGGTTAATGGAACTATTGAGTAATCTCTTCATCATCACGTAACCTATAAAGGTGTGTAAAAACATTTGAGACAGCCATTGCTTAGAGGCATCACGAGCTTTGAGCATGACAAGCTTTGAACATTGCGCTCGTAACATCATGCCGGGTGGTCTCTGAGAGGTCAGAGCGCCTCAACGGCGCAAATATGCAAAGCAGCAAACTCATTGAGTGAATGAATGATAGAGCAAATTAAGCCACCAGCTGCTTTGAAAAATA
The DNA here is from genome assembly GCF_947034865.1 of Barbatula barbatula. NCBI lineage: Eukaryota > Metazoa > Chordata > Actinopteri > Cypriniformes > Nemacheilidae > Barbatula > Barbatula barbatula. The sequence goes on from NC_136784.1 coordinate 5,435,380, forward strand.
AGTTTTTCCGCTTTTTTTATTTGAGGAATTAGCGCACGGCAGTTGGCTCGTTTCAGCGTAGTTCTACGGAAAGACTGTAGAAGTCAGCTGTCCGGCCAGATATCATCAGCGCTAGCCAGCCCTTTGAGTCACATATGATAAAGTGACCTTTCCGATATTAGACTTTCCTTTTGTTTGTGCTGTCCGCTGCTTTTCCCGTCGAGCGGCTCCTGTATGCTAAAGACCCTCGGACCCGTGTTTACCAAACGTAGCCTTGCTTGCTACCGCCACCAATGCTCTCAGTCACGGCTGGTAAGCAGAGCCTGAGGGAGTCCGGGCAGGTAGGACCGGCCGTGCCAGGTGATGGACAGGAGCCAAGGGGACAGCATTTCAGCTCGCGTTCTTAAAGCGCCCTGAGGGGAACCGAGAAGCCGGTTGCTTCGGGTTTCACTTCCGTTCCTGTTATTTCAGCGAGTCCTTTTACGACACGCACGTGTCCGAGCGATTCCCCCCGCTCAGATGAGAGCTGACATAGCCAGAGCGACTGGCAGGAAAAGAGCATCTAAAAAGAGAGAGAGGAGAAGACAAGGAGAGGGTGGAATGGGAAAGCAGCACACCTGACATGTGACATGGTAGCGCAGATGGGGGCACGTCACAGGCCAGGGCTTTTAATAAACAGTAATTTATGCGGTCACATGGCCCGTGTTCATGTCAGGCTGTCGGAGGTGCTCCTGTGATGCACAGTGACAGCTCCCCATCCAAGCCCTGAAGGTAGCATCCCATAATGACACATTAAACATACTAATGATGCAAGCGCCCCTCTCTCTCTCTCCCCCTTTCATTTCACAGGTTCGCTACATGTTTTTTCTATTCGTTTTGATTTCTGTTCATTCTTTCTGTGTTTGTGTGTGTTTGAACTGTAGGGTTGGCGAGGTCAGGGTCTCAGCAGGGGGAATACGTGTGTCCTGTGTGCAGGAAGAGCTTCAGTCAGCCCAGCCACTACCGCACACACATGAGATCACACACAGGTGAGATACACACAGTTACAAACATAAAATCATATGGGTAACAAAGTAAAACGGCTACGAAAATACTTTTTAAAAGTATAACAGCTTTTCAAATGAGACTTACTTTTTAATAACCACCTAAAGCTACAGTTTTAATGTATTTTTAAAAGAGATGTAACGTTTCACTCTGCTCAGGATGCGATATGATTCACTAGACTGATCTCACGATACGATTTTTTGAACAAAGTAAGTTGAGACAAATAAGAAATGAACACGTGTCATTAGATTATTTCTCAAACGCCGCATATTTCGTTGTAAAATGAAAATATATATGTCCAATAACTAAACTAAATTTCTAAAATAAAACAAATTCCAAATCAAATAAAAAAAAGAAACATCAGCATACTGACATTTATCAAGTGTGCAGTAAACACAGCGTCCCCTGCTGTTCAATACCTGTATCGCGATTCATTTAACATCTCAACCGACTGGTCACATAGGATTATCGAATATTCATCCGGCTCACAGTAAATCGTTACATCCCACATTTTTTATGTATTGATAGACAAAGCAAGAGATACACAAACCGTACCTGTACACACACACACACACACTGGAACTTGACGTCTATAAGCAATAAACAAAAACATTCTAAAACACAATATATCACATTTTGATGATTTTGTTAGAATTCTTAATGTCATCATGATAATAAATATGTCACATTTTTTAATGTACAGTAGCCACGTAATGCTAAATAATATATACACACCATTTCACATATATATTTAAACGTGCATGTGCACGTTTTTGTATAAGTGTGTGTGTATGTATAATAAACGATCTCTGTCTGTCCTTGGACGAGTCTTTCTCTTTTTTTCTGCAAACATATTTGCGCGTGACTCTGACCTGTGAAAATTGTATACATTATTAATCAGATGTCACTTATAGAGCTGTAATTGTGCATGCTAATAAGCTGAGCAGTCACCAGTCCAGTGTGATAAACGTCAAATGCTCGCTGAGAAAATGTGACAATTTGCCCTTGTCTCCTCGTCAAACCACACACACACACACATAGATAAACACACTCCTCAATCACATATACGATTCAACCAGTCATGCAACAACACACTTTACATGCATTCATCTATTCATTTATATTTTGTGTGCCAAATTTTAAATAGACTGGGGTTGTGTCATTTTATTTCATATCACTTCACTTTTGGTGTACAAACGATACAGTTAAAGGGAAAGTTTACTTATGACTTCCTTTTTCCATGGATCGCGATATCTGTGATGCTAGACGGATTAAAAGTGACTGACAAATCTTCATTCATTTTAATTGTATTAAAAAGGTTGTGGTGTAATTTTCTAATTTTTTTCTTCTTTTTTGCGTGAACTAACAATTGAATCCTCTTTATTTTTGTCATTTACTAGACCCGCCTCCCTGTATAGAGGGAGTATATGTATAGAGAAGCATTATTACACACCCTTTGGCACTGTAGGAGCTTTCATTCATTATAAAGAGGTCATGTCCCACCCATATAGTCCAAATTTCCTTCTCTCTTTTAAAAGGGGTGCACTTAGCCATTCAGCACATGAGAGGGCCCAGTTTTCTTTTTTAAGAGAGTGTGATGGTTGTGTGCGCCAGCCGGTCTGATCCCCAGTGACAGAGGCCAAATGCTACATTTTACTGAGAGCGCTCTCTCTGTACACATAGACTTGCAATCAACGTCATCAGTGATCGCTCTTTTCAGCGTGAGCTTCCAAATGAAGCGGGGCAGCGGCCCCCGGCCTCCATTAGCATGCACACTAACTCTGTGTGTCACTTTAAATTGGTAGTTTCGGTTCACTGTCTGGCGTGGCCACACTAACTGGTGATGATGCTAATTCAAGGCCTTTACGGCTAATGCTGGATGAACGGGTGAATGCTGAATTGTGCGCACCTTAGCGCTTTAAAGTGGATTCCAGTCTTAAGGAATGCATTTTTGCACTGAAATCAATCTGGATTGGGAGATGTATCATAAATTAACACGGAAGTACAATTATAATCCATTTTGCTTTTAATATTTGCTCCGTATGGCATGTCGTCCGCCCATCATCAGCTGGAAGACAGATTGTTTTAGAGAAGCAATAATGATCTTGAACTTTTTTTCAGATTGATAGATTTTTCCCTTTGGTATAGTGTGCACCTTTGAACAGTTAAAACAAGCACATTTTTATTTCATGTTGACTCAATAGGGGGTTAAAAGTAAAGGGATCACGTCCCAATTTGTAAGCATATATTTTTAATTCAATTTCACATTTGAGTTCTTCTTTTGTTTAATCGGCCCCCTTGCTCCCACAGTGATGTTTGAGTCCAATGGACTCATTGGAACTGGAGTCCAACCTCTGCAGAAGCCCCCAAACAAGTATGTTTCAATTTTCGGTTGTTTGCGTTGTTTTTGTGTTTACATTGTGTTTTCTTTAAGTATCCATCCTGTCATTTCCTCCTTTCTTCATTCTGTGATATGCGGATTCCTCTCGCCATCTTCGGTGACCGCGCTGGCACCGCAGAGGCTCACGGAAATAAACAGTCATCTGCTTCTCTTTGCGGCCGCCAGGGGATCAAATGGATGGCATCCTACATCCACCTTAACAATCAGTGATGCGGATTGTTACGGCAGGGAGGCTGCCCTTAATGAATTACCCCCTTTGCATGTGTTGCATATTACAAATGGCAAAAGCAGGCCGAGAGGAAAGGTCAAATTAAATTTGTGCCGCAGTCTTTGTGATGTTCTGACAATAACCTTTAATGTAATTTGTCGGGTTCTGGGTTTGATCTGGGTTTCACTTCGTTCCTCTCCAGGGAACCGGGGTGCCCCGGATGAGCTCTCAGTGTGCCGCAGACCTTATCAGGCAGCTAGCGCGACTCAGCCTCAGATAGAGCTGATTAATTGTGTCTGTCTTCGTTTTTTTATGAGGCATGATTTATGATAATACCCCTTTTCAGCCTCTCGGAATGACAATTATTTCCTAGTGGATAATTCATTCATTTTTCAAAAATAATAATATGGAGAAATTGAATGGCAGACTCATTTGTTTTGCTCAGGTGTGGGGGGATATTTTTATGCAATTGCACCAGAACAACGTTGTACATCAGTCTAATTAAACACAGAAACTGGGACTCTGACAATTATTCCAGTCTTGAGCCTCGAACAGACATGGGCAGAAGGAGAAAGTAGGTCTGTGTGTGGTTGTCAGGTTCGGCTCTCCCCGCAAACTTGATATACCCAGACTTTCGACATCCGCTGCCCGCGTGGCGTCTTTTTGCTCAGGGGAAGGCGTGCAGATACTTTTGTGTCTGTGAGTTTGTGTGTTTGTACGAACAGCTGACAGAAACGGAAAACAAAAGGCTGACGTCCCCTCGGGGGGAACAGTCAACCATCTCCATATGGCATGTCGTCCGCCCATCAATCATAGCCGCGGCTCCTCCTCCCTCCTTCCCAACCTGCCTCTGTTCTTTCCCATTAAAGTGGTTGGCAGTACTCTCAAGAGCGGTCTTCCGACATCACCGCCGTGTCCACCTCTCTCCTCTCCGGTTCGACCCTACCTCGCTCGGTCTCCACTCTCACCTATGGGTCCTGAGATTGACCTGTTCTTGTTTGTGTGTGTCTGTTTCAGGTGAGCGACCTTTCCAGTGCCGATACTGTCCTTACAGCGCCTCGCAGAAAGGTAACCTGAAGACCCATGTCCAGACTGTGCATCGTCTAGCCTTTGACAACGCGCAGTACCCCGACAGGAGACTCCGGCAAGCCCCAACCAATGACCCTACGGATCCCAGCAGCCACGGGTCATCTCATTGAGCCATTACACCCCCCAACCCTCCAGTCATCTCATCGGAGAGTTAAAAACTGCTGTATAAGACATCAAAAGTCCTTCGAAAACTGTTTCAGACAGCGTGGTGCATGAGTACGGTCAAATGTGCTTACAGAAACCAACTCCTTCAGTAATTAAAATACTTTTATGAACTGTATTTTATGATATTGGCGAAGGATTTGTTGAGTTGTATTTTTAGTTTAGTTTGACTCTTTGTGTAACCTTATTGTTTTTACCCGACGTGAAGTTCTGGATTCAGCCGAGGAGTGCGACAGAGGAACATGAACCATGCAAAACAGACCAAACCAAATCACGACATGTTTGCCACATGTTTACACCTCTCTAATCGAGAACTTCTGAAATACTTGAGGGCTAAAGCCTCCACGCCACAAGGTCAAAATCAATGGATTACTGTATGATTGAGACTTCAGCTGACCCCCTAAACTTGAAATGCTGCCTCTGAATACCCTAAATGACTAGATGTTAAAAGTGGCATAAGCGCTTTCAGAGAATTGTTGTTGAAAACTGAGATCAACGCCCAAACATGCAATACTTTGAATATTTGCTAAATTTCTGTGTTCAAAAATGTGTTTGCACATAGGCTGTTTAAATATGAGAAAGACAAAAGTGGATTGGACCGATCCACACAGCAACATAACACTCGTAGCAAATCAGCAATAAGCTCAGGAAGGGGGAGAAGACAGCAAGTATTTGTTATTTTAAGGGCGGAGCAATAAAGCAAGGGGTGTATTTGTTTGGGTATTGAATTAAAATATCAACAGCATTTCTCTGAAATACCCTTCTCTGAAATAGCCTTAGTGTGCGGTGTGTAATCGTGTAGATGCGTGCGTGTGTGCGATTGTGTTTCCACATTTGACTTCTCAGGACTTGAGTTAGACACGATTCCAAAGTCTTCATTCGTTCAAACCAGTGCGTATATGCGCAAGATCTTGTGCTGTGAAATTCAGTACCTACTTTTGAGATTTGGTAAATATAGGCATATGTATAGACAAGTATGTTTTGTTTGGACAAGCACATGGCACTATCATCAAAATGTGTCTCTTGAATAATCTGTTTTGTGAATTGAAGTATTTATGTAGGAGCAGGTGTAATACTTGTGGGGTTCCACTTGCGTCATGTTGCGTGACAGCGCATTTCAGAAATCATCTCTCTGAAGAGTTGAAGACACATACCATATTTTGTGTTAGTGCCATTTGATTGGTCCCAACAAAGTCAGGAAAATATTATTGTGTCTTCATTTAATTTTTAATGTAGCTTAAACACGTTTTCATGTATTTCGTTATTCCATAACACATGTTTGCCTCAGATTACTGCATCCCAAAAACATACAGAAGAAATAGGAACTTCATTTAAAGGCGTGTCAGGTCTTAAAGCCATGCTACAATGCTCCTGTTTTTAATGAAGGAAGTTGGAGCTATTTGAATATTAACGTACAGAATTGAAGTTGTCTGTATAATTGTTTAAATTATTGCATAGAAGCTAGTATTTAGTGCAAAAATTGAGGAGTAGTGCGTTATATAAAGTTACTTATAAAGCTTTAGAATGCCATATTTTTTAGAGGTTTAAGAAACTTAAAGAAATTCTTGGCCATATATTTCGAAGGATGTCGTACGAGGTATATTAACATTGATGAATATAGTCACACACTGCTTTGGACATTTAATCAAACAGTCAAAATGAACATTTATCTAGAGCGTTTATATTGCCTAAATCAATGTGTGGTAAACTAATCCAAGAAAACTAACATCATACATTTGGTTCTCTTATTAAAAAGCTCAAGTGTAAATCCATGTTGATTTGCAGCAGTCAAATTAAATTGAACCCAAAAATGCTGCAAGCAGAGGTGACCCAGGATATGAAGGCACTTCTCGTTTTGGTAGCTCCATAGAGACTCCATGTTCCTGCTATGGTGTCTTGAAAGTTGCGTTGGATGGAATGTGACTGTTTTTATAGCAATTTACTAACAGTGAATCATAAAGTGACCTATAGGACAAAAGATACATTCATAGTTTTTCCTGTTAGTTTTTTAATAAATTGGAACCTGAGTACTAGACATGAGAGATGAAAACTAAGTAGCATGTTACATTTGCAATTGGATTGTTTCTTTCTTTGTGTAACACTATTAATTTTGTGGTTTGAGTAGAAACTAGTTGAACGTATGGAATGTATTTTGTGTGGTAAAAAGAGTTTTCCCCCTCATATTTTGTTTCCGACGTACACAGAACTGTCATTCTCAGATATCCATCTCATACATTGTTCGTTGTTAAAGTTTTGAACCACCTAAATTAAACTTTACCCCTGACATTACCTCTGAATGGTGTTAAAATTGACCTAAATAGAAAATGAAAAGGTATGCTGAAACATTTTAGATTTTTGCATTGCAGTGGTACGGTGCTCTATAAGGAGTATATGTTGAGCCTTTAGATTTTTACAAGTGTAAAATATCTAAAACACACTTTTTACTCGCAGACAAATTAAAATGTTCGCTAAAATGCATTTGATTCAACCAGGCATTGTCTTCCTCTCGCTCTTCCTCCCCCCCTCTGACCTCTGTTTCATGTGTGTTCACTTACATTAGTATTGAAGTCCATTATATTGAAATGGCTGCTAATTGCATTGATCTCCTTTTGTGCATGCATAGCCGCTGCTCTGTGCTGTGGCAAATGACTCTGGATTACACTGCTAAACAACTGCGAGAGTCTGTCTGGTCTGCTATTTAAACAAAAAGACTGACTAGAAACTAACCTCTGTGGGGCGCTGTTCAATTTGTACACTGTAAAATGCTGCAAAAGGATTGTTCAGGTAAACTGAAACAATTTTTTTTAAACGTTACTGTGAATATACAGTGGAATAGTTAAAGTTGAGTGAAATCTACTCTTTTTATAGTTACAGAGACAATGATGACTTTTGGGTGTATAGATTTTTGTCTGGAATAAAAATGTCCCGCCTTCTAAAAAATGTGCAATGTCAAGTAACAAGTCGTGGTTCATGGCCATGATTTAAACCATGGCTTAAAGGGACATTTCACCCCAAAATGAAAATGATGTCCCCATTTACACACCCTCCTGTCATATTAAACCTGTATGACTTTCTTCTGCAGAACACAAATGATTAAACATTGAAAATGTTGGTTACCAAACAACCGCGGTACCCAGTCACTCCTATACGGAGACAAAACCAATGCAAGTCAATGGGTACCACTGTAGTTCGGAAACCAACATTCTTTGAAATATCTTCTGTGTTCTGCATAAAAAAGAAAGTCATACAGGTCTAAAATTACAAGAGGGTGAGTAAAATATGACAGAATTTTCATTTTTGGGTGAAATATCCCTTTTAGTAAAACGGGGACAACCCAGAAATACGCCCCCCCCCCCATGCACTTTTAAAAAGGCCTAAATACAAATTCTACTGAAAAATATACATTCCAAATTTCATTCCATGATATTTTTGAATTTTCATATACGTGTGATGTTTCCATCTTTCCTATCAAGAAAATAAACTGCAACTCGATTATTATATATTTTTAGTGGCGAGGTTAAAGTTCCATCTCCATCGGTTCCAGCATAGAAACCGATACGCAACTGATGGCAATCTGATTCATGCATTACAATCTAAGTGCCTTTAATCATACTAAATTCAAAGGGCGAGACATCACCCATCTTTGGGGCATTCAGATGGGACTGTGATCCACATCGCTGGGTATTTTGCCGTGGGGTCAGAGCCCAACAACTGAGTTGTCGTGGAAAAGCGAAGGACGCTGTCACTATCATCAGAGGTGAGCGGAAAAGAAATGTGTGCGTATTTGTGTATGCGTGGGCCCTGATCGCCATGCGACAAAAGGCCAGAGAAAATTACAACACTTCAAGTGTTTCTGACACCTCAACAGTGTCTGCGGCAGGAAATATGTAAATACGCTGCTAATCAAACGATCTGGAATTGCAAATGCCACAGCGAGGTCGTGACCCGGAGCCTTGCTAATGGAGGGTTTAGGGCACTCGCGGAGCAGTTTGGAGTGACGGGTACCGCGGGGTTGAGAGCGGAGAGCGGACCCCTGGCGGACGACCTCTGCCTGCAGGCCCCTCACAATGCTGACAGTAATGAATGGAGAGAGCTGTTTATGCATATCAACGATTATTTACAGGCAAACAGCTGAGAGAGCGACCGCTGGTCATCAGGGAACACAGACACTCTTCTGTTCGCTTGTGTCGCCGTTGTCAGATGTGTGAGGATGGCAGGCAAATGAAGTTTTTTGTGGAGGGACCGGAAGGAAATTTTGTTATGGATTGATTGACGTTTTATCGAACGTAAAATTCTACATTCCAACTAAAACAAATGGCGTCTGCTAGTGTGGGGCTTTGTGGTATTTTTGTTTGTTTGTGGTACTTTTCTACTGTAAAAAATAACAAAGCACAACTATTGTATCCTTTTTTTGACATTTTGTAAATTGCTTTTGAATCATTTTTAAAATGATAGTTCACACAAAATTTGAAGTTCTGTCATCATTCACTCACCCTCTTGTCTTTTTAAACATGAAAGACTTTCTTCTGCAAAACACAAAAGAAAATGTTTAGAAGAATGTTGGTATCCAAAAACTGTTCTGTTGTATGGACAAAAAAGCAATGCAAGTCAATGGGGACTAACGGTTTTCTGTTACTTACACTCTTTAAAATTTCTTCTTTTGTGTTATGCAGAAAAAAATAAGCCATGCAGGTTTGAAATGTCATGAAATGTGAAAAATTTGATAGTTTTCATTAAAGGAGTTAAAAGTCAAAATTCGTAAGTCTATTTGGACTCTTTCAAAGTACCATCTCATACCATAATAACCAAATTACTTTGTTAGTGGCATAAAAAACAATATTGTAAATTTTTCTGCTGATTATGTAAAACACTTTTTGTTTTCCTCAACAAACCTAAACTTGAGTCAGGTACATACAGTATACTTTACAGAACAACCCTGGTTGTATAGCCTACACTATATTAACCTGTCTGGTATAATTTTCCACAGCCAGAAGCCTTTGTCTTATAGCATCAATGTCAAAGCTTTATGGTTCCCTGTGATTCGTGACTCAGATCAGAAGAGGAGAGAATTAAACCCTATCTAAAGTATGCAAATCAGATGCAATTCAGAAGGTCTCCACTCTCAAAAGTGCAAATGGTTCCCAGGACATCCAGTGACATTTAACATGGCCCTCACTAATTTGTGCTTAATAGGCAAAAAGTGATTAGCATTAACGTTAAAGACATTTCATACATCCCCGTTCCCCATTAATTTTTCTTTTTTAACTGATACTTAACAGTCGATGTATGTAGCTGGATCCTACAGCTTAAACAAATGCTACGCTTTTTGGCAGAAACCCTTCAGATATACGGTAAGAATACCAGTATAGTCTATTTTTTGGACAATAGGAAAAACACCAACATTTCAGAACATTTCAACGAAGCTCTTACAAGTAAATCCTATAATACAGAGCCCTGGGATATCAGTCAACCCCTCTTAACAAACCGTCCAGCGTTCGACTAAAGCAACCGTCGGCGGATTAGTCAAAAGGGCTAATTTTGCAGCTCTCCTTATTTGCTCAACAGATTCTTGTGTCATTTGCTCATCTTGACCAGTCTAAGTCAAGGTCTATTGTCTAGACGTGGGTGTAAAGAAGTGCTTTACGTGCACTGTGCCATTTTTCAAAATTCTCTTCTTTCTTCAAAGGTCGGGTGTCACAGGTTTCACAACAGTCTCAAGTGTTCTCAAAGTCATCCGAAGAGTGGTGTAAGGACAATGGTTCAATCACTTTGCCTTCAACACAAACAACGCTTCAACCTTCTGCACACTCATGGGAAATGGGCAGAGCCAATGATGATGGACAGTCCAATCTTCCAACCAGACACCCTTAAGAAGGACATGACTCCGGCCCACTACCTTTGGCCCAGCCAGAGCTGAAGGTGATAAATGTATATTGGCAATGTGTCTGTGCCAATGCTATTAGCCTGAAGCTTTAAACTCTTGTGTAATTTTCTTTAGGGACTTCTTTATAGGCACAGCCCACAGTATTGGCAACTCAGATAGGAAGAGTCGACTCTACTAGACCAAGTGGAGTGGAATTCCTGATTAGGCCTCTTCCCGTGTATCGAGTTTACAATGAACGAGAAAAGAAGGAAGGCTCTCTAAACAACCCGCGACGTTAACAATAACCTAAGTAGTGTCGCTGATGTATTGTGATTGGGTGCTTGTTTAACACGATGTTTATTAGATACACGATGGAAGTCAAACTGAGAATGTTCTTCCTAATCGCGGAAGTGAAGCCAAAGTGTGTCATTTCTTTCTAATCAGTTGGAATTTTAATAATAGACACTGTTTCTAAACATATTTCCTGAACACCGTCCACCATTGGTTTGATAAACATATAGGACTTCCACCATCTCATGCTGTTGGTTAAAATAGGCAGGTGAACATCGGGCTTTGGTGGAATCTTAACTAACAGCAATATTTCGACACCAAAGTTTGAAATGTTAACCCCGCTTTAAATAATCTGAATAAATACAGTAGAAGTGTGGAAAACATTAAGAGAAACTTTAGTTTTGCCTTTAATCTGCATTTCTGGATGCATTGTGGCAATTTCAGTTGAATTTCAATACATCCAAATCTCAGGAATGTGAAAGACTGAGAGAATAAAATATGCATAAAAATGTGAAAAACATCACGCTTATTCCAACCGAGGTTCATTTTTGAACAGGTCCTATAAAACACACGTAAAAACATGAGTAGGCCTGTTGTGTTAAACATTAATATGAACAGGGTTTTCTTTGCAATATTCAAGACATTGTTTTGGGATATTTTGACCAGTTTGCCCTGTCTCGATAATCTGCAAATAAATGCAAAAAAGGGGAAACAATCATTTGGAATCTTTCTCTAGAAATGTTGTCACTAGTTTACAGAATGAAACGGATGACTGCTCCTTTTCTGTAGAAACGTCAATTATATGTCAATCGTTTTACTTAAACCTAGTAAATAATGTAGCCTAATAATAAAATGCATTCAGAAAAACGGAGAAAATACGCATCTGTACGTTTAGAATAATCGCACAGCATGACATTTATTTTTTATTTGTAAAATGTGTCATATTTATGGCTTCTCAATAAAATGCCATAGCTTCTGCAGCACACATACCGCTACACGCGCTCAGTTTAAACGATTCTCTTAACGCGGCTGTGTGTTCTATCACTATCTCCCTTCACAAGGGAACACAAGCAGACTTTGTCAGTCCTTAGATAAATACCCGTGAAAAAAGAAGAAAAAAGGAGTAATTTGAGTCTTTTGTAATACACTTGACAATCATGCTGGAATCTTTCACCCCAGAAATGCTAATTACTCACAGCGGGAAGCAGTTATGGAGAAGGGCGCCGGAGTTTAATGTATTCCAGTGTTGCCGTAAAGTCGACAAAGCGGAGCATTTGCGTGCCTCTCCTTCGCCCGAAAGACCAAATACCTTAAGCCAAATGCTGAAGGATTATTGTTAATGGCAGAACCTTTAATTTGCCAAGAGTCACTCTATGAAGGTGAATTGCACGCAGAAGAAACGAACCGCAATAACGACCATCATTGTGCTTGAGTTTTTACAAGCTTGTCTTCTGCGGATTAAATGCTCCCTAAATGACGCATGTTAAATTGCAAAGTTTGTGAAACAAATATGGCCCTCTAACACTTTTTTCTACGCTGGTAAGTGCTAACTAAAATAAAGGTATATGACTTAAATGGAAAAACTGTCACAGAAACATATTAGGCTAGACTTAACGCAAAACTTTACGATTTAACGGGACTTTCATTAGGTGTTCCTTTAAGTGACAGTGGGCTAAGCCTAGTACATCTTTCCTGACATAGTAAAAGTTTTACATTTTCTGAAGTAGAATGATCAAGTCAGCGTGTATTGGAATAACATACAGCGCATACAACTAGGCAAAATTTCACACACATACAGCAGCATGTGAAGTGACGTTCAAGCCATGATGCATCCCCAGCAGCATCTTTCTTAGTTTCCAAGGCAACCAGGAGATGGCGCACTATGGTAAGCAGAGAGCCCTAAAGTACCACATATCTGTGGTAGGAGGGGGTTTGTAAAACAAGGCCTCCAGAAATTTCTCAGAGAGGTCAGGAATCACAGTACGGATTCCTGGGAATAGCACCGACGATTATCCTTTGTTATTTGTTTGTTTCTTGTTGCGCTATACTCTCCATTTCTTGAAATGTAAAACAAATGCAATCACTCATGTTGGGATATTCTGATATCAAAAAGAAAAACTCTTTCCTCACGTGTCAATTTCGGGCTCCTCGAGTTTTCCGCTTCTCAAGGTACATATTTTCTATTTTGGCTATAGAACTGCCATTAATGCTTCTTATTTCTCTGCCATCTCACTCTCTTCCATTGCAGCGGACAGAGGAATGCAGCTCGAGCTCCGGCGTGTCAGATCGACTGAACGTCAACACGTTAGGACCCGGCTCACTGGTGGCGTCAGTCAGACATGGATCTAACAGACATGGATCATAGATAGTCCTGCAGTTACAAAAGGCCGAGAGTTTCACTGCTCGCTCTGCTACAGGGCTCGGGGAGTAGATACCGTTACAGGGCATATGTTCTTTGGCAGCCCAGTCAAGTCAGACACTCAGCCTCTCTGTCGTTGACTCAGCCAGCTGGTGGTTGAAGAGATGGGCAGCGAGCTGATTAGAATGACAGGCGTCCCGCTCCGTGAAAGGCCGGGGCTTCACATACACGCACGCACACACACACACACACACACACACACACACACATAGAAGCTGCACAAATACAGATTTTAACAGCGGGTCAGCAGACCAGGCAGAGAAGAAGGGGAGAGAGACAGACAGACAGAGAGAGAGCCGAGTCCTCACTTGCCCCTTTTTGTGAAAATTAGACGTGACTGCTTTCAAAGACAGAGATATTTGATGTGTTCCTGTGTTTGGTTTTAAAAGTCTTCTAGACATACCATGAAAGAGTCAAGTGTTAAAGGGATACTGCACCCGACAATGTCGAAAAATGTATTCTGTCAAACAAAAGATGAATTGCACTGATGCTTTTTCCATGCAATAAAAGCGATTGAAGCTTTGAAGGTTACAAACGGATTCAAAAGTACCTAATAATAATACATGTAATGATGGTAATAATTTGAGGTATTGCTGGAACCCTTATTTATGCTCTTGATGTTTACTTCCTTATATAATTTGAAATTGTGTCACATGCATAATGAATCCAGTCATTCCGTTCACAAAACTGAAACTTGATTTGTTAACAAATTGAAACGGTTCTGTTCTAAAGATTTACTGATTCAGCAATACGGGTACAGCATTTTATTGGAGGGAGAGTTGAACTGCTGTGATAATTATTAGTGGGAAATTAAATAAATTGCATGGAAAAGGACAACCATTACAATTCTTCCAACCCTCCTTCTGTGTTGCACTTAAGAAAGGAAGTTAAACAGGATCGAACAGACATGAGAAATCCGTTCGAATTTTGTTATTTGGGCCAAAAAAATCATTAAACACTAGTACAACCAACAAGCTGTATACTTCCCACAGTGTATTGTCAGCAAATCACGCAATAAATGTATAACTCTAAGTAAGCCATTTGTGTCAACTTAAAGCCAGCCCGTCCTCTCGTCCCTCCCATAATAGTCATGGTAATTGATCCCGCATCGGGTTATTGATGTCTGGATCAATTAGCCTTAAACTGGCTGTATTTGAGGGATTCATTTTAGGAAACAATCTGCCTTTATAATACTGCGCATTAATCATTAGTAAATGCCACTTAACACAAGGTTAATTACACTCTTAACGACTCTCATATCCATTTTGAAGCTGAGAGCTCTTGTATGTGTAATTTGCTCGTCATAATCTCAAGCATAGTACATTTTAAGTGGCTGATTGATGGACAGGAAATAGAATCTGCCCGTCGTTTTAAAAGATAATAGAACACCTTACACAAAGAGGTCAGACGGCAGAAACCGATAGCAGGTAGATGGAGAAAGTTCAAGCGAAAATGCGAAACGCTAAAATGGAACTTTTAATGTTAGAATTTTGGAAATGTCAGGTAATTTTTTTTGTAATTGCTAAACAGTTAAGCGCAAACTTAAACTTTAACTTAATCTGAATTTTCAGGATAAAAATTCTGAATTTGTATGATATCATTTTTACTGTCTGTTACAATCTGCTTTCGCCCCAGTAATGTTAGGGTTGGAGCTTAATTTCTCATTCGAGCTATGAGGGATAGTTCACTTAAAATGTTTAATTCTGTCATCTTTTGCTCACCCTTTTGACTTTTTCTTTTGCAGAAACCAAAAAAGGATAGTTTGAAGAATGTTGGGAACTGAACAACGATGGTACCCATTCAGAAGAAGTGAATGGGTACCTCCAGGGACATGAGAGTTACGACACTCGATCTCGCCAGCTTGTGGTCACGTGGTTCATGGAGCCCTCAATAGTTCCAACATATCTGTGCTGTCAATCTATTTAAATGGCTTTAACGGGACAGATAACAGCAACTGTATTTGCATACGTTTAGCTATATTTAAGCAAATTGTGTACACTGATATCTACGTTGACTACATTTATAAAAGCTTTTTATCTTGGGAGTAATGTGAATATATGGTCTTTGTGTTTAATTTTAACATTTAATTTCAACTGACAACTCGTTAAAATGTAAAAAACATGCAGTTATTTCACCAACTGTATAGCAAATGCATTTTTTGGAAACAATGAAAAGAATTGGTTTCAGTGCAATGTTTGGAACTATCGGCGGCTCCATGAAGGGAGGTACTTCCGCATTCCATTCTTCATATGGAGGTCTACTATGTGTCTACTATGTGCTGAGACTCTCATATTCAACAGCTCTGCGTACCACAATTGTTTGGTTACTTTTTTTTTTAAATATCTTCTTTTGTGTTCCGCAGAAGAAGAAGGTCATACAGTTTTGAAATGAAAAGTGGTTGAGTAAACGATGACAGAATTTTTCACTTTTGGGAATTTGCGATCACACGTGTGTTCATTTTCGTTTTTTGACCAAAGTATCGAGCGCGGCTTGGTTTAATTAAAATGTTATAATACGCAATGGACCCTGTATTAGACATAAAACACATTTGCTTCAGCATCAGTAAGGCCACAGCGCAAAAAGCATCACCCATGTCCAACTCATAATCTTAAGATCTATTCGCTTTCGCCATTGACCGAGACATTGTTTCAGCAAGCCCCAAGTCCTGTTGCTTTCAAATGAAAACTATTGATTTAAAGTCAGTTTGCTGTGGATTTCATTTGTTTGGAAGCGCCAGAGCTGTTAATGTGAGGTAATATCACCATAAACAGGAAATGCCACCTATCTGTGCGAGCTGTAACCTTGCTTCGCTACTGTTCCGGGGATGCTAATGGCAGCGGAGAGTTAATCTGAAAAATATGTCCATGAATCAAAAGCAGATTGATCGGCTCCTTCATTCGAGCGACACATTACAAGGGCATGCCGAGTCTGTATACGTTTCACTTCCAGATTAACTACCTTTTAAAAAGGTGGAACCGCGGAGCATTTCTCCAGGGTAAACCTTAAAGAATAGCGAAGGTACAAATTAATTCTGGTAACCTTGATATTCTGGTGGATTTTAGAGTGTATGTACACTGCACATAAAAATGCACTTACAGTGCAGCACATTTTTTTGCATTTACAAGCCCCCTTACAGACACACACACACACATCCACCCACCCCCTCACTCCATCACATAAACACATTTGCGCACACAATACAGGCCTGCGTTCACACCTTGCACATTTTCATTATGCGAGGCTAAGTGGGCGGTACGCCCATCCTCCCCCCTGCGCTCTCTGCCATCTTTATATGATATTTTGGGTAATAATCACTGCTATCAGGCTATCCTCTCTCTCTTTGTTTCATTTCCTGTTCATCGGCAGGCTCGCCGCCTCTCTTCGCTCATCCCTCTTCTCAGCTTTGTGTAGCGAGGGCCTTTACAATAGAGAGGCGAGGCAGAGGAGGCGTACGGTTGGCACAGCGTGTCATTAACTCTTTACTGTTGCCGGCGAGCCAGACAGCAATCTGACTTACTGCACACGATTACACCGGGCCTCTCTCCGCAGCCTAACAGTATTTATTAACGTGTCCCTCCCTGTCACCTATCAACAGGTACTTAAAGGGCCTTCACCTCGTGGCACACTTACGCTTGAGGAGAACACCTGTGTTAATGTGTCACTCCCAAGCTATTTCTGTGAGTTAAAAGGCAGCTATTGTGCGGAATGATAGCGCGCCACCCGCAACAATGGAGAAAAGCAGGTGTACGAGAGGTTGCTATGATAGTTGTACAAAACTGGTTAAAGTGAGAAATAATAGATAATTGCTTCATTAACTGTCTTTAAGCTGTGTTTTGAAATGCCGGTGTGATCAAGTGAAGATTCTGGATCCTAAGTGCCAGGCGTAAAATTTTTGTAAGCGTTGTAAATATTATTATCATACTTTATGGGAAGGATAATGTACAGTCAGCTGATCATTATCGTAAAATTGAGCGTGGAGAAGTCTAGAATCGTCTTGAAAGGGTTTGCTTTGAGATAATGACCAGCTGAATGTACATAAACTACACGTTATACTGCTTATTACTACCAAACTTACAGACAAAACTCAAGGACAGTTTTGTCAGCACCTATGGATGATAACTCAAAATGTTAAACAAAAACAATTTGTTGCTTTCTCTATGGAAAGGCAAGTTTCTTTGTTCATTTAATGTTAGTAAAAAGAAACACTGTTTTACTCTCTTCCTTTTATAGTTAAATGCCAGATAATTCTAATAGGTTTTTAATGCACTTTAAAAGCATGCGGAAAGAGAATATTTTGTAAATATTTCACTTTGCAACACGTGCCATTATTAACCAGTTTGAATCTTGCAGGCCTGCCAGCAATAAAATACAATAGTCTCTTTTTGATCAAATCTCTTTCGCTCTTCAAAAAAGACAAATTTGACTTCTTTTCTTTATTAATTGCTTAAGCGATATAGTGCAATTTGTAATGCAAAGTTGCATTAAGAAATTAATTTCTAAGTTTTCCTTTTGCTTGACAGCATACGCTCGGGCTGGCATGGACTCCACATGTGCCTGATAAACTTGGTGATCCATGTTATCCCCAACACGATTTGAGAAAGTTCCAAAGATCTTCCAATCTGCTTCAGTGAAATTAAGGACATCTGACCTTTTGTACAAAGGAGTTAACATGGTAATTGTCATAAATTGTCATAAATTTGCTTACATTTGTTCAGTGACCTATAGTAAAAAACCTTAATATTTCTGTATATGGAATAATACAGAATATATACATAATTCGGTTTATACCTCAAATTAGCTGTAAGGTCTTTTGTTTTGTTTAATAGATTATAGTAGAATGCTGCAGAAAATTTTACCCCCCAAATTTGCTGCCGTTAAAACAAAGAGGCAAACAAGTTACTTTCAGTCTGAATATTTACTGTATAACATGTAAACACTTAAGACAGACATATTGCGAACAATACAACACCCTGCCTACAGACCATAGGTGAATATACATGTCTTGATAAAAGAAAACGAAAGACTTTTTGGTGTGAACACCAACACCACATTTTGGCATTCTACATGTGTGAATTGTCTGTCCTATCTCGCCGTCTCAGGGGACAACAGGACAGGTGGCCGTCATAACCGAAACAGATGCTGAAGAGAAATGCGGCTGATGAGATTGTCTGGCTACTGAGAGCGAACGAAAGTGGAGATGAAGTCAGCAGTTTTGTTGTTCCTCCTACACGGTCAAGGCCGCCATGTTGAGGCACGTGTAAACTCTCGCTCCCCTGTGACAAAACGAGAAAAATAGCTCTCGGCAAAACACGCGTTTCTTCTCCCTCTCAGAGAAAGGGATTCGCTTTTTTGTCTGTTTAACATATGAGGGTGTTTCTGCAGGATAAAGGGCTGTTTCTGAGGAGTTATGAGAGGAGGCGACGCTGAATAGATCGTTTGCACCAGAAAATGTCTCCTTTGTTCGAATGGAAGCTAACAACAATGCGATGCACAACAGAACAAAGTGAGGATTTTTCTCGCTTTGATGAGGAGAGGGACTGTACTTAAAAAACAATTCTATAGCAGCGAAGGATTCAGATCCTTAAAAGTCTTATTTTGAATCGTACGGCAGAACTTGATTACACAATGAAAGGTGCTAATTTAAGAGATGAATTAACATGCTAACAATTCCACCATTCAACAATCGCAATTCTCTTGATCTATGTCTCATTCAAGTGGTGTGTATGAATGAGATAGCAAAACAAAGAGTATGACAATAGTCTATGTGGTTGCTCCGACTAATAGGATTTAATTTCCGAAGGACATAAAGCACAGGGTCAATCGTTTCAGCATGCCATCATGTATAGATAAAGCCCAGAGGAAAATGTTTCTGTATTGCGTTGAAGTTGGGCTTTCATAGCTCTGTAGACTTAATGGAGTTAACAGTTTACACATTTGGCAGTCACTTTTATCAGAAGCAACTTACAGGGCATTGAGAAGGTATACATTCTTTTGGTATGTGTTCAATCCTAGGTTGTTTTGTGATGCTAACACAAAGCTCCAT
Source organism: Barbatula barbatula (assembly GCF_947034865.1). Taxonomy (NCBI): domain Eukaryota; kingdom Metazoa; phylum Chordata; class Actinopteri; order Cypriniformes; family Nemacheilidae; genus Barbatula; species Barbatula barbatula. The sequence continues at coordinate 5,454,879 of NC_136784.1, forward strand.
CACTTCACAGGAACAGTTATGCCTGATTTAGGTATTAGCTTTGTTTCAGATATTAATTGTAAAAGTTGTATAAAGTTTGTCTCGGTTTTTGTAAACTTTGTTAGGATATTGTTGATATATAGCAAGAGCTGTAAAATCCACCATACACAAAATACAGATGCTTCACAATGCCTTAGAAAACCTTTTTTTGTCTAAATGGTTCCATGATGTTCCTTTAACATCCGAAGAACCTTTCTGTTTCACAAAAGGTTCTTTGTGAGTGAACTGTTCTTTGTAGAAGCCAAAATGGTTCTTCTACTGTGAATGTTGGTAACCGAACAACGGTGGTACCCATTGTCTTGCATTGTTCGGACACAAAGTCAATGGGTACCCATCGTAGTTCGGTATCATCTTTTGTCTTCTGCAAAAGAAAGAAAGTCATACAGATTTAAAATGGCAAAAGTATGACAGAATTTTCATTTTCGTGTTAATTATCCTTTTAATGGGTACATCTTACATTCTGATCACAAAATTCGGTACAGTATCCGGGCAAATGTGAGCAAATCTTTCCTGAGACTATATTGGACACATCCTGAAAAGGAGGCGTAAGTGGACATCATTTGCCGGCCATTTAATCTCATTGATATATAGAAGCAACTGAGATCTTGTTTGTGATACTTCATTCCAACCATATGAGGCTGAACATTTTTAAAAACATCAAAATGTAAGATCCTCAAATTCAGCAGCTTTGAGTTTTCTATTGTCTTCTATCCGCAAACATTGTTGTTTTCCAGCTTTTCTGGGGTGTAGTCTGTGCTGATGAATTAGCAGAGCTGTAGGCTGGCGTTCTGGAGGAATGCAGCAGAGGTGATGAATATTAGTGTCTTCTCCGGTGTTAAGTTTGAATTAATCATCTCACGGCTGGCGAGCAAAGCCACAGTCCAGCGGCTTTACCGCCACATTCCCAACAAAGAGAATGTATTGCATCAGTCCAACATGGTACACTGCACCTCTAAATGTTTGCTTCCCTTCTTTTCGTTTCTAGACAACATAAAAGAAACGCAAAGAATGCGGGGATAGAGAGTGAAGCATAGGGCCGCGCAAGAGGAATAGCTTAGAGACACCGTTCGTTGTTCATCATCTGGCTCGCTTTCGGAGGATTGTTGGAGGGGAAGGTGAGATCAGGAGCCTTCTAGCCATGAATGTCCAATTTGGAGACCGCTGAATGTACCTACTGATGACTACAAAATACTAACAGCTGTTCTCACACCATTTCCTCCCTATTGGCTTTTTCTCGCTCGCGGTGTTCTTTTTGTCTCTCTCTCGCTTGCTCTCTTCCCTCGAGCGCTCTCCGGTGATAGATAGACATATGTCTGCGACACCAAAGTGCCTATCTGGCCCTGGTGTGTCAGCTCACCTTTATCAAAGCATGCACAGGTATATCCAGCTGCCATGGCTCATTACACCACCGTGCCGTGCCTGAAATGTTTGAGCTGGTTCCGTTGCGCACCCCCCTCCCCGACCCGTCGCCCCTGCGCTCTACTAACTTTGTAGCGTGCGAGCTAAAGGAGACAATTGAAGGAAGGCCATTAGACAGCAGCAGCAGGAAAAATAGGCACGGGTGAGTGATGGATGTTAGCACAGCCTCTGTAGCTGAGGGCAGGTGATCGGTGCTAACGAGGGAGCCATCAGGGCCGGGCCTGACAGATGGGAACTGGGTGGCTAATATTGGCAGGCGATTGACAGCGAGCACGGTGATTAGCGTCGCTTAAAGCCCTCCCTTCCTCTAACGGCCCCTCCTCGCACCGAGACTGACCGCTGGATGACACCGGCTGATTGTATTGACTGAGGGACAAAAGGGCAGAACGGTACAGTTTGCTCAGGGAAAATGTGCGCTGGTGTACTTGCTGCATCGTTTTTTTTATTTTGCAGGGATTGTGAATTCAGTATTGTACAAAAGTAAAAACGTAAATCTTAAAATGTACAAATGGTTGTTCACAGTTATCTGTGTGCTTTTGTAAATTTGACCTTTTGTCGCCTTTTAAAAATGTGTGCATCAAAACTACATACAGCATATCTGCATTTGTCAGCTTACCAAAAGTATTTTATGTCAACTAAACTGTTAAAATGTTTATTTAAAAAATAATAACATATATTTTAGAACTGAGAAATATTTCTACAAATATAAAATATGTAAACAATTCGTTTTTGGAACTATTTAAAGACTTTTTTATTTTGAAACATAGTGAATGTTGATTTAATTCCAAAACTGTATCAAAACAATTAAAACAATTATAAATATATATATATATATATTGTTTTTTTTACATCTGAATATTTGAAAATATTTTTTAGAAGTGAAAACATAAAACTATATTTTCAGAGGTTAAAAATGTAACTATATCTTAGAATTTGTTTTAGAACTTTTCCTTCATGTATTTTGTATTGGCACAACTCCTTTACTCATCTAATTATCCATCCATCCATCATTTGCTCTCCGAAATTGTATCAAAACAATGAGGCAATAATGATCTAAACCCTCCGCTAGTATGGTGGACCCGCTACAATGAGACCAGGGCTAACGCTCATGGCCCACAGACACACAGATCTGTAATAAATCCTTCAGCGCTAGTGTGCTGTTCCGTAGGAGCTGGTTCACCTTGTTAGGAGCTAACAAACAGCCTTGGGCCTCCTGGTTAGCTGCACAACTCCATTAGTCATCTGATGAAGAGCCCATGTCTGATACCAGCACAAAGGCAAGGCAAACACTCAATCTTTACCTAGATTTGGCTTTGGTTATGTTTGTTTTGGCCTCCTAAAGCACTTTTATATGGGTAGCATAACATGTCAAACGTGAATACATTACATGCAGTTTAGGTGAATGCAAAAATTCTAAAATGCCACATTTATTGTTGTTTACTAGAAGCGTTTTGAAAAAGGAATCCAGGTCACTTTTCGTACACTATTGGATATAACAAAGACGTACAGAGGTTGGATTTGGGATATATCGGGCCCGATGCTAAGCTCATGTACTCACACTCATACTTGTAAAACCGATTCCAAAGAGCGATTCCTCATGTGACATAACTGACAGAGCTGACAGAAATGTGTTGTGAAATTTTATTTGAAAGTTTGTGAAAAGCAGATCCTTTTTATTTTTTCGTAATGTGTTTAAGGTGGAGTTATGAAGCTATTCTATTTATATAAGTCTCACTTTGTTGTGAAAAGGTACAAGGCCGTACAGGCATCGGTCTCGGCCGGTACCAGAGAACAATATTGGTACCTGTGCATCCCTAATATACTGTATATATATATATATATATACTGTATTGAAGAGTTTGGTTCCAAAATTCAGTTTTAAAATAATTTATTGAGTTTTATTGGGTTAGTTTTTTGTTATTATGGCTTAAATCAAAACAAACCAACTTTTCAATATTTAATATTTGATTGCTATTAATTGGAACGTGATTTTTGTTATTTGAGTAATGTCATTTTTAAACCAAAGTCTTATATATATATTTAATGATGTATTCTGGTATGTATTGTTTTCTTTCAGGTGCATTGCTGTAGCTTGTAAATATCATGCTACAATATCATGGCTATAATATTCATTCAGGTATGGTTTAAACTGTATAGGTGACAATCAAAAGGGTCCCTCTTATACGTTTACTTGCACCAACTGTAATTAGAAGGTAAACACCATTTTGTAAGGTTGCAGGCTTATTGATCTCAAGTTGTGACGCTGTTTTGTTGGTCACTCAATCAGTTTAAACTGTTTAGGCTCTGAGCTGCGGCGCTTTATAATGAGGCAGAGACCTTATACCTTATTTGTCTTTTTCAGTTTGGGGCCAATAGAAAGACATTGACTTGGAAGTGGCCCCTAAAATGCCAGACATGGAGGCATTTTGGATTCGGATCAATGGCATAATCTGGTGCCTCGGAGACTGTGAACTTCCTCTTGCCTGTACGGGTCAAAGGGGAAACAAACAGGCAATGGTAAGCATCAGCTTTACAACCTACATTTATATACCCTCTAAACATTTTATAAACATTTATGAGAGACCACTTGTGTGCAAACATAATTTGGTTGAAACTTAATGTTATTGCAGCTACAATAGAGGAAATGTGATTCCTTTCCATCGGCTACTGTAATTTGGTGAGAAGTGGTCGCATGACTTTGAAGAGAGGATTGTGATTATAGGTCACATATGTCTAGAAAAAACTTTTTGTCAATATGTAGTTTGTTAAACGGACTCTATGCTGTGTACATATACTAAGTGTGCATCTGTATGCATTCTATAATTGCTTAGGACTCTATGTTTTTGTAGTTTCAAACAAAACACTTTTTTTGACACAAGCTTCATACTTATTCTGCATACATTAGGGAAGAGTAGCCTTTCTTAATTGTTTTGAAATATACAGAACTGAAAAATGGTGTTAATTAAAAGATTATGGATTGAATCGTGTTAAATGAAATGTTAATGATCATATATTCTTCATCTGTGTTTATATCTTGCTTCTGTGGGCGGAAACTAAAAGGGGGTTCAGGGTTTTAGCTTCACCTCTCTCACACTCATGGCTTTAAGTGGGATGCGTGTGGTCTGACACAAATACTGCGTGGGTGACGAGAAGCAAAAACCATGATACCACCTTCCCACAAACACACTTAGAGATGGAGAGAGAGAGAGAGTATGTACTGTAGCAGGCTGCAGGCACTCCTGTGAACGGCGAGTCTCATAAATCCAGCTGTGTGTGATTTGTGCCACAGCATTGTTATGAAAGTCAGTTCGTGGTAATAGAGGACGGCGTGGAAAAAACTACACAGAAATCAAACATATCCATCAAATTAACACATCAATGGCTTGGTTGTAATCTCCCCCGGCCCTGTACCGCAAACACTTGCTCTGCCACCACCGGGTGCAGAGCCGTGATTTATCAATGCAAAGCTAATAGCATCAATATGAATCTAACTAAAAATCAATATTTCATTACTAAATTGTTGGAGGGAATGAAGAGGGATGAGAGGGGTGGGATAGTTCTCCTGGGTGAGAGCATCTGGAGTTCACCGTGACACGATGAGTGATGCGTGACTCTGGGTCGCCGGGAGAGGACAAGAAGAGGACAGCAGGCCTGAGCCTTATGACGGCCATGCTGCTGCGTCTCCAACTCTGTGGCTCATCTTTTTTTGTCTCTGACTTTCTTCATGTTTATTTCATTTCATTCTTCATGATTCAAATTTTTTTCATTTTGCTTAATCTACTAACACTTTAAAATAGGTTTAAATTAGCATTTTAGGATGTTTATCAGTTTTTGTGCGCCCTGGGAATCAAACCTGTGACCTCAGCTGCGCAGCGTTCGACAAGTTGAACACCAGGTTGTGTTGTCTTTTCCTTCCTTTTTCTGCACTTGACAACATGATCATTAGTATTTTTAGGGTTTCTTTGATGAAGTGTGAATGTTGCACACATATATTTTCGTAGTGGATAGAAACTGGGATAGAAACTGAAATGTAGACATAAACATCATCTTAAAAGTAAAGCATTTTACATATGAACTTTTTAGCAATTTCTTAAGAATGTGCTTCAAATGATATTCATTTAGGTTTGACTTATTTCTGTGACTCATTGTTAAATATCAATATATCGTAAATATCAATGCCTACAAATTTACCCACAAAATATACTGTAACTCTCCCCCACAGTAAATGAGTAAAACACAAGTGAAAATAAATTTAGCCATTCAATGTGCATATAACAGTACTTTTTCTTGTCCGACTGGATTTATTAAGTAAATAAAATATAAATATAAGACGTATCCTTGACAAGATTTCACACATTTTAAGTATTCGTGAAATATCTGTTTAATGATTAACATTTCAGATGCATTTCATTCATTTGCAGTTAAACCAGTCTAAATTGTATGTGTACATTGTTATTTATACCCACAAATAAATGAGTATAATAACAGAAATGAGTCCTTTCTGTGCTAAATAAGATTTTTCCTTGGTTTTAAAGTCTGTGTAAATACAGTAGAGTACTCTTCTCTATAAACATAATGATTACACCTCAGTGTTTGTCTTCCAGGTATGGAAAAGTCTGTTTTGCAGCCACGTGTCGATACTAAAAGATCTGAGACCGACAGAACTCTCCTCTCCCTTTTCCATTTATCGTTAACCATCAGACACTCCGACACACACACGATTAGCCACAGTGTATGAAATCGTAGGCAGAAGAGTCTTCTCCCTTCGCTGCCTCCGTACGAAGCACGGCAGCGGCTGTTTTGCAGTTCCTCCACTTTTCAAACGGCAAACATTTAGACTATTTACCATTTAAATGATCGCCGTTATTTATCTAGCAGCCTGTGAGAGTGCTTTCGACATGCACAGATTGACATGCCTATGTTTTTAATGCCTCTGGGCAAACCCTCTAGAGCTTAAAACCAACAGACTTTCTGCTAGTGTGGAAAAAACACCATTTGATCTCTGAAGGAGCAGCAGCCGCGCTAATGATGATATGCGAGCTCTAGCTAACTTTTAGCAGAGAGGAAAGAGGGAATGCGCAAAGTATGACAACTCCCAAAGGTGAGATCTGTGCCAATGGTTTGTTTGCACTTCCTTCAGGGCTTCAAGAATTCGTTTATTTTTCCTGATACATTTCCATCCTATTAACTATCTCTTTTTAGGGTCAAATTTGCGCTAATATCTCCAAAATAAATGTCCCAATAGAGGGGTGAATATTGCATTTGGAGAGTTTGTGGAGGAGAAAGAGAGGATGTGGAGAAAGAGAGGATGTGATGTCGAGGTATCCCAGTCGAGATGTTAGCTAAGCAGAGCTGTGATCGGTATTGTATCACACGGGCTACGCCAGAGACGAGCCAAACCCCATGCCGACTGCCGTAATTATTAGCTGCAAACGGCCTCAGCTTGAGCACTATTAGAGCGGATTAACAAACGTTCCAGCCATAATTATCAAAGGTGCAAAAGCAGGTGTTTAGGAACCGAATTAACGGAGGAGGAACCAGGAGCTGCTGGGAGCAAATCAGAGGAGAGCATAAAATATCAGTTTGAAGGGGTGTGGGAGGGAATAAACTTCATTAAAAATCTGCAAATTTGTTTTCTGACTTTTTGTCTGATTTTCAGATCGCCGGGACCTGCTCTATCGTCGCCAGTTTTAACACGTGATTAAACAGTGCAGAGGAAGAGGGAATCTGTTGGAGAGGAATCGTCTGGGGAGCGCATCCGTGTTTCGCGGCAGATGTTTGTTCATAGGCGGACTGGAGAAGTGTGGCCGTTTCCCCAAGGATAGCCAGGAAGTGGTGAGGATTTTTGGTGTTAGAAAATAAGGATGCTCTTATGGCGTTTGGTGAACGGATTTGTAATTTGCATCCGTGTTCTTTCTGTATCTTCCAAGTCTGTCCCAGGGGAAATAACCAGAACAACAGTTCTAATGACTACAAAATGCTCTTTCTTTGGTAAATTCACAATCAAACGCAAGCCACAAAATGTGCAAGCGAACACTAAACTTGACAGGAGCACACAACAACAATGTATTAAACTAAAGACGACAGTATCTTTTTTAATAAAACAAGTATACAAGAAAACGTACACACAGACCTTTAAGAGACAGAGCGGAGGGACCTTGACCTGCAGGGCCACCACAAACATCGGTGCATGTGAGGCCGTCTGTGCCTATACCCCCCTCTCGGCCTCGCTTTGGCAGGTTAACAGACAAGGGCCTCACCCACAGCCTGTAGACTCTTTTACATTCACGCCAGGGGAAACGGATGCCCTGATGGATGCCAGTTCATGCAACCTGCAATCATGGGCACACCTGTCCGGGTGTAAACACCAAAACAAGGGTCACTGCTACGAGTCTGATGGGGGTAGGACCCTTGCCTTTACCAGGGCCACCAATTCCAATCTGGCATCTATGGACGCCTCTGTCAACAAACCGACCCCCCAGTCTCCAGACCGGAAGAGACGTCGGTTGGTGTCCTTCGTGACTTTAACTGGCATGTTAGAAGCTAAAGGGCAGAAAAGACCAAAACGAGGCGAACACAAGACCGGTTCGGCACCCACACGAGTATGTCCAAACGGCGTAACACGCTGTTCCAAAACGGGTCCTGACCTCTAGCTTCAGGGCAAACAGGCCGGGTTGAGGTTATTTATGTCGAGCTCATGTCTCTTCCGCCATCTTCACTTGCACATAAAGAGCGGTGGCTTGTTTACCGTGGCCCCGGCCTCGCCTGCCAGGGGCCGTTCTAATCACATTACCAATTGTACATTAGCAATTTTACATCGTACATCTCACGTAATGGTCGACACGTATCGTAGATCTTGATTTCTGCAGGAAACAGTTAGAGTGCCCTATAAGCTAAGCTTAGTCTCCTGAGATTTGACCATTCGTTCCTGACCCCTTCGCAGGGTGGCGTGATGTGTTTTTGTATGTTAAACAGCGCTATATGTTTTGAAAGTCACACGTCAATTCGCCGCAGTCGACCCCAGGGGACGACGTGAGCAGGCGTTATTTGTGCATTTGGAGATGCAACTGATTTCTGAGCAATGATCAGTAAAGAGCAAACTTTTTAGATAACAAATTTGGACAGCTCCCAACGAGAGGACAAACTGATCATTTTTCCTCCTTTGCACCTTCCAGCATCTCATTCTTATTTTGGCATCGCACGTCCTCCTCTGTGTAGAGCAGAGGAAAGGAGAGGAGGTGAGAGAATGAGCACAGGAGAGAAAACGTGAGAGAGGGAGAGACTCGAAGCACAATCGATCTTTGTTGAACAAACTCCTAGCAGATGGCGCTGTGTGTTGGTGACACACTGCCACCCACACTGCTGACTGACTCACTGTTTGCCACGTTTGTGATAAATCACTAAGCTCGAACGATACTGTACCACAAACATCAAGCGTTCGACACAAATAAGCTTGGGTCTGATCGTTCATTCAGTTTATTTGATGCTGAAATACACATCAGTCAAATCGGTTGACAAACACATTTCGCTGTCTTTCTGTACCTGAGTTTTATTTTGTTGCATTTATCTGTCTTACAAGTAGGGCTGTTGCTCTTTCATATATGCTTAAGTTATGATAAGACATCTTAGTTATGTTTTATGTCAACTTTTTAAATTGTTTCTCTTAAAATGTATGAGAACTAAAAATAGACAGAAAACAGAGACAGCTGTTGCCATACAGTAAGAGCCACCACTGCAGACAGCATAACAGATAAGATTTCATTGAGATATTTTTCAACACATGTAGAAATCTTTGAGTTCAGGCAATTTACTGAAACTTCCAAGAGGAGTCATGTGTATGATTACTAGCGTCTTTTACTCTGGGGTTACACTTTTGAAGAGGAAAGACTCACTGTCAGGAAGAAACAATTGAGATAATAAAGGGATAGTTCACCCAAGAAATGAAAATTCTTAAATCACATTTCACACCTGTATGACTTTCATTCTTCTGCAGAACACGAAAGAAGATATTTAAAAAAATCAAACACTGGCCCCTACAGACGTCCTTAGTATAGACACAAAACCACTTCTCAAAATTCTCGAAAAACAAAAATAAATCTCAAAATATATATTTTTTGTGTTCCACAGAAGAAAGTGTCAAAGCATGCTTTCGACCACATGCCGATAATGAAATGGTGGACTATCCTTTTGAAGATCACGATTTTGTGCATATGCAGTATATTAAACGACAAATGTTTAAGTTAAAAGTATTGTACGCTTAAACTACAGTGAGCATTGTCACGCTCATGCAGTCGTTTTAATTGTCCTTTGGTATAAATCCCTAAATGAACATTGTTTTGTCACGGTTGCGAAAACAAAAATTTTAGGGAGGAAAATTTCATCTGGAGCCGAATGGATGAACTATTCCACAGAGACGGGAAATCTTCAGCGGCTGTATCTCTGATGAGTATCAGCTATTAGCTGTTCTCTGCTGGATATTCTCCTGGGCTCTGCTTCTGCTGAGCGCTGGGCTGCTCCACTCTCTCCTTATCATGTCTGTCCACCTGTCACACTTGGCCTTCTGTCCACTCCCCGCTGCGATAACTATTAAACACACTCACACACGCGTTACTCACCCATCTGATCAATCACTCACACGTACGCAACGACCGTTTTACGTATATGTGAGAAAAAGCACACATGGTTGCACATGCACACAAATGCATGGAGATAAGAATTGTAGGCTAATTCTCATACAAGTTTCAATGTTGAATAAGATACTTGTGGCGGGTTCAAAAAGAAATAAATGACATGTATGCATTTGGCAGATGCTTTTATTTAAAGCAACTTTCAGTTTGTGAATTCCTTGAATCAAAACCTTCATTCTGGCTTGCTAATGCCATTTTGTACCAATTGAGCTACAGTTACCAGTTTAGATTAAAAGTGAGCCAGTTGCTACCCCCTCAAAAAAGTGCAATACTGCCTACCAAAAAGGTTTTTGCATTCTCCAGGAAACAAAAAACAACACAAGCGAACCCACATGCACACACTCTTACATGAATCATCACTCAAATTAACGTGTATGATGCTTAAAAAATCAGTCCGACATTCACCAGTCAAAGGTCATTTTGCACCGGGCGCTACAAAGGCCCGGTGGACACGGAGCGTGTGCCAAGCGGACGCATTTATTCTCGCATTCCAGATGCGCAGAAAGCTCAAGACTTGGCGTGACAGAGTTAAAACCGCAGGTCACCCTCTTGCGATCACAAAGAGCAGAGCTGCCGTGACAGGTTTTCTTTTCTCAGCGCTGTTCTATAAAAGCTCACATGGTTTGACGCTAATGTTTCTCTCTTAACGACGCTGAAATAAAGTCCTTGCCCTGAGGAGACACTGGCATTAGAGTCAAGCCAAGTCTCGATAGTGCCACCACCACGGCACCAGTTTATTCGCGAACGCTCGCCGGCGCTATTGACTCCGTGGATTAGAGTCGCGCGTATGAGCCAAGTAACACCCTCCCGCCTGGGATCTGCAAGAACAGAATGGGGTCAGAGGCGCGTTAGAACAGAACACTGAGATCCACCAGATTAGATTATTTGAAGCCCTTTGCCGAGCTCCCGTTTTGACAACAAATATCCCGGGGCTAGCAGGAGATGGTCACTGGACAACTGCTCGCGACGTGGCAAAAACAATGTGTTGATTTTGATCTAGCAAGGAGATGCTCCCTCTGTCCATAGCGGTTATGTAAATAAACGTGTCGTTCGGGAGGTTAAAGCTAATTTCAGACCCTCCGTTTCAGATTATGTCAAAGATAGAGATGCAGAAAAACAGGCTCGTGACCTTTCGGCTAAGGCTGTCTCTGTGGCTAATTTACAAGTGCTGTGTTAAAGTCTGAGGTCAGCCGTTTTAAATGGCCGGGTGTTCTTTTCATTGTCTGTTTCATTAAAAAGCGTTGTGGGCTTCAGGATGCACAACTCTCTAGATCTGACCTCTGCATCACGGAGGCATGCTCTGTTAAATTAGTCTGATGTGTTGCCCCGAGTCCTTGTAGAATTTAGTCTATTGTCCAATTTCACCTCACAGCTCCAGCTTTTAACCCTTTTGCTGTTAATAACGCCATCCTAATGGAAATTTACAGCTATAAATGATGGACTGGGCTGTTGCTGGGTTTGCGGGAAAGAGAGGAGCAGAGATCAAAATTAGCGAATGAGTAAAATGTCTCTTTGTGAAAAGTTAATATTAGCTGGAAACTTTATAAAAACCCCAACAACCTCAAACCGAAAAGTGTGAATAATAGTCAAACCATCTACTAAATAAAAGTAAATATCTGTTGCAGTTCCTGCAGTGGAATATGTGCCATTAGAAATCTAAGATGTGTGGGTTCTTTTGGACGTCCATGTGGTGTCACATCTAAAATAATTCTTACAGTTGATGAGTAAAATATAAAGAACATTTTCTATGCTCAATGATTGCCCCTTTTTGCTTTGGTAAAGGATCTCATCTGTGATTTATGTAACTATTGCTATCATCATATTCTATGTATAGGATATTGTACAGTTGTTTGGGACATTTTAGACCCCGCACCCCTAAAAATAAAGATCTTAAAATGGTTCTTTGCTGCAATTCCACAGTTTAGGAAACAAATCTTTTGATAGTCTGAAAAACATTTATGGAATCATACATCCTGTCAAAGAACCTTTATTTTTGGACTAATCTGAATCGTGTACTGCGAAACGGTTCACTATGTGCTGGACAATTGTGGGTTTTGTCTTTCAGTTAATCTCCCATCCTCCCTTTAACCCCCGCCTCTCCTTTTTTGTTGTTCTCATCAGAAAGTGAGATTTGCATTGGTCTTTGGTGTCCTATCCAATCTCTTTTGTTCTCTTGTGCTCTCCTGATTTGACTGGATTGTGGAAGAAAGATGATTGTGTAGCCTCAGGTAAGATTTTGTAGCTTTACATATCAAAGTCACTAAATATCTTTTTCTCACACACACGGGCTAAGGAGGGGGGAAAGTTCCAAGCCAAGTTTTTATGGGGGATTGTTTGCTTTAGCGCATGAGAAGAACAAATCCAGCGAAACAAAGGGGATTACGGAGCAGTGTCGCTGTTGTGTTATTTATCTATTCTGCTTTTTTTCAGGGCGATGTGTCAATGTCAGGAGACTCGACTTGCAGAATGCTCGGTAAACATGGGAAGCTAAACAAGGTGTTTGTAAATGACAGAAAATGGGGCTGATCTCTCAACTCTTCCTCTTTGTGTGCCAACATCAGTATCTTTCTTTCTCTCGCCGAGGAAATGCATACTGCAGTCGCTGTGATTTATCATCTATACATAATGTAATACCGCATGAGCTTCAATGGCTCAATCAGTTATGTTATTTCAAGATTAAACTATTAACTACTGAGCGCTCAAATCTAATAAAATAACTATAGCACACTGGATTAATATTCTATATTCAGAATCAATCTGCAAACTATGTTCTTTGAATTCATTTTTGACTCGCAACAATAATAAAAATAATAGATTAGAAAAGATTTTACATTTTAAGAGCAAACTTTAGTTTTTGTTATTTATTTAGAAAAACAGAATGCATGTGGTATAACTTTACCCCTACAATATCACTTTTTGAAACATTCGGGTGTCAGACATTTGTATTTATTTGTTTATTTTTGCACCAGCAGTGTCTCAATATATTCTACCATTTAACATTTTGCCTTAACAGCCACAATAGTGACAATTGCTCTCTCCACCTGATTTCTCTTTCAAAAGAATAGAAAACACAAAGCAGTTTTTTCATAAAGGACGTTTAAAACATGTAATGGAGTTTGAATAGGATTCATAACCAGTTCTCTTAAGATTATTAAAAGAAAACATCAATATATTGTCTGCATACTGTACATCACATAATATTCAAGCCAATAAAATGTCTATACCATATCTTAGACTCCAGACATAACATAACAACATGATATTTTATAGTATAATAAATAAATATAATATGTCTGTTACACATTTTTAATTATTATCCATCACATAATGAAAAATCCCAACAACTGTTTTCGTAGTGTACAGTCGTAAACTATGTAACTTTGACAAATAAGTAGGCCTACTTATGAATCCATTTTGATACTTATTATACAAATATTTCCTTTAAACATTTTAGCTTGCTTTTGTTCTGAACAGTTGTTTATTTCCAGACCCTGGGGACATCTGTGATGTAAAGATTGTGAAGGCTACGAGACGTAATGCTATTGATTCGCCCGTGAATCGCGTGGACAGCAACCATGCTGCAATCTGGGGCAACGTCTGAGCATGTGTGCGTACCACATCAGAGCTTTGCGGAGAGGACATGACAATGTTTTGATACGGTCATCATGTCCTCTTGCCTGATGCTTTGTAATGCCTCTCTGACAGAGTCGGGACGTAATGGGATCCATATGGGACCGTTGGAACCTGCTAGATCAGCAACACAGATAGCCCGGCCCGGGAAGGTGACATTTTGACGAATCAGCGAGGCTTCGGTATATAGGCTCAACATCAGACGGCCATCTATGTCATGGCCTCAGTCTAGTCACTGAATGTCTAATGCATTATAAATCTTTTGTTTGAGACAGAAGTAAGTTCATCAATCTGTTTTAGTTTAAATCGAATGCGCATCCACCTATTGCATAGTTTTATTCCTATATCACTATCTTATGTTTTTATTAACAGAAGTGGCACGGTAATGAAATTGAAAGGTATTGTGTGTTCTGTTGTTACTCTATGATTTAATCATCTCTTTTAATACTAAAGGGCTGAAAACTCAGCTGTGTCCCTGACAGCAGCTGCATCTGTGGACGAAACAAGTCTGTTTTTTTCTTTTTTACTTTTTTATGATCTTGTGTCTCATAACATAGAGAAAAGCACATAGATAGAACGAGGACACGTCTGGTCGCTGTCTCGTTCATGTCACTCTGAGCGTGTCAGTTCTCGGCATGCTGGGATATGTAGTCCCTTGGGCCCATGCGGGGCATGTGTAGCTTCTAATTGGACCTGTTAGGGTCAGCAATTAGTGTACAGCCATCAAGGACCGCACGACAGCTTCTGCTTTCATGGTACGGCCACTCTCTTACTGAAGAGAGAGAATGAGACATGTACAGAAGGCAGGAGAGAGAGAGTATGATTCGCAAGCAACACATGGAGTTTTGGAGATTAGGACAGCTGCAGGCTTTTCTGTGTGTTTGTGATGGAAGGACAGAACTTAATAGGACATGTTTGTTGCCCAAGGCTCAAATGGTTGAATCCATCTGTTATTTTTTTGGGGATGCTCGAACCAACTGCGGCTTCTTTAACAAAGGCCACTTTGTGCAACTGTATTTTTTTGTCTTGGACTGCATCAGCTTTTGTTCCACTGCTGGACTGCACTCCCTTTGATAAATACAGAATGATTCATCTACTGAATGAATGTGTTTGGCCCAGCCATCAGATGGCAGTCAGGAGCAGTCAGAGGTATTCCCTTGCCCCGGTTGCCATGACAACCCTAAGACAGACGCTGGTGCTGAGGTAGCAATGGCCTCCAGTTACCATATTATAGACTTGATAAAATCAGCTATAGCAGAAGTGATGCTGTTTGGCGTTGCAATACTATGTGGTGTTCTTCATATGGCTGTCCAGTCAAAACAAGATCTGACAACCTTTTGCATCATATCCAAAACTGAGAAATAAAATCATTAGAATTTGAAGTATCGACAGCCTTGGAGATCAAGATCAAAATCAAATGTTAATGTGTAGTAAACAAATAATGTGAATTTATGTTTTTTTTATATATATGAAGGATAGTGGTTAACATTAACAATGGTCAACACCTATTGCGTGCCTGGCCTAGGTGATGTCAGCCAAAAAGAAAGGATTTTTTGGTGGAGTAAGATACTGGATTTCTTTGCAATAACACATAAATGAAATGCATTATTCTAGGTTTTTTTTACAACTGCTTTGAACAAACAGTGGGAAAAAAAACTTAAAACAAAAATCAAATAAAATACATTTTTAAGAAAGGCCTAAATTCAAATTAAATGGTCTTGCTGTGTTTCAAAAAATGTTTAAAATCATAAAAAACTAGAATAATGCTGCTTTAGATAGAGATTAACATGTCACATGCTTGACATTTATTTTATTAATATCGTGCATCCTAACACTCTTATACCTGCAGATACCTGCCTCTTTGGGCAAGGCTATGCAAAACCAATCTTCCCCCTCAAGCTATCGCAACCCTGAGGGGCAAACATTTTTTTGTAGAGAGTGGTTGTCATGACAACAGAAACATATCTTTCGAAAGATATCATGACACAAAATATCTCAGTCTGATGGATTATTGTCTGTACGACATCCCAAGAATAATTGTATTCTTGTTTTTTATCCTTTCTGGCATGCACAAAGCAACATAAGATTCAATCTGTCTCTGTGCATAACATGAAGATAGTCCATAGCAACTCCTGGCGACTCATTTTAGAGATTCAGTAAAACTGTTGCAAATGTTTTTAAACAAAAGCTGAAATAACTTGTCACACACCCCCACACTCCTACACTCCCAGCATGCATTGCGAAGGACTACCTGACCTCCTGCCGTTGCCTGGGAGCCGAGTCACCCACACAGCTGGTGTCTGTGTGCATGTGTGTATGTGTGTGTGTGTATTTGTCTGCGCGAAATACTGGCACTGGCCCAGGATAAAGTTATCTGATACTGGACTGCCCCCACATCTATGAACAACAGTGAGGAACAAGAGAGATGTGGCAGCCCTCCTCCGCAGAAAGAGAGACAGATGGAGACAGAGTGAGATATAGCAGGAGTTTGAGCGTTGAGACTGTATAAGTCCTATAAATGTGTGAAGAGAACACAAAAGGTTTACAATTGAATATTATATGTATTATTATGCTTGACATCTGACGTTCTGGCTTTCAAATAACAATGCCAAACAAAAAACAAGTACTGCACACTCTAAGACCACCCACACAACATGAAAGGGAAAAACAAAAGAAATAAATTTAGTTTTTAGTTGTTCTGCTGGTGTCCACTATTTTAAATGAACAGTTTTAGCCAAAAGTTATTTTTTCAGCCCGCTGTCCTATTTCTGAGAAATAAAATGAAAACTAGATGATTATTCACTTTACTGTAAATGAGTACTGTTCTGTAGAAGTCTGTATGTTGAGAACTGCTTACGATTGACAAGATTTAATGATTTAACATTTTACCGTGTAATTGAATATTGTTGGTGTCCTTCCAAAAACTCAGATGTCCAAATTTGCTGTTTTCAAGAAATTCACTCACTGTACTTTTAAAGTGATTAAATACTATTTTGTCAAAGTTTAGCATTTTGTATACGTTCTGTTGGTTAGATGTTTGCAAAACCCTGTGACAGACATGATAATGATTTATGGCTAAATAAAAATGAATGAAATATGGAGATACAAGGTTTTAGAAGGACAGCAGTTGTATACTGTATATGAGAGCGACAGCATAGATATTATGAAATTGGTCACTAAAATGCCAAGTTTGGGTAAAATTTTGACATTTTCTAGATTAACTGAAACTAATTGTATCGTCTGATTTCAGAAATCTTGAAGTCTAGACTTTTTTTGTCATTTTTGTAGCTCAACGTCATTCAGCTCATTTTCTTTGCTTTGTAGAAAAGACTAACCTGAACGTAAAATGTTGTGTTTTACAGAAGAAAGAAAATCAAAGCGCTTCAGAACATTACGAAGTGAGTTGAATTTTTTGGATTATTAGTATTAGTCCAAACCACTTGACGCAAGAACAAACATCAACAAACCATTTTATCTTGTCCTTAAGCTAATAAAATCAGCTGACTTCATGTATCCTGCTGAGAGATGACAAGCTTTTTTTCTTCAGCAAACTCACACATTCAGAGGTACGTACTCTCTCTCTCTCCTCCTGTGTGTGGTGAGGTCAGTGTTCTTGTGTGTTTAAGTAGAGTAAGCACAGTCGGTCTGAGCTGTACGTTGACATTCTCTCTCTCACAACTGTTAAAGTCGAGCTGCCGTAGTCAGTACATATAATCACCTGGAAAAAGAGAAAAGCAGAAAGGAAAAGATTTGAGACAACTGTAAAAGTCGACTCTGTGTATCTATGTTTGTGTGTATCTGTGTTTGTGTGTGTGTGTAAGAGAGTTTAATTGTCCCTTGCTTGTCCTAATTTGACACATGCTGGCATATGTGTGGGTGAGTCGTGCTCACAGTTGTGTGTGCGCACGCTACAAGTTACCGTTCGTTCTTGGTTTCCCCGCAGTCTTCCCATAAGCCCCTGTGTACGAAAGCTGACTGACACACCTTACAGGCCTAATGGAGGGCTGGCAGAAGTAGATGGCAGTTCTCAGAGACTGCCAGGGGGATCTGCCGGAGGCAAACATAGCTTCATACGGCACCCTCTGAGGAGGCCAGAGAGATGGAAATAAATATATCAGCTCCAGCACTCCACGTAAACAGTCAAACAGACAGTCAGTCTTTCACTGTTTTCTTCGCACACACACACACAAGCACACAGTTGTAGCGACGATGCCTGTGTAAAGAGAGGAAGGGATTCAGGTTAGTCTCAAGCCTATTTTAACAATATGGTTAAACAGTTTTCTAAACACATTTCCAAAGAGGAAAGGTGGTTCTGGTCAGTGTGAATTGCATTGTCAATATTGTGGATTAAAATCCTGGTTTGTGAGGTTTAAAGGTCCAGCGTGTAGTTTTTTTTGAGGATCTATTGAGAGAAATGTAATATAACATACATGACTATGTCTTAAGAGGTGTATGAAGAAATAACATAATGAAGCGTTATGTTTTATTACCTTAGAATGAGATATTTCTATCAACATACTCAGCCGGTCCTCTTACATGGAATTCTCCATGTTGTTTCTACAGTAGCTCTAAACGGACAAACTGCTCTGCAGAGTTCGTTTCGTACACAAGTTATCTCTTTCGGCAAAGAAGGGAAAACATGATGACATCATTAGTGCCGCGTCAGCCACCTTAGTACTTCGAAAGGAAGGGGTGGAGTGAACAGTTAGTTGCAATATCATTTGTGTCAACTGAGAATTCACCAGGTGCTAAAAATGTGTTGGTCATTGTGTGCATGTTCAGATTTAAGGTCACCACATGTTTCCCCTATACAAGGGCCCTGTTTAATTGTAGCACAGTCGGGTATATTAAAGAATAATGGGATGAGAGAAGGATCATCGTGTTTAAGATTTGCCGACACCTCAGGACAGTCATGCACTAACTACACATCTCCTTTTTCTCTTGTTCTCCTTTCTCCGTATTGATTTGTCTGTCTGTTCTTAATGGTCCTGTTAAACACAGTCACCGGCCACTTTAGTGTGCCGAGGCCCACTTAGCAATAAAGCTCTCTTAGCTCTCCTTAAAACAGCCAGCGAGACAGGAAAGAGGCTCAGGGTCACTCAGACAGAGATTTTATTCCACACCTGGTTATAGAAAACATGGACAGGTGTGGCAGGTTTGCTGAGACTGGACTTCTAAGCATCGGCCTATTGCAAGTGGATTAAGAGGGTATTTGAGGTTCTGAGGATGCCCGCCTTGTTTTATTCTCTGTGTTTGTTTTTTACATTTCACTGCAAAAAATCAATCAAAGCTGCTTTTGACTGACGTATCGATTGGTTTGCATCTCAGCTCTCGGTTTCTGTCTTTGGTAAATTCTCTTGGATTTTTAGGCGGTAAGGGCAGAACCATTAGTTCAGGTAATTCCATGCTGAATCACTGAGACAGAACTGATCCACAGACTTACAATCACATTCTTCTTTGTGACTGGGTGAATGCAACCTATAAGAAATCACAAATTAGATCTTTTAACATCTCAGTTGTTTTTTCAAAAATGCGATAGAGTATCTGATAACAAGTAAGGTCATGTAAACGCGTAAACCGGTTTTGTTTATGTGCGCATGTCTGACAGGGCGAGAGTAAAAGTCCCAAATGGAAGTAACAGTAAAATAACACATACAAATCATGCAGTTAATGTTAAAATGACCAAATGAAAAACTGTTGTTGCATATGCGGGTTCTGCGGACACAAGAAGAGATATAAAAATACAGCTTCTGACCGTTCTTCCCGCTGCATTTTTAATTACTAAACAGACTATCGACGATGATGTCAATGCACGTGAGAAACCAGGCAAGTCTCAAACTTCCATGTTAACGTGGTATTCTGCGAAGCCAGTTATTACTATGCATATAAACATGTGAAAACAGGTTTCTTTTATAAGCTGATTTTTGATAGATATCCGTTTATTTTGTGCATGTAAATGCGATTAGTGTATAAATTGTGTGTGAGATTTTTGGGTCTGAGGAGACCTACACAAAAAGTTTTCATCATAGTTAACCCCCCCAAAAAAACATGTTGGTAACCGAACAACGGTGGGACCCATTGACTTGCTTCGGTTTTGTGTCCATACAGTATAGCATTGAATGGGTAACATCGTTTTCGGTTACCAACATTCATCGAAATATCTTCTTTGGTGTTCTGCAGAAGAAAGAAACTCACACCGGTTTGGAATGACAATAGGGTGAGTAAATAATGACAGCACTTTAATATTATGCCTCATAATGGAGAAGCAATTGAGATTTTAAAGAGATCTCATCTGATTTTTCTTATAAGGTCTTTCAAAATAGGGACCAGCACAAAACTCAATTGCAACACAACAGCTGTACATAAAAAGACAAGATTATTCCGCCACAAGAAAAAAAAGATCTCCACAAGAGAAAAAAGGTTTCCAAAGATCTCTTTCTCCAGAGCCAAATCTCCTCATCTGGCAGGATGGTAGCTCAGTGGTCCTCAATTACATTTTATCTCTGCACCGCACTTTAAAGAGCGAGCAAGTAAATCAGAGAGCGAAACGGAGAACAGGAGCGTGACTGCAAATTGTGCAAATAAGGGGAAATCGGGGAAAAGGAACATGTTCGGAAGGCAAACAACTGTGTTTGCGGTACATTTAGAACAATGTTCTTATGGGACCCCGAGTCTTTAGTAAACAGAGTTGCCTTTTATTAGTTGAATGATATAAAACATGACAAAACAGCTACTAAGAGAGGATCTGCGATTCATACATTCCCACTGGGATTACTATATAGGCCATGAGCGCTCGCCTCTCTCCCATTTAGTGGAGAAAGATAGAGAACGAGAGAGATCTAACAACAAACGGGTTTTCAAGAAAAAAGAGAAAGTAAATGAACAAGAGGATATATGCAAGAGACAAGGGACAGAAAGAAAGAGAGATTGGAGATGATTCGATGGAACAAGGGAGGAACAAGAGAGGATGAAAAGCAGTGAGAGAGTCTCCAGGGGCATCATGTGCTTACTTGGTTTAAGGGGGCACCATTGGCAGTCCTGACTAACATGGGTCCTAACCTCAATATGCATAATGTAAACAAATTTCAACATATTTCACAAGAAAATCTCATTATATCGTAGAAAGCCTGTGTATCGTCACTGTCCTAATTCACCTTTTTTATGAAAATGGCGAAAAACACTGTACTTTTTAAAACTTGAAATACTGTGTTGCCAAAGTTAACAAGCACTTTGTAATCCTTTTTATTGGTCAGATATTTGCAAAACCCAGAGACACACATAAAGGGTGAGTATCACAAAATCACAAATAAAAAAATGGGGATATGAGGTTTTCAAAAAGCGAAAAGCGAATTCACAGCTTTTGTGAAACACGAAGACATATATTTTTAGAAATGTCTGTGATTTTGGGTCAATGGGGGCCAATGTTTTTTTATTTCCAAAGTTCTTCAAAATATCTTCTTTTGTGTTCTGCAGAAGAAAGTCAAACACGTTTCGAATATACATAAGGGTGAATAAATAATGAAATAATTTTTTAAGCAACGAAATGCAAAATAAATGTAAACAACATGAGTTAAATGCATGTACAAACATGGGGCCATGACTTATTAATCACATCTTTTTTTACAGTGCATGTGCAACCCTTATTTATAAATGTATGCTATTACATTACTTTATTAAAAATGCAATTCAATAAATCCCAAAATTAATAAAAATGTAAATTTAAAATGTCTTATAATGTTTACCTATTTATAGACAAAACAATATTTTTCGAATATAGAATGATTTCGCTAGATCTGTAAGTCGTTGCAAAATATATTACATGATATTCTCTCTCTTGACTGTCTGTAACGATTGTGTTACTGCTGATGATAATAAAATCATGAGCAAGATGTTTACTGACAATTTCTGAAATGAACAGTGTCGCTTTAATTATTAATTAAAGAAAGGCAGTGACTGTGTGTGTCTGTGCTATTGTTCCCAGCAGTATGACAGGATCAATAAGCTCTAGATAATGATGTTGTCAGTAAATGATCAGACCGTCTCCAGGGCACACACAGCAAACATCTTTAGTGGCAACTACATCTTTTCGTATGTGCATGCATGTGTAATACGCCCGATGAACAGTGCACTGAAATGAGCTGTTGTGTTTCAACCCTGTACTGGTGTTGGACTGCCAGTTAATTACAAAGAATGTTTTTAAATGTATCCAGTCTTGAATGCTGATTGGTCAAAGCCGATATGTCTGTTCATTTACATGTTAGGAACTGTATCGGCAGAAGACACTTTAGTGTTTATTTTTATGTAACAATTTCATAAAAAAAACATTGAGGCTGTGCTGCATGTATATCTACAATATAGCACGTCTTAGTGTTCAATAAGCAACTTTGCATATGACAAGAAACCCATAAACTGCAAATAACCAATTACAATTATTTGAAGATTCTATTCAGGTATGCAATCATTCTAATTCTATGACAAATATAGTCATAAATAAGTGAATGAGAGTATTATATTACAGTTTGATGCAAGCCTATGAATAAGTACGGGCCGGCCCATGGAGTAATGTAGATATACACGCGTGTCTCCCGTGCAGTGATGTATGCGTGTCTGCTGACAGTAGATTTCTGGGCTAGTAATAAAGGTAGCCTGATTCTCCGAATAATTACTGTATGCAAATGCGACTGATTTCAGTGCCCGTCTTTTATAGATGGTTCAGTGGAGCCGTTCATCAGAGAGAGAGAGAGAGAGAGAGAGAACAGGAGAGAGAGAGAGTGAGTGATTCAGCGAGGTGGCGTTATTTACTTTTTAAACCATTTAGTGTGACTGGACGCAGAATGTTGTACTAGTGTGAATGAGGAATACAAAGAGGAAGATTTAGATTAGGTTTGCAATCTCGTGTATGTTAACGAAACTCATTTTCAAACAGTTTTAAGATGTAAGTTACATTTGAAATGAAATCATAAAAATAAAATTATAGTATTATTAGATATTTTGAATACAGAGAGATTGAAATCTTCTTATTGAACATTGTTTATTGATGAAAGGTCTTACAAATAGCATTCAGCCTAAACAATACAGTAAGTACTGTATATGATGGTACATCCCAACCCATCCTGACTAACCTGTCCACCCCCACTTCATTGAGTTTGGTTTAGTCCATTCCTGTAGCGTGGCAAATGGTATGAGAGCAGTTTCAGTCCTCATCACTGAGCTGTTAATTAAAACTCCCTGATATACTGACCGACGCTTCACATACATCCTGACAACAGCATACCTCCCCCTTCAGAGGAAAGAAAGATCATTTTCCTCTATCCTATTTTGGGATGTCAGAATACACGAAAAAGACTAATTTCTTAACAAATCTCAAGAACTATTGATTATTTTTAAATCAAGCTGTGCCTAGTAAATATGAATTTGTTTCGCATACCAATTCTAGTTTTAATAAAACTTCTAATCATTTAGTTCTGTACACTAATACATTTAGGTTGGTGGTAAAATTTGTGTTAAACAGCTTAATTCCAGTGTATATTTTTTTGAGGACCTATTAAGAAAAATGCAATATAATATACATAACTACGTCTTCAGTGGTGTGTAAAAAACCTTACATAATGAGGCGAGAATGTTTTTGATACCCTAGAATGACTTATGCCTCTCTTACATGTAATTCGTCATGTTATACAGTCGACCTAAATGGACAAATATTGCGTTATAGACAATTTCTTAACAACATAAACAAATGTTACTGCACATGCGCACATTGGTGACCCCAACTTAACTTCCGGTACACATTCACAAACAATAGAGTGCCTGTAGATTATTTCTGATAACAAGCAAAAGACACAGAGAAGAACAGTTACTTGGCTAAACTTGTCTCTCCAATATTTTGAATTTGGACTGCGATACCAAGCTCCACCACTAGATGTCAATTTACCATATGGTTTGTTTAAATTCGACCGAATACAGAACCCATTCAACAAATTGTTCATTTAAAAAAATGTATAACAAAATTCAACAAATCTTATATTTAATACAATTATTATACAGTAAAATAATAATACTACAAATTAATATGAACATAAATTAAATATAAATAGATGTATTATTAGACACTAGCCAAACACAAACCTGAAGTTAACTGGGGGTCAGGTGCGCACGTCCAAAGAAACGGTCTATATAAAAACTTTATCTCCGTCTGCAAAGAAGTGCAAACGTGACGACATCTTAGTCTTGTGTCAGCCACCTAAGTGCTTCAAAGGGGAGGGTCGGACCACAAGATGCCACTGAATTTAAAACACTCGACCTTAACATAAGAATTTTCCTATTTTTATGTTTTTTAATTGCTTTCTTTTTATTTCTTGATTATTTTTATAATGTCGTACAATATCAAATAACCAGTGAAACGTTATGGTACACAACTAGACTGGAACCTCCAAGTAAGCACCGCAGCCCTTTTACAAAATACATTTTCACATCACCAACGCACCTCAAAACTTTCTCATTTTCTAAGTCTCTTTTTGTCTCGTACTCTCCGGAACGTGCAGGGTTATTGCAAACGTTGCCAGAGGTTGCGTGACAGATGCCAATGTCGCCTGTCGTGACAAACATGTCACACTCCGAATGCCTTTTCCTGTCCCCTGATAGAGGAGCTCTCCCCTCTCTCCCAGGCAGAACGCACAAACTCAATCACGCATCACGTTCTTCCCTTTTCTCTCATCATTCTCTCCTCCTTTCTGTCTACATCACGTCCTCTTTTTATTTCTGTTACCTCTTCTATTTCTCTTCTTTAACTGCCCTCTAGACATGCTCCTGCTCAGATGAGGAAGATTTCTCATGAGGGACCTTATTAAAAAAGGCCTGGGTCTCTTCTGCTGAGAGGTTCAAGTGCAGCTAGCCAAGCATGCAAAGCCAATAGAGAAAAGCAGAAATGCCAGACAACATTTTGCAAATGATAGTCTGCAGTAATATAACAGAGAGCGCAAACAAAGAAATGATGAAAGCAGGGGGATGTCAAAGAGAGCAGAAGTATTGACGAGTTGTTCTTATTTCCATTTTTATATTCTTGTAATACATTCAATATTCGTGGTTGAATATTTTATTTTCTACTTTATGACTTATCATACTGTAGATAGCTATGGGCTCAGTTTGAATCTTTGTAAACTTTTTTTGCACCAAAGCCTTCTTCAGCACTGTAAACATTTCAAAATTCCAGGCATCAAAATTTTATTCAAAATCCTCACTTGTGGTTTTTTAAAAATGTACAACATTTTAGCTGTTCCAAATAAAAACTTGACATGTAACCAGTCACTAGACAATTTTAAGTTGAGACCTCAAATTTTGGATGACCTAAAATAATTGTTTCTGCTTTAAAAAAACTGAGGATTTTTTAAACCATTTTTACTGAAGACTGAAAACATACCCACAAATGATGAGCTTTTCCATACATTATGAAGCACAGCTTGCTAAAGTTAACCATCCTAGACTGTGAGTAGGAGTAAGGAGAACAAAAGAGAGATTGAACAGACAAAGATAAAGAAATATGGGAAGTTTGCTCTTGAAGAGGACGTGTCGCGTTTGACAGGCTGCCGCAGAGAGCATGAGCTCATCTCTCCTGACAGCCAGGCGTTCCCGTCCTCTTCCTCAGGTGCTACAGATGGAAAGCCTGAAAGAACTGAGACGACTTACAAGACACTTTGGAAAGGAGCATCAATTTTTCATCACAACTGCGTTTACGCTCACAAACAAACAAAAAAGATTTCGTCTCCAACTTTCCTGCGGCGCTCCCTCCTCTCAGTCTTTTGTGAGCGTCTCTGTCTTGTCTGAACGTTTGCTTTCAGACAGGTATGGGATTGTGAAAAACTGATAACAGGTCATGTTGTTGTTCTTTTGTATCGTGTGAAGTTCGAGCGTACGGGATTAAAAGTATGTTGTGGAAATAAAATAATATATACCGGTATGAATAGAGTGATTTATGATGTTTTCTTTATACTCAAGTTTTTGCAAATTTTCCTTATGTAATTGTAAATTGAATTACCAATAAATAAACCTGTCTCTTACAGTTTACCATGGTAACTATAGGCCTACCTTCTGCCAAAATGCTATAGTTACATATAACTGCCATAAACTGTGTTAACTTAGTGTTTGCCAACACATCAGTCATCCAAAAAATAAATATACAAGCAAATATGCAGTAAGGCATAAGAAAACAAACAAGAAGCAGAAGCGTCCAGCTAGAGTTTCGGCACTGAGCCTGTTTTTGCTTCGCCGTGCGCTTGAACTCAAGCTTGCGATGCAATGTGCATTATAAACCAAGCAGAAGCACAAACACTATTTTCATTAAATCCGACTGAATCCAGACAATTTAAGCAAGTTTCTAGCAATGCGTTGGCATTTTCAGTTCAGTTTCAACAAAGGTACATAGATTATATTTACCGAACTATTAAAATATGTATATGACTCTTTATTTTCTGTAGAACACAAAAGAAGATATTTTAGAAATGTCTATGTAAGAAATGTAACTATGTTTGAAGTCAACGGGGTTGTATTCTGCATATAAAAGAACGTTTGGAATGACATGAAGGTGAGTTCAAAATGATAAAATTTTTGTGTGAACTGTCAGGAAATTTTTATATTATGTCTCTTTTGTCATAATGACTTCATCAGCATTTAGCAGTTATTCATGCATATTCTCCTTTCATTCATTTATTTTCAGTGCAGATAAAGCAAAACATGAATAAAAAACATCTGATCAGTCAGTGCATTATTTCTTCACTTCTCATGAGATCATAACCTGAGCACACAGGCCCAGAACCTCTAGGCTGTAGTATTAAAAAAGACACGCCATCAGGTCTCCAACAGCAAGTCTGATAAATATCCCCACTGACTTCTGAAGACATCATCCCTATTTTCTTAATGATAATCAAGCAAATACGCATCCCTGCTCAGAAAGAGCAGCCACGGTCTATCTGAGCGAGCACCGATTGAACAAACTCCCCGGCGACGTGTTGTCTCGAACATACGCTTTTCTTAAGTTGCCTCAAAAATCTTTCTTTGAATCCGGGTTTGTTTTGCTTTGAATTTGCTCCGGCGTTTATCAGAGAGATAGCGGAGCGAAGAGACGGTAGAGTCTTGAAAATGTAATGCTGAAGCCATGATCCCCAACAGTCTGTTGCCGAAGAAAGACTTCGAGGCCCGTCAGTGAGGAATTAGGAGAATGTATAAACGACTTGTTTGCTTCCTGCGTTTTGGAGCGCCTCGTTGTAAAGCTTTAAAGATGGTGAACGTCTTTTTGAAAAGTGAAATCGAGTGTGTTTGTTTTACAATCGGTTGAAGTGTGAATCGCGTGGGCTTCAGATAGTTCTTGGTGTGTGTGTAAATGCACAAACACACAATATTTCACTTTCAATAGACGAAAACATAATCTTTGTGAATAAGACATATGTCTTATCCTTGGTCTTTTCAAGGGCTTTTATCACTTGAAATTTAACCCCAGGTAAACAGAATCCTGGGTTATCTGTTTAACTGTACATCACTTAACCCTAGATTAACATTCTTATTTGCATATTTGCGGTGTCAACAGTCATGATTGGATACTGCAGAGTCAAACTGACTGAATTCAATTCAATTCAATTCAATTCAATTCAATTCAATTCAATTCAATTCCATTATAAAAGAAAATAGATTAGAAAAGAATAGAATAGAATAAATTACATCTCATTCGTACCTTTTTGTATGATTTGCTTTTGCGTCGGTGACGTTACATTTAGGGGCAGGGTTAGGGATGGGGCTTCAGCATTGATTTTTTTCTAGTAATCGTACATTTTTGTACGATTTACAGCCAACTTGTAATATAGTTACAAATTCCCGTGAGATCAAGTTGATATGTCACATATATAAATAGATAAAGTAACCTGAAATGAGATGTTTTGCAGAAAGATCCTTTGGTTATTTTACAATGAATATAGATTTTTTTAAATAGCTTTTTGAATGTGGCAAAACATACTTGCTTCAATAACACCATGAGTATTTCAAGCAGATAAAAATTCAAACGTTTTCATTTTTAAATGAACTAACCCTCGTAAACATCACCCTTCTGTGTAACACACACACAGCACACATGGATAAACAAATCTACTCCACCTGAATGGTAAAGAACACAGTCTTGCTGAGTTTGCAGTTGCAAATGCGGAAACTGTCAAGCGCCACGAAATGCACATGTACGTCAACGCCATCTCTCAATCTTTAATTATCTCTCTTTCACACACGCAGACACCCGGTGCCTCAGATCATTATATCGTGTCTAACGTTTAAACGCCTAACCCTTCAAAGACCTTCACATATCAATCTGAGCTCCTGACGTTACACCTTCAACAAAAGCTGTACATTTGTTTCCCCCGGCCACACCTGACTTCCTGCTTCCACTTGAGTGAAATCATGACAGGAAGTCAGGTGGGAATTTCCTGTTCTCAACATTCTCTGGCACTGTACCAAAAGCTGAAATTATGTTTTCCCCCTTGTTTTTGGACTCAAGCACGCTCTCACGCGGTCTGGAATAAACTGTCGCAATCTTGCTATCAAGCATCCTGATCTTAAAAAGATCTGCAGTGATGATGGAGAGAAGGAGATCATTTTAAGTGTTGGGATGAAGCCAAATAGCTACATCAAGCTGTTTAACAGCCATTCAAACTAAAGCCAATGTCACACTTTGGCTTTAAACTCGATCAAGAACATTAATCTGAAGAGTGAAGGAGAAATGGAGGACCAATGCATGCTGAAAGGGGACAGGTTATATATTTGTCATATATCTACTCGCTTCTTTCATCACTGGCCTTTTCTCCAGTAATCCTCTGCTGTCCCTTGCCTAACCCCTCGTCCATTGGCACTTTGAAGGTTCTCCAAATCAGTGTCTCACATGGAGAGTTCTCTAGCCTCATCATCCCTGCATTTATCTGGTTTCGCCATTCCACATTGTATGTCTGTCTCTCTTCCATATCATGTTTTTCTTTTTTTAATATGGCTTTTATCTACTTTCTTTCTCGCAGTCACATCATTTCCCCATTTAGTGCGACTGCATGCTGGCCATCATTGAGGACAGTGCGTGTGTGTGTGTGTGCGTGTTGGCCAGGCAGCTGCAAAAGGCCTCAGCTCAGAGAGCTGACGAGTTGTGACAGCTCTGGATATCTCTCACTGGCACTGACAGCTGACAGATGGATACCACTCACACACTGTAAGGAATAAAAAAGAGAGACAGACAGAAAGAGAGAGAGAGACAGAAGCCCTGAGGTTGATTCCCTAGCATTACTCTCTGTTCATAGGGCCAATGTTTGATTGAGTGCTGCAGAGAATAATAAACCTTCTCTAGCTGATACTGTGCCTGAGCTTCTGTTTTCTCCCGTATACTCTCTCTCTATCCTTCTGCATACTAGAATGACAAATGAAGAGGTTGGTTCCAAAATGAGATAACTCCGAAATCAAAAATCATGTTTTTTACGATGTGATCATGTTTTTCTTGTGTTTCATTGTGTTAGTTAGTTGTATTTTTGAATTATTATGACAAACTGCAGTTTGATTGATATTAATAGAAATGAATGGAGTTATCTCATTTTGGAATCAAACTCTTCAAATACAGTTCTACAGTATATAATACAGTAGCATACAGCCAAACAATCCCTAAGGCTTTCAAAAAAGATACTGTAGGTAAAGTCTCTAATACCAATGTATTTGTTTTTCATGTAAAAGTCTGGAGGAAAAAAGGTTTTTAGGTCTGTGGTCGAGTGTGTCAGTTGTCTGCATGCGAATAGGACAGATCTTTCCTCTTATTTGTGTGCCTTAAATAAAATAGAAACGGTTTAAAAGTACATTGCATGTTGCAGTGGTAACTATGCAATTTGTTTTTGATAAAAAAGATACGTAGAAGTAAATGAGTTTATGTTTTAGAAGAGCTTTTCTTCAGTGTAATTAGAAGTCAAATAGTTTATAGAATAGACGGTATACCTTAAAGTTATTTATTTAATTATAATAAATAATAATAATAATGTTTGTTCTTATTTAATAAAACAATACATATTAAAATATTCTCACCAATAATTATATACGACAAAATTCAGGATAATGTACAGTATTTACTGTCATCTACATTACATTTTTATTACATATTTACTATAATTTATCTCAGTTTTCACTTTGATAAAGTCACTTTTTAATCCTGTTATTTTTTCCCTTAATGCTTCTTTAATTTTGTTTTATCTGTTTCATTTGTCCTGAAGGTCTGGTGCATTGTGATCGTTTAAATACGGTCACATCCAATCTGTAATTTAATGCAGGAGAAAACACAATATTCTGATTGGTTAATTCCTTTAAAACAGCATATTTTATTGGCACACAACAGATGTCCTTATGGCAACATGATTGTATTCTCACATACGACACGAGTGACAAATTTTGGCTATGTGTGTGGTACGTTTGGCTCATCTGCTTGCACACATTCTCTCTCTCTCTCTCTGATTTAAATGAGGCACTGTTTCAATGTTAGCTCGAAGCCATTGAGCCAAAGACATATTGCCATCAAACGCTGCCATCACTGGCCTGTCACCCCCTGTCTGTCAACTGTTACTTAGCAACAGCAGAACACGAGAGAGGCTAATTTCAGCCATCCTGAATCCATCTGCTTATGATTTCACCGGAAAAAAATACATTACTTCCATCCCAGTAAGTGGTCATGCTTAATGCAGAAAGGAAAGTTAACATACTGGTTAACAGAGATGGGTTTGTAGGGCTGTGATGAAGACTAACAGCTTAACAGAGCGTTCAAAGAGAAGGAGCAAAAATCGGAGACGGCGATGAACAGATAAAGAGAATAAATGAGTGCAGAAAGGATGTTAGGCAAGATTAAAGAAGAAAACAAAAAGGAAAGCATGATAATTAGAGAAAATTGATTTTGGAAATTGCTCCGATGAGGGAGATCTATCCATCTTATTACTATGCAAAAATAACGGTACAGGCATTTGAGGAAAAAAGAGATAGGAACAAAGCAACAAAAAGAAAAAGCGGCTTTCTGTTTTACCGACAAGCTCCGTTTTCTTTCCTCCAGCATGCTCACAGTGTGGATGCCTGCCAGAGATTCTGCCCCATGGGCCTGGCAGTCTGTCGCTGTGCTCCAGATAGTGGTAGAAAGAAACCATGCTAAACTACACTGATCTACACCGCCCTACTCTGCTCTAAACAACTCCACAACACCCTTCACTGCTTTACATCTTTCTGGGCTGCTGAACACCAATCAAAAACCCCCTTTATATCTCTATGTAGAGCTCAACGTTTCTTCACACGGCTCTATATTTCTCTCCTCGGCAATATGTGCCTCTGCACAACATTATATGAAGCTCTAAATCAAAAAGCTCAAATTTGAAACCCTGAGTTTGGGCTTTAAAGGTCCAGTGTATGAAATTTAACGGCATCTAGCGGTGACATTCCGAAATGCAACCAACAGCTTACTTCACCGCTCACAATTATCCCTTTCAAAGCACTACGGTGGCCGACAAAAGACTAAGATGTTGTAACGTTATCGTTCTTCATCGAAGGAAATAAAGTATGAATGGCACTTTGTAGAGCAGTTTGTCCGTTTTAGGGCTACTGTAGAAACAACATGGCAAATTCCTTCCAAGGGGACCCGCGGTGTATGTAGATAGAAATAGCTCATTCTTAAGTAATAAAAACCTTACACTTTATTATGTAAGGTCCGTATACACATCTGAAGACATATTTCATGTTATGTTGCATTTCTCTCTTTTGATCCTCCAAAAAATTACACACTTTTAAGATTGAGAGTAAAATCAAAGTGGTGACTGAGCTGTAAAGTTAATTTAGTTGAAACAGAAAAACACAGAAGATATTTTGAAGAATGTTGGTATCCAAACATTACTGGACCCCGTTGATTTCCATTGGACGCCAAACCACTTTCACATACGGTCATATACAGAGTCATATGCAGGTTTTGAATGACGTGAGGGTGAATAAATGTAGTGTTTGGTGAACTATCCCTTAAATAATGAATACTTATTTTAAAGTGAACAACTCATTTAATTAAGTTAAATCACGGCACTTTTAACATTGCATCAACAAACCATCGCTTCTGACTGATGCCAACGTGTGTGTATTTCAGACACAGAGGACAAAGTAAAGGTAGTGTGCGTTGCTAAGCGATCAGAGGGTTTTAATGGGGGGCGGAGTCCTCAGGAGGTGTTTGATAACTTCCGTCATTCTACTCAGCCTCAGGGCGACAAACCTTCTGAGATACAAATCTCTGAGCGCAGGGTTAATATCATGTCTGCTTTAGATTATGAAGACATCCAGAGGCACAGAGGAAGCGGAGGGGATCTTCCGTGATGGAAATTAGAGATTGACACATGACAATGACCTTACAGGCCCGTTCTGAGATACCATCACTTCTTCAGTGGTTATGGTAGGGCATGGATTATGATTATGCTTGACGGAGTCTTCGATATACTGTCTGTCTAAATATATATTCCTGTCCTCGTCTTTATTTCTGTCTCTCTTACTAATCACTCAGGTGACACACCGATAAAATTCAGCTCACAGTGCTGCAGGCAATGTCGCAACACATGTTCTCTTCCTCACACGTGCATGCAGCCGAGAGTTTGTTTGTTCCTGGAGTAGATTTCACTGTTAAATACATTTCTTTGCTACCTTGTAAGTCAGCTCTCTTGTGACTTGCTGTAAGTTAATTAACATGGATGAACACATCAAGTTTGCATATTCATAAGATGAATTATACAGCTAATATCACTGTAAAACTTTATGGAGTTGTCTTTAACTGTAAAAAGTATATTACTTGACAGAGCATCGTGTTAGCAGTGCAAAGGTCATGGGCTTAATTCCCAGGGAACAAGTTGCTTAAGATAAAAATATAACTTTTTGAAAATAATTATAATAATTTCTAAACATTATTTATAATAATGAGAATTATGATTATGTATACACTATTTTTATTTAAAAACAATTATATTACTATTAATATTATTAATTATTTGTCTTTATTTAAAACAATATAAACAATTTATAACAATAACAATAATACTAATAATAAAATCATTATTCATATTATTTATATTATTCATGTAAAAAATTTTTTATCTAATATTAACATTTGTTATTTTGTGTTTATTTCAGACTAATCTGCTTCTCTGTGAGAACCCGTAAACATTATTGCGAGAGCCTTTTCACATACGTCACATAAATGCTATTCATAGTAAATGTGACACATTCAAGTTTATTTTAATGAGCTTTATGATTCGTTCATTTAAATACATTTTATTAATATCATAAAATGTGCAAAAAAGTCAGGACTGTCAAA
The DNA here is from genome assembly GCF_947034865.1 of Barbatula barbatula. Taxonomy (NCBI): domain Eukaryota; kingdom Metazoa; phylum Chordata; class Actinopteri; order Cypriniformes; family Nemacheilidae; genus Barbatula; species Barbatula barbatula. Next base: position 5,488,020 of record NC_136784.1, read on the forward strand.
TCAAACAATGACAGAATGACTAGTTGTCCAATGGAGCATTTTTGGTTTTCCAGTATTGTGCTGGTTTCGGATTGCTGCATTAATCATGTCTGCGGATCCATTTGATATCAAAGCTGGACCCTCAGGCATTCCTGTGCGCCATGGAGTCCAAATGTTTTCCTTTTATCCCACCCTATTTCCTGTCACCTGAAATGGCTTCTTTCATGTGTGAAAACAGAACGAGAGAGCAGGGTCTCCCAGGAGGCCGAGCCATTGTGACATCGCGTTCTCCACGTACTGGCAACTGATGTGGTATCCATGTACAGCTGTCAATCAAAGAGAGCAGGTGCATGTGGGCTTCAAACTCAGATCAAACCGAGTTTTTTTACTTATGAAAAGAAAATGAGGAGAAAACGATAGCAAATAAATGCACATCATATTATTTTTAAAGTTTACTTTAGAGAAAAGTAGCCAAGGGTTATTAAAGGCACTAGACGTGTTTATAGTGGACAGGGATGTTTCATAGACCCGATTAGCAAGGACGAGCATAATTGAATCAAGACAAAAATAATGCATCCAACGTTTTAAGGGTGCAGCGGAAGACATTGGCGATATAGCCTCTTGTCAGGAGAGGGCACATATATCCACACATTGTCAGCTCTGCGTCTTATTTACTCAGTACAATTGACCGGAAAAGACGCTCGGGCATTCCCAGAGGGATGCCAACACTAAGTGGCATCTCTGGACGACCACACCTCACTGAGGAAGTTCCTTTGTGCTGTCTGATTGGAGTTAAGGTGAAGCGTCACAGGGTCTGAGCTCACCTGGGGGCACGGAGGCAGTCGCGCGGTGTGGAAAGTGCAGCCCTCATTATGCGGTGGCAAACGCGCTGTCACTCATCTGCTGTTCTCCACACGCTCAGCTGTTGAGCTTTACTTCTCCTTCACTTCTTCTCTCTCGTCACTTGACCTTTAGAGTGCACTCGAGGGAGAGAGAGAGAGAGAGAGAGAGAGAGGGGGGGGCTGCTGTGTACTTTAATGTTGTAGATGGACATGCAGCTGTAGAAATCAGAAACTGGAAAAAAGAAGGTAAATGTCAGTCATAGAGGTTAAAGAGGCATCCCTGCACGTGTATCAGCTTTTTTATAAAGTACAAGGAGTTACAACAATAATAAAATACTAGTAATAACCCCTATTAATGAGATTTTTATAACATATCTGGTGTCATACAATGCACGTTATGTGGCAACATCTAGACAAAACACCAAAATTACAACAGAATGTTTCATTTTTAGTCCAACCATGTAGAAATGAGGTAACAATTGTACATTGTTGTCATTATTGTTGCGTACTAAGGCAAAAACCACCAACCCCAACATTTCCATAACACATTACAGTGCTGTTGACATGACTGATGCCTAAAATCATGCGGCATGTTAATGAGAGGTGTGCTAGTACTTTTCTAAGCGAGACTTGCGATTTTCAGCTAGTGGGCGATGAAACTGGCACAAAATTTCCATAGCCATATTTAAGGATTCAAATGTCATTGAGACTTGGGGATGGGCCATTCGCCAAAAACCACTGAAGCACCTGTTGAAAACCACCTAGAACACCTAACACCCTGGAAAGGGTCTGAAGAGGTAAAAACATTTTCTTCATCAAATATAAAAACCTGTTCTTAAAAATCAAGGTGGTACAAAAGGATATTCACTGTAATGCCATAGAGGAACCATTTTTGGTTCCACAAAGAACCATTTATTTCTTACCTTTTTTTCAAATATTGTTTATGTACATTTTATGGTTCTGATATGGCATTGTGTAGCCATATAGGATTGATGAGAAGAACATTTCTGTGGTTTAATTTACACCTTTGGTAAAGAACCACATTGTTTATTTTTGTTTGTTTGTTTTGGTTGGTATCACTTTAATTTAATTTTTCTTTGAGATATGTGCTCTCATTGGCAAGTTGCTTTCGATAAAAGCGTTTGCTAAATGTCATGTACATTTTAAGGCGAGCAACAACAAAAAACAGCTTTGCTTTCACTTCATCCCAACTCTAAAATCCTTCCTCTCTTCACTCTTCCACCTCCCCTCGCTCTCCACCTCCCACGTAGAGGAGGGCAGACCTGCAGGAACTCTCCCATCGCCTGCCTCTCTCGGCCATCTGCTGCAGTCTGTCCCACCTCATTCTGACAGCCATGACTGACACAGAAACTTCAGCAGACCGTCCATCCATCAGGATCTGACCACACACACAGGTACAACGCACAAGCTCGCACAAACAGCCACACACACAAGCACACAGTCCATGGCAGGCAGAGGAAAAAATCTGCCATGAAACTTAATCAGCGAGGGTCATGTCGGGGAGTGAGGAACAGATTAAATTAGCATAGTATTAGATATGGAAAATGATTTCTGTCAAAACCATCCTTACCACAATTATAATATGTTAATTACGTATTTCATTAAGGGGGTTGATTATGGCCCTCAGAAGAAATCATGCGCATAGAGGCACCTGGAGGACAGCGAATCTCTCTCGTTTCCGCTGTTCCTCCCACACTTTTTTTCTCTTCAATCAGTCCATCGCAGTCCGTCTCTCTTTACACATTTTAACCCGTCGTCACTTTTTCATTTCATCTCCTGATTGTCATTTATTTATTCACTAATTATTTTAAGAGGCTCACACACGCGGTAAGACACAAGGTGCTTGAACTTAGCAAAAGTGACCAATCACAGCAGGCGAATTTGAATAAATGAACAGCAAATCATGTAATATTATATTGCAGTGCGTATTTATTTATTTGGGTACCTTGGATAGCCAGTAGTTTGCCAACACTGATAAATGGACAATAAAATGCCAAAGAGTTTCTTAACAACACACATACATACCTGTAGGCTATTTACACACAGAAGGGTTGCCTCCAGGTTAACCAGAATGGAGTGTAAGGCTCTGGTGTTCTGAGCCCCTGTTCTCTCCAAATCACACATCAAAGGCTGCATTTGTACAGCACAATGCCGCTTGGGAGAGTTCAGGCATGGGCTGTTTGGACTCAGTGTTGCCCGGCCTGTCTCTGGGGAAGCATTACCCTCTACATTATCCTAGCCTTGTTCCAGTACAGAATTACAGAACGGTCTCCGAGATACACACACAAATGTAGTTCTATATGTGCACAGACAGAAAGACAGACAGATGGAGAGAGAGAGCAAAAACGAAAAAACACAATGTTTTGCTCTATTATAAAACCTGTGAATGGCCTATAGAGGCAGCATTGTAAGACGTCCTTATCCAAGGCTGCTCCAAACGGTAGGCAACTTAAAATACTGCCTTCTAAGATACCCGCACCACTGCATGCATTTTTTGCAGAGAAGACAATCCCAGAATGCACTGCAGGGGATCTTAGTAAAAAAGCATCAATCCAAAGATGGAGAGACGAGCTAATGTTGTTTATTAATGTTCTAAACGATTTTGAAACGTTAAATTATTACTATTATATTTATTCTAAATATTTCTACATGCAGAAATGCATCTATATTTTTTATTAAAAACAGTTAAATAAAAAGAAAAATACCCGCATTCATCATACTGTATATTAATATATTTTAAAATTTGATACATTATTTACTTTAACAATTACTATTTGATTAATTATAGTTAAATTATTTCATAATATTAATGAAATACTGTTAAATAATTAATCATAACAATATTAATTCATTAAATCGTATCATTAAAATTCATTCAAATTTTAGCTTATATCTGTGTGTGGCCTTTATTTTATTGTTTGAATATTTTTATACTTAAACATAATATCTGTGAAGCATATGAGCTTTCATGATTGTCATGATTACCTTAAAAGGAAGTTGTCTATGCAGCTGACTACACTAGGTTTTGGAAAAAAGCTATAAGTAAGTGAGAACAATTCCAGATCCAAATACTGCGTTCAACAGAACGCGCGCCACAGAATAGATGACCTGTGTTTATCCAGTTTTTTTAAACAAGATGTCTTCTTAAAAGCATTCAGGAACCGCTTGTGAGCTGAGTAAGATGGCGGAACGCAGCGAGAACGCTTCTGAGGACATCCAACAGTAGAAATACTTTAAATAAAATGTGATTTACTCCCCTGTGTTGCACACTACCATTGAGATGTTTGAAGTGTATTTACAAATAACAAGCGTGCTTATCAAGCTAGTTTAGAAATTCATGTCCTGAATCTCAATAACAGCAGCGGCAGATTCTCACATCCACAGATATTCCACTGAGCAAAGCAGATCAGAGCCATTCATAGCACTTTGATGTACACTCAAAGATATGCTCCGCTGAATGGGCGCACTTTATATATTTCAAAGCACGAGTCCTTCATGGCAAATATTTTGAGGAGGGAGAGAGATCACACCACAAGCCGTCTTAAGTTATCAGAAAGCGTTTGAATTAGCTTTGAATATTCCGTTAGGGCTTTTAAATCAGAACGGGTGAAACATATTAAAAGCTTTGAAACTGGAAAACATACAATCAGATGCAATTCATTTAAAATAATTACATAAATCGGAAACCACGTTCTTTAAAGATTATTATGTACGATTCATAAAAAAGTATTCTCGAAATGATGCATCCTAACCTTTAAACTTAATACTTATGTATTCGTGGTAATACCTTTAAATAGTCTAAGCAATTTAAACTAGTCAAATAGTGTAATCCGTAAAAACAAAAAATCAATTGTTAGGTTTCTCCTTAAATGTCTAAATTATATTAATGTTATTTACATCAGTTTTACAGTTTGTTTACAATACAAAATTACAGTTTTATTGTGTAAAATTGTGTTTATTTTAAACTTTGTGTTTTCAATAACAAACGTCATACTGCTTGTTATGTCACAGGACAGGCAGCGAGCAGATTAGCGTGAACTATTATGTGACCCTCTCTTCAGCTGCAGATGTGGATGAACTCTAGGGTACGGGTTCAAACTGCGGTCAGGGGTTATGGGAAGGTTTTCACATGACCCTTGAGCCAGCAGGACTTCTGTCTGGAAATTATGTATGAAAGGAGAAACAGGTTGAACCCTGAAGCACAGAGGTGCAGACGATTATATAACCAGCACAAATGTGACTCTTTACTGCTTTTCACCACAAATTGCTGTTTGTAAACTGGTATACATTTCTTTGTTCTGTTGAACACAAAGAGAGATATTTGGAAAACTGATGTCCCAGAAATGTCAGTTGCAAACATTTTTCCAAATATCTTTCTTTGTGTTCAACAGAACAAAGACATTTATAAAGGTTTGGAACAACCTGAGGGTTAGTAAACTATGACAGAATGGGTGGAGTATCACTTTACGAAATCAGGAAACTCATGCCAAATGTTCAACTATTTTAATATCTCACTCTACATTATCATATCATAAGCCTATTTTATTTCTGTAAAAAAATAAACTGCATAGTGTTTGTGACAATTCCGCAGATACATCATCAAGACAAAATATAATTTTGCCAACCAGAATACAGCACCAAAACAATGATTCATATTAGAATTAGACTTGCTGGGACAAATGCATAAGAATAAGAAAACTATTAAAGCGGGAACGATAAGGGCGATGAGGTTTTGCTTTTTTATGACAGTTTAATTGAGGTGAGTCTCGTGGTGTGCATGTAACCGGTGACTAAGCTGCTAAAATTATTCCTCCTTTGAGATTCCCTCAGGATTTCGCTAATTCAATGAGTAACACAACTCATTCTTTATATTTATTGCCTTAATATTTGTGATGTTTTTTGGTATGTGTTAAGTAAGTATGATGTTTCTTAAAGGGGCCATATGACTTAAGGTTCAAAAACGCGGTATTTTCCACAAACCGTGCATGTTTGTATTTCCTCTTTGGCCCTGCCTCTCTGAAACGGGCAGATTTTTTACTAAGCTCATCGCTCTGAAAAGCGAGGTGCGTTATTTTTGGCCAACCAGTGCGTAGTGACTGATCGAAAACTGCAAGCCTGTGACGGAAATGTAACGCATCTCAGTCTCCCGTCTCCTTATTTATCACACTCCACAACGCCTCTTACAATATTTGGAACATCAGGCACCTTACTTGCGTATACATGTGGGCGGTCTTTGTCAAGTCATACCATGAACAGACATAGATTTGTGGGGGTGTGGTTACACGAGGCGTTTCGGGCAGGTCTGGATGAGCATTCGCTTTTCAATAGAATGCAACTTTCATAATTTTTACGTGTCTAATACATGCATGGGCAACTTATAACACACCAAAGACACAGATAAAACACCTATTCGTGCCATATGACCGCTTTAAAATACCATGGCATGCCCCCGACTAAAATAAAGTTGCACATTTTGAATCTAGTGTAAATGAGTTATTTTTGGTGTTGTTTGGATGTACTGTATGAGGGATGAGGTTAATTGAAGCTGTGAAGCACAAATGACTGTTCTCAAACCAAACAGGACAGCGAGGCCTCGTTTAAAATCTCAGCGCAGATGAAGACAATGTATCGCGTGAAAACGTGGGCGCAGACGTGTTTGTGTGGACAACACAATGCCTCAGCATGTGTTCTTGAGCTCGCGCAAGACACTCGGTATTCATAAAGATAATCGAGGGGGTCGGAAAACAGATATTTTAATCACTGTTGTCTTGACGCAAATGGCAAATGTTGTAATCTGTACAATGATGGTGTAATCTGTACGCGTGTTTGCCGTTAAAACGGCAAAGTGTGAGCCACAGGAGCTGTTGCTGAGCGTTCTCTGTAACGCCACCTACTCAAATTATGGAGAGGGAACATATTTGCCAGAGCAAATGTGTTGGTGGGCTGGTGAGCTTAGTTTTGATTTCTCACAATTCTAAATTTGCAGTTTGCACGGTGAAATGACGAGTACTAAGTTTGCCAACAACAAATAAAGGAGTTTTGTTTCATGACCCGTGCCATTTTTCATCCTTTAAAATAAAAAGTCGGGATGCAAAGCAACGTTCCAACGTTCAGCTGCTGATGGAGAAAACGCAACATTCATCAAAGGCTCTTTCACCATTTCGTATATTCTACAGGAGCGTGAGCGAATTGTGCGGGACTCAACACCATGGCCACCGTGTGTGTTTGTTTGTGAGTCAGGTGTGGTTCATGCTTGGTTGCTTCATGACCATGAGCGTGTGTGTTTGTGTGTAGGCTTGTGTAGGGTTTGTCAACGCTGGCAAACAGCTAAAGCTTCAGCAGAGAGAGCCATATGTGAACAGAACCAAGCCAAAGCAGGGAGCCATATGCACTTCTACTGCTTTTTTTAGCTAATTATCCCGAAATGTCTGTTTTATAGAACAAATCAGCAAGTTACACCGCCTTTACCACAGAGCGAACACTCTCGTGGAATATGTAAAAATATTCAAAACACCATACATAAAATGCTGAAGGGAAGATTTCTGAGATGTTTATGAGTCAGATGTGCTGTAACAGATATGTATATTCTTGTACTGTGTATGGATTAGATTTTTTTTGAGAATTTGTTCATTATCCCTAACCTTAGTTTAGTCTTATTAAGATTCATATGCAAATAAAATGACTTGATTTATCACACATTTTCATACTTTACAACAAGCAACAAGGCATACTTTATAAATCTTAAATTTACTAATTTAACTCTGTTTGTGAAAACTCAGCTAAAGTTTCTACACAAAAATGTTGTAAATAATTTAAGAAACATTATCTGAAGATATGACCTTGATTCCTCTAATACAGACTCACTTAAAATTGTAAATGTGAATGGTTGATAAATAACTTTTCTTATATCAGATTTTGAGACAGGGTCAAAAATGTGTATTAAAAATGCATTACACCTAACATATAAAAATTATTAATATATTTTCACATATATTAATTTGAGTGAATCTGCATAATAAGTATATAATATATATATATTTAAAGTATAAAATATATAGTAAAGCATCACTTATTGTTCAAGCATCCACTTACGTACATATGCTTAAAGTTAGTAAAGTTAATTTTCATTTTATGCAAAATTTGCAATATGCATTTTATGATCCGATGCTATATAATTTCCCTGTTTTCTATCATGTATGTTTTTCATATTTCTATATAGTTTTTTCTTTTTGTTCTTAAATGTATATTCTGTAAAGCTGCTTTGCAGCAATGCAAACATAAAAAATACATCAAATTGAAATGTTTACTAATGGCATTTTCAGTCTTACTGTGTGAATGACTCCACTGTAGCTCATTTAATTCTGTGAAATATCCGTCCTAATGCGTCTCTGTGTAAGATGGGACAGAGAACTAGATCAGCAATGCTGCGGTCCCCCGTGTTCTGGCCCTCAGTGTAAGAAACAGCAGAGACGGAGAGACCCCATCAAGCTCTCAGGGACTCTGATGAAGAAATGGGACGGTCTCTCTAACCTGCTCTGAGTTTGAGGCTGTGTGTGTGAGAGAGAGAGATGACCTGCCACATGTTCTGCAGCACTGCAGCACAAGCACGCTGTGGACATGAGCCCCCTGGTGGAGCTCTGCCTGAGGCCCCTCAGGTGGGTCAATCCATCAGTGGGTTGGGGAGGGGACAGTGAAAAAAATTCAGCCTCAGCCAATAAGAAACAGAGGCATTTGGATCGCCGCTATCCATTAAAGTGCACGCTGACCTTCTAGTCATTCTGCAACCTCAATGAGTGTGCGTGTCCGAGGGAATAAATTCTGATTTTTTAATTATGCGCCGTCCTTAGTTCAGGCTCACCTACATATCAGATTTTAAGGGTGATTAAATAATTTCCAGTTTTGTGTGTGTGAGGGGTCCGTGGGAATTAATGCCGCACAGATATCATTGTCATCCTGGTGTTCTCGGCTTACCCATTAGATTTTTGGAACATGGTTTTTCTATACTTTTTTAACCAAAAAACAACAATTGGAACATAATAATTGTAATGCATTAAATATCTGCCATTAGAATGCACGTGTTTCACCAGTGTCTTAAAACTACATATTTTTATACTTAAATATTTTACTTTATATTTTGATATACCGTATACTCCTTATATATTTATTTACTTTCATATCTTAGCTGAACAGTATACGTTTCTGTGAAACATTTTACTTTTGCATCTCTTTTTGGTAACACTTTACAATAATGTCTAATTTGTTAACATTAGTTAATACGTCAGTTAATATGAACTAACAATGATCACTACAAGCATTTATTAATCCTGCGCAATGTTAATTACAAGATTTACTTGTAGATTTTTGGAATCTGCATCCAGTAGTTAATATAAAATGAACTAACATACACAATGAACAACTACATTTGTAAAATTTAAGATGAATAAATTCTTAAATAATAGATTGCTAATTTTCAGTTCATGTAAGCAAATGAATGTTCTAGTTAATGAATGAGACCTTATTGTAAGGTTTTACACTGTTAAAAAAATCATAAGCACTTCAATATAGTTTAAAAGTAAAAAAAGACATATTTTGTTATTTAAAAGTTTAATATTTTCTAATTATCCAAAACAAATTGGTAAAAAGTTAAATAATTTGCTTTGTTTAAAGTACATTGTAAAAATCTCAAGCGAACATAATGCCTTTTGTTTTTTCTCTCCAAGATTTTTTAATCTGAAGATTAAAAAACAAAACTCTGATATTAAAGTGCTGTAAAGGGGTCCCAGCACATCTAAATGTGTACGGTTTCAATAGTCATGCTGCAGGCCAGAAGCCCCCCCAACTCTCATGTCCTTAACAATCTGAGGAGGCTTTTGACAGCTGTAATTAAGCATGTTAATTAGCGGCACAGCACAAAGAATAATATTTACTGTCATTGGGTGTCCTAAGACGTCTCTTCACATCAGATCTGGGGGAGATCATTTTCTACGAGTACTTCCCCGTCGCACCCTCATATTGCACATGACACCTTGTAGCCACTGCATGTATTTCTTATTTCTGCTGCAGCATGTCAAGGCTTAAGGCGCGGGGATTAACAGTCTCTTGTGAAATAGGGAGGCGTCTCCGAGAGCCAGCGAATATCTGAAGAACCATTTCTTGCTTTTGTAAGCTGAACTTTACATCAAAGTGCTTGATTAATTACTGATAAGGGACTAATAAAATATTAATGCGTTTTGTAATTAATGGAACCTCGGAACCGGCATGTCCCACCCCCAGTTAAGTCTTGTCTTGTATTCTCTTTTTTCGTCTCATAGCAGTTTCACGCCTCCACGTCTTTTTTTACTATAATTATTACTAATTAAACATTTATATGTAAGAGAATAAACAAAGCAGAACGTATACTCCTCTAAAATACTGATATTTGACACATTCGAGGGTCACTGCATTTCACTTTCATTTACTGAAGCCGGGCTAATGGAAATGATTTTATAAGCCAATGTAGTGAATGCTGCTGCTGGTAACCTCATTTAAAGTGTCAATAATGCCCTTGCGCTTCATTAAGAGACTATGACAAGCATCCTCTTTCGAAAAGATGATTCTGACTTTGAGAAAGTGTCTCTCGATATGTGGGTTAGGCTTCAAATGACACAGACTAAAATTACCGCCCTATGCGATCAATGTCATTTTGTGTTCCTAATGAAAACATTTTCTGTTTAGATGGAATACGGACAGCCATGACTAAACTGAGTGAAGCTAAAACGTCTCATCAAAGTGACATATTAAGTGGATTTTTCTCAAATCAAATAAATTAATACTTTATCGTGTCAACTATACCACGTAAACAGCATGAAATATAAACTGCGTGTAATCCTTTTCTTTCAAATAAATAAGTCAATATTAAAATAGTGACATATTGTATTTCAGACAGGCCTTTTCACACTCACTATGAACATCTAGGAATGCATTGAAAACTCTTGATGCACACGATTCACTTTTACATTTCTCTCCACGCACAACAAAAAAAGGGGCCTCATTTATCAACAATACGTACGCACAAATGAGTGCGTAAAAACAGTTTAACGCAAAGTGTGGGGTCTACAAATTTCAACTTGTATGTAGAATTGTGTGAAAATATAACCACACCTCTGAGCATGCTTACGCAGAAAATGTGGTGGTAGAACAGGGATACTACAAAAAGAAATTGGCACCATGGTCCTGTGTCCTTTATTTGCAAATGCTCAATAAGTAAATTCCCAGTTCAAGCTAGACATTTGTATATTTGGTGTGAGAAGCTACAAAAGACAGATGTGAAATTTATCGAAATGATAGTGTCATGGCTGATCTTACTTTGCCGGATGATTTGGCAAACGTTTTGTTGAAAGCACAATTTAAAACACAAACTTAACAGAACAACAGATGACAAATAAAGAATATAAAAACAAACTGAAAAAGAACTAAAAGGAGGCCTGCGTATCAATCATCATTACAAAATGTATTAAAAAAATCGTAATACTTTTCTATTACTACATCGCTTTACCAAATCATAATAACATTGCAGTTTTCCTATTCTGAATATTTTAATTTATGCAGAATAATAAAATAACAATAATAACCAAACTGAGCTAACCACGCATTGCGCAGAGAATACATTTTTTACAGACTACAGTGATTGTTTATTGAGAGCACAGAGTACATTCACGTGATTTATAAAGGGAGGTTTCGTCACCATATATGGATCATTTGGGGCGTTTCCGAATGCAAATGACCGTGAACGTGAACGAGTATGGCTCTTAAGAACACGTGTGATTTATCAACAATGATCACATACTGGCGTGCGTAAGAACCGTGTATTTTTTTGCACTTAGACACATTCTAAATTTAATTCGTAGGACAAATAAAGAACCTTTTCTACGCACTGTTGATAAATGAGTCCCAAGGTGTTTTAATGCACAAGGCCTTCGGTTGACCCATTCTGTGACAACATCACAATGAATCTATTCAACTGTATTGAAAACACCAATAGTTCCTTGTTCTCCATCCAGAGAAACTAAATGAGAAACGTTACACAATAAAAACATCACACATTTGTTTTGTTGACACCCAGCAATCTGCAAATATCAATAGACGCAAAACGTGCGATATGGATCAATTTTGCAGAGATTAGAAATCTGAAATGTACAAGTGACAAATGACAGAGAGGTATTATCGGACGTGCTCACTGGAGTCTCTCTTCTGCTGTTATCTGGAATTGAGGGTGTGTTATAAGCGTGGCCTCATTACTGTCTGATGGGTTCAGTAACAAAGCTAATACAAAGCTGTTTCATACACCCCGAAAGCATCCGTGTGAAATTAGGCCCTGGTGCAAATGGTGAATGTGTGTGTGCGAGACACAGAGACAGAGAGATTGAGAACATGTGCACTTTTGTGAGTGTGTATCTGTGTGTGTGTGTGCCCGTTGATGTGTGCATGTGCTGGTGTGTTGCAATATGATAAATGTGTTCCACCCCATAATCTATGTGTTTCAAAATATGATGTATGTGAGTATGAACTTTGAATTATTTCCTAAACAGAGGGCCATAAATCTTGTAACTTTGGTGAAGAGTGTGCATTCTCTCTCTCTCTCTCTCTCTCTTTATATGAATAATGCAGTCAAGACTGGCCAGCTGCTTAGAGTTACACAGTAAGACTGACTGTTGATGGCTAACAAACGGCTCTTTCCTGCTCTGAAGGTGGAGAAAAAAAGATACCGGTGTGGCAGATCAGACGGTCTGAGATGTTTTGCTTTCACCCGGCACCAAGGTCAGATCAGACAATGATCCTTTAACACAATGAGTGTGTGTGCATGTGCATATGTGACCTTGGGACTGACATAATTGTATTTATGTGCGGTAACCTACCCGAATGACAGAGAACCGTGTAAGCGGTACCTGAGTACACCTGTGATGTCACATAGTCTGATATGGGCCAAAATCTGAGACATGCTGAGAAGGCAATCCCGCAATGCATTGTGACACGCTCTGTGAAGTAATCCCCTTCAAGACGGGGAATGAAGCAGAAGAAATCTTTTTGGTATATGAAGGTCACGCTTTATTTTTACACTTACATTTTATTTCATTTGTTTATTCAAGACCTTCAATCTTACGATATGAAAATCCACTATAAAAATATTATGACATTTATGATCATCTAATCTAACCAAACCTTTCGCGTTAGGTATGTTATTTCCATAAATCTACTTGTCTGTAACGTATGGATGAAGATTTATTGCATATGGAGTTATGCACAGTTGAATATCCTGAATATTATGATTCGGTTTGATCTGTACATTTTGACTGTACAGTTCTAGGGGCCGCTTATGTTTGCACAGCATGATGTCTGTCAGCCGAGATAAATATTTAGGTTAAGCATATTTCAGCTGAGCTAAAGGAGGAGTTTCGTTTAAAGGTTTAAGTCAGATCTAGTCAAACATCTCGTAGACGCTTTACCATAATGGGGCGAGTTTTACTCCTCCCTTATGCAATACTAAATGAACGTGCGTGTTGACTTAAAATGAGTGTGGGAGTGAACGTGTGTGTGCGATCAAACCGGGACGCTCCTGGTTTCGCCCTTGTCAACACTGTCTCATGTCCACCATCATTCAACCCCTCCCATTCTGAACCCAGAGAGACCAGAACAGGCCAGTGCAACTCAGCACATTCCACCCTCATGAATTTTAATTAAACACGCTGCCTTCCTTTCACTCACTACCCAAAATAAATGGTCGGAAAATATAAGACATCTGCCCGGGATATATCATTTACATTTCTCTGACGATAAATCACCGGCCGCTGTTTCAGATATCAATTAGATGAGTCGCATTGATTGAATAAATTCAAACTGTCTCGGCCGGCCAGGATGTATGAGGGAGGTCTGTGAGGGGTGTGGCTGACTTTCCACAGAAGGGAGGCAAACTCTGTGTTTGATCTGATTAAATAGTTTTAAATCACACACACACACACAAACACGTACACCAATATGTTTTGTTGGATCTTATTTTTTACAGGTTTTGATAAATCGCAGCAATTTTGTGGATGCTTTGAAACATCAAGCTGCTTATATTTTCAAGAAGTACACTTAATACAAAGTTAACGAAAAAGTTACAAACGAAAAAGAAACCACATTAGAACTATTTAAGGCACAATCTCGTGGCACTAACTTATGAGGTGGCACATTCATTTGAATTCCTATGTTGCTGGTTTCTCGAAACCAAATGTTAAAGGTTTTGTGTTCAACAGAATAAAGAAATTCATAAAGCATTTGTTCCTGTAGTCAATGGTGGCCGAGAACTGTCTGGTTACGAGCAATCTTACAAATATCTTTCTCTGTGTTCATTCAACAAAATGTATAGAGATTTGGAACCACTTGAGAGTGAGTTAATGTTAATTTTGGGGTGAACTGTTCCTTTAAGATTAGGGATTCATTTTTGCAATTTTTTATAGTTTATGTACGATTTATAATGTTTGAATTTATAGAACATTGCCACCTTGTAAAAGTATTTTTTAAAAGAGTGAAACATTTTTAAACGGAGTAGTACAAATAGTCCATCTTGTTTTCAGAGACTATTTGAACTAGCTCCACCCACCAATATGTGATTGGAATAAAGTGTAAGAACAACGCCATTTCTAATCCACCTCTTGCTGAAAAATGCTCTTTTTCTATCACATTGCAGATCATAAAGTCATTTTGTTTTCAATAAAATTGATTTAACTTAAATGGACTTTTATTCATAAAGTTTAGGTTTAGGGTAAAGGTTACGGTTTGGTGAAGGGCTTTTAATGTATTTGCCATCATATTAATATTTTTTATAAATATAATGATTTACACACATTATTGCATAATGTTTAATGCACAACAAAAACTTGCACGTACAAATCTGTTTTAAAACATGTTTTTCTTTAAAAACAAAACATATAAAAGCACAGGCAAATGAAAACATTCTTTTTATAAATCTTTTGATTAAATAAAAACATTAAACTGAATCAGCCCTCGAAAATAATAAACAGTACATTCAATCCTAATTCTGATTCATTTCAGGTTAGCAGGGATCACAACCAGGTGCTTACTGCTTTATTTCTACTGTGTGGACTGCCCACTATACTTCATCTGGGTCTGTGAATTGTAATCTGAATCACTCTCCGTTCGCACAAACACATGCAGGCTAATTAACCGCAGCTTCATAAGGATTGAGAGAATACAGCAGAAAGAGGACAACATGAATGAGATCCCTCAAGTGATTAACAAACAGGGCAATCCAACCCAATATGTGATATCCAGCTCTTACAAAATAGGACACAAGACCATTGTTAAGTGTTGGAACCATTAACTTAATTTATATTTACTCATTTAGAGAGGATTTATGCTGAACAGATTTATCACCATGTAAGAACTTTGACTTATTGCTGTATTTTATTTGCTAGAAGTTGAATACGCAGCTGCACCTTTTGAACATTTCTGCCCCAGCCAAGTGAAGAGTTTAATGGACCGCAAGGATGCGAGAGAGTATTTTCAACCTTAAGTTGTCTGGAGTCAAAAAGATTTGGTTATCATATCCTGGTCATCTATTAGGTATCACGGCCGCCAAGCAGCTGAAGCGAGACTCATCGTAGATGCTCCGCCTTTTACACGAAGACCCAGTAAGACCTAACCAGGTCAGTTTTTTCCCTTGACAGCTGTGTCCAGGCCTTTATTTAAAATTGTCACTTTAGGTGGGAACACATACTGACAGCGTCTGCTTAAACCCTGAGAGCACCTGGCAGGAAAAAGGCAGCGTATAAACCTTTTCCCTTTAAAACATAAACGCCATCATGTCAGCTGAGGTTACGCGGTTTTCCTCACAATGAAAAGTGATTTATTCAGTGTTGGGTGGCTGTCAGCGTGTTTCTCCAGGTCTTCGCAGACTCTAATTTATACTTAAATTGCCTCAGAGGAGATACGGCGGAACAAGTTGAAAGACTAGGGGTGCCTGACTGCACCCCCCAGTCACTCATCTGCCCGAGCCCTCGGCCACGCCCCTCCCATTCGCCCCTGCCCTCCGCCTGTCTCTGAGGTGAAGAGCTGGAGGAAGGCGTCGTAATGGTCTCATCTTCTAATGCCATTACCATCACTCTGAGGTTAAAGAGATCACTCCCAGGATCAATGACGGGCAGGAGACACCAGTCATAGAGTGGCGAATTAATGCTTTGCCTCCTAATTGATCGAAAAGTGTTGCCAGAAGGTTCAAAGGTATTAAAAAAATGACTGTTTCGTTAATTTACAGACGCTGTCAACTGCGGAGAATGGAGGCGAGCCGAATGGTGGTGTCTTGGTAATGGACTAAGGGCAGACTTACGTAGCATGCTACAGCACAATGTTGACTAAATGGTTGGTTTCCTGTGTACAGGTCATGAGTCTGTCCTTTATGACTTCAATTTTAAAGGTTTCTTCTTCTGTCTAGATATGTTTCTAGCTATGAATCGGCAGAGGCCGCTGGGAAGCGTGTGAACTTTAACCCTGTGGTTGTCTCGGAGTTAAAGCAGCTTCTCAGCTCGAAGACTGGTCTGGAAATACATACAATGCAAGTCATTTAAGGGTCTTGCGAGTCCGTTCGTCTCAATAATTGGACTGTATGCCTTTGGAAGATAACATCAACTTGAGTTTGATTGAGTTTGTACATGCATACACAAAATATATACAATTTACAGCCGTGGAAACCATTTCAAAATGATTTAAATTTGTCTGAATTTACAACGTATAGTTGTGTGTTTAGGTAAAATAATTTTTGTTTCATTCTGTACATTACTAACAATATTTCTCCCAAATTTCAAATAAAAATATTGTTTCTTTTTGCATTCATGTGCAGAAAATGAAAACTGGAGAAACAAGTGAAAATAAGAGAAAGATGCTCTGTTTTTCCCCAATACCTCAAATACTGCAAAGGAAACAATCTCATTTTTTATGCAATGCAACAGTAATATTTGTACATGTATTTAGGAAAAGTTTAAATATTTTTTTTTTATGTGATAACCTAGATTTTGATCACAGTTTTCATGTGTCTTGTCATGCTGTCAGTCTTTCACATTGCTGTTGGATGACTTTATATCACTCCAGAGGTTTGATTTTGTTGAAATTCAACAGACACTAGACTGGAATGGCCACAAAACATCGACGTTTATTATTATTTAAAAAAAATATATATTACTGTTCAATTTATATACTGGTTAAGGTTAAAGCTAGACTAGCACCAATTCAGTATAAACCTGCCAGAACTAGCTTGGAAATGTATGCAAATTCTCTGCAGCCTTTGATTCAATCACTGTCATAAGAATCATGCAAATATCTGGAGTTTCTTTTATATTTTCAATTGTAAAGCCATAAAGCATAACCAAAGCCCTGGGGTAGACAAACCGAGAAAGACAGAGATTGGGGGTATTTCTGCTTTTTTCCATTAGCTCATGTTCTTATCCTTCTCCACAGTTGACTGATCAGCAATCAACACGAGTTTGTTTCAATCAGCCACTGCAGCCCTACCTGCTAATTTACTCAATAGCCGGTTAGAGAAAAATGTGTGTGCTTGTGAGTGTGACAGATGAGAGACAGCAAGACAGTAGGACAGTAGGGATGATGTCTCATTAGTGGATTCATTACCTAAAAGGCACCTGGATTTAGTGCACTAGGAATCAATTTGGGGGGTCCTAAATCTAAACGAATGTGTTTTTTCAAACATCCTGAAATGTTCATTCACATTTTCAGTAGCATGACTGTAGTATATAGTATACATTTTATAGCTAGATTATTTTTAACAAACTATCTAAGTAAGTGATATCATATAAATGTAATGTAATGTAGTTCTTACAATTTGTCAAAATACAGTACGTCCCTTTAAAAAGTTAAACTTGTTGTTTGACTAACCTTTAACTGTAGGCCCACCTGCTACAAAATAGTAGCTATTAGCTTAGTAGTTTCCCCAACCCCGTTGTAGTGTTTCAACAAGGTATCTTTCTCCTCTCCCTACCTTAAATTCCTTATTTAGTCAGATAATTTCATTCCGTTGACAGATGTGAAAGCAGTTTCCTTTTATTTAGCCATGCCCTTATGCAACCGGCGAACGGCGAGCCAAGATGGAGGATGTACAGCATATTCAGATACATTAACAACCTTGTTACCACTGATAAAGGCCTCACATGGCCCAGAATCTTCTTTCAGGCAAGACAAATCTTTAAAAAGAGTATACACTACATCTGTGAGTGAGAAAGATTAGCTTTCAAGGCTTCTGATTTATACGCAGCCAGGGCAATCCCTTACAGTGAGGGTATAGCAGTCATCTCCCGGTGTCTGTAATTCCCAGCCCTGCCTGCGCGTGTGAACGCTTCTGATGCTCCCGTAGCCCCAAGGTGTAATGTTTGATAATATAACTACTGCTTCTGTCAAAGCATTTTCTGTGCAAATACATTACGGGCGCCTGGGACTCTAAACATTTATATTAAAGAGCAGAGAATGAGGAAAGAGCAAAAAAAGATGAGAAAAAATATGCATTGATTAAAAGCCCGAGATAGTCCATCCAATACCGCCCAAAGAACATCAGTTATTTTGCATTCTGACAAGCCGATTGATAACTTATACGCGCGAAGCAGGAATGACAAATGCAGATGGAAAGTGGCTTTGACAAAAACGATAACAGCATCAGTCTCCGGGGGCCATGGAGGTACGCAAGCGAGCTGTTTAAAATATTTAATCATTTTATGAAGGCTGCAAGATGTTGTTTGACCCTGGAGGAGCATGAATGTCACATGGATCAGAAAATTGCAGAGACTTTGAAGTGAGACAAGTAAGGGAGCTGTTCCCGTAATGACTTCTACTTGATGTATTGTAATTTTCACATGTTATTCAGTCTGTATGTCTGGAGGATAAGTAGAATCATCTAATCCTGAACAAGATGGGAGAGAGAGCGGGAGAGAGAGACGTTGGGGGTGATCCTGACGGCTGAAACATTATCAGACATCAGCGTCGGGCTGACCAAACATTTTGCGTGTCCATTATTTTCATCATTCTGTCTGAAAAGCAATACATGTTTTTATGTGTCAACCACCTCGGGCTGGTGTCAAAGGTATCAAGATTTTTAGCATGTTAGCTTTTGCAATCACGTCTGTTCCTCAGACGTCTCACAATGTTATTGATCCGCGCTCTTGTCCTTTATGATTTTATGACTTCTTGCTTATCGTAACGGCCCACGAGTTCGCTTAATGCGGCAATTTAAAGGAATAGTTCACATATAAGGGAAAATTATGTGATTATTTACTCACCCTGATGTCGTTCCATACCCACATGCTGTTGTTTTCTCTGTAGAACACAAAAATAGACATTCAAGGAATTGTTACGCAGCTGTCGCCATAAAACGGGTATAATGACCAGGAGATGTTAAGCTCTGAATTACACAAAAAACATCATAAAAACACCATAAAAGGATCCTAATGCCTAAAATGGTTTTGTTTTAAAGAACCAATGTAAAATTAAGAGTGATGAGTCAGTCCAATGTTTTAGGAATGTCTCAAATTTGTCTAGGAATTCAGGTGCAAATGCACTGATTCAAGTTACATTTTATCAGGCGTATTTCCCGTGACCTTTCTCAGTTTATGTCCCTAAATTATAATATAACCAAAATTCCCAGAACATGCCCATTTTTGCCATATTGTCACAAATAAAACAGTAATACTTTAACTGTAAGAAATGGTTTCCTTTATCCTCCTCAGAGAAAATCTGTAAGATCATCTCACCGTTTGGACATAAATAATCCATGACAGCAATTTTGTAGAGCAAAATTTGTCTGCTTGAACATTAGCTAATTGGCTTGGCAACATAAACTATCGCACAGATGAATGGAAATTTCTAGTCTTGAAGTGAACACATGTTTGCTCTCTGCTAGCCTTCACATTCCAGACTTCTTCACAAGTAATTTCACAAACACACATCAATGAAACATTAATTAGATTTGTGTGTTAAACACATGAGCTCAGAGGAAATACGTATAGTTCTCTTCCCCCATAGCCAGTCCCGGTCAGTGTCTGTTTTTTTTACAGTTTGTCCAAGAACTCAGCTGGTCTCTGTCCATATGGCTTTTCCACATTCCTGTCAGCAGGGTGCTGTTCAAATCAAAGACTTTCAATCCCATGTCCAGCCAGCGTCCCCCTGTTCTACTCTGATCCTCAACTCCCAATATGCCGGCAAATTAGTCCAACAACATCCTCTATTGCAATCGGCTTAGGCTAAATCTGATGTCTGAGAACCGACTCTGACAATTAAAAGACATTTGTTAGTGAAGGAGATTAAATGCTGATATTAAAGATTTAGAAAGAATAAAGAAACAAGCGACCAATATGACTCTGAGCGCCGAATAAAGAATGAGAAGCACACTGTCGTATTAGATATACGTTTCACTGAATACACAGTTTATGAAGCGAAATGACCTATGAGATGGAAGACGGCAAATGAGAAGAGACTAGGGAAAGTCCGACATCAATGCTTTGAAAAAGAGCGATTTCCATTTTAATGTGTCGATGCTTGTGTCCTTAGGAGAACTAGAAGACACACCACGGGCTATCATTCAGGAACAATATCCTGCGCTGCTATGCCATGTAAATCATTGCACAGGGCTTAAGGATATCTGCAAATAAAGGCTTTCAAAAGAGATTGATACCAGCAAATGTAGCCCCGCGGAATCAAGAGACAAGTCATAAGCTATATTTCTTAGCCCGAAGGCTGGACTATTATTGTACACCCATGCTGCGTATGGAAAAGGCTCAGTGCAATTCAACATCCACTTCATTCTTAGCGCCATGTGTTGGTCCAGGATGTCATAATTGATGTACATTTTATATAAGTGCCTTTGGACAATATTAAGGGGGAATGTGTTAGGGTTTCTGCAAAGCTGAATAGCAATCCATTTCAGACACACTACCACACCACATAGGAAATATATTGTAGAAATCAAGCAGTATTCGTGCATATGGCCAGCGATGCCACACATCCTCTTGAAATGGATAGCAGACTTGCCCACGTAATTAAACGCATCAGATAAGCTGGGCTATTATGGTAATTAGAAGATGTTATTACACTGGATGTTGATACGAGATTTGCCTTTAGGCCTGAGCTCCCCCCTCCCAAAAAACCCAACCATGCCCCCAAATGTGATACACAGACCCACCCTCTGACCCAGTTTCAAACACTCACCAACCTTAAACTGACAGCACTGTCATGCAGATTAGAAAATGACTGACTATTTTGATGGCAAAACTGTTCTTTGTATGTTATAATACTGTCTTATGTTCCAGCCTGAAATTTGCGAGATTGATTTTAGGAAGTGCCCTTTAGGAAGTTTTGGGGCTTTTTGCATGAATATGTTAGACTCAGGGATATTTGCATTTATAAGATATAAGCACTCACTTCATCCAATACGGATCAATGATTTTAATGACATCATTCTGCACTTCAGCTTCCTATCAAGCTAATAAAGTAATAGTTTTAAATCACTTTTCATTCTATTCAAGAAATATGTCATCATCTCAATAAATTCATCTCATGCAGACCAAAAAGTATTATGTTGTCTAAATCACAAAAATGTAACA
Source organism: Barbatula barbatula (assembly GCF_947034865.1). NCBI lineage: Eukaryota > Metazoa > Chordata > Actinopteri > Cypriniformes > Nemacheilidae > Barbatula > Barbatula barbatula. The sequence goes on from NC_136784.1 coordinate 5,509,495, forward strand.
AAAATATTCACAAGCCTAAAACGACATGTTTTTCCAGATCTATAAAAGAACAGTCCATATGTTACTAAGCTGCTTCTGCTATGGCACCATTTCCCCCCATTCTATAAATACTTGGTACCATCTCTGTGCCAGTGTCCCTCCCCTTGTCGCTAGCAAAGGAAGTGCTGTTCTGTCCACCAGCCTTGCACCGTGTGCCACTTTGCCTTTCCCCGTGAGTCCTGGCCGCTCTCTCCCTGCACGCTGTGCCCTTCAAAATGCCAGTCCTCTCTCACACCTGCAATGCTGTCTCATAGCACTCATCAGTCGATCCACACTGCATGCCAACTACATATGTGTGTGTGAGCGGAATGCTTCTTAATATCAAACTTTGAGAATTTTAAAAGCACATGCTTAAAACAAAGTCAACATGAAACAGTATCTACCCATTTGACTTGAATCTAAGGGTATTTTCAAGGGTATGTGATGGGTGCAAAATGTAGGGCATGATATTATCCGTTGGGAATTGATTGGATCACGAAAAATGGGTGATACGAATCACAATAGGGACCAAATTATATTTTGTTGAAAGATTATGATGGAAAAAATCTTTGGGGTACAAAGTACACAAATGGAATCTGCAAGAAAATGCAGTAACTTCTTTCTTACAGTAACAATGTCTCATACATCGGGGGAACTCCGAACATCAAAAGACAAATACTCAAGCTAACTTATCCGCAAATGATTCGCCGAGACAAACATCCAAGAAAACCCTATAAAACTGTAATAATGAATGGCAAGTGGTACATGCATGTGACATCGGGAGACTATAAGCTCCTTATTGCTAATTCCAACCTGGGCTCATATTGTTCATTATCGTTATTCGACCAGCAGAAAAAAAAAACGCCAGCCGGCAGACTGTAAACACAGAGGGTTGAGGGATGACAGGATAAATGTAAATAAATATATATTTAATAAATCAGCCGACATAAATATATTGCAGGAAGCAAAGAGACGAGACAACGCGTGAATGAAAATTGATTTTTGAGTTTTGTTTGTTTCAATAAAGGCTGCGTTACCTCAAAGCTCTGTCTACAGAAAGACTTCTCAGAACAAAACGTGCCATTAAGACAATAATAGGATTATTATTTCTGTTTGTTTGTTATGGTGGATCAACTAAATCAGGGTTAAAAGAGAGGAGATTAACTCAGCCTCGTTATCGGCGCTTCGTGAAATTAGCACCAGACGCAAAACTCATCTGCATATTCCTATATTGTTGTGAGAATCTATCCCTTTAATTAGACATTGAGAAGAGATAGGCACTTGTTTGCGACAAACATGCAGTGACAAGCACAGACTATTTTCTACATTCGTTTATTGCATTAAAAACTGTTCGCGTCACACGCACATCAGTACAATGTCTGGTGAGAGAAACGGGAGGGAGGCGATTTCCTCTTAAGTTGCTTCAAAGTTGAAAAGCAGAAGGCACGTGAAGGAATGTGACACGCGTGCCTATGCTCTTTCATGCACGAGAGGTATTGTGCGTAAGATTATATTTACACTCCATTGTACGTACCTGTGTATGTTTCTGCAAGGTTCGTTCAAAACGAGCAATTAAACATTCAAATTAAATTGTCATTTGATTTTAATTACCGTGTACAAATTGAGACAGCCCATGAAGTCAGCTGTGATTCTTTCCTTTTCTGATCATATGTTGTTCAATGTGAGAGGATAATAAGACAGGCTGTTAATTAAAATCCCTTGTAATTGTCAGACAGAGTGACTAAACATTGTCTATACCTTCACCGAGTAATGCTGTTGACACACAATAACACGCATACTAAATACATTAAATCGCACCTGCGGTAATTAAAAGCACTCCACTCTTTCGCAGCTTAATGCATCTGACCCCAGATCGGATTCCTGTTGCTATAACGCTAAATAAGGCTTTCAAAAATCACAAGGGGGGTTACAATTGGTGCGTTTTATGTCATGGAATAAAATGTGAAAATATCTAGAAGTTTTGTTTACCACAGACCTTATTTGGCGCGATTTACCAAAAACCCAATCAAAAAACCCATAGACTTTGAGCGATTGAACCGGGAGTCCTAAAATGCTCGCTTCCGACGTTTGCATACAAAAATACGTCATCTCTGAGCCACCCTATTTGGTTTCGTGTCCCCATGAACCGGAAGTTACGATCGTATTTACTACCATATTCTGACGCATTTCCGAGTGAAACGGAATTTCGAATAAGAAAAAGTTATGGGTGTGAGTGTTGTTTCCCTGCGATTTGATTGGATTTATAAAAACAGCTGTTTGAACTGGAACTGGGACCAGACTGACGGTTGACGGGGAGGAGTTAACAGATGCCCCGCCCAAGCCGTCTATTTTATGTCATTTAAGATGGATAGTCATTAACTAAGAAATTACTTACCAGGGAACACAATTTTAATAAAGTTTGAAAGAGTTGTTGGAGGCTTGGTGGTGGTGACGTTGATATCGAGCCACCTTGAGTGTAGTCTGTTTATAGCATCCTTTTATAGCTTTTGACTTCTGCCAATTGTATTTCGGCTTCAAAAGTAACAAATGTGGTGTTCATTTGTAAAGTTTATCTTGTTTGACAAAACTTGTAAACATCATAAACCTTTGTAAATCACAGAGCATTTTTTTTGGCTCACTCCACCCTCCCTTTCACTACGGTGGCTGACACTGGACATTAATTAGGGCGACTGTAGAAACAACATGGCAAAATTCCATGTAACGGGTGTATGTAGATAGAAATAGCTCATCCTAAGGTAATAAAACATAATGCTTCACCTCTGAAACATTATTTTGCATTTCTGTCAATAGATCCTCCAAAACAATGACACACTGACCTATAAAGATATGTGTATAAAACCAAAAGATTGTCTATTTTATAGGCCAAACCTAGTGTTGCACTCTGGTAAATTCACCTGTTACCCTTTTTGCTTTACTACACCCTGCCTGTTTCTCTCTGTAATGTTATGACCACTTTGGACTCATTTTGGGAGAGGTCTCTATTCACATGGCTGCACAGAACCCCCCGTCCACTATCTACCTGCTCTCCTGAGAGAAAATCACACGCCAACAATCTCACACAACGCTCGGGTGACGGACCGCTGGAACACACCAGAAGATTGACAAGATGCCATGCTGTACATCTTTCCTCCCTCTATTTCTCTCTCTGTCTGGTAACATGCTGTGCCCTGGTGCTGTTGAGTGCCTGTCAATCACGCAGATCAAAAGCCCCTGCTCTGCCCCGCAGCTTCACGGACAGACTGTTGAGATTAACCCCGTCACTGCTGGGGCAACAACGCGAGGTTCGCTCACACCTCACTTAAGATTTGTGACACAAACACTAGACTTCATAGTCAAAATATTTCTAACACTTTGGGTAATGCTAATGATCAGCAGCAGGAGAACAAGTGGTGTTGAAACACAGAGCATAATCTAACAGAATCGAAGAAATTTGTGCATAATCTAAGATATTCGTGAATTTAACACATCCTCCACCGTCCTGATGTAATTGAAGCTGCACATCTGTAAAAATACAAAGATATTATGGCACAAACAACACATTTCAAACCTTATGATTTGAGGAGTGATGTTAAATGACAGAACTATGACAGAAAAGTATAATATTTATTCCATTATTTTATGTATATTGCCAAAGCTCCAATAACATGCATGTAAAAATAGAATCAATAGTAATTCTAATAGTTATTAGTGTGCCATCTTAACAGTATTATATTTATTTTGGAAATATATTTGTTTTGGCCGAGTATCCACTTTTAGTTGATCAGCATTCTTTTGTTTTGTTTAATGGTAAACATTAAACATTAATGATGGTGTGGTATAGGAAGCCATTAGATTTGGTATTATATCCATTCGAATGGATTAGAAATCTATTACAATTCAATGATGGTTTTTACTGTTTTTTAGGCTAGAAACATTCTTTAAAAAACTAGAAGTATCCTGACTAACCAGATGTAAATACTGTACCACAAGAAATGTATGTACAAAGTGTTTTTTTATGTGTGGAATGTTACTTGCTATTCAAAACGTAAAATGATGGATGAAATAGCCTTTTGTATGTCATACTGGTGTGAATCGTGATGCTTAGCTGTGGTACTTAGGTCCTTGTAGGCACATCTGTGGTAAATTTGGATTGTAAATCTGAATGGTTTGAATGATGCTTTGAATGCACTGAGTGATTTATGGACAGCATCAGGACATCTATGAGGGGAAGGTCATGTGATCGCCACCTGCTCGGGATTCGTCTATCTTTGTTTCTCTTGGAGCTTGTCTATCGTTGGGTAGGTAGTTATGATCAAACAATGAGAACAGGTGTGTATATTAGAAACTGATTTATTTCAAATACTTATGTCAATGTATTTAGCGTCCAGCTTAACTGGATCTCTGGCGATTGGTGGATACGATGCGAGTATACACACTAAAGTACCGCCTCCGGTCTTTTAAACCGAGGGTGCTGCGCGCTGCACCTCGGTACTTCCGTAACAATCACTCTGGGTGGCACGCCGTGCGCTCATCTGACATGTTTGATTTGCTGGCTTCCAACGCAGCAGTGTGTATGTGTGTGTATAAATAACAAAAGTGACTCTGTGACAGTGCTGTATACTGTGGAAGGTGAGGATTGCCAGTCCTCGGCTCATCTCCCAACTGCATCGCCACTGACAGTTCTGATCACAGAGTGATGGCAGCCTGTGATTGTCAAAGTACGTGTCACTGACTGGCAGCTGCAGCTTTGGCATGTGCTGAAGCTCAATTTTGCCTTCCTTTTTTTATTTTGTCATGTCTCTCTCTCTTCGCTCTCGCAGGCATCCTTGGGTTTGGTTAACACCAACCGAAAGTGGAAGAAGAAACATACGCAGGTGGGAATTAACTCAGTGTGTGTGTGTGGAAGAAGTCGCACTCCGTGTCACATGTTCTGGTTTGTGTGTGTGTGCGTGTGTGAGGTGACAGAGAATAGCATGGGGACGTGTCAGCCCCGGAGTAGAGACCGCAGTGTCTCAGACAGCTTTCAGATAGAGCTGGATCTACCTCTCAAACTCCAGAGAACAGCAGAGAGAATATGATTGACAGCTTGCCTTGTGGTTGTTGTTTTTCAAAGAGTGTCAATAGAAATAGAAGCAGACCATAGAGAGAAGGTATGGAACAGGCCTTGAGAAAGACCACATTGTGCTGCAAGCATAAAGCCTATATAATTAACCCATTTTTTCTGAATGTAAGAAGGTTACTATTTTATGATCTGTCGATGGGCTGTCAATTTAATATACATTTCATAGAATTAATGCAAAACGTGTAAATATACTGACTTCACTATTGAAGTCTTTCTAACATGCTTTTCAGAACATATTTATACATTTAAATAATTATGATATAAAAACTTTCTTAACCAACATACCATGTAATTATACATATTAACATGTATATGTTTTTGTATGTTGAGCGATAATTGGCAGAAACGAATGAATGAAGCTGAATTATTGAATTACACTGAATCTGAAATACAAAAATTTAACTGAACAGACTTCTAGATTATTGACAACATTTAGGGCGGTTTCCTGGAGAGGGATGAACTAAAACCAGGAATCGGCTTTAGTTAAATTAGGATATTTATGCATAGGCTTGCTAAATATAGAAACTAGGGGGGCAGAAAGGTCAGGTCAGTCTTTGAATTGGGCTTTGGGCCACTGGGCCTTTTTGAATATCGGTGGGTCTAGTCTAAACAGTGTTTCGTTTCGCACTGATGGAGCTAGTTGATTCACGTTTGCGTCATAGCTCAGTAGCCTACACAGCAAAACGTTTTTTCTTACCAAGTATTTTCGTCTTTTTTTCCAGTAGGCCTACAAAAATCTTAAATCAAGATGCATCTTTCTTAATGATATTTTTTTATGTTTTTAATTCTTAAAACAAGCTAAATGTAAATTAAGTTTTATGTTTTTATTACGCACTGAATTCAATATGACTTTTCTTGCCACGCTGACAGATGCTTGTGTTAAATACAAGTTCACTTGTCTAAACAAAACTTAACTTCTTAAGTCATTAGCTAATCAGGAAAACACACTTTGACTAGACCAAAATACTAAGGAAGACATTTTTCTTATGTGTGTTTGCTCAGACATAAACATGCAGTGGAGAAAGAGCATTAATACATTAAACAGAGATGCAGGCCATTTCGTATTACACATAAATGTTAACACATACATAATTGTAAAACATTTAGAACAGCAATGTTAATTGAACAGTCAATTTATTGAATCACAAAATGTGTCACTCTTATTAATAAATGTTTATTTCAGGCTTTGTGTGCTTCCCAGGCATCGAAATGAGCTCAGAAAACCCTATTCCGTGCAACATTTCATTAGACCATAGTCATAGGTAAGTTAAGGATCAGAGTCTGCTTATAATTCCAGCAGATAATAGCTTGGTTAAATCCGGTTTGGCTTTTTCTATTAAAAACAGTAGTTTCACAATGTGTTGTCACAAACTGAGGGGCGTGTCTGAGTAAACAAAGTGACTTCAATGTATATAATGTTTGGGGTGGCTCGGTCACCCCAGTTTGCTCCACTCAAGTATTTAAATACATCATTTTCAACAGTAATACACTACCGTGTGCATCTTGAGACAAAACAATCAGGGGGTTTTATTCGATCAAGATACTTCTAATATTTCGGTTAGGACTATCTTAAGCCCTGTCTGGGAAACTGCTCCATAGGTTTAATGGAGTGTTCTTCTGTAGAACTACGTAAATAAATAATAATCAACTGGTCAGTCACAAAAAATTTACTTAGTTTTAACATAAAATAGAAGGAAAGCTAAACCCCAACTTATTAAACCATTAAACACACTCAAATATACATTAAAACATTACATAATGCGTTTAGTCAGCTCAGCTCAATACAATAGGGTTAAATAGGAACGATATTGTAAAAATACTGTGGTAGCTCTACAACATATCATATTTTAGTACCATGATATATCGTACACCACGATATATTATTACACCCCAAATCCTCAGGAAACACATTTACCAATGCAAGAATGTAATCCATGCGCCGCAACTTGCTTTGGAGTTACATTTAAACACATATTCTTAAATCGACTGGCGTCCTCAATTACCATTACAGTGAAGAAGAAATTATGATGTGCTTGCACATCAGCACAACCTCTCGGGAGACCACACGTTGGGCGACCAAAGATAAGCCATGTCTTGTAATCGTCCTATATACCAGGTTGTAGCTGATACTTGTGTCCCACGAGACTCCCGTAAAGGAGATAAATCTGATGGGTTCCATGGTAGAACAACCCGGAACAGCATTACCTCTTCCAGGTTTGTGTCAGGTCTCACTGACTTGCGTCGCTTGGCAAGGCAAGCTTTTAGCAGACATGATTAGGAAGTTTGAAGTGACAGCCATCCGATCTATCTGCTCTTCAACTTTCCTATTTATATAGCCATTCATATTCATGAAGGATGAAGCGCCTGTGCATTTAACGTTATTGCAAAGATGAACTTCACCCTCGCTGGCAGCTGACGGGGAGAGATTACTCAGGCCGACTGACAGTAAAGTGGCAGGCGGCGTGCTAAATCACAGTACGGACAGCAGCCGTGAGCAGCGATCATCTACAGACTTGTAAAAACGCCTCTCCGCTTCTCTTTGGGCATTAAGTGGATTGTTTGCATGATAATACATCTCGTAGAAAAGTGTTCACGCGACCAAGCCCGTTAAAGTATACGGGAGAGAGAGAGAGAGAGAGAGAGAGAGAGAGAGAGAGAGAGAGACGCGCAGTAGCCCCTAATGGACCTTTGCTATCCTTCTCGATGCGCACGGTGGACTGCGGTAAACTCGCGCGACGCTGATGGTAATGTTCGTACGCGCGCCTGCGCGTGTGTAAAAAATGTACTCTTCACAGGCAAGAAGGCAGTTAACCTTTAAACAGATGGATAATTCCAAACAGCACTGTAAAATTAATAGACTCTAAACATTGCCGCTCAAAGCAGCGAGCCATGTCATCCCGAACATTCATACATCATTCCAAGCAGCATCTGTCTGTGACAGTTAGCCTATAGGACGCGTGCTTTTGAGGAATAAAAATTGCTAACGGTGAAAATGTTTATTAATCACAAGTACATGCCCGGCATACCTGAGAGCGAATTGGCCCATCACGCGCTGAGCGATGCATCGTTCACGCCGTGACGAACACCAGGGAGAATTCTCGATGCACGTGGATTCCTGTTGAAGGTAAACAGAAGAGGAGGACTCTTGAAACAGAAGATAAATATAACAAATTCTAAAGATTCTCGTACAGTTAGTCTAGGATAAGGGAATGTGCTGTTTTTGGACGCACACTTCAACATAAAGGTGGAGTTCATAACAAATGTCGTTACCAATCCTTCTGTTCTGATCGATCAAATGATTTGGCTGTGATTAGGATGGCCTATAACTATGATGAACATTGCAATCTCAATCTACATATAGATTTACATTCCTGCCAAAACAATACAATCCCACCAACACAATAGAAAAGGATTTAATAGTTATAAGAGTTGTATTGGATTTAATGGAAACTATAATTGTGTTTACTTAATGTGAAAGATTATATTGGTTGAATGTTATTTTGCATATGGAAATCCAATAAAACCTATTGGAATAATGCCCTTTTTGTAAGGGTTTTAATGGAAAGCTGATGGTTCATCTAGACTTTTGTAATGGTTTCTATTGGGTTTCTATTTTCAACAAATAAACAAAACAATAGAAACCACCATGGACATTTTATTTTCCATTAAAATACCATTATGAACCATAAACCTTTATCCATTAAAACCATCACAAAATTCCTATTTGTAGCATTATTCCAATAGGATTGATCATCCCACCAATAGAATCCATCACATACAACATTATAGTTTCCATTAAAACCAATACAATTCCCATTAAAACCATTACTGCTTCTTTAAAGGTTTCTATTAGGTTTTTTTAGCAGGGAGGATACAATCATATCTGCCATTTTACTTTCTGTAAAATGAGAGAGAGGGGGGACCCAAGAGTCCAGTCCTACATCAAAATGAGGACCAACTTCCTATTAATTAAAATAGTATTGAAATGAAATGCTCATAAAGTGAAATTATCTTAGTATTCACACACTTTGGCCATGTAGCGTAGTTTAAAGCAAAAATAGGATGCTACCATAAAAATAGCTTGTGACATTGAAGATCCACGGAGGAGAATTATCTTTGGCATCATAAACCTTTATGACCAGACAGAGCTGATGCGATCTTAATTTCTGTCCCATCTTATCCGAGTTTATTCCATACAGCACCACTGGCGTGACATTAGCCCATTCTGCATGAAGCTAACTACCGTTTAACAGATGGACTTCATACATTGCATCAAACACAACCCCAGGCCTATTTAGTAAGTTAAAGTAATCAATAAGCTCCGCTGGTGCAATACGCAGGATTTCCCCATCGGTTCGGCCTTGTCAACCCCACTGCGGTCAGAGCGAGACCCCCAGTTGCCCCAGTAAGCCCTCTCAGCCTGCCTAATCTTGTTATTACAGCTAAGATAAGGATTAACACCTCTGCAGGGGAGGCAGCCGCCAATATGACCTCTGATATGCATAATGCATGGATAGACTGATGGATAAAGCTTGTAAAATACCTGCAGAACAGTACTGCCGCATATATTAGCACTGAGCTGGAAAACAGGAATAGTATCTTTGACCTTTGATCGATTGTGCATGGATGCAACTTGAAAGGTAATGTACTTCGTAGAAGCAAAACTCGGGTTTTCACGAGAAGACGTGACTTAAGTGCGATCGAGTTTGATTGCCGTAATAGAATTATGGATCACCCATGATGGGTCGCGGTACCAATCACGCGCCTTGTTAATTGATATTCTACCTCCGTTTTCATTCCTGCGAACCCCCGGCTTTACAATTTTCAAAGTTCACTCCAGAATCAGCATATATGAAAAAAAACGTCACATGATTCAGTCCGGGCTTTTCCACCAGACTGTATTGACGGCGCTAGAATTGCTTGACATTTGGAACTCCTGCTTGTCAGACAGTGAATTATGTTAAAGCCATGTTAGAAGAAGAACCTCACAGTTACGTTCCCTCACGAAGGAGCAGCCCACTATGCGTAATAAGGAAGCAGCCATTGAGAGACCAGTACAGTTCTCCAGATACATTTCTCCCCCACCCCGATGTCCCCTGTTCTTCGTGGACCACTGACAGCATGCCTGCACACAAATGTGGCGTTACCTTCAAATTATGCAGGAGCGACTCGTGCTCGTCCGTGGGTTGGCTGCACGCCGCTCGACATGTGTCAGGGCCGGCACGTCTCTGCTGAGCTAATGATGCTACACCGGACAGCCCACTGTCCTTCTGTGTGTATGTGCGTGCGAGCTCAGATGTGACATCGTCAGTAGAGACCCTCCATCTGATTAAAGCCAAACCAAGCTAGAAAAAGCAAGCAGGAAACAAACACAGCGCAGATGCGTGTCAGGTTAAGCTGGCGATGGGGTGGACATGCAAGCGTTGTTTGTAGAGGTGAGTTTGAGGTGTCTGACTTGCAACACAACGGGGGAGAAATGGCACTGGACATCTTGCAAGGCAGGACATTGTGTAAACTTTCCTGGATTTTGTCCTGAGCATACCTGAACACAAGACAGAAGATAAACAACATTGGTGTTGAGAGTGTAGCCTTGGAGTTACAGGTAGGCTACAGTTCACAAGTTTGAAACAACCAACCTTAAACCTGTGCATATTGTACAATTTTGGCCATGATTTTGCTGTCTGAGACAAAATAAAGTCACATCATAAGTCATCACTAATATCTGAGAGGTAGCCTATATCACAGCCAATCACTGACTGAAATTTTTTACGGTACGCTAGTCAAATAAGCTAACGGCAGAGTTAGCAAGCAACTATAAATAATGTTAGAAAAAGTCTTTCATATATTTAGCATTGATTGTTGTTGAAAGCGCTTCTAAACAAAGATGCAAGCATGACAAGTTACCTCAGCAGTAGTTACACCCATCTGTCATTTTAGTCTTTCACTTGTTGTTGATGAATACAGTGCAGCAAAGTAACAAGAAAGTCTTTTCACTTACCTGAACGAAAAGAAGCGAAACGACTGTGTTCAGCCCATCGAAAGCCTCTGAGAGGAAACTCTGAAAGAACGATCACACGAAAGCAACAACAAAGTCAGTTACTTTTTCTCAGCTGCTGAGGACGTCAGGGAGGAAAAATATACATTTCTCTTTGACGAATATGAGCGCAGAAGCATATTTGCGCTCATTAATTCACTCTCTCTTTCTCCTGCTCCCTTTTCGCACTCGCTGGCTTTTCTCTACATCAATTTAATCTGAAATTGCAAACAAATCCCACAGCAACATTTGCAGGTTTTGTTTCACAATGCAGTCAGGCAAAAACCATGCCATGCTGACAAAATTCAATCTTTTGCTGTCAAAGGAATGGACAAATCTCTTTCAGCTGCATATATATATATATATTTATATATCTGAAACTCTAAACTTCTTTTCACTATTTTAAATATTAACACTTTAATGTTACACCGGGCTCAAGCGTTATGTTTTTATTACCTTAGAATGAGCTATTTCTACCTACATACATCGCGAGTCCCATTGCATGGAATTTGTCATGTTGTTTCTAAAGGAGCCCTATACGGAAAAAGTGCTGTTCAGTACGCGTTTCATAAATGCGTTATCTCCTTCGACAAAGAAGTGAAAATGTGACGACATCTTAGTTCTGTGTCAGCCATCGTAGGGCTTCAAAGGGAGAGGCTAACGGTGAAGTGGGCCATTGATTGTCAGTCACAACCTCACCGCTAGATGCCACTAAATTTCATACACTGGACCTTTAAATTATGAAGTAAACTGATTACTTACTAAATCTGCTTGACCCCTTGTGAGACATAAGGCTGCTATTAGCTTTTCCCATCTAGGTCTGTCCTGGGCTGTGAACTGTGCATTTCCCCTTGAGAGTCCCATTTCTGCAGCTTCCTTGAAGTAACAATAATATTTGACAGATTGTTCGAGCCTGATCTTACGGAAATGCAGTATAAAGTATTTTTAGAGCTGGCTCTTCATGTAAATTTGTGCAACATGAATCATACAAAAACATGTTAATTAAAAAAAAGTAATAATAACCCCATTCCTAAAGCTAACCATCACTGTCATGAAAGCAGATCCTAGAACATAGAAATTGTACATAAATTAGCCACATAAAATAACTACAAATTGCCATGACACTGTGTTGGAATTGTCAATTTTGGTGAATTATATTAAGAACCAGCGCATTTGGTGACGTTCATTCCCTCTGCTTTGAAAGCCAGTGTGGTACACAGGGCTTAAGTGTAGCCGGTCGTCTCTGCTCTACGTGAGTGATGAGCGGCATCACAGACAGGCTGTCACAGCACACCTGTAGGCCTGGCAGCTGAGTCCATCACAGGGCTGAGCCTTTACAGAGATTAAAAACGCTGCATCCATTAGGGCCCGCATCAGCCGTCATTATTCTATAAAGGAGCGATTTTGTCACATCTCCATTCTTCAGGACGCTATCCGTACGCAGATGAAAAAGCGGGACGTTCCATCTCCAAACACGGCTCACTTTTGACAGGAACACAACCATTTGTGACGCCTTCTTCCCAACACCTCATACATCCGTTGGGAAGGAGGCATCAAATAAGTCTTAATGCAATGATCGCGCAGTCCATCACCTGATAGGACTCGAAGTTTTCGAGCCATATTTATTCTCGAAAATGTACGTTCCGGCCTAGACCTGCCAATCAAACAAGCTCACAATTTATTTTGCCGCACGCATTTATCTGACAGGCCTTTGTTTTTCGAAGCGTTCAACTGTGATTCAATTTTACACATTCGTCTGTAGTTTGACAGCTGTCGTTTGACAGAAACACAGGCCCAAATACGGACAAATGTAGAATAAAAGATTCAGTTTAAAAATAGACATCACAGCGGGTGATAAATGTTTTTTTAATGGCTTAAAACATTTTCGTTTTAACGGAAGAACACTTGAAGGTGTCTTATCAACTTGTATGTGTTTACAGAGTGTACTTCAAATTGATTGTAATACATTTCTTGTTAAATTAAGTGAACATGCTCATTGACTTATTTTTGACCAAACAAACTATCCATTACAATTGAGCATATACCGTAAATTCTACTCGCTTCTCAAGGCATTTGTGATTTACTTTATTTTCTGCTTTATATTGAAAGATTCTGTCATTCACGGACCACAGAGTGTCATTTTCCAGATTTCATTATTTTCAATCTGTCAACCGATTCCTTTCAGGAAAAAGTGTGTAATTTCGATTGTAAACATTTCAATTACATTGATGCTCATGGTAGAACAGCAAATTGTCAGTTAAAATTCATCATAGAGCCACTAGCCATAAATTCTTTTGTGTGTCATCTTATTTATGCCCGCATGTCTGTCTGTGGGCCAGGATGATTTATTTCTTGTTTGCTTTAAGTAAAATAGCAAAACATGAGACACAAGGCCGAGCTGATGATGAGTTGTATCTGTAATGACATTGATGTCTGACATTTTCGGCAAAGATTTGTTATTCAAAAATGTCTTTCTCTGTCCCCACATCCTGTCTCAGTATGAGATGTCTCAGTATTTTAGGACAGCAAGAGGACATACAAAGTGGAAATTCATCTTGTCATCCAAACTACATTTTTGTACCAATCATTTTTTCCGCAAAATCTTTATAGTTTGTTTTGGACATATGAAAAATAATAAAATATAAAGCAGATCAATTAACATGTTTGTCACCAACCTCTGTTTTTTACATTTCAAATGTACCCACAGAAACATTTTTGTCAATTGTCCTTCTGCCGATTAATGTTAATACAAGCAATGCACTTGGCGGTAATGTAAATATAAGATGTTGCTTTCTGACTAGACTACGCAAGGCATGTCACCCAAAATCGGAGTGTTTACCATCTCTGTCTTAAGCATTGTCTAACATTAATCTTTGTGTTTGCATTTAACTCAACTCAAGCTTTAAGACACACATGCACGCTGTGAAATGCTTTGACAACCTTTTGTTTCTTGGATCTCTTCGGTGAGTCAGAAAGTCATTTCTGTAAGAAAGCCCTGGCATGGCCTCTTATCTCTGTGAGCGTCAGGACCCCAGATGTGCAAGAAAATGTAGGGCTTAAATTTATAATACAACTGAATTGGCTCTGTACACAAACGGTTTGATTTCAATAACAATGTTCCTTTCATGTTATTATATTGAGGATCCCAACGTGGAAAAGTTACGCGACTTGAATAAATTATTAGTTTTAAATCTACTACAAAACACACTTTAAGCCTAAATCTGTTTCCTTACTGTGCAAACAACACTCGACAATTGAACCATAAACAGTTCAAGGACTTCCGGATTTATACATCTTAATTCTTTCGCACAGATATTCCGCCACAGTGCCATTTGAATGAAAAAGAATTGCCGTAATTGTGAAAAGCAAAACTACCAGATGGAGGCTCAGAATATTCAGTATGGGACCACTGGGAAATCAAAACATGCCAATTTGAGTGAGAGGATACTCTCAAATAGGCCAACTAACAAGGGGTTTGATACTGCAACTCCCCAAAGCAGCTTCAAATGGAGATTGAGATTATTGTGCAAACATTGCATATTTCAGCCCTTGCTGCTCCTTGTTTCCTTCCCCCTCAAGGCCCCGGTGTCCACACATATAATCACTCAGTAATTGAGCTGAAAAGAGTAAATCTTTGATTCCCACATGAAATTGGGCATTTATTTCAAAGTCTTAAACCCCTGTGAATCGCTTGGAGAGCACTTGTGTGAACAGGGGAAAAATATGCAAATCTGCTTAAACTGTGTCTATCTGCTGATGTTTCACTCTGTGCTGCAGGTACTCACAATGTCGCAGTTGTCATGATTGCGGTAATTTACATAGAATGCGTACTGGGACCGTGCTAAGATCCTCCGGAAAAGGGGAAGGGCTGGATCAATGCTACAGAATCGGTCCCGAGAAGCCAGATATAGAGGCTTTATAGAAATGCGTTAAATCCACAAGTTCTTTTTCAGTTTTGGCTACCTCGAGCGAGCGTTCCCGGTTTACCAGCAGGTTTTGTGTCTGGAAACGTATTCTCCCATTTACATACAACAGCGAAAAGATAAAGCGGCATTGAAAGTCTAACGGCTGGCTCACACTGCCACAACAGGCAGCAACATTTCAAACATACTAAAGTTGGGTTGTGGACGTCACCTTCACTTTGCCCCAACAACGGTTGGAGTTTGACACTTTTTAGTGTGTTACTAACAACTGTACAAATGGTAGAGTTAAAATGCACATAAGAATAATTTAATTCAGATGTTTTGTGAAGCTAAAATCATTTTGATCAACTCAAACCGTACGGTAAATTCTGAAAAATTATGTTTCAACAATTGACTTAAGAGAATGCACAATAATGAAACAAGCAGAGAACAACATAAATCAAGAAATGCTTCAGGTTTTATTTTACAATTAAGGGACAAAAACATTTTTTCCTTTTTTAATTAGGGAATTAATGGGACTTTTCACAATGGCATGATAAAACATTGAAATGTACAGTATTTCATGTTTTGCATTGCTTGGTTCCATCTCGAACAACATGCATCGACATAGATGCAACTTCCTTCAGTCAATTCATATTTACCACATCAGAGAACTTAGTTCGTTGAAAACTAAAGGATGGATTGTGGTTCTACAGCACATATACTGCATATACATCTCTGTACATATTTCCTTTTGTTTACTATATATAAAATGACAATATAAAAGAATGCACACCATACAAATAATGTAGAGCTGCGGCAATTGGCAAGATATGATGATGGAAATTTACACATCTTTGCAGATCATTTAAATTTATGTGCTGTATATAAGATTTAAATTTAGTCTTTACAGGTTGAAAGTGAAGTGAAACCATAGAAAGAGAAACAGTGGTACCAAAGCATACGTTTCAAATTGCTACTGTATAAAATGATACTCAACAACAACAACAACAACAAAAAACAATGATAATTAAAAACAAAGAAATGCCTTTGAAAAACCAAAGAGTGTATAATCATAGGCAGCCAGTCAAAATCTTCATTATCCTCCAAGGTTTAGAAGACTCAACAAAATCTGATGCATTGTTTTCACTTCAAAAGGGTTTTAGAGTTTGATTTATGTCAAGCCAATATGTGAAATTCTGAGTTCAAATGAACGAAATAGGCCCATCTTATTTTTTATACATAATCTTATAACATTCAACACTAAAGAGAGCTTTAATTTCTTTTTTTAAGGTATATTAAGTGTTCAACGCAATTCATTCTATTCAGAAGTTCTCTTGCCATTTCGTTTTAGACCATGCCCATGGATACCATGTTTGTTTCATTCCCAATTCAACAGAGTACAAACTGTAAATTCTGTTTGAATATGAAGTCACTCAAAAGATGAAAGGAAAAAACATGCACATAACCGACACATATCAGATAAATACAATACAAAGCAAGAGTTAGAAATCATGAGACTGAAAAACAACAAGGAAAAAACTGAAACAGTTCATGGTCCATTCAGGCAGTTGTACAACGCAAGTTGGACTGAGGCTCAGTTCAGGCGCAGTGCAGTACAGTGATGTAGTGCAATGATTCTCGATCCAGTCACTTCACTGCCACCAGCCTACATTTTAAGCTTTTTCCAACTTTTCCAGCTCAGTAACAAAGATCAGGTGGTCCTCCGGTGACTTTCCATGCGTTTTGCTGAGGTGTAGTTTCACCGCATGCTTGCTGACAAAAGTCCTATTGCACAGTTTGCACTGAAAAATGGAATTTGAGTCTTCCTCAGTCAAGCCCAGTGCACTGAAAGTCTTGTCTGTGATCATTTTCGTGACGGTCTGCTGGTCTCTTATGAGGTCTATTGATAACTTTGAGAGGTCCTTCAAGCTGAAGCCCAAGTGGCTTTCTAAGTGGTTTATGTACATGGAGGGAGTTCTAAACTGGGAGGCACAATCACCACACAGGAACAGTGGCTGGCCCGAGTCTATGTTCTTCAGAAACTTGGTTCCACCTGTCCGCCTGAGTTGGTACTTGACGTTTGCCAACCAGTGGGAGATGGTGGTCATAGAGAGACCTGTAAACTTGCAAATATGTACACGCTCCTGAGGACCAAGGTCTGTTATGATATATTTTCCATCAGGGGTTTCTCGAAGGCTGGATGCAAACTGAGCCTGAAGGATCAGCAGATGCTGAGGGTTCCAGTTTGACTGCCTGCCTTTCCTCTTCTGAACAGGAGAGAGATCCTCAAAGCCGTCCTCAAAAGCACAGCCATCTCCATCTGACTTTTCAGATATGGAGGAGGGTGTCGATGATTTCGGCGTCAGACGACCTGTGAGGTTCTTCACCATGTCTGAGATGTCCATTAACGCATTCTCTCGAAGAGGAGATGAGACCGATTCGGACAAAGTGGACAAGATGGGTCTGGAACTGTTTGTGATGCTGCTGCTGTTGTTGATAACAGTAGATGAGCAATTATTTGTGGGCCCATTGGAACTTTTGGACTTTGTCAAGTCCATTGGCTGGTCGTCGTCATTGTCGTAATATCTGTTGATTGGCTCACTTTGCTTGACCTGAGATGGATTGTACATGGGTTTTTCCATCATATTGTTGCTGATCTTGTAAAGCATTGCTAGAGGGTCTAGAAGTGGACTGACAGTTTTAGAGGCCTTTCCCAAATGAGTGTTCATAATGGACTGCAATGCACTGAGGGGGTTGACTAAAGGCTGATCTGGTGAGTGGTCAGTAATAATTCCCAAATTCCCACAACCATTGCTGACTTGTGTTTTGGAGACCTCCGTTCCATTCTTAACAGGGTTATCGGCATGGCTTTCCTTGTATTCCCCTTCCCGATGAGGAACATGCTCAAACTCTTTATCCACTGTGCCATTCTTTGTTGGCTTGCTAAGATCATCTGGTCTCGGCAATTCCTTTTTGTCTTTAAGGACAGGGGAAGGTAATTCAGCAGGCATATGTTTAGAACCACGTTCTGTAGACCTTTCTTCCCTGTCTTTCTTGGAAGTTATTTTGCCTGTCACTTTCTCTACCAACTCTTCCATGGCTAGCACATTGCTTTTATGGTTTGGAGGTGGAGACGGGCTACTTGGAGAATGGATCAGAGCATTGGAGTCCGAGGTGAAAGATTTCAAGCTGCTGGCATTGAATGTTGGTTGCATCTGAACACTCTGAACAGCAGGTAGAGATGTTTTTAGTGACCCTTGAAGCTGATAAGCAGCATGAATGCTGGGATATCCACCCCAAGTGGGTGTACCTGTCTGAGCCTTACTGATTGCACTGGAAACAGTATTTTCTAATGACTTGAGAATATCTAGACCACCTTTAGGAGTCTCCTCAAGGTCTTCCTCTCTTAGATATTTGTAATGGCTAGTTTTCTCTGTCTTTTCCGCCCTCTCGGAAGGATCTTCTTTCTCTTGCTTGATTTTCTTCTCTTCACTTTCCTCCATTCTTTCTTCTTCTACCTCCTTCCTTTCATCCATGACAGAAAGGTGTATTGGTGATTCTGGTTGCGATTTAATAGTGGGGGGTGGCAGACGCGTTGTTGTGGGGGGAAGAGGAATGGATTGGATTTTTTCCTCCACCACAGGGTCGAACACTAATTGCTTTCCCTTTTTAGAGGCAGAATTTGTGACTTTGAGAAAATGTCCAGTCACCATCATATGGGCAGTCAACTGCTGCAAGGTGTCATGGGAACTCCCACACTCCATACACTTAAGAATTTGAGCTTTTCGTGCCTCGAACTGCCAGGTATAACTCGCACCATTTTGGTAACCATAGCGGTTGTTAGCAGTGACATATGGATTGGAAATCTTCTGATCTTTGGTGGATGCAGTCTCTGCCAATGGAATACCAGGGGTGCTGGAGATGGACTCAGGTGAACATGGAGACATCAGGTCCTGAAACGCTCGCTTTTTGGTGGAGGACACCAGCTTGGAGGCAAGAGCTGGCATTGGTTCTTTGAGAGGCACTTTCTGGTAGTGTTTAGTTTTGATCATGTGGACACTCAAGTCCTGCAGTGATTCAAATGAGTGGCCACAATACATGCATTTCAGAACTTTCTGAGCATCTTCTTTGCCCTCCATCTCCATTAAGGATCGCTTCCTTGGCTTGGACCATTTTTTGCCCTTGTCTTCCTCTTTGTCCTTGTTGTCATCACGGTAATGACCCGTTTCATTCATGTGAACCGTGAGACCAACTAGTGTGTCGTAGGCTGCGCTACAGTCCTTACATCTAAACTTGCTGGCACCTGTAAATACAGGCCCGTACAGCTTATTGTTTTGCCGGTACAGCTGCACTGTGCTAAAGAGACTTGGTTCAGGCATTAGGTGGTAAGGAGTATGCTGAAAGGTTTTTGCAAGTGCTGCTTGGTGCCAGTCATATGCAACACCCCCACTATTAGCACCATTGATGTTTCCGTTGTTAGAATGGTTGGTGGCTTTTGAAGAATTGCTGCTTGGTGCTGCATTTGTCTTGGTGCTGGCGCTAGCATTACTGCTGCTGCTAGCGCCGCTGCTTGCAACGTTGCTCACGTGGCTGCCCACAACATTGTTGTTCCCCTTGTGGCTGCTTGCGGTACTGTTGGTACTGCTAGCACTAACCTGCTTGCTTTTCAAAATGTCTCTCGTGATACTTGACCAGGAAGCATCAGAAATCAAGTTTGCATAGACGGCTTTCATCTGTGCCAGGCTGTCCTGCAGTGACAGTCCTGCATCTGTCTCCATGTCTTCGACCTCCTCTTTATCCTGGCCCTCTTTGGAGGATGTGCTTTTGAAGTCAGCCAGATGATCGCTGGTGTCGCTGAGGGGCGAGCCATACCCGGCGTCTGGGTTGGTGCCATTGCTGAGTGGTGAATTCTGGTAGCTCAGCTGTTCGTGTCCGTCGTCTTCTTCGTTGCACAGGTACTCTGCATCCTGACCGTCTAAGGAGAGGCCGTCGTCCTGCAGATGCTCCTCATCGATCTTTGCTGCCTTAAGCTCGTCCTCTGGCACGTAGGCTGAAGAAAACAAAGCAGAAGGAAAAGAGATGTAAGACAAAACCACCCCAAAATGTGCAACTTTAACATGAATTGTTGAATACGTAAAGGCACTTCTACATTGTGACGTTGCTTTAAAAGTATTCGGTGTTGGGGGGAGCATCAGTGCATGTGTGTGTGTGTGTGTGTGTGCATGCCTACATAATGATCCTAAAGAGATTTTTTTGTCAATAGTCCTGGCAGAGGACGCAGGTTTGCAATTATAAAGTGGCAAACATCCATATCTTGACTATGATAGATAGCACCCTTCACTGCTGAGACTAACAAAGCTATTCAGTGTAACAGCTCAGCAAGGGTAAAAAGGGCACAGGAGAGTCCTTTGAAAACCAGCCCTCTAAAGCACAAAAATAGGGATATAAAAAACCAGGTGAACTTTAAGGATGCACAGAAAATAAACAAGTAATGCTATTTAAAATATAGAAATGGGGATAGGAACTGTAAATAAATTGCCATCAAAACATTTATTTAAAAACCAACTATCCCAGTAAAAATCCCCTATCATTTCTCAACAGCACAGTCGCACACAAAACATGAACTCTAACTACGAGCACCATATTGACTACTCGCTTTCTCGTCCTCCTTTTCACTGTAGTTAGAGGGCACAGGCTGTGTGTGACATTGATCCAGCTCTCCCTTTCACTAGCCAAGCTAGACTCCTCTGAGTGTGAGATTGCTTCTGAGTTATTGCCAGGGATGCAGCGCGGGGTGCAGCTTGCCTCAATGCTGTTGGCAGAAGCGATGGAAGTTCTCGCAGCGAGCGATGCTAAAATGCAAGTGGAAATGGCATGTCATGTTGTCATGGTCCATGCTGTACTAACTCTCTGAGAGTCAAGAGCGTGCACAGTCACAGGGAAAGACGGATAGGGAAGATCAAAAAGAAAGACAAGGGGATATATAAACAGAAATATGGAAACCCTTACAGATAATTTGGCCACTAAGAATATTGACAGCCTATGAGCCGTGCCTTTTTGTGTGAATACTCGAAATGGCTTGTCCGCCTACATACAAATTTGTTAATGCAAATTATAATAGTATATATATATATATATATATATATATATATATATATATATATATATATTTTTTTTTTAAAATAACATTCACTGATGAATCATACATGATATTCCAAAAATGTATATAAATTTCAGTACAATAAATGCCCTGTTCTCTAAATATTACCATCAATGTCTTCCTTCCCTGCATTTTTACCAAATAATGTCTTGATCATAAGGTTCGTAAGAACCAGTTAACGCATTGATTGTTTAGCAAAAACAGCATCAGGCCACCTTCTCACCACAGCAACACACATTCATGCTTATTTGTGCAAATAAAGCTGGCACTGCTGCGCATTACTGCTAAGTGCACATTATTTCTCAGGGTAAAGAGAGGATACTGAAATGTTGCAGACTCCACGCACGAGAAAATGCTTATTTTCCTCTTCTAAATGTGCGGTAATAAGATGTACTGTCAGATGTATTACATGAGGGAAAAGGAACGGAGCAATGATGTTCACAAATGTAAGGTTTCATGTTTCCACCACAAAAAGCTGCTTCGCTCTATTGTGTTTCAACAGAGCTATGACAGAAACCGAGTGATAGCCCACTGTCTGCACCCGCAGCTGCGAGACAAAAAGGGAGAGAGAGAGAGAGAGAATACTTCTCGTTTAATTCGCTTAATGAATAGAGAATAAAGGTCCATAAGACCAAGTGCTAAATGAGGAACGGTAGGATTACATTCCTGTTTCATCAAGCTGTTTTCAATCTACAGCGGGAGATAAAGAGAAATGAGCTCCCAGTCATCGAACAACATCGAAGTACCTCTTTTTAGTGCGCTTGTGTGCCTACGTGTGTTTTCACAGCATGTCCGGCAATAAAAAAGCCTCACGTTCGCTTTGCGTGAACGGCATTGTTGGCATCAGCCATTTTGAGGAGAACACAAAAAGAAAAGCCAACAACAACAGCCAGCACTACTTTGAAGGCAATAGAAAGAGACAGAGCAGGAAAAAAGGGGAGAAGATGTGGAGACGGAGGGAGCGGAGACTAGAGAAACAGTCTTGCGCTTGAAGAGTCGTTCCTTTATCTCAGCAAGCCACCAGGAGATGTCTGTCCGAGATGCCAGGATCCGTCTCAGTGGTTGAAGCAGATGTGCTGTCAGCTTCAAATGGCGTGCAGCTGAGCACACGTAATCGGAACGGACTCCGTACCTGATGTTTGTAAGGTGCCATTTACTGCCGCACGGAGGAAGCCGTAGGGGCGCGAACAGCTGCGACGTTCGCGTTATTTGCATGCGCGCTTGGATATTCTTAAAAGGATCCGAGCCTTGAGCTCCGAGACGGATTTCAATCCGTCAATTCCTCTGAGAAATCAAGTAGGCGGTATAAAGCGAGAAGGATTTGGTGAAATAAACATTACAAACTGTCAAATAAATCACTTATCCAAATATCGCTTTAAAAGAAATTCAAGCCGCAACACGGTTCAGTGGATTGAAGCCCTGATAATTCCCTCAAGTCACTGCGGCATTTAAGACAGCTTATCACGTTAAAACAAAGAGAGAAGTTTTTCATCTCTGCTATAATTACAGAGAGTGATAGAGAAGTGGATGGAGGGCCAAAGAGAGAGAGAGAGAGGAAAAGTGAAATGGGTGGGGGGTGGAAGAGAGCAAAAGAGGGTTTTTTACGCAAAGAGATGGGCAGAACCTGACACTAAATCGAGCGTGTCTCCTCAGGCCCTGACACCGCGTGGCATCTGACAGGCATGCGCGTTGGCATGTCACTGTCCTCGCATCAAGACGTCAAACCAGACTTGGCAATTTTTTGCCATCTGCGTCAAAAAAAAAAAATAGGAGCTGCACCAGACGACGGCAACGACAGCTCACACTTAATAACCCAATCAGAAGTTTGACTGCTGACATCTCTTATCGGAGGCCTGCTTTTAACATCACGCCGAACAATGAGAGCCGGATTAAGAGTAGATCGGAGGGGGGAGGGGCCTGTTGTGTTTGTCAGTCAAAAATAAGCCTGCATTGTATTGTCTGGAGAAAAGCACAAAGATAATTTGTTGAGAATACGCACAATTAAGAGAATCAATAGTTGCTTCAAAAGCCTCTTTTTACAGCGAGGGACGAGAAAGGCCCGAGAAGCTTGATTCGCAGAGAGGGGATGTTTGTGAAGTGTTGGGAACTGGGGATGTGCAAGACTACATTCGAAGTATCAAGATGCACTTGGGCAATTCTGAACCTGGTATGCCAACAAGAACAACACACAAACAGGATGACCAATTGATCTTATGAGCTAAAGCACAATGAAATATTATAGAAAAAAATTGTCAACTGGTCAACAATCATAACCCAAAGCGGTTAGGTCTGGTTTCAAAGTTAAAAATAAAGTTTGTTAGTAAGAGAACAAAGTGTTGGTGTGTTTGAAAGAACACCTATAAACACACACACAAGCACGGACAGATGGAACAAAGGTGTGCATGTTCCCAAGCGCCCGGCAACATCTAAAGCGATCAGGCAGAGCACAGAGGCCTTGTGGTTGTATGCATGTATGCAGCGTGCAAGATGTGAGAGGTGTGTGTCAGTGTCTGTGTGTGTGTTGCGGGGGTGAACGTGGCCATCTGTGTCCAGAGTGGAGCTGTCACTGTGGCTGCGGAGATCTCACCAAGTTTAGACAGGTGACACAGCAACGGGACATGAGCCGGACACACACACATACACATACGAGCAGAGCACACCGTCTCAGCCAACAAAGATCAGCCGCAGAGTGAACCTTCTTGCTTTGGACTCATGACACCACACACAAACATAGCCAGTGCCAACACTTAGAAACACCGCCCACATGCGAGCACTCGAGCATTGCGATCCGCATACGGTTGCCCAACAAACAGCAGAGATTTACCTAGGCTTGACTCTATAGTCTGGTTTCTGAAAGAAGAAAATTCTATAATTTATTTATGACCTTGGAAATCATTGTTTTTGATAAGAGTTAAAAAATATTCAAATTCAGATTGGCAAAAGAATCATTCAGACCGATTCGTGAACTTCAAATAAATCTGTCATGCATGACTGTGGCTTGTACGCTTTACTTTATAAGAGCAAAACAATAAAAAATGTAGTATGTAGATAAAAAATGTAATGCTTTAGAGCAGAAAAAGCTAGAAAAATAAACACATTTATACTAATTCCATGACCACTTTATTTGTATCATTGTACGATCATGGATCCCTGTAAATGGATCTTCCAGAAATAAATGTTTTGTATAATTAATAAACAACACTGGCCCTGCACTTACATTTTTCCGCCACGTACATAATTTTGTCTTAAAGAAATTTTTTTAACGGTTCTATACAATTCTAAAAGTTATATCAGTTCCATGTAGCTTTTATGCCTGTGAAGTATTTAAAAACTGAAACATTGTTGTTCATGTCTTGCTAAATGTCTATCTACTTAAAACCTAAGTCTAACAAAAGAATGCATAAAACCTAAATACAAAATAAAGAAATATCCCATCAACCACATTCACACACATTCCCAGCGTTCCTAAAAGATCCCCTGGACAAAAGCAGGTTCGTCTGATCGGTGCATCTGGTCCGTTTGAGAAACGTCAGGCCTAAGTGTCCAAACTCAAAGAAGAACGAGAAGAGAATGCTCACGGACAGATCGCAGATGCCGACGGCCTCTCCTGCCTCGACTGTCGTTGCTCCTCTCCCCCGCCTCCTTCCTTTTATTTATTTATTTTATTGAGGAGGAGAGCGGGCAATCACTACAGTCATTTGCACTACTAATGTCCAATTCTGCCTTCCCTCAGCCTGCTGATTTAGCCGGTCAGAGTGGTTTTGGAGTGTGCAGGGGAAAGCCGTGCCGTTTACCCGACATTTTAATGGGAAAACTGGCAAGTCTTATTTGGCCGGCCGATGTGGTTTGTCACTGGGTCTCCATTACATGCCACTCAACTTTGATGCCTTTGGACAGGGCTGATCAAACCATGTCTTTTGACCTACGCAAGCACGCTGAAGGCAGACAGGAAGGGAGATGGAGAGAGAAGGGGAGAGGGGGGAGGTAAGACACTGAAGGCTGTAAATAAAATGACATTATTATTTCCTCTGTCCTATCATGTAGAAAAGCCAATTATGGTAATGCTCTGCATGTCAGTGAGAATGCAGCAATCTCTCTCTCTCCCCCTCTCTCTTCCAGGGCAGTTAAAACAAGGCATTGGTAGCACGATGCTTTCTGCCCCGGTCCACTTATGGCCTTCTGCAATCTGCCAGGACTGTCTGCCGAACTGCGAATGTGCCACGGTGAAATGGGCTGCTTCCAGAAATGACTGTATTGTGTGTATTACATACAACATATTACAACTACTTGGCGTAAAAAAACTGTTTACCAAAGCAAACAGACACAGACAGCTTCTAAAAACAGTGAATTCGGACATCTTAGGTTTCGGAAGGGCAGCCATGATAATCAAGTTGCCCACCTTTTAGGAACAGCCACTAATCCAGAATTGCACCTACAAAGCTGCGTCTATAGGAAGCTCACAAGATCTTGGAACAAACATGTTGTGTAGGTATAGCGATGCGTGACTGTTTCCCAGGTGAGTTTTTCCACATAACCTGTTTGTAACGTTTTTCTTTTCACGCTTTCTTGTGTAATCGTATTTATTTGGAGCGGCGAATAATGATCGCCGTTTCCATTCTGCGGACGCACACTGATTGATGGCTGCTGTTCAAAGTAATGAGGCCACTGCGGAGATGGACAGATTTGTAAGGGGGGTTCGGCTTGTAAATCTGACCCCTCTCGCTTTCTCTCTCTCTCTTGCCCGATGTGAACCTACGAGAAGAGAAAGTCACATTTTTCACCATCTCGCACACAATCGTCCTCTCTGAGGACTTTCTTTGTGCTCTGTCTCCAGGCTTTTTTCGTCCCTTTCTCTGCGAGACACATCTAACTTTATTATAGACTAAACAAAAGAAGGCTTTGAAGTGCAGACGGGCGTTTTACACGGACCCTGCCCACCTCGCCTTATCCGCTGACAGTGATGGGTGCTCCTGCGGACACTCCGGAGTAGACTCTCTGAATTAATATCTGCTTTGCCTCTTTAAGCATCTCTTGTAAAAGGCTGGCCCAGCTTCCCC
Organism: Barbatula barbatula; assembly: GCF_947034865.1. Taxonomy (NCBI): domain Eukaryota; kingdom Metazoa; phylum Chordata; class Actinopteri; order Cypriniformes; family Nemacheilidae; genus Barbatula; species Barbatula barbatula. The sequence continues at coordinate 5,535,791 of NC_136784.1, forward strand.
ACCCCACCATCCTCCGTGTGGAATAGGCCACCATATGGCAGAATAGCTCCAGGCCCCTAAAGAACTGGTGTGGCATTCCATTCTGCACTCCAAATTCATCTTTTCGCTTTAGATACTTCCGGACGAGTATAGATGGAGGTTTGTAACTAGGACCGCTGCATAAAATCAAGAGATTTACATCAGTCGGAGAGAAGAACAAATAGTTATTGGAAATTTAATGATATAATGCTGACTTATGATAAAAACTGAAGTTATCAGTCATGAATTAGATTCAGACACTGAATTAGAGACTCCCTGATGAATAATTAAACTGAATTATTTTTATATTTTAAAGGAATATAAATATAATAATATATCAGGCGTATATATGTGTAGCTTTCACCAGGTTCATAAACCATATAAAATATCATAACCAAATTTGACGAATGCTTCCTGTATCTCTTCCAAAACCTTAAAAATCAGTAATGGCCAAGTAGATGAAAGAACGAAAATACAATAGTGTAAATGCTTTTATCTCACCTTACACTAACACACACTGCAAATATCACTCACTCACTCACTCAAATACACACACACACACACTCCAATGTCAAGTCCATACTTATGCAAAGTGCAGCCTACTTTGTCATTTAATTTTTAAAAACCCTAAGGTCGTATAACACACTTTCCCTGTCATTTGCAAGTACATTAACTCGGTGGCCAAGCGACAGCCAAATTATGCTAATGGCCTGCTAAAATGGGTCATATAGACAGTGCGTTTTACATTAGCTTCAAACAATAGGGAGGGAAGAGCAAAGCAGAGGTGACAGCAACACCAGGGGAAAGAGACGGGGTCTGTCTCCTTTACCCGTCGTTACGTCCTCATCTAGAGCAGCCGGTAAATGGAGGTCTCGTGCCTGTGCGAAACCACAACAAGAAGCTCGTCTCCCGTCGTCCCCCAAGACTGCAGAACACGGTATCAAAATGCTTGCTGAATAATGAACGGGCTCAATTAACGGATTATTAACAGCAATTTACTTTACCTAGATAATCCGCCTTCAAAGAGTATGGTGAGGTTGGATGTATTTTAAGGAGAAGAAGCATAACTGCAATCGTTCGCTTAGCTGTGTAAATATAGCATGGATTTTAAAAAGTTAAAATATATTCACACAAACACACACACACATATTTAATCAAACTGTATATGAACTGTACATGGGTAGTTAATAAATACAATGTAAATTTGTCCTACGGTTTGAGAGCAAAAATATATAAAAATAAAATAATGAAGATAGATTTCTATGCTATTTTATACTTAAAATTGTTATATTAATATGATAAAAAATTATCTTTTTGACACTAATTCAGTGTGTGGCGTCAATTATTTCAAAAGTACAAACACGGCAGGTCACAAACCAAGTATGCATACAATTGACAAAATGCCGTTCAAAATACTTCTAGATGGAGTCTAGCATGGCACACCACACAAAAAGTCAACTTCCCACAAGTATTCCTGTCAACCCCCCCATTTCTAAACTACAAGATGTGCGAATCAAATGAAAAATCTTCAGTCGAAACAAGAGAGCCTGTATTACTGGACATATGTCAGGAAGTAAAGTAATAAAGTGTTTCCAGGCTGACTGAAGCAGCTGTGCTGCATGTTGTTATTGCGAGAGCTTCCACACGGCGAATCGCAGCGAGCCAGGTAAACAAGGAAAGGCTAGACGAGTGCATGTTAGCTAATTAAACAGCACTCGTGATTGCGGAGTAATTGAAGGTGCCTCAATCTTCACCTGAATACTTCCACAAATAATTACCTTCTTGTAATTAGCGTTGTTGATAGAGTGTTTGCGTGCGACACGCATCTGAAATGCTCGCCCATTAGTCGCAATGCCTAGAAGATACCAAATCAAATATTTGCATGGCTTGCAAATTAATTAAATTTTGAGGTCAATTAAATTCATGTTTGTAAACAGACGTTTATTGCCAATTTATTGTGCTTCGTAATGGTTTTGATTAGCAGGATGTATTGAGAGCTACGGTAGGAATCAAATGCGAGTGAAATAAATACAACTAGCCTGATATTTAGTTCTGTTGTGTCCTGGTCTCGGACGAGAAGTGAAGCGAATGTGCGTTGCGATCGATACGGACTTCAATAAGTCATTTTCAAGCCATCCTCGCAGCTGTCTTTAATAATCTCCTCAGTTGTAAAATAAACACAAATATTTCATATTGTCTGTTTATCTTCGCTCTCCCACAGCTAGCTCCTGCATTGCAGTGTTTTTTTATTTTCTCTCTATTGCACGCTCGCTCCATACAGGTTTGGTCGAAGCTGTTGGCGGCCCGTCATGTCGTCAGGCGCAGTCAATAAATCACCTTTCACCGTTGTCATAGAGGAGCAGCCCAGCCGTGAGACAATGGCCATTATATATCCTAAGCACTGCAGTCTCTTTCCCATCTGGCCTTTTACGGGGGAACCGCTGTTTCAGCTGTTGGGTGGCGGGGTGAAAAAGTGCTCGTTCAGTCATGCAGGATCGCGGCGCTTCTTAATCCCGACGTAAACCCGGAGACCAAACACGCTGCCCGTATACAGCGTCATCTACGCCTTCCCTGACCAAGATGCAGATAAAACACCATTCAGCTCGGAGCTAAGAGACACAACAATGTCAAAACAGACAGCGAACCCCCATGTGGAGGGAAATACGAAGAAAACGGAGAGCTGGAGAACGAGGATGAGGAAAGGACTTGTTTTTTGTCTCTCGAAATCCCCGAACACAGTCTTTCCACTAGGCCATCACCTGAGCCGAGTACCTGACAGAAAACGCACCAAACACACACACAGCAGCTGCTCCCATCGCCTAGCAACTACCAGTTGATAGATGATCCTAAAAGATGGATAATTACCATAAATCAGACGGCTCTGAAAGAGAAGCGTTGAAAAACAGTAGAGCCTGCAGTACTAACGCCGGGGAACCGTCATCGACATGACGGTGTCTTCGTCATACTCTCCCCTCACACCTGTCTGCTTTGGATGCAAAACAAAACTTTACTTCTCAAAGGCCTCGCACGTCACACCAAACACATTCAAAACACAAACTTTATGTGGGCGCCATGGCTTAGTGCCAAACTCCTTATTTTGGATGTGGGCTTGAATCTGGCTTGTCAAATGTAACTATATTTTTTGGCACCATTAATAAAAAAAAAAATTGCAGGAATGCGACGCCCGTGTTTCTGGTTGTTGTTGTATTTATCCGAAGCCAAAGACTTCCTGTCAAATCTCTGACTGAAAAGCAGCTGTTTGGTGAGAGGTGGGCTGTTTGTGATGTAATCTGGAGTGAATCTGAGGAAAAACAGCAACCAAGCGGGCCGCGAGAGCGTCCGGCAATAGCTCAGTGTGATACGTTCCTAACGCTGAAGGATAAAATATGACTGCGGCAAAGTACAAAGAGGGTTTGATAGCAGATCCTAGATTGAGGTCTAAAGCATATCCAAAGTGAGAGCCATTAGAGCGCTTTGTCGAAAAGTTACTTGAAAGAGGACGCTTGTGATGAATGGCCACAATCAACATGCAACAACAGAAAATAAGTCACGAAAAAATCTACAGGAAGAATGCAATGAAGCGAGACAAAGAAAGATAGAAACAAAGAAAAAGTCAGAGGGAAAGTAAAATAGAAAGTTTTTTGAAAAACAAAGCAAATGTGTGTGACCTGAGAAAAGAAAGTCAATCTAAAAGAGAAAGGTGCAGGTAAGTAATAAAACGAAAGAGAGAATGGCAGAGTTGTACATGTCACCGAGAGCGACAGGAAAAAACAAGAGAGCAGGAGGACAAAAAGCACCTCCTTTTCTGGGCCGTGACCTCACCAGTTCAGTCTAGCTGAGTCTGGTTGCACAATTAACCATCAATCAAACGTGCCAGTGCCGTCATCCCACCCCTCAGCTAACACACACAGTCCCAGATTCTGACCCTTCCCTGACCGGGAAGCCCTGCATATGCAAAAGACAAATATGGGCAGCAGGCATGCGGTGGAGATCCATGTATTTGTTTATTCATACGCTGAAACTCTGGAATCCTAAAGGATACAGTCAAATGAGGGCAGACGGGGTGAAGGGGGCTCACTTGCACATATCCTTTCAACATTCTGTAATGCAATAGGAGCGCGGAATTAAAAAAACATCATATCATACTTCCTGTTTTATATGATCTGTGATGACGGTAGAGGTTTGGGGAGGGGACGGGGTCAGCTGTAAACTTTAGCAGCTCTCCGAAGACCAGACCGTTACAACTGGGTGTCAGGTTGCGCTCCAAAGAGCATCTCCACTCTGGGGCGTCATAAATAACACTACACGTCGTCCCATAAAACAGAGGCCTCTGCTTGTCTCTCTACCGTCTACCCTCTGTGTGCATCTGGTCTGCTAAAACTACTAAAAAAATAAAGTGTCTGATGTCATCTGTTCGATTCACGCCTCTGTCTGAGAGGGGACTGTTGGTGTTGAGAGGTGTTTAACCTTGATCTGCTCGGGGGCAACTTGATGACATCAGCTAGGGAGGGTAATGTTGTCAAGGCATTTATTGTGTGTTGAAACACAAAGTAGGACAGGTTGTCAGAAACATAATACAATAGCGTTGCCAGAATTAAAGGAATAGCTCACCTGAACATTTTTATTTTGTAAGGAATTACTCACTCTCTAGCCGTTCCAAACCTGTATACATTTCTTTGTTTGGTTGAACACAGAGAAAGATATTTGGAGGAACGCTTGTAACCATAATGTTCTTGGACACCATTGACTACCATAGTAGGAAAAAAGTACAACGGTAGTCAAAAATGCCCCAGAACGGTTTGCTGTTCTACATTCTTCAAAACGTATTTTGCTTTCAACAGAACAAACAAAATTCTAAAGTCATTTTTCCTACTATGGTGGTCAATGGGGTCCAAGAACTGTTTGGTTACAAACATTCTTCCAAATATCTTTCTTTATGTTCAACATATTTAACTCAATTATCAACATCAACGAAAATATTATTATTAACAAATATTCCAAACACTTTTACTACATTTGGTATTATAAGTAATTATAAATACGAAAAACGACATGCTTATAATAGTAATATATAACATTAAAAACTTTTTGTAATGTTTTGATCATTTTAATAATGAATGATAAAGAAACGTTGCAAGCTAGATCTAAACCATGGTCATCCACGCGCGCACCAAGGCTCAACATCAAAGTACATGTGCAAACTGCAAGGTCATAATATTATAGTTGTGTGTCTTCTAGAACATCTCACCCTCCTCATGACAGATTTTTCACTCTACTTCTACTTCCTCACCTCTGCTTGGACACATTGAAAAACTGAGGCTGAAGGACAGATAATGATAAATTTGCTGGTAAGAGTCCCGAACAGACACATTCTTGTGACCCTGGGCGCAGCCACACAAAGAGCAGGAGCCTCTTTCTTCTTCCCAGAAGCCTCTGTGACGGGCGTGAAAGTGGGCTGAGAGGGGAGCAGAGTGTATGGAGGGTCCGGAGAGGAGCACTAAATCACACAGAGGCCCACATCACACACAATCAATAACAACACATCAGAGACACCGAGAGGGTAGAGGGAGAGAGAGAGAGAGAGAGAGGAAGAGAGGGAGAGAGAGAGGAAGAGAGGGAGAGTAAGAGAGAAAGGAAAAAAGTCCAAAAAGCTCATCCCTCAATTCATGATATTCCAGGGTAGAAGCGAAAGCATAGCAAAACTCGCAAAACCTTCCAGAAACAAACGACCTCTCTCTCTCTCTCTCTCTCTCTCTCTCTCCTGCACACACACAATTAAACTTTCACAGCCTTGCAATTGCCCTCTAACAATACGCCGTCCCCCACATCTTCTCTCTTGTTCTTTCCTTGCACCTAAATAATATTCACCATGATAAATGATGCCATAACTCCGATATCCACAATCAATCTGGCCTTTAAAGACACATCCATCTTGTGTAATGTTGATGGGGGACTCAGTCAAATGGAGAGACGTGACTGCTTTGCTGACCTGAATGATGGGGGGGGGGGGAGCAGCAGCCCCACTGACTGATGCCTGTCAGGCCACATCTGGCTGCAAAAATAAATTAAGCTTATGAAGACAAATGAAAAGGCCTGCTCTGCCACTGAGAGAGAGAGAGGGAGGGACAATGAGCAAGTGAGAGAGAAAAGAAAGAGAGAGGGTGGGGAATGTGGAGGGAAGAATAAAAGAAATAAAGATCAGCAACCTGCTGAGAGGATTTCTCCTGTAGGCAAGATGTTACAAGATGTCGACATTGAAATAAAATGTTTCCTAGTTTGTTCTTATCATTCAAACTTTGATTCATGTTCAAAAGCTACGAAACAACCTGTAAACAACGAAGCAATAAAAGTGACTTTTTGCCGTTTAGGTATAATTTCTGTTATTAAAGAATTTTTGGAATGAAAAGTCACATTTGAGCTAGATTTGTGGCAATGCTAAAATTTTTACTTTCAATAAAATCGACACAAGTACAATTTTGTGATTCTTCATATCAGTCACTACGCCATACAATGCCAAGTGGCCATCTAATTTTATTTCTAGAGAAAAAAAGCATAATAAAAAAATATTTATTTTATATAAATATAAAACACATACCTTTATTTTATATAACACTTTAATACTGACAGGAACTAAAAATAAATGAATTTATCGGGTTCTAAATCGGGTTCATGTGAAATTAGTTTTTGATGGCCAGAGAATAAAACGTAACATCAATCGCATCCAGAATAGGGATGCTCCGATCCGATATTCGTATCGGGTATCGGCGTCGATACGTAATAAAATTCTAGATCGGGTATCGGTGCAATTTGTCACCGATACCCGATCTGACATAAAATTTGTGCTAGACGATGTAAAAGTTCGAGGAGACACCGGCGCTTAAACTCTCTCGTGGGCGGCTGTGCATTGCGCAACGTGCGACATCATACGCTAGCAACGTGCCAGCATACGCTAGCAAAGTGCGACATCATACGCTAGCAACGTGCGACATCATACGCTAGCAACGTGCTCTGTACGTAGTGCACGTGAACATATAGCAGCGAACAGCATGGAGCGAGCCAAAATATCTGTCATTTGGAGTTATTTTACAACAGCTACGCCAATAAGTTCCACCGCTTTCATTGTTATGGATGGGCAACCGCTGTCCGTCGTTGCGAATAATGGCTTCAGACTCCTTATAAACCATCTGGTGCCGCAGTACGACACGCCGAAGCGTAAATATTTATCTGATATTTATCTCTACCTTGAACTGTACCGAAAAGTCTGCAAACACATATCCGAAAAAATTAAAGATGTCAATGCGGTGAGTTTTACAACAGATATCTGGAGCTGCGACGTGTCCCCCGTGTCACTTTTAAGTTTAACCGCACACTGGTTGGATGAGAATTTTGTGCCACAAGATGCCACGTTAAATGCAACAAACATCTGCAGTTTTATTAAGCTAGGGAAGCTAGCGTTTTATTCATCTCTTTCTGTGTTGGATGTTAAATTTTATTTTCTCTAAACTTTAGTTTAGTTAAGTGGACTTTGCTTTAGTGACTAAAGCATTAAAAAGATCTGATTCATGTTATTTTAAATATATCTAAAGCAGTAAAGCTATTACTTTTTTTGCTCAATTTCAGCTGCTTTATTGCGAATTGATTTTTAAATTATTTTTGCACTTTCTTAAAAATTATAAAGAGATTTTGTTTCCATTTATTTATACTAGGGATGCTCCGATCCACCTTTTTTGCTTCCGATACCGATTCCGATACCTGAGATTCAGTATTGGCCGATACCGAGTACCGATCCGATACTAAGGTGAAAAATGTAAAGTGCACAATTACTTAATAAACTATGTGCATTGCAGTACAAGACATCAGGCTCGACTTAACATAAATTTTCTGACCCCGTAAAACAAAATAACAAACTAATGATTCAAAAATTTAGTAAATAGTTTATTAAACCAGCACCGGTGCAAAACAAATGAAAAATAAAACAAAACTTTTCACTATCTTTGGACAAAAGACATTCAAAATTAAAGTGCAAATTAAGCAGCTGAATAAAACAACAGCTTCACTAGCTTGATAAACGGGTATAAATTAGGGATGCTCCGATCCGATATTCGTATCGGGTATCGGCGTCGATACGTAATAAAATTCTAGATCGGGTATCGGTGCAATTTGTCACCGATACCCGATCTGACATAAAATTTGTGCTAGACGATGTAAAAGTTCGAGGAGACACCGGCGCTTAAACTCTCTCGTGGGCGGCTGTGCATTGCGCAACGTGCGACATCATACGCTAGCAACGTGCCAGCATACGCTAGCAAAGTGCGACATCATACGCTAGCAACGTGCGACATCATACGCTAGCAACGTGCTCTGTACGTAGTGCACGTGAACATATAGCAGCGAACAGCATGGAGCGAGCCAAAATATCTGTCATTTGGAGTTATTTTACAACAGCTACGCCAATAAGTTCCACCGCTTTCATTGTTATGGATGGGCAACCGCTGTCCGTCGTTGCGAATAATGGCTTCAGACTCCTTATAAACCATCTGGTGCCGCAGTACGACACGCCGAAGCGTAAATATTTATCTGATATTTATCTCTACCTTGAACTGTACCGAAAAGTCTGCAAACACATATCCGAAAAAATTAAAGATGTCAATGCGGTGAGTTTTACAACAGATATCTGGAGCTGCGACGTGTCCCCCGTGTCACTTTTAAGTTTAACCGCACACTGGTTGGATGAGAATTTTGTGCCACAAGATGCCACGTTAAATGCAACAAACATCTGCAGTTTTATTAAGCTAGGGAAGCTAGCGTTTTATTCATCTCTTTCTGTGTTGGATGTTAAATTTTATTTTCTCTAAACTTTAGTTTAGTTAAGTGGACTTTGCTTTAGTGACTAAAGCATTAAAAAGATCTGATTCATGTTATTTTAAATATATCTAAAGCAGTAAAGCTATTACTTTTTTTGCTCAATTTCAGCTGCTTTATTGCGAATTGATTTTTAAATTATTTTTGCACTTTCTTAAAAATTATAAAGAGATTTTGTTTCCATTTATTTATACCCGTTTATCAAGCTAGTGAAGCTGTTGTTTTATTCAGCTGCTTAATTTGCACTTTAATTTTGAATGTCTTTTGTCCAAAGATAGTGAAAAGTTTTGTTTTATTTTTCATTTGTTTTGCACCGGTGCTGGTTTAATAAACTATTTACTAAATTTTTGAATCATTAGTTTGTTATTTTGTTTTACGGGGTCAGAAAATTTATGTTAAGTCGAGCCTGATGTCTTGTACTGCAATGCACATAGTTTATTAAGTAATTGTGCACTTTACATTTTTCACCTTAGTATCGGATCGGTACTCGGTATCGGCCAATACTGAATCTCAGGTATCGGAATCGGTATCGGAAGCAAAAAAGGTGGATCGGAGCATCCCTAGTTCCCAACACTCCTAAAAACATTTTCTTTTGTGTTCTGCAGTCATAAAGGTTTGAATAATAACAGAATATTTCATTTATGGTTGAACTATCACTTTAACTTATCTTAGATCCGATGGAAGAGTAAATGTTTGTGTTCCTCTTTTGGAGTCACCTGACATATCCCTTACCGCACATCTGTTCATCTTTCTAAGTCTTCGTTACCAAGCTCGCAGACTTTGGGGCCGAGCAGAACAGGTCAATGATCAATGATGCGTTTCTTGGTTAAAGTTCCACCAACCGTATGGCTTTCAGTCAGCTGAACAAGTTAATAGCTGATCCTCATGTGTGTCACACATTAGTGTGTGTTTACGGGTGCATGCGTGAAAGTCTTACGAGGAAGCATATGGCTTCACGAAAGTGGTGGCCAGTAGAGAACGGCAAAAACAGGAAGGGAAGGGGAGGTGGGGAAGATCTGAAGGGGACATCCCCCTCCCACTGATTTCTCAGACAGAACCTTCAGAGCAAGGCTTAGTGCTTTGATTGACACTGTCTGGACGAGTCTGTCTCCAAACAAGCTTTAGGCCTCTCCGAACATGTGGCATTTGAATGTGATTGCGCCCAAATCACTATAAATACCTATAAAGTTGAGTCTGGGAGACAAGTCACGACATGTTCACTCGTCAATTAACGGATATGAGGATTCTAATACAGTTCACATCCCTCAGGGCTTCTGTATGCGAATGAAATAAAAAACAGATGTTGGGAAATATTATAGAAATGTGAAGACTACTCTTCAAAAAGATCAAAAGGTCTGTGTGCAGTATGCAAATTCCAAAATCTCAATTGCCATAAAGCTTAATATATTTATGTATATTATAAGGAAACTTACTTGATAAAGTGTTTAAATCCTGTGGTAACATTTATTTTCTTGGCTTGAAACACAAAATGTAGTTGTTACAACTATAGTGAACCGTATTTTAGGTATCATCAGAAATATTTCATCATGACATACATTTAAAAAAATAGGCACTATTTTGCGGTCACATTCATAATTTGAAAACGAGTATACACGAAAACTAAAAATATTAAATGTCAGGAACTGGTATTTTAGGACGTTTATTTAATATTGCTTAAAAAAAAAGTCAAAGACGAACGTATATACAATAATGATATACAGCACAACAGAGAAAGAGAAAATAAAACGACAGATGACCCGCCTACTGTCAATCTGAAAAAGAAATGATAGCGCTTTCCTATATAAGTCCTCCAGATGCCTTATCAGCACCATAAAACCAGGAACCAAAAAAAAGAAAAATGATATTCATTACTTTCCACCCTCCTAACGGTTAAATAAAACACTTCACCAACCGTACAAAAAAAATATACTGCCACTTTGAAGATCTACCAGCCAATGTCTATGTGTGCAGGCTGGCTTTTATCAATGACGCTAATAAAAGTGACCCTCAGCAGAGAAACGGAGTGACACCGCGCTCTTTACCTAGCTTTAGGGTTGATGGACTGCAAATGTGGTCTTAAACACTCTACAAAAAAACGAGCAATGAAAGTGTCAGGGTAAAAACACAGAAAATCAAGGCATTTTGTGCGACCGTTCGAAGGCGGCTCGTAAAAATAAGAAGCCGGGTCTTTATGAGAGCGATGTGGAGCAGTGCATTATGGGGCTCAATGAGAGTGTCAACACAAGCTGAAGGCTTATCTTTATCCACTCATTGTGTGTCCAGTGGCTTAGTGCTGATAGAAAAGAATCGCACCGCCTCTGATCAAGAGTGAAGCGAGAGGTACCCCGTCCTTACATCCCCACATCAGGGGAACTCAGGGATTCGGTTCTTATTTTAGAAGCACAAGGTCAAAGGTCACACTAGAGCAAACACAGATTCCTCTCAAACATAAAGTACATAATCCAGCAGCATGTACGGGTGAGAGGCGATTTCAGTAGGGAGTTTGTTGTAGTCACCTGACCCCAGCGCAAACGCAAGGTTTGTTTACACAGGTGACACAATAACCCAGTTCCCAAACGGCAAAATATGACTGCAGTGCGAATGCACAGTTTTTAAAGAGACAGTTCCCCCAAAAATGAAATAATTCACTCACCATCATGTGCACCTCCGTGGGTCACAAAGGGAGAAATTCAAAAAATTGCGCTGGATTCTGTTTTCCATGCATTTACAATGAATAGGAACATTTCATGATTGAAAAAGCTAAATGGCATAAAAAGGTCCATAAAGCTCATTATTATACTCAAAAAACATGCAAAGCAATACAGCTGCATTGTGTGGGGAACGGACTGAAATGTACATTCATTTTGCAGATTTGAAGCTTAAATGGTTAAGTCAAACTTTATTGTAATTGCATGAAGAAAGAAAAAGAGGATCATGGAAAACTTCAATTTCCTCAAAATTCCTCCCTTTGTATTCCATGGAAGAAAGAAAGTCATACAGGTTTGGCACTTTATGAGAGCGAGTAAATGATGACAGAATTTTTGCTGTTGCGGGAACTATTCTTTCACAACAAATACGTACAGACATACTTCACAGCTGAGCTCAATACGTATTCAATCTTGTGCCGTCACACTTGTTGCGGTGGTATTAAGACACGTACAAACCTCTTGACAAAAGTTGAGTATTAAATAACCGCAGGCCTGAAAATAAATGTAGCGCAGGTTTGGTGTTCCCTTACGCAGACATTACCCAGAAGCCTCCTATCTGGTCAGCCATAACTCTCGGTAACCAGGACCACCTTCTACACCAGAGGCCCATTCATTTAGCTGAAACAGACCACGACACCTCGCTAATACTCTCACCTTTTACAAGCCTCTCACATACACACACTCATACCCTATCAGCGTTCAACCACGGCCGGACTGAAATGGGGCTGTATTTCAAACCCCCACAGAGGTGTGGTACGTGTTTGTGTGTGAGTGAGAGAGAACCTAAGAGGGGCCTGTCTCTGCAACGGCCACGGGTGATGGAGGGCCCAACAGGGCCACTAAGACTGTGCACTAAGATTGTTCTAGACCTCGGGGCCTCGGAGGAAACATATATCCACCTGGCAACAGGGCAGCATGCTATGAATGTGCGTGCGTGCGTTCACGTGTGCGGGCAGATCTAATCAAGGGCTAATAACAGCACAGAAGAAGTCGTTGGCCCTCGTAAATCAATGTGCAAAATAATTGCTAATACACTGGTTATCGATTAGCGTTGGGGCGACTCATTTTCGGAGGCTATAGCTACGAACTAACAAAATGACAAGGGTAAAGTGTTATTTCTCTGCTGCGCAGACAGCTGGGCTGCGCAGAGGACTGAGGCAGGCAGTAATTCTTAATTGACACCTGTCAGGGTAATGACTGCAGTCCCAGCTGCTGCGGGAGAATTTCTCCCCACTCCTGTTCATCTGTCAGCTCTAATACCTTTCTGAGCACCACTCCTTTCTTCTTTCTCTCCCTTTCATTTTTTTCACACTTCCTGCTTTATTCTCGCATTGTGCATCTCTGTCCATCACCGCATCCTCACTAATCCCTTCCTATTTTCTGAAGTCAGGTGGCCATGGTCTATCCTGTGGGAAACGAGCTGAAGATATAAAATACATTTTATTATTGAGGCACTTTGACATGCAAACTCATTTTAAGAGACGTGTAGGTTAAATTTCACGGCTAAATACATTACCACTTCAATGCTTTTTAAAATGGCCATTTTGACTGACCGATGTTAGATGAGGGAGTTTTAATTTGCTAACAGGACAGAGATTACACACCTCAACACAGTTTAGACATTTACGGAAATAAGACAAAGAGGGCTGACGGACAGAACAACAAAGTGCTTTTTAATGTCTTTCATCATTCGCTAGTCTTTTGTGCAGGCAGGATATTCTGAGAGAATACAGCGGTTGAGGGGAGGAGGAGCGGCGAGTCCCAGGACGTGACTTCCCTGAGTTTGAGCTTCATGCGTGTTTACTTAACATCATCAAAGAGCTTCCTTTCGTTTCATGCCCATCTGTCAAAATTAATGTTGCTAAATATGAACATATGATTGTGAGGCTTGGCATCTCTAATACACCCTGAAATCTCGGATAAAATAATACCTGTCATTTAAAGCTAGGCTAATCGAATGTAAAATAAATAAATACGCGCCACAAATCAGAACACCAAACAATGTCAAAAAGGCCCGCAAAGCATTATCCTGTTCACGACGCCACATGCTCCTCAGATCCTACAGCACAAACATCAAAGCTCAGTCTCCTGCTGGCCCATTATAAACACCGGCGCGGATCTGTTGCCTGTGCCGTTTGTGTTTTATCTGATGAGGATATATAAGACGCACCGTGAGGAAAACGCCATACTGGGATAAGAAAGCTCCGGCGAGCTTGAAACACCCCATCCTTCCTCAGAACCAGGAAAAAAGCAAGGGAAAGCAGCAACAGATGAGTCTGGGGCAAGACAGAGAGGAGGCAGACGTGGGCTCCCCTGGGTACGAGTTGACCTCTGTGTACTCCTCAAGCTTGGAGACTCCCGTTGCTGGGTCATGACTCTAGCTTTTCTCTCTTTTGTCTTTCCCCCCCCTCCTTCTCATCTTTCTGTCTCACTGTAGACTAAATTAGCTGAGAAATGAAACAAGGGGGATCAAAACAGGCAGGACTAGAGAGACAGAACAAGACGGCGAGAGAGAGTGAGAGAGAGAGAGAGAGAGAGAGAGAGTCAGAAAAAACACAGCTGGCCCTCTTGATACTTTTGAGTTCCCATAATGCTACAGTACCTCTAATCCAAACCTCCTCTGGTGACACGCTAGCCTTTTTTCGGTCTTGCTTGCACTCGTTTTTCGGCTGAGGCTTAAAGAAAATATCAGCAAACACACTCGCTCCTTTACACACGGACATTCAGACATGTAATAAAATAACTCTGGAAGTATTCTTAGACTTAACAAACTTGCAGAAACTAGATAACTCGCAAACGTGCATAAGCTCATTAAACCACAGCGCGGTGTTTACCGTAGACTGCTCTGGGCCGTGCACCGTCACAGACTTGGCTCGTGCGAAGTCCCAACATATTTTCATTTTGATCCACTCTTCCCATAAAACCTGTCATCGATCTTCATTACTCAAACTCAACCTCCACGTTCTTGGACAAGGGGAACAGCGAGGCCAGGATTCAGAATAACTGGATACTCTTTGATTTCCTATAGGCCACTGGCTTGATCCCCAAATGCAAATTAAACTATTACTTGTAAGTGGTGGGTCTCAACATGAATATTGACTAAATGGGTCAATGTCACTTGTTAATGACATGAAAGTGCATGAGCCTACCCTACAGTAAAGGCAGCACAAGGTGAGCGTTGACGTCGTGCTGCATTTGCATGTTTCTGTTATTGTCTTTCAATAAACCTAAGGCACAGACAGCTTTCATATGCTTGTCCTGATCCATGTCCATAATTTGTTTTCGTGTTTTTACACAACAAATGGTGACCGTCTCATCTCCTGGACAAATGATGAATCTAAATATTTCACATTTCTCAGCAGGTGCACAAACGATTGCAAAGGATGTACATGTGTGCAACAAAACCTCGACATCTTTAACAAGAAATTGACCCGTGCTACAAAATATACATCAATCATAAATTAACCATATCACTGCACACAAACTTTAAATGCAAAGCTCACACACAAGCTCACTCTGCATGTAACGCAGTGCTGAGAGATTTAAGCAAAGCAAGGTTCACAACACTGCTCAAAATCTGACAGTATTTTCAGAATTCAAGAGCGTGCGGGCGCGATTATTGTCAGCAGGAGCGCAGAGAGTCGGTACACTGAGAGCTCGAACTCTGGTGCGACCAATGACACAGAACAGTGGTATGTCCATCAACACGGAGACGGAACGATGGTGTGTTTGCCGAGCGGCAGACATGATTGGCTGACGCAGGGGTGTTCTGATTGGCTGCCTCAAATGCTTTCTGGGCCCAGCGGTGCGGTTAAGAGCCTGGATTACTGAGGTCATTAGGCAGCATTGCCACGGTGACGTGATTAGTCAGGTAGCAAAGTCCATTTGTCACCTGCACCAGAAAATTGAGTTAATTCAGCACTACAGGCTAAAGGGACTGTATAATATCAACTTGATTACATCAAGGCAGCTGCAGACCTGACACTTCGCTGAATTTGTCAGCTTTAATCGTTGGAGCCTGTCACAAATCCATCAGGAGCTCAGATAATTAGGGTTCCTCCCTAATGAAGCCAGCAGAGGAACCTTTACCTTTATGTCTGATAATTAAGAAGCCTCTGGTGCCGAGGACACAACACATTTTAATGACTCCCCGTGCTGGTTCCTCCCTTTATTTTTCTACCGTCGGGTGTAATTGTGTGTGTTTTTCCAACCTGATTTTATCCTCAAATTAGAATCTGAAATAAAGGCCCATACTTCAATTTAGCAAAGAGCAAAAACATGATCATTTAATATCTCATATTGAAAAATGGAAAGAATAAATAAAACTAAAGCAAACGATCGTAACGCAACTCGCACATGCACCAGCTATTCAGGGGATGGGGTTGCGTTGAATGGTCGCAAACCGAGCGTGTCTCTATCTGCGTGGGAGGTTGTGACAACATAAAACCAAATGAAACCTGGAGCAACGGAGAGATACCGTATTCATCGCCGAGTCCTCCCCTGGCTCTTCTACTCCGTGCTAGAGCTCAAGCTCACAGACACAGTCTGTGCTCTACGTGGGAGGCCCGTGTCTGTTTCAGAGAAAAGCCAGCAAATAAATACAAATGACTGCAGCAGCCCAACACAGAGAGAGGGACACTCCGATCCCACTGCACCAAAACGTCCTGAACCGATGGGCCGAGCTCACCGCCGATGCATTTAAATCACTCTTAGCAAACAATGCAATGATGACAACCAAGTCGAGGCAAACTCGTCCGTTAAAAAGAGGTGGAGCATAATGGAGAGGAGCGTTGAAGCCGAGGTTGAAAGTGTTGTTTGCACACTCACATAAAGCGCAAATAATTATTTTAAAAATAAGCTCTCCATAAAAGTATGATTTTAATTTAATTAAAAGTAGGAATCTTTTTTTAAGTAAAATCACATCATTGCATTAAGATTTTTGGCATGTTGCGATGTGTGCAAAGAACACTTTTGTTCTGATAGAGATAGAAAAGTGTCAGGCTGCATAGAACGGAAACAATGTGCTTGCCAATGTTTGAATGACCATTAAAGCAAATGATGAACATGCCTGTCAGAATAGAGAAAATTAAATCAATATTCAACAGAGGTGGAGGGGCTGATGGCTTGTTTTTGTGGAGGAGCTGCCAGGTCAGATTACCAAGCGCCATCTCACCTCTGTGAGCTTTCGAACTCCTCGTGTCAGTCACTCCATGGAAGTTTAAAAGACAAAATAATCGACGCATATCACGGAAAAGTTATTGTGCGCATAAATAAATTATACATGAAAAAACAAAGCTGAACTAGACTAGTCCTGCTAGCCATTTTGGTGTGAAAACTAGAAAATCGACCTTGGTTACAACAGTGTGTCTGGAATGCCCGTTTTCTCTCATCATTCAGATATCTGGGCCTAATTCTAAAGATCGCTACTTAGTCAAACTCTCCTGATGCTTGAACTTGAAAGAGAGCCTTCATTCGGAAAAGAATGGACCTGTTAGTCACAGAGATTAAACGGAAAAAAAAGAACGAAGGGGGAAAAAGAAAGAGGAAAAAGTGTAGGATAAGTATAACTCCCTTGGTAGAAAAAGTTTTTTTGTGTGCAGTAACACCATTAAAAAAATCTCCCAAAATCAAAGCCTCTTCACTTCCAATAATAAAAAGAAATCAATTCTCTCTTAACATCACACACACAGGTACATTATACATGAATGAATTGGGCTGAGAGGAAAACAGATCTTAGCAGAGGCCTTTCTCGGTGACATCTATCAGGGAAGTGATGTTCTCTTTGCTACAGTTTGTGCTCTCGACACGCCCCAGCAATCCGTTGTCCCCTTTCTCTCCCTCTCTTTTTGAATGACGAAAAAGTACTGTATAGCCCTGCCGAAAACTTCTCTCTTTCCTTCTCTATTTTCCCGCACGACGGGGGCAAAAGTTGTCCTTTGAGTGGCTGCGGCCACACGGCGCATGCGTGTTTCCATGGTGAATGATTTACTGATGTTTATCAGGAATGAATAGATCAAAGGCGGCCACATGACAGCCGATCAATCAAGCGTCAAATTGAGGATGGCAATCCGCATCTAACTAGAAGAACTAGAGCACTTTGAAACTACATTTTCTGTCGGATAAATATAGAAAGTTTCATTTGGCACGACTTTAAAAAAAAGTTTCTCCGCATCTTTTGAAACTATAGTTTACTTAAAAATAAATATAAAAAAATAAAATGATTTATTCGCTTGGACACTTTTGAAAAAAAAAGTTAAATATCTAGCAGTACAACGGTTGCTTCATTTAGAATAACCATTTTAAAACGTATAAAGAAGCGCAAGTTTACAATGTGTATTTTGCATGCAACATCACTATTATTGTTCACGGCGCACTAGATCGCACGCATACGCTTACCTGAAGATCGCCTCGGCGCTTCTTGCTTCCTCCGCGGCATGTTGTCGTCCCACTCTCTCCTCTTTACTTCTCATACAGAATTAAAATGCCAGTGACGGAGAAACAAGAATAAACGTGAAAGGCTGTACTGCAAAGCATGTAACGGTGTGTTCTCTTCGTAAGCGACCAGTCTTATTTTTATTCCACCTCTTTAAAACAAAAAGTCTCTCAAAGCCGAAGTGCAAAGTCTTTGATGGGTCGGCAGGTCTTGGGAGCAGATTTTTCTACAGACCAAAAAGCCCGTCAAATAAAATGTAGCTTGTAGGTGTATCTGGCCGACACGTCTAATAAGAAGTCATAGCATGATTGCCAAGAGCTGAGATATATCTCCCCGTCCAGTCTAACGGCGCAGAAACGCACAGAAACCCGCTTCCTTAGCTTGTCCTTATCGCCATCCAGGTTATGGCAATAGTTTGTAGCAGATGTTCATCAACGTACAGTAAAATCGGAAGAAACTTCCACAGTTATGGAGAGCCCGTCCAACTGTATTTCCGTCCTCTCGCTCCCCTGCTCGGTGGAAACCCTAAAAACGGGGAAAAAACGAAGGGAAGAGACAGGCAGACGGGAGACAGTTAATGTCAGTCACAAACAGCTCGGAAGCGGCTCGCGTTCAGTGCGCATTTTCTGCGGACTAAATTCCCCACGCACGCAGCGGAGAGTCTCACTCGGTATTCACCAAACACACTGTCCGTCCATGCTCAGGGAAACATGTGGACAGTTGATCTGGGCAAGCGTGACGCGTTTACGACAGAGCGATACATAAACAAAAACCGCGCTCTTGTCGATATAAAACCAACGGGA
Source organism: Barbatula barbatula (assembly GCF_947034865.1). NCBI lineage: Eukaryota > Metazoa > Chordata > Actinopteri > Cypriniformes > Nemacheilidae > Barbatula > Barbatula barbatula. The sequence continues at coordinate 5,554,615 of NC_136784.1, forward strand.
ACTGATTACTCTCTAGAAAACAAAAACTCCAGGGAGCGAAACGGGGGTCGCGGCTCTTCGCTGAAATACGTATCGCGCGTTCAGGATGCGTGAGCGGTTCAGACAGTCTCAACTGATAGACAGACACATCGAGTTGCCTTTCCTGCCTCTCTCTTTACTCCACCCCTCCGGAGCGTCACTCTGACAGTGAAAACCCACCTGTCAATCTTTTTAATTGTTCTGTTTTTTTCCCTCCCCGCAAAACAGGAGCGTTTGAAAGACAAGGAACAGCCTTTTCGGAGAAGACATCACTTGTTTTGGCGCTGCCCATTCAAAATAAATATTCTCAGTATGCTTTTATGAGAAAAAAAACGTGTGCTAAATGAAACAACCATTGTATTAGTGTTGTCCCAGTCATGCACTGGTAGTCTATTGCTTTAGGAAATGACTTTCTAAGCGTCATCGTCATAATAAAACAAGTTGCCCACTCTTGGGGACGTCACGCGCAAACAGTCCAACGCATAAAAGAAGGGGAACCGCGCTATAAACTATTTGGACTGTATACACCCATGTTCCTGATCATTTTTCGTTTATTTTGTAAAGTATTTAAAAATGCAGTTTCACGCACTTCTTTTTCTCGCATTCGCTGGCTTTGTTTCGTACACAAAACAAACGGCTAAATCTAACCCCTTTCAGGCGTGCGTGTGCTGCGAGGAAATTATTTGCGACCTTTTTCCATCTCCGAAAACAGGACAGTTGGAAGTCACAGATTGATTCGTTACACCTTACTAGGAAGTGAACACATTGCACGGGAAGGGGAGGGACTCCTGAAACAAGTTGAGTATGACCGTAACAAGCCTCCCTACAACGCTTACACATTACTTATTCATCAATTGCAAAACATCCACAAATTAAATAACGACTACACGGTGTTAGACATTTCAACCCAAATAGGTTAAAAGCCGAAATAAATCCACCGCGTATCTGCTCGCGGGCTACTTTGTTGACACCGGTTTACCCGGCAATGCCCGAAATCTCACTTAAATCTGAACTTTGTTTGTCTGCCTACCAGCGTTGACGCAATGTCCACTCTTTCTGTAAGTTGGCGAGTGGGTGGGTGTGCTTTTTTAATCGCTCGGAAGGGGAACAGGAGCCATCCGAGGGATTTTTGGGGTGGCCCTGACTCGCTCTGCTCGCCTCGTATTTCTAGCGGATTAAGGTTCTTCCCCCGCTTGGCGGTTCGGCGCGCGTCCGGTTCAGTGCGCAAACGCGGGGATGCTGCTATGATTTCGGCGGATAATTCAGCCTCTGGATCGACGTGAAAGGTTCTCGCCTCTGCCTCCTGCGTATCGCATACCGGTGAGTGCACATATTTGTTAGTATATTGACACCGAAACTGAACGTGTAAATCAAGCAGACCCAACCACTACACACCACTATACACTATAGCGTTGATGTTGCTGAACAAATGGTAATCGGTCGTTTTCTTACCTTTGACGGCGCTGCGCATCCTTGAGCTATTGCCAGTTGCAATCTAACTGATCATTTATGCTGTACGCCTGTCGGTAGGGGCTAATAATGTGGAAATATGTCCAAGTTCCGCCCCGGCATCTGTCCATCTATCCATCCTCGCGGCTTCCTCGATCAGGCTGTCGCTGTTGATGGCACTTACGTCACCAATCTCCCATCAGAAACTCATCGAGCTCAAAGAAGCCGAGATTTCTCCCGCTGTAGGGCAGCAGTATTGCCGCATTTTAAATACCACGATTTCCCGTGATTTGTGTGTGTTACAGCACATCTCGCTCCGTCTCCGTCGCACGATGATAAATTTGTCTTTTTCAAATGAACGTAGCGTTACTTTAGAGAGATGTTGTAAAATCCAAATAAAAGTTCATCCCTTTATGTGGCATTAATGCATTTTTCCTTATAATACTGCTAACATTTGGTACATTTGAATTAAAATGTATAGGCTACAACAACATTATTTATAGTATTGCCTTCAAAAGACATATCTAAATATGATATGTATCCGAACTTTCTTTTTCTTAGCTTTACAGTTGTTTGAGAATAGACTACGCTCGTTATACGCAAGTTCGACTTCAAACTGTGTTGCTGTCCCGCTAAAAAATAATGTAAATTACCCTGAAATGAACGTTTTTTTTTTGTTGTTTTGTCATATCACAAAGCATTTAGCCTGTTCTAATACATTTTAAAGTGCTCTACATCAACATCGGGTGGTAGTGTGGAACAGATCTTGCGGCACTCAGGAAACGCAGTACAAGTTCTCAGAAATAAATGTTTGTGTTTAGCATCGTTCCCCTCAAGTGTGTCAGTATGCACTGTAAGGAATAACAATTTATCATGTATATTTAAATAAGCGGATATAGTAGCAGTGTTTAAATTGATGCCGTGTATTGATCAGGATCTGATGTGCAACATGTGATGTGAAACATATACAGTGTGACCGAAAACGCAATGAATCTTAAAAACATCCCTGCTGCTCCTCTTTCTCTAAACCTAAATCAGACTGTGTGCCCTGGCATGGTGTGTGACAGCTGTGTTAACTATATGCTTATTTGAACTGCTACTTTAAAATTAAGTTTTTGTTAATACTTTTAAGGAAGAAGAACTGCAGTTTTATTTTCTATGTTAGTGAATACTCATGATCATTTTACCATCCAGTTTAGGGTAAATGAAATATTTATTATTCCACACGTTTGCCTGAAAAATGTGTTGAATTCTGTGGTCAAGCAATACAACATGTTGACTGGTCTCTGCTTGTGTGTACGATTACACGTGTGTACATTTATATGTCTGGAAGGTTATTTGTAAATAATGTATACATGTTTCTGGTTATCCTCTTATCGTGTGTAGGACGTCTCGTTCTTTTGTTATAAAGGCCATGCCTGGAGGTATGCCACGCAAATGCAGGCGCACAGCTTAAGATGCAATGCCAACGCGCTTTGAAAGGTTTGTGTGCAGTCTGAACTGTGCCATTTTCAGTCTTAGACTGCGGGTTAAAGCTGCTACAATAGGACATACATTTATGCAAGTTCTGCGGTTCTGTCTTATTAACTTAATGACTGGAGATGATTGGAAAACGTGAGCGTTTTAAGCATCAGTGAGTAAGGCAAGTGTTTCTTATGACAAGTAAATTTAATAGCACTGAATGTCCTCACCCACTATCTAGATAAAGAATTGTAACTGTGTATTAAGGCCTTTAAAGTGTCGACTCAATTTATTTAAAAAAAAACTTCAAACTAGAAGGGATTTTATGTTTTATAGTGTTATTGTGTTTGCATTTTAAATAGACTTTGTATTTATTTTTTGCTTTATTGGTATGTTGTTTTGACAGGCTTCAAAAAGGTTTGGCTGGTTTTTCACGTGTTATGATATACAACCTCAGACTTACATGCAATTCGGTCTGATCTAGTCTTTACTTCATTAAAATAGTCTTTGCATTCAAATACCATATCATGTTATAATGCACATTGTGTGTCGTATAATTTTTGTTATGTCCCAGTATTATTCTGTCTGCTTAAAGGGTTGCAGATGTATGTTACAAGTCTGAAACTGAAAAACAGAGAAAGATTTGAGGTGATAGTCTTTGAAGTGGTTGTTTTCATGTGCCGCATGTCACATTGTATCAACAAATTATGATCCAAATTGCTAGCGCGCTACACGAGGCGGGATGCCGTCATATGTGTCCACGGACACGTATGGCGAGATCTGAAGGTTTATAAACAATAACATAGCATGTTGTCATTGCTCTTTTTGAGTGGAGTAACTCTGCAGACTGTCACAATGACAATATTTTTTAAGACTGAAAAACATTCTGTGTATTTATATAGGCAACGTGACATCGTCAAACAGCTTTCATCTGTGGTGGAAATACATACGCTTACTAATTCTGGACTGTGGGTTTGGTCGCTCATGTAAATGTTCCGTGGAGTAAACATGTACGTGGAATCACAGCATTCTCGTTAAAATTCAATGTACTGACCCCTCTTATTACTCATGATCATTAAAAAATTACATGATACACATGAGCATGTAACACATTCAGCAGTGCAGGTTTTTCCCAGCAGAATAGATCTCCCATGCTGTTACAGTTTTTCTCATGCAAGTTGTGTGAAAAAGAAATTTAAACACATGATTCAGATTTATTGATTGTTTTAAATGTTCTTCCTGTTTTACAGGTCAAGATGCCACTCACAAAAAAGGGGAGTATTGCAGCCCCAAGGTCAGAGGTCAGCAAATGATTATAAAGAGTTTTCTTTGAATAAAAAAATGCTAATTTTGATTAAAATGTTTATTTATTTAGTTATAGTCATAACAATTGCACAAGAAGTCATACATGTATTGCCACTGATAATCACAGACATTCATGTCGGTACTGCTAAAATTATATTCATTAAGTTAAACACAGCAACCCAAATAATTAATATTACTGCAGATTGATTCTGCTGTGTGAACTTTATTCCAATGCTAGATTTATCTTATTATCTTATTAGTCGCTGGATATTCTTGTTATTGATATTACTGATTCATGAGCCTTTATGGCAATAGCGATTATGAATTTCAATTGTATTATTCTTATGCATGCATAAATATGTTTTAGTATGTACTAACTATATGACCCTTTTAATGTATTAAAGAATTATGACATAAAAAAATCATTTGTTGATTAATTCATATAATAAAAAGGAGAGTTCAGAAAGGTGTCTTTGCCAGTCATTTTGAATGTTAAAAATGTTAATATAATTATTTATTAAAAAAACCTGCAAGCTAGAACGCTATGAAAAAAGAGTGAGCAAGTTTGAATTTATTTTTATCACAATTATTCCTTCAATGAGGTTTTTTTTCGAGAAAGCAGGAGACACTTATCACATGGAAAGATTTGAAGCTCTTGATAAAAAACTATTTCATAACATAAAAACTTCCACCTTCAATCAGCGGCTGGGTCAAATGAATTTTGTACAGTCATTGACAAGCGAAAACTAAGAATATATAATACAAAAAAATAATAAAGTGAAGCCTTTTACTGGGAGGAATATCTTGAAATCCATCAGATAAGGAAGGATAATTAAAATGTCATATTTCTCTGGAGGAAGGAGGCCTATCACAGCTTTACATAACTCGTTACTTTTGTACTTTCACTAAATGCTGATCACAAAAACGCATTTGATGACTTGAGGTTGAAATAATCTTTTTTTTAGTTTTTTAATATTAGAGTGAAAGATGATTTTTGTGTGGTTTTTTTACGTAATATGAAATATAAATAATCAGTAAATCTTACATGTGATTTATGTTGTTACTTGACATATTCATGCACTGTAAGCCACGAGAGACTGAAAGTCACACTGTTATGGAGTTGAATATATTTTTAAATGCTCCCATTCAAATGCTGTTTGTTTTTTTATGATCAACATTAATTTTGTTGTATTTTTTTTAATTAAATTAGGTGCATAAAAAGTAAAAATAATCCTATATACCACTATTTAAATGATGCAGCAAGTCATGACATTAGCAACCTAAGTACTGTTTATCTGCCTGTTTCTCTTTTGCTAATTAAAATCAGTGACCAAGACATTAGGATAGAATCAGCAAAGGAACCATTGAGTTACTATAGATGCCTATCAAGACCATCCAGGTCCCATCATCCAGATTTCGTCTGTGTATATCTGAATCTGGTTATTACCTCATAAACGTCTCTTCCTGCTCCACTGCACCTCCACGTTCAGGAGGGGCCCCCGCTCCCGCTCCTCCCCTCCAAAGCCTGCGCATTTCAGCAGAAGTTAAGTGACACATTTCAAAATACCCTCCTCCAATGTGAGTCCCGCTGCCTGCCATACCACCTCTTTTGTTTTCTTTGACACATGCGGTCTCCTTCCAATTAGCATTTTTCAGCCATTAAAGAGGAAGATAGGAGCGCTGAAATGTTTTCCTGTTTCATTACCACTGACTGCACCTCTTTGATTGGTTGCAAAGGGAAATGTTCTGTAAAAACATCATTTTCCGCAGAAGCTGGAAAGAGAGCGGCCAGACAGTATGTGTAAACTCCTGGAGTCATATTTAAGCATAAAGGATTATTGGAACGTCTCCCTCAGTGCTTTACTGACTGGATGAATTGTTATAAAAAGTGAAAGAAACAGCACAAAGATCGGGATCAGACACAAAGCTATACCCCGTGATTTATATTCGCTTTTTAAAAAGGAAATTTTCTCCCTTTACGCGGGTTGTCATTAAATAATATAGCAGCGCGGCTCTGTCAGTTTTTATATATTTAGTTTTGTGCTTGTTTGCTCCCCAGGTCCTATTTTTACACGGTAAAAAGGCAAAGACGGTGAAAAAATGAAAAAAGATACGCTCTGCTTTTTCACACTTCCTAACCATAATTATTGAGATGTAACTATTTTAGATCAAAGTTATGCATGAAGTGGCTTTGATAATGTATGGTTTTTAAAAGAAACAAAATAGGATGTTTTTTCCGCTTCAGTCAAGCTCATAGCCTGAGGGTTTCAGCTAAGGAAAGATCTCTGCTCTCTACTGAAGCAACAGAGGAAAAAAGCCCCCTAAAGCTGCTCCGAGTGCTCCGCTTCTGACGCTCTGTGGAAATGTGTTTGTTTTTTATAAAAGATCTAAAGACGTTAATAAGAACAACAAAAAAGGTTTTCCTCTTTCCTCCCTTGACCAACTAAAAATACCCTGCAATGACACCAACCTGTTACCATAATGTGTGGATGCAGTTTTAACTAAAACCTTACATCGATCTGGGGGTCAAACACCCCTCAGTTTATTATTAACATTAAATTACAGATATAGAACCGATTCTTGCCTATAGCCGCCACCGGTCACATCAAACTAACTAGCCAAACCTGCCATATGTTTATTTTAGAATATACGATCTCCCCACAGGGCACAATTTGGTAGTCAAGGCGTGTTTATATAGGGGTTTCGGTTTATGTACCACAGTGGAGGCTCCGTACGCTCCATTCCAGTCTCCCACACTGAATGTCCCTTCACTCTCTCAGCCAGAAATAGGTTGATTCAAACAAACGTCTCTATACAGCTCACACAGACTTTGATCTCGCTGTTGAACCAGGCCAGGTTTTCCAGCCCTGCGTTATCCCTCCACACCCAGGCACATGCCTCGGTCTTCTGACACCTCGACTGCTGTGGCTTCCAGGGCCCCGTGAGCAACCGATGACGCCAGCCCCAAGGCTATATCAGCGAATCAGACGTCCAAGGACGCGCTCCACCTCGAACCATCCTGGAAACACTCACACGTACCACTTTATTCTCAATGAGAGGGGTTTTGTTTCTTAAATACTACACAGGTTTTTTCAATCAGTCTGCTATAACACATTTTTTGGTTCTATCCACTGCTACTTAAACACACACGCTTGTGACCTAATTGCTCAATCTTACTAAACGAATTAATCACAGTAGCCCAATCACAGCGACAAGGTTGGCTGGGTGATATTCTCCAAGATATCCATTTTTACAATCAGTCCCACATGATCTCTCACGTCACTCATTGCAATGTTTTCTCAAGGTTAACAGGTAGAAAACGTTCGGCCACGAGCCGCTTTAAGCCAAGAGCACTCCAGTCAGGTGTGGCTTCATAAAAAAAAGAGTTTTCTCCCTCACCCGCATAAATCAGGAGAGCGACAATACCTGTGCCGACGGCTCGGCTGTAACCGAAGAGGTGGAGAATAACTTTATTAATCAACACCGCCTGATTAATTGTTATAAAGTGTCAGCCATAAATTTTGCTTCGATTTAATAATTCTTGTGGAAGACTTAACAATCTCCCTTGTGATTTGAGGTTTTATTGAGGGCTGTACCGAGCGAGGTGCGCTGACATAAATAGCATCTCAGTGGCCGGCTTTCTCATCACTGACAGATATGAAATACAATTATCAGTGTGATCTGTTTAAAAATTCATCATCAGCCACTGTCTACAGTGGAAACACTCTGTGTCGCTATCTCTGGCTTTGTCTGTCTCTTATATGCGTACACGTCCATACGCACGTAAAGCAGAGAGGGGTCATAACTGATAAGCTGTTCTATCCATTACAGATTTCATATTTTTTCTTTCCCTCCAGCTTGTAAAGTTGTTTTAACTGTGGATATTGTATTATGCTCTCCGGCGCGGACCCCCCTTTATATTAAAACATAAATCACGAGATAATCAATCAGTAAATGACAATGCAGAGGCAAATGGCTGCTATCATTGTTTCCACACAGAATATCATTAATATGACTCTTATCAGAGATAAAACGGCTCAACACATTCAGACTGAATCCGCAAATGGTGCACAATTCATTTTTTTAAGTGACCTCAACCCAACTCAACTGCTTCTATAGCTTTTGTCTTTTTTTTATATTTGATATGCGTACTGGACTGTAGGGTACGGATTTTGGGGCTTGAATTGCCACAAAATAGTCAAAACAAAAGGTCGGAGGATCTTGAATAGTTCAAATGCTAGCCGTTTTAATCCTACATTTGATATAGAAAACATCTTAAGAAAGGTTTAATTAACCACAAAAGTCAAAGTGCATCGCTTCATAGATGCTAGCGAACAAAAGTTGTGAACTTAAGAGGTCACCATAGCAACAGTAAGCATCCCTACGAGTGCTTTTTGTCATGTTTAGTATCGTAGGGGATATCGAAACAAGTAGTTCTGTTTCTTGTCACTTTAATAATAAGGCAAGAAAAGAAAACTTTTTTTTAAATTGATTCCAATGCTTTCGTTTATATGACTACTTTTTGCTACACTGCTTAACATTTTAACAATTTTTTACAGGATTAATACAATTTTACTGTTATCGTGGAGTAAATAGTTTTGATCGCTCTACATCTGTTTTGTAAACAAAAACAATCTCTGCAGGTGCTCACAAATATAGAGGCGCAATAGCGACACCCCATGTCGCTAATGTCTTTAATTAAGCCTTCGACCCGTCATATCTCCATTGTCCCAACGACAGCTTCAATACAGCTGCATGGCAAAGACGATGCTCTCCCCAGACTGCTGGTTGCCAATTAACCAGTGAAAGGAACCCAGTGTCCGCACACACCTCAGTTGGCAACGGCCCAATTTACAACCTGTGTGTCACCGTGCGTCTGTAAGTGGGCTGATCTACACGTGTCACAGCTGAAGTTTGCAGTCTGCCGAGACCGTGGATGGACGGGTAGTGCCAACCCAACCTCACCCAGCCCCCACCCATCCTTCTCTCTCTCTCTCTCTTTCTCTCTGATCAAGGACACTCCTATCAGCATGAGCGCAGAGAGGGGCCATCCATCAGGGCAGATGGGTAATAGAAACACTGTGTGACAATGGTCATCAGCATTGAAAACAACAGCCTATAAACATCCAGTGACACACGCTTCGGAGTTGGAGGTGGTGCGGAGGGGGTGTTAAAACCATGCAGGCATTGAGACAGGGAGAGAGACAACATGAAAGATTATGGAAGGAGAGACAGAAATGATTTAGAAACTGGAGAGAAGGTAACAGAAATACATTTGTGCATGCCAACACAAACAAGGTTGTGTTCTGTCACGATGGCACGACCGTTCGTAACAGAACTCAGCAGCAAATGAGACACAGGCTAACAAATTGACAGAAATGATTAAATGGAAAATGAGATGATGGGAAAACAAGGGCAGTGATCAAACAGAAGATCTAAGGCCATCGCTAAAACAACAAAATAAGCCTGTTTTGTCCTCTTTCAAAGATCTCGCCGAAAAAACACCACAAAATCGTTTTGACTTTTGTTGCTCAAGCGCTTTTATTTATTTACCCTGGCATATATTTATATCATTTTCCCATTCGCCAAATACAGACTAATTAGAGGAGTGGAGACGTTTCGAAATAGGAAGTCTGCCTCACATGGTGGGATTTTTTCTTCCTCTTTTCTAATTTTTTGTCAGCTTTTTTCTCTCCCCCATCAGTTTAATTAGCCAACATTTGTCTCAGTTTTCCTGAGCGGCGTTTGTTTATCCTAGTGTCACGCCTGACATTGGCCAATTAGTGCAGTGAAATTGTTTAGCCTCAACAGCAGAAGCAGTGGAAAACACTCCCGAGATGTTTGCACTGAGCTCATTGCGAGATAGAGAGAGAAATTTGAGAGAGCGAACGGCACGTCAGAGTATTCCGCTTGATTATGAAGAATCATGACCGCATGAGGGTTTTGATTATGGGTAATGCTTGAAAAGATGTTATTGGCTGGGGAAGACATTGTGGCAGCAATAAAACTGAATAGTGTACAGGCGTAAAGTCCATTAAAAGAGGTTTAAAATAATGGTACATTTAAAAATGCAACATTATATTATCATGATCTATCACTTGGGTACATTACTATAGAAAAATGTACAAAGTCAGTACCATCTTTGTAATATTTCATCAATATGTAATAACTTGCCTGTGCTCTGAAAGGCCAAGCCCTTTTGTTATTCAGCCCCTTTTCTCCAATTACCTGCCATATAGAGATTCACCATCCACTCAAGAAACTGTACCATTCATTTGATTTTTTATCTATAACCAAAATGCTTTCAACAGTAACTTTATGACTGAACAATCGTAAAAAGAAATCTTGTTTTTTTAAGGACAGTATTGGCTAACATCAAATTAACATACACAGTATAATTCTGTACTCAATACTATTTTTTTAGTTACCTGAACTCTAGCGTAAGTTCATTACACCGAATAAGCATTATTTTAACTTTTATTCATTATTTAGTACAACTTTCTATTTAACTTTACTTTAAAGGCAATCGGTTTGCATGTTTTTTTTTAATGTAAAGTTAACTAATTTGATTTTACAGTTTAATGTAGTGACATGGAATTTTGACATCATATATGCATACTATGGTCAATTTTGGAATACTTGGCTACACCTTTATTAAAACGTTGCCATATGCACTACAATTATGTGAAAGAAAAGCAAAGCAAAGAAAAGAAAAGAAAAATACACAATGTCAATCTTTCAGTTCAGTATAACATTTGAAATGTTGCACATGCTGTCAAGGAAGTAATTCCAAACACAAATACACACAGTCTATGAAGCAGGTCTAATAGTCTGTAGGTCTTTTGAAGCCATTGTTGTCCTGAAATTTGAATATTTTGTGTTGGTGCTCCAGTCTGACTAGATGTGCTCAACATGACATACTGCAGGTTTCAGTCTATGGATATGAAGTGTTAATACATCCCCTGCTGGATAAGTCATTTTGACACATTCTTGCATGCACACGTGTCGGAAAGAGAGAACGTACGTGCCTCAAACACAGAGAGAGAGAGACCGATTGACTCACGAACCTTACACAACAATTACCACTGTCAAGACCCAGCGAAAAGATCAATTAATGCTAGAAAATATTATTTGAAGTACAACCCGAATTCCGGAAAAGTTGGGACGATTTTTAAATTTGAATAAAATGAAAAAAAAGGAATTTCAAATCACATGAGCCAATATTTTATTAACAATAGAACATAGATAACATAGCAAATGTTTAAACTGAGGATTTTTACACTTTTATCCACTAAATTAGCTCATTTAAAATGTAATACCTGTTACAGGTCTAAAACAATTTGGGACGGGGGCATGTTTACCATGGTGTAGCATCTCCAGTTTGAAGACGTCTGGGCATTGAGGCTATGATTGGCTCGAGTTTTGGTGTTGGAATTTTGGTCTCCCTTCTTATAAATAGGTTTCCAGCTGCTGAAGAGTTTGTGGTCTTTGACGTATTTTTTCGTTTAATAAAGCGCCATATGTTCTCTATAGGTGAAAGATCTGGACCACAGGCAGGCCAATTCAGTACCCGGATTGTCCTGCTGAAGTATACAAGGCCTTCCCTGACGTCATTTGGAGGGAAGCAAATGTTGGTCTAAAACCTTTATATATCAGCATTCACAGAGACTTCCAAAACATGCAAAGTGGCCATACCGTATGCACTTATGCACCCCCATACCGCCAGAGATGCTGGCTTTTGAACTGAATGATGATAACACGCTGGAAGGTCTCCCTCCTCTTTTGACCGGAGGACACGGCGTCCGTGATTTCCAACAAGAATGTCAAATTTGGATTCGTCTGACCATAGAACACTATTCCACTTTGAAATAGTAGGACACGACGGCGCTTCTGGACCATGTTCACATATGGCTTCCTTTTTGCATGATAGAGCTTTAGTTGGCATCTGCTGATGGCACGGCGGTTTCTGGAAGTATTCCTGGGCCCATTTACTAATTTCATTGACACAATCATGCCGATGAGTGATGCAGTGTCGTCTGAGGGCCCAAAGACCACAGGCATCCAATAAAGGTCTCCGGCCTTGTCCCTTACGCACAGTTTCTCTGAATCTTTTGATGATGTTATGCACTGTAGATGATGAAATTATCAAAGCCTTTGCAATTTGACGTTGAGGAAAATTGTTTTTAAAGTATTCCACAATCTTTTTACGCAGTCTATCACAGATTGGAGAGCCTCTGCCCATCTTTACTTCTGAGAGACTCTGCTTCTCTAAGACATCCCTTTTATAGCGAATCATGTTACAGAACTGATATCAATTAACAATTAATCATTGGCTCATGTGATTTGAAATTCCTTCAGTTTTCATTTAAATCATTTAAAAAACGTCCCAACCTTTCTGGAATTGTGGTTGTAAATGCTTCAAGCAAAAGAAATGCAACCCTTGTTGTACTTTACTGAGATATGTTGCACCTCAGTATTTCGTTGAAATAGTAGGCCAGTTAGAGTCCTGTCTCTGCGTTTTCCGGTACCTCAACTGGTGGAGCATGGTGCTATAGCAAAAAGTAATCGGTTCATAACTTTGGGATGCACTGCTGCTTCGAATAAAAGCGTCTGCATAATGCATAAATGTAAATCTCTTACTTGCTGCCCCAGGTAAGCACCTTTTAAAAGGAACAGTTCACCCAAAAATGAATATTCTTCATTTACTGTTACAAATCTGAATACGTTTATTTGTTCTGATGAACACAGAGAAAGATATTTGCAAGAATCCTTGTAACCAAACAGTTGTAGCCACCTTTGCTACACAAAAAATAGGAGACCTCACAATAGTTGTCAAAAGTGCTGGAACTCTTTGCTTTCCTACATTCTTCAAAATATCTCATTAAGCTATTTTTCTTACTATGGTAGTCAATGGTGACCAAGAACTGTTTGGTTACAAGAATACAGTATACAGATTTGGAACAACTTGAGTGTGAGTAAATGTAGGTTATTTCAGTAAAACAATGTAACCAAGCAAAATAGTAAGCAAACAAGACAGGCACAGAGCATCACTCATTTTTATACATTGTGTTCAAGGGCAAAATTTGAAGTAACTGTAAATCTCAGTCTAAGTAAATGATGTGCTAAATGTTCACCTTAAATGTATTCCAGTCTTTTGGACAAACACCGTTTACCTTCAATAATAATCTGATTAAATGATCAATGACACAAATATTTGTTTTGCATTAAAAATGCACTTGGCTCAGAAATCCAATGTGTGCCACATCGACGCTTCTGAATGTGTGTAAATATAGGGCCCTTCCGCATCCAGCGCTGTTTATAGTTACATAACGTAAGAGGTGAGGAGATATTTGATGTGTCGAGTTGTAGAGGGGGTGTCAAGTAAAGAAGTGGAGATACATCGCTTTCACACACAGAGCGGAGATTGAATTTAGCACTTCTTCTGCGCCACCAGAAACCACACGCTTCAAACTGCAGACTAGCAAACAGCGGTCGACACGTCTTCTCGAGCCCCGAGTCTATCTCGTCTATCTTCTCATCTGTTTCGTCTGACTGGAACAAAGGCGATCAACATCCCTAAAATGGCACTGACAACATCGCAGGGAAGAGTGAGGCTTCTCTGTGAGGAGAACTGGGAAAGTGTGCAGCCTGTGGCGGAGTGAGACGCCAGCGTATCTTTCATGCCGCCCTCAGCCTTTAGCTCCGGGCTCCCACTCAGAATCACACACGCTCATGTCACCCTAAGGCAGCAGTCTCAAACACTTAGACTCAAACCCAGAGGTGTTTATAAAACTCCACCGCTCAACCCAGTGTCTCGCTCATTCAATCCCAGCGATTGGCAGTCAGGCTACCGGTTTGGTCGGTGAGGTCTAATTATGTGTAGACACACTGATATAGTATATGTGGCACTCGCACCCATATAACCACAAAAAGACAAACATGTTATCCACACATGCTAGCTCTGTTTCAAAACCTGGTGAGCTTCCTCGATGCCTACATAGACTACACAGGCAGCGTATAAACCATCGTGCGACCTCACAAGTGATTGATTTGCAATGATCTTTGCAGACAACACAATTGGTTCTAAATACATAGCACACACGAGTAAAGTAAAATAATAAATTAATAATAGTACTTTTATTTATACTTTAATATTGAATTAAATGTGTAGTTTTCATTCTTGCAATGCATTCTGGGATTTCTCAAATACATAAGAATTTGCCCAAAACAGAATATATTATAATCTTTTGGAACGAAAGATGCTTTAAACGCTGGTAAAACGCATTGACACACAGCAACTGTACAGTGTATATACAACCATATGCACATATGCCACAACCCACATTCACACAAGTCCACGTTTATATTTACCGAAACAAGCACACACACACCCCCAGACCGAAACCGTACACAAGCAAATTTCACAGCCAGGCAGCAGATGCTGCCGCACGTGTGTCAATGTGCAAAAATGTCAGATATAAAAATCTCGTGACTCTCTGGGGATCGGAGGGTATAATTTTGTCACTGATTCATTATGACTGTGAGATTGTAATTGTTGTGGCTTACCTGACACGAGTTCGGTGGCATATGTGTGTGTGTTTTCGTGTTCACACGTAAATGCAATCTCGGCTTTGGGGGGTGTTGACGGCAGAAGGGTGGAGGAGGAGGAGGAGGTGTGCGGGGTTCACGGTTCAGACGGATCTCCGTGCCGTTCGGCCGGCACTACGGTTTGAGTCGGCAGCGGGCAGATGGACCTCTGACACTGGCACAAGGAGAAAGTATAAAGTCGAGTAGACAGGAGAAAAAAACAAGGGAGTCAAAAAATACATCACCATCATTCTTGCTGGCACTCTGTTGGTCTTGACCTTAACAGCCTGCAGTGTTGTCAGAGGCAGGCAAAAGGCCTGATGGGAGAGTCAGGCATGTCTGTGGATGCAGGGCTTCATTCAGCTGTAGGCGCTTTATTGCATCTAAACTGCTTAGCGCTAAACACGCCACGGCTCATGCACAAATAACAATCTAACCACAGCCCAACCGTGTTATTAAATATTTCTGAGCACTGTGATCAAATTGTCTCAAACGTTTCAGCGAGTCTCATAGAATTTCGTGTATATTTAATTCTATTGGCCACTTTCAGGTGTTTTATCTCGTAGCTAGCAACACCAAAGTCTTGGGTTCCCTTCCCAGGGAACACAGAGTCGGCTTTGTATAAAAATGTAAAATAAAAAAAAGTATCTTGTGCTTTGGAAATAATTGTCTGGCAAATCTGATACTGTGCTTAATATGAAGTCAATTTAAGATTTATTTTGAAACCCACTTCTAGTACACACACCCGTGACCCCTCATCAGTTGATCTCATCAGCGGCAACAACATAAACAAATGTTATGTGGCCCAAACATAACGTACTGTAGACCTCCGCAAAGAATCAATAACTGTTGAGTAGTTTTAATTTAATTTGATATACAATAATATTTCATATATATTTACACCATAAAATATGAATAAATTAACCAAATATAGAGCGGAATTTAACTTCGGGTCAGCATCCGTTTTTAACATATTACACAATGTGACTCTTGTTATAATTTTCTGTCATCTCTCCGCTCTAATAAAGTTATGAAGACAAAATAATTTACCAATAATATTTGGTTAAAGAGTTGTCAGATTTAATAAAAAAACCCTGCTGTACATTAGCTTTGATTTGGGTAAATATATCTACATCGATAAAAGTCATTTTAAGGGACAGTGGAGAATCCTAGTGTAACAACTACACTTTCACTTTTTAAAGTTGAAAAACAAGTGTTGTGTCAAGGAATAATCTTTATGAATAAACAAAATATGAACAGATTCTGATGCTGTGATCTCATATGGCGTACACAGGATTTCTAAATCTTACATCTTATTGAGTCACCCAACAACAAGTCTAGTTTGTACTCATTTCTCAGAAGCAACAGGGCCCTATACTCCCGTAGGAGACAGACCAAGCTCTGATCTACCCAGAACCTCTTCTAATAAGTCCCCAATACAGACCTTTATTCTTTTGTTGGTCATCATCACAAACACACACCAGTCTAATAATACTGAATATTTTAAACATAACCCTCACACAAATGTGAATAACATTAGATTTAAAGCAAAACATGATTTGGCCATTTACAAGACTTTCTTTTACTTCGGTCCAGTCTCAAAATGGCTTTTAATGTTTTACTTTTGTAAAGGAATTTTCTTAAAATTGTGCTCAGACAAGTTAGATCAAACCTGTACATACATATGCAGACTCTCTCCCTCGGTACTTTAAACCCTACTATATTAAACAGTATGTAGGTGGTGTTCTTTCGGACATTCGTTTTACGATTTTGCTTTTCACTTCTGTTTACTACCTTGAGGAAGTCTCCAAAAAGAGTAGAGAACCCATTAAAGGTGTATTATAAAAATATTACTGACCTTATTGAGATGTTACACTGGACCAGCCTCCAAATGGATTTCAGGACGATGCCCGTTCCTTAGATTATCAACATATGCCAGTCTTAATAAATGTTCTGTCACTTTATTAAAAAATTTAAGTACAACAGTATAATTTTTACGATCCCATAAAGGTGGAGGTAGCACGCATTCATTTTTTCATGCACACTGAACTTTTGAAGCACTCTTCAATAGGTTATGTAATTAATTTCTGCTTAGTGTGAACTTCTGACCACATATTTTAGATTTTTATATGCACTCTTATTAGCACAACCTTTAAAAATATCTTTTTTTTAGATTAGTGTGAGTATCACTCATTATGCGTGTTACTTAGCTATACTATGAAGTTAAAAGTGTTTAAATGTAAGCCGATTGTTACAATGTTTTCAGTAGACAGTTTCTGTCACTGAGTAGGGTGATACCCATAAAGGTCCAGTGTGTGATTCTTTTGGAGGATCTTTCGACAGAAATGCAATATAATATACAAAACTGTCTTCAAAGGTGTATGAAGACTTCACGCATTATTATGGTTTTATTACCTTTGAATGAGTTATTTCTATTTACATAATTCCTTGCATGGAATTCGCCATGGTGTCTCACAGTAGCCCTAAACGGACCAACTGCCTTACAGTTCGCATTTCGTAAATACGTTATCTCCTTCGGTAAAGAAGTGAAAACATGAAGACATATTAGTCTTGTGTCAGCCACCATAGTGCTTCAAAGGAGAGGCGTGTTGGTTGGTGGAGTGAGCCGTTGGTCCTTTTTGTACAGGTATTTACATTTTTTTACCATTTTGGGTTCATTACTGTACCCTAAGGACCTACTGTCTATACCTTTTAAGGCACAGTTAAAAAACCTTTGGAAGTATGGAAAAAAGCATTTGCTAAATAACAAATCGACTAGTTTCATTATTCCCAGCCCAGTTTCATGTTCGCCTGTAATGATGTTTTAGACATCTAAGCAGGACATACACCCTCTTTCAGTCATCAAACAATATCTTCCACACACAATATGTTAAACACAGCCTTAAACAAACACATTTACTGTTCGTGCTCCCCATGTAGTTCAGCTGAGCAGCTGTATCTAATCATTTGCCTACACGGGGCAGAAACGAGAAACAGCAGGACGATCAAAGGCTGCGGACTGCACAACAGCGTGAGATCAGGTTGATTTTTTACCAATAGGAGCCCAATGCGAGGTTTCTTTTATGGACCCCCTGTACATAGCACAAAAAAAAAACGGAGATCGAAAGAAAGCGATGTAAGTGTGGTACGAGTTAAAACCTGTTTCCCATGGTAACGTGTGAAGAGAGATAGGAAATGGACACAAGTGAGAGTGTAATGAGAGGTCATCCACAGGTCAGAAAAAGGCCAAAGGAAAAAGAGGTGGACCCCCTCCTCATTTTATGTCATAGGTGTCTGTTTTTTTTACTATTCTTGGCCATTCGTGCTGTCATGTGGAATGGAGGGATGAAATCTTCCTTTTCTTGTACAACCTCAATAAATTTCAGTTTTTGACCCAAAAATAAACATTCTGTCATAGTTTACTAACCCTCTTTTCATTTTAAACCTGTATGATTTTCTTTCTTCTGCAGAACACAAAAGAAGATATTTTGAAGAATGTTGGTAACTGGCCCCATAAACTTGCATTGGTTTTGTGTCCATACAATAGAAGTGAATGGGGGCCAGTGCTGTTCGGTAACCAAAACGTTCTTCAAAATATCTTCTTTTGTGTTCTGAGGAAGAAAGAAAATCATACATGTAAGCAATGAAAAAAAGGGTGAGTAAATCGAAGACAGAATTTTCATTTTGGGGTGAATTTTAATGAAGCCTCAATTTAAGCATTCACTGAACATACATTTAGTCAAGTGTGTCCAATAGTTTGAACAGCAGTGCATTCTCCAGTGAAGTGTTCTTAAAGGAATAGTTCACCTTCAAAATGACAATTCTGTCATCATTTACCTGTTGTCATTTTAAACCTGTATGACTTTCTTCTGCAAAACACGAAACAAGATATTTTGAAAATTGTTGGTAACAGGAAACCATTGGTCCCCATTGACTTGCATTGGTTTTGCATCCGTACAAAATAAGTCAAAAGGGATCTACAGTTTTTGGTAACCAATCCTTTTCAAAATATCTTCTTTTGTGTTTTGCAAGAAGGTGTGAAAACAATGACAGGATTTTCATTTGAACTATTCCTTTAAAAAGACAAATGTTGGCTTTGTGGTTAATTTAGAAGATCAAATCCAGCTCACACCATTTTGTAATCCCAAACTTCAAACTGTAGTGTCCTTTAACAACATAAAGATACATAACATTTGATGCATTGTTAACTAATTTCATGTGCAAATTTTACTGCAGTGACATCTACTCCAGCAGCGAAAAAGAAGTCGTGGATGGGAGGGAGAGAGTATTATTATGGCATATAATTGTTATTCATGACAACATTTTAACATGTCGTAAGTACCTGCTAAATCTGGTTCCTTTAGGTTGCACTGACAGATAACTTTATCAGTTTCACTAGTGTCACCCAATGTGTGATCTCTGCTGAAGCCAACAGCCGCACGAACAACTGCTAACAGGAACTCTCTATCGTTTTAGCGCTACACCAGAAAGGTCTTTTTGGACAAACAGCGCTTAAGAGGAAAAATGCAGTCGATGTCACTTATCGAACAAGCTAATGAACACAAGAGGGGATTTAACAAACATGTTAACGAATGAGAGACGGAAGGTGTAATCAGTAAAAAAGTGACTCGCATTCTCTTTTGTGTGTGAAAATGCGAAACCATTTTAATCTGCTTCCTGTGATAATTGGTTTCTGATGCGCCATTTATCTTTATCTCCTCTTCGCTTTTTTTCTCCTCCCTGTCTCGCTGACATGGTTAAGTCTCCATTCCCTAGGTATTTTAATTAGTGTAACGAGATCCAATTTGACAAATCTCAAGATGTGATGAAAACAAAAAGTGTTTAGGCTTGATAGCTTGTTACACACCTGACAATTTCCTTTGTGTGTCGCCTATGCAGTGGTGTTCTAAAAGAAATGTTCACTGTTTTTGGCAGACTAGAGGACGCATGTTTGTTTGGTGATCTGTGATGTCACAATGACAACCATGTGTCCTATTGGTTTCTGTATTTGTAATGGTTCCAGTTATTTATATCCAAAGACATCAAATCACAACAATTTTGCTTTAAATAATGTCTAGCTATTTAAGTAATAGTTCATTTTGCCTAGGTCAGAGGTCAGCTGTCTTTTTCAGGCCAAATTGTTTGATGGATATACATGAGGAGCATAAACACCCTGGTACACATTACAAAACATGTTACAATTTGAAATAAAATGTAAACAAATTATGTGCTGACAAAAATGTATGCGCACATAGTACCATACGATATATGTACATTTTGAAAAAATATACAATATAATTATATTAAATATATAAATAGACTTGACGTGTATTTCATTTTATAAATCTATACATAGTACAAGTTATGATGATATAGAAATAATTCTTTGCACATTCGAACTTGGATGCCCCTCCATTTTCATACTTTGTATTTATTTTAAATGTTTTATTATTGCATTTCTGTTTAACGTCCAATCAATTATTGTTCAAACAATAATTGTAGGATCCACAACACAACCACCACGGACCCACTTGTAAGACCCTCGGTCTAGGTGATGTCCTTTCAGAAGCAAAGCAAGTTTCTATACTTTGATGAATGACTTTAAAGGAAGGTTTCTTTACTTACATAATAACTCATAAAAATAATCTGGACCCATTATAATTTCCTTTCGACTTTAAACAGCCACAAATAAAGACTAAAGTAAGTACTTGAGGAATGTGTGTGCCTGTGTGAGTCGAGACGTCTCTCCGCCTGCAGACTCTTTTTGACGTGTCGCCAACAAACCGTCCCTGACAGCCCCCAGCCCCACCGGCCATTGTTCCCCCTGATTAATTGAGAAGCGCAAACATTGACAGAACTCATTTACTGTTTTGGAGAGGTGTGTTCCCTTCTGCATTACACAAATTGTTACAACACTACAAACACACTAGCGCGCTCGCGCACACGTGCAAAAGAAGGCCGCACTCTTTCTGCCTGATACACTGATTGCTTTTTAAGCAGAGAACCTGTTTGAGGCATTTATGTGGATGCTGAGACATGATTTGAGATTGATTAGATTTAAAGACTGTCAGGCTTTGTGAGGAGCTTGCGCTGGTTTTTAGACTGACGGGCACCGTGAACAGTGCCCTGCAGAACGACGTTGCAACTAATGCAGAATTTCAATTATTGCCATCTCAGACCTGAAGAAAAACTGATGCTTATGGGCTTAGAATCATTCATATGAGAAAATGTATGACTGGAAGTGACTTTGGAAAGTCTGACTTTGACTTAAGTGTCATTGATTCCTTCTCCCGAGAGGAATACGGCACACTGATATTGTACTAGAAACTCTGTCACCCATTATCAATATCTATTGCGAACCCTCTGCCACTCTTTTTTTAGCCTCTCGCCTCCGTCTTTCTCATCCCTCGATCCCATGTCACAGGTGAGGCACGTCCACGATACCTCCAGCACATTTGTTCATAAGAAACAAAGACCTCCATGCTTTTCTCTTCCGTTCCACCCCTTTCTCTCTCTGTCTCTCTCTCTCTTTTACCCCCCATCTCTGCTTCAGCTGCTGTCATACTCTTCTCATTAATTCCAACCTGTCATCCGGTCGCCTGCCTGTATCTCCCTGCCAGGTGACAGCTTTCCAATGACTGACAAAGGCTCTTTAGGTGATACAGAAGATCTTTCGCAGAGCGAGTTTTGTAAAGTGCCCCTCAAATGTCACTTTTTCCCCCTCAGAGCTTGAAGCTGAGGAAAGCGCTCGTGTGCTCAGCAGGCCAGAACAATAAACACAACTGAGGCCTCTCACATCCGTTTGAGGGACAGACCTCGATCAGAGCTCATCTCTGCTCCTGTGGGCCACGTCTCTTTCAGGAAAGGCTAGTTTTTTAGGGATGTGATTTGCCATTTTATGAGTATTCATAACACAGATGGCATCAGAAGTACATACATTTTTTACAACAAATTGCTGAGGTTAAACATCTTCCTCACAGCTACACTCCAAAACTATTTTGGGTAGTTTTAATACATGGTTGGGTCAAATATGGACAAACCTAATATGAACCTTTAAGATTTAAAATGCAGCCCCAATTAAAATTGAACTCTCTGGTTGGGTTCGTCCATATTTGACCAAAACATTGCACTAGCTTTGAAACTCTTTTTTGAACTTAAACGGTAATAATAGTCAGAGATATGTCAGAGATGTTACCCTATCTTGAATTTTCATTTTGGTCCAGGCTGGTGAATGCTGGTTAATATGGTATCCAGAGTAGACAGCCCAATTATTTTATTATTTTATCTTGTTATAAGCAACAAAAATACAATTCATTTTATATTCCAAAAGGAACTAGACATGTATGGCCTTATATCAAACAAGCATTATTTCAGTTCATGTCACATTTAAAAAGGCATCTAGTCTGACCAAGGTCCATAGACCCCACATACTGTATCTAAGAAAATGAAAACACTCCTAATTGACATCCAATGCAAATATTAAAATATTAAAAACCATACAAGCAAATACAAAACACAGCTATTTAGTATGTATTTAAAACAAGGTGGAACGGTCCAAACGTTCACGGGATCAAACAATAACATGTAGCCACAGGAGGGAAAATATGAGAAGTTCATAAATAAAACTTCAAAGCCACGGGTAATTGTTGTCATCCCTCGCAATGGCGTTTTATTTTTTCATCTCTCTCATCAGCCGTGCTCCCACCAGTCTCCACTTTGTTCTGGTTGTCGGCGTGTGGAATAATGGGCCAGTCGCATGTGTACGTTTATCTAATTAACATGTGACACACACTGAGAGTCAAATGAAAGGCACGGCCGGGGATCGCCGGTGAGCTGGAGAATAAAAGCCGCCTCCCACCGAAGTCGCAGTTGAACCAAAGTCACAGTTTGTTAACAGATCTTTACCTTTGTTTGTGCCAGGATTCGTTTGTTTGAATGGAACAGAGAAGATGGAGGGAGGAGATGACAGGGATTGAAGCTTGCTTTTGGTCGCAGGCTTTGTGCTATAGATTGTGTTTATTTTTTTAGCATGTTTGTGTCCGTTAATTGTTGGACTGGTACTTTCTGATGTCACTTTTCTTCTAGATGGAGTTTTCAGTCGCTTTTCCCTCGGTTGCCGTGTGCTTCAGGCTCTAATATCTCCAAAACCTTTGAAATCAAACCGTATATTTTTGCCATATTCTAATTTTGTGAAAGACAACTGTACAAAGTGTAGCGCTATTAAACAAATACCGGCATGTTTGTGCATTCCGACTACCTTACTAATAGCGCCAGTTTGAGCACGGCTGTAGTTTTGTTCAACCAATGGGAAGACTGTTATGTGAACTGTTTAAAAACACTGAAAACAATTGATTTAGCAATGTCGCTAGCACTGCGGACATTACAATGCAGTAATGTTATTTTAATAGTATGACATTAAAAATGTATTAATAAACATCCTTTACAGTTGAACCCCAAACATATTCAGAAGAGGTGAAAGCCAAAGAGGACAAGCTAGTCAAAAGTAAATGAAAGAGAAACAAGGGAGAAGTGGAAAAAACAAGGCAAGTCAAATCCGAAGGGAGATGCAGATTTAAACAAGTAAATCTTGGCTTGTCTATTTTCAGCAGATGCAAAGAGAGGGAAAGAGAAAGAGAGAGAGTATCAGACGAGTGAGTTTATCAGCATGGCACCTGCTCTGGTACATTCTTGATGAAGCAAAGGTTGTCTTCATTAAGGACATTAATATTCATGACGCATGGTAATTTTGACACAGAAAAGGTCTCTGTAACCTTTTCTTGTGTGAGAATTTTTTACTTCTCAAGGAAATTACAGTCCGGCAATGACTTAATTAATGCTTGCTTTCTGGGCTTGGGTTTGAGGGCCTGTCAGTTTGGTGCTGCCCAGGCTGTCAAGCAGACACAAGGCTGGGGAGGAGAGGCAGATTGAGGGAAGGAGGGAGAGATGCAGACTACGCTCAGAACACGACCAGGTTTTCTCTATCTCTATCCGTTCTTCAGTATTATCCGGGAGATTTTTGCGCATATGCAGCCAAAGGTGTTACGCTACCACCTTTTTTTATTAAAACGTTGCAATGCCAAAAGAGCGTGGCTGTGATGCATGGCAGTAAAAATACATCTTTGAATCTAAATCTCTCGCTCTCCAACGCAATGTTTTTGCTGGCAAATCGCAACCGTTTTCGCCCACCGACATCAGACTGTAAAAAATGTGAACATAAGGTAGCATTTCTTTTATCATGTCTCATAAAAATAGCAATTTGCTGAAGCTCTTGTAGCACAATATGGAAGGCGGTGTGCCTTGCTGATAATGTTGAGATGACAGATTGGCCTATACTGGGAGGGTTCCGTTGAATCTGCTGGCTGGCGTAATAAATTGTGTGGAATGAAAGAGGCAGAAACAGAGAAAGCAGGCTAACGAGGGGTGGGGAAGAGAAGAAAGCGCTTTTTCACGCCAAAACAACCCCTTTAGTCAACAATGAAAACTGAGCTTGCGGTGTAATTACACACAGAAAAGAATCTGGCTGTAATTAGGTTGTTATGGCCTCATCGCAAGCGAGAGCCGCTTCCTTGCAGACACTGCCATTCACGGCTGGGAAGTAAGTGCAGTAGTATAGAGCCTTTCTGGAGGTCCCTAAAGAACAACCAGCTCCTCTCCGACTTCCCCTCAATCATCCCTCCTTCACCTGTTTCTCAGAATAGAAAAGGGACAAACAGGAGCTCAAAGAAATGGCAAAAATGGCTTGATTAGAGACTAACCATGTGAAGGAGGGGGTACTCAAATACCTCTCAAGGACAGAAATAATTAGCTTACCGGGAGACAGAAAGTGACTAGAACACATTGACGGCACGATTTGGTGGACACGTCTCTTTTTCATTGTAAGGGATTACATCACCAAAAAAATGCATTCTCTCATAAATTAATCGTCCTCATGCCAGCCAAGAGGAATATTACTTAGCTAAGTTTGGTTGTCGTGACCTGACACAGAGGAACCAGTCATATTTAAAGTTATTAGTGTGTTGGTTACAACTCAATATACTTAAAATATGAAATAATTACTCACAGACCTTTATTTTTCCTCATGTACATTTTTTTTACCAAATGGGGAAATTGGGGTCACCTTTGGAATCCACTTGTTAACACTGGCCATTTCCAGAGGTTTCCTAGTCCAGATGTCATTGGCAAATAACAAAAACGCTAATACACATTGATGGTTTGCTGTAAAACTATCCAAAAACCACAATCCTAACCTTCATCTCCATAACGCAATCCCAGATGTCCGGATCATTTGTACAATTTATTAAAACATTGATGTCGGAGATTCCATGAGACTGTACACCGGGAGTTTATAAGTTGCGCGTAAATGTATGATATGACAAATTAATAGTTGCCTCAACCGAAACGAATGGAGGCTTGGAACCGGAAACTGTATTCCTTACGTTACGAATTAACAAGCGGATAGATGTCTGTGCTTTTTGGAGTTTCAACATTTTGGGACCTATATATTGTATGTTTATAAAGTGATAAACCTCTGGGATGGCATAAGGAAATATGGCCATTTCGCAATTCCAAGAACGTAAAGAAGGGACTTGGACGAACTTGGATGAACGTGACGTTCTGGGACTTCAAGAGGATTCCGTAGGCGCGGAAGGCTGCATACGTCCTTATGGCGGTTATTGATGACGTAGAGCGAGAACACTCGGACACAAGATCGCTGAAGAGTGCATATTGAGAAACGGCAAGAGGCACATACAGAACACTGCTATCATATAACTTATCCAGCGCAAATAAAACATGGCTAGCACAAAAACAAAAACAGTTGTCACTTAATGCCATTAATGACAGCTACCTTCAGATGGTGGCTACTTTAATATGAGTTTTAGTTGGTTAAAGTCTATTCATTATGGTCATCAACTGGTCCCATCAGGTTTTGTTGGGTGATAAGCGAGACTCCAACACGGGGCCCTGCGTACAATCAATTTATTAAATCATTGCCAGCTCACAGAACACTATATACAGTATAAATAAACACGATAAAAAGTTAAAAACCCAAACAGGAAGTGCTGCTACTGTGCCTCACCTTTACAGTGCACTCATTACCGTATTTCTGCTCTTTTCTGTTTTTACTGTATAGAGCACCTAGCACCAGAACGCTGCAGAGGTTTCCTGCCTTTTCTCACACATGTACTTGGTAATGATACCTTCCGAGAAGCAAACATCCTCCAGCACAGCTCATTTCCTGTAAACACACAATGCAACATCTCACTGTCCTCAGAACCGTGAATTCATTACGAACAAACCCGCATGCGTCGCCGGCCTCCATCACTGAGCGCATGCATTTATGTACACATTTCTGAATGAGGACGAAGTGTTGGAGAGGGAGAACATTGTCACACATCTCTTGTCAGAGACAAAGAAAATATAAATATGTAAATTGTATTGTCACAGACATTGCGGATGATTAGGTGTACCGTGTTCTTAAGTAGAGGAGTTCTCAGTGCTTTCTGCAGCACTGTCATAGTGCGAAGCGCATGCTTTGATCACTCGCATCGCTCAAAGTGAAATCTGTCTCTATGACTTACAGTGCTGTGGGAAGGATTAATGATTTCTGCAGATGGAAGGAGAGTGAGTGAGTTCTGATCTGTGTGGGCTGCCTGCTATGGTGGAGTTCAGGGGGACTAGCAACCAGGGGAATGACCAGATGTTCTCTTGAGCTCGAGATCAACGTATAGGCAATGTGATTGGTTGCGCTGGTCAGGATGAAAACAATACTACTCATCATACAAAACACTGTTATCTTCTAAAAAACAATAAAGCACTAACTTACTCTCTCTCTCTCTCTCTCGCCCTCGCTTTACCTTCTACCCTCTCTTTCCGTCTGACCATTCCAGTCTGATCCAGTGGCTATATGGACCACCCCAAACCTTTTTATCATAGTCGTGACTGTCACAACTAATTTCTGCTCACAGGACAGAATGGCTCATCATTTCCCGTACAATAGTCCCTCCTTCAAATCTGCAACACATCATGTATGAATGTATCCAGGCTCTGAAAGCGGTTTGAGAAAGTTCCACGCCTGATTCAGGATTCAGGGCCGTCTGTCAAAAACTCCAGGATTTGTCTAGGCTGATTTATTTAGCAGGAACAGAGGCCTTAAGGGAAATCAGACAGAAAAATAATCCCGCCGGAGAGAAAAATCACACGTGAGATCTCTTAAATATCTCATCTGTTTCTCTAAGAAGGCAGTGAGATTTACTGAGAGCAAATGGAGAATTTTGCTTTGGTCTCTCTTTTCCCATTTCAGAGATCTCAACACTGTGTCAGACTGCCCAAATACCAGTTTCTGCAATTTGATTTCTAATATTTCCATTATACATGAAATCTCATGTTTTTCTCATATTTTGTTTTATTTTATAAACACCTGAGACAAAGTTGATACTAACAAAAAACGGTATGAACTCCATTACAGTGATAGTTCACCCAGAAAAAATTCTGTCACCATTTACTCACCCTCTTGAGCACAATATGACTTTCTTTCTAGAAAATATATTTTGAAGAATGTTGGTAACCGAACAATGGCGTTCCCCATTCAGTCCAATTTTATGGACACAAAACCAATGCAAGCCAATGGGAAACACTGTTGTTCGGTTACCAATCTTTTTCAAAATAACTTATTTGGGTTCTGTTGAAGAAAGAAATTCGCAGAAGTTTAGAATGACAAGAGGGCGAGTAAATGATCCCATTGCTTAAGTGTAAACTCATCTGACACACACTGTGACATCACATCTAAAACTCTTTAGGAAAAATAAAAATGGACAGATTAGACAATTGTGGACATAAAATAACAGAATCACGATCTAACATTAATAAAAATTGTGTAGCTTTGACAAATTGATCTTGAAGGAACTTAATGAGAAATGTATTATGTTTCATTGCGTTTATATTGAAAGTCTTTGACTTTCTATTGCAGACTTTGGTATCTGAGCACAGCTGGACAAGATCTCGTTTAATAGTTCTCAGGGTTTGACAAAAATAAGAGCGAGCAAAAGTATACATTTGGTCAGAAGCGTAACCTTATACATATGGTATGTTACCACCTTGGGAAAGCCTGAATTTGACTCCAGGCTTGATGTCCCTTCCCAATCCTGTTTTCATCCCTCCTCTCCCACTACTTCCTGTCACTCACCAGCATGCTGTCAAAAGAATCCTAAAAGTAACTTTAAAACAAAAAAAGTTGCTCATCATTTAATGTCATTGCAGTCTAGTAGAAACAGTTTTAATAAAAAGATCATTAAACAATCTTATTTGTGATTTCTATTATCTATGCATACTTTTTGTGGCCGTGACCATTTTTGGCCCATCTTTTATGGACCACTGACATAAAACATCCCGCTACACAGACCCAAATCAGACCTTAATTCAAAGTCGGCTGTGAAATCATGTTCAGAAAGATACCCTTTTTCATCTTCTCCTTTTTAGTCTTTCATGATTTCTTCCTTTTGTTTCCACAGCTGGACGACTTGACCTCCTCTGGGCTCCTCCCAACATTCTCTCCCTCTCTCTCTCTTTGTCACCCCACCCCTCTCTTTTATGTATGTATCTATCTATAGTCCGGCAGATGCAAGCCCCATTTGTACTTCCCTTGACACTCCTGCAGGGGCTTTGCTTATGGATGCGGGAGCCACAGCCAATCCCGACCGTGGCTCATGGATCAACCTGACACTTGGTGAGCATCAGCAGATTATGAGCTATAGGACCCTGACAGTGCTGTATTGTTCTCCCATCTAAATATGAACAATACGGTCCGACCAGCGTGCCACTGACAGCTTATTCCCTCTTATCACTCCTGTGGTGTGGCGGGACATGATCTGTTGGGCTTCTCTCTCTGCACACACAAACACAAGCATATACATGGACACATAGACCTTCACATGTGGTTTTGCTCAGGCAAGGTAGAACCTGACACTCAGACTCAATATAGTTGCACATATCTCGGCAAATTTAGGCGAGCGCACATGCAAACAACTGTATAAAGACACTGACGTGCTATAAAAAGATGTATAATCTGGAAGAAACTGTCTAACCCAAAAGGGAACACATCTATTAATCTGTTCATTATTCTGGTGATAGATTTTTCAGCTCTGTATTGGGTTATCGTGTATATCTACATGCTGTAATCACTGGCATAACAGATTAAAACCACCGGCTATGTCATCCATTTATTTAAATTCTTTTCGGAGCAAACTGTGACAAATGTACCAACCTTTAATTATTCAGTCCTCCGATGCAGAGGGGGCGCGC
Source organism: Barbatula barbatula (assembly GCF_947034865.1). Taxonomy (NCBI): domain Eukaryota; kingdom Metazoa; phylum Chordata; class Actinopteri; order Cypriniformes; family Nemacheilidae; genus Barbatula; species Barbatula barbatula. The sequence continues at coordinate 5,583,733 of NC_136784.1, forward strand.
CTGAGCATTGTGTGGGGCATTTATAAAGATAAGGTATTCAGAAACCTGAAATAAGATATGAAATAGGTACTTGCTCGGTCATTTTATAAAGCTCTAGAAAAATGTAAGAGACCAATACAAATTTAACTTTAACTAGCATTTCTACAAGTGTGGTGGCCATTCTAACCCAGTGTCTGTAAAAGCAGAAACTTCAGGAGTGGCAAATGTGAAAAGACTGCACTATTGTTGGGTTATTTAAAAAAAATCGCCAAACCCAATGGTTGAGATAAATGAACACAGCAAGTGGGTAATATTTAACCCAACAATAGAATACAACAACAATGATTTTGTGTTGAAACAACCCAGCATTTATAACTCAGCGCTGGGTTGAAATAACTTATTTTGAAATAAGTGTGGTGGCATTCCAAACAATATGAAAGCTACGATTAAAAGGTTCTTCTGTCAAATACAAATTTTCTTAAGTACACGTAAAGACAATAGTATTGTGTTGTTTTAAAAAAAGAATATGATGCTTACTTGCTGCAGTATTGAAAGCCTGAAAACACTGCATCTTCTTTGTTATTTTTGACTAAAAGGCATGTTAAAATATCTTTAGTTGGAATTTGGGAGACATGTTGTCAGTCATTCCCAAAATGGAATAAAACACAATAATGATAATTTTACCTAAAATCACACAATACTTAAATAGTACAGTAAATGCTTTAATAAATTTGTTTTATATTAAATACATTTTACTCACCCACCTAGGTAAGAAACATTTAACCAGCTAAAACAAAGGTAAAGCTTCCTTAGCCTGACCTTTTGACCATTGACCATTGACCTTTAGAAACCTTAAGAAAAACATCAAAACAGAGAAGGATTAACACCTTTTATGTCCGTTGTTTTATTTATTTTAGTAAACAATTCATTTTTACTACCAGGAACTGTTTATCATACATACAGTACTTGAGCTATGTTTCTCTTGTCAGGTGGAGCATGTTCAAGTTTGAGTTCTGGTCATGTTACAGTATATTCAAAATTCATGGTTTCACATGATTTCATGTGGAAAACTAAATTTAAGGTTGACCAAAATGTTGATTTTGCTAAAAATAGGAGAAAGTTGTCCGTGGAGAAAACCCTACATATCAATCTTTACAAAGCAAAGTTAATGAGCCTTTGCTTAATATAATATTTCATTTTCATGAGAAAAATCTAAAGATCAAATTTTGTGATGTAAGGATGGAAATAAGGTCTGAATTAACATTTTGAAGTGAGCTATTTAAAAGTAAATGGAGAATTATGACAGCACTATTCAAACACTCCAAATGCCTTGAAAGGGTTGTCTTTTGGCCTCCAAACCAATTGGCAAACAGAAACTGTTTCTTCTCTCAGTGTTAAGGTGAACTTAAGCACTCCACCCTGAATACGGGCCGCGGTCCATCACGGCAGGAACTCGTCTGCCATTTTGACTTACAAGCCACCATTACACAGCTCAAAATGAACGAGCAGCTTCACTGTTAGCTTTCATCTCAAAGCAGTAATCCACTCCACCGAGCAAATGCGGCGTCAGGGGCGGGTGGCCCTTCTGAAGGGGGAATTTGTGCAAGGGGACGCTTTACGGTAGTACATTCCCCCGCGATGGTTATCAGTCGCTATCTGCAGCCTTGTGTTTGTGTGCAGTAGACAGGGAGAGGCTCTTAAAGGCTAAATGAATCCTGATTCCCATGATATTTCTCTCCCGCTGGGGACTTCCTCTCCCAGTCTGCCACTGATGTGTGATGCGTTCCTCTGGGAGAGAACAGTAATAAGCAGGAACACACAGCTCCTTGGCTGATGCCGGTACCACGTTGCCGCAAACAGAGGCACGATCACTTGGATTCAGCGATGAGCATGCGCTATTAGACACCTATGACCATATGCACACAAACATCTGCGCGTCCCAGGGTGTGCACACGATGTTGATACAATACATACGATTAAATGAGACGAAACTGAACTGGAAAGAAATCGTCGTCTTGCAGTTGTAAGTGCGTACAGAAATGAATTCCCAATTGCTTTTCTTGGCAATGACATTGTTTTAGCAGATAGAGACGCTAAAAAAAACGCAATAGCGATCTTACATGTCTATTTTCAAGTTTTAGAAGAGATCTCAAAATGGTTGCTAATTGGCTTAAGTTTTGCAAAGATATCAATAGATACTTCCACCAAATACCAAATTAAATTAATACATTTATGTATATTCTATATAGATTGATACGGCTATGGAAATTCTGTGGCCCTTTTGTGATTTTGTTAATGTTTCAAATGTAAAATGTGTTCAAAGTAGCTATTAAAATATTTAATATGGCCGAAATAATTTATAAACGAACAGTGTTTTTAAATCTTCACAACTTTCTGCAGATTCTAGTTTTAGCATCTGAAGTGATGCTGACAGACTGCTGAAAAGTTTCAAAGATGTAAATTGATGGTTAAATTCCACAGGATTTCTGAGAGATGTATGGACGTTGGCTTTGAATTGTCACTCATGAACACAACAAAACCAACTGTGATTGGTTGTTTTACATGCCTCTCAGACGACATCTTGAGCGAGGAGACCAGTCCTCTCATTCACAGTTTTCAGAGTTGTTTCTTTTATCATTCTTTAAAGAAAATATCTAATAGACCAACTTAGGAGAGTTGAGTCCATTAAGTATCCTGAGCTTAGAAAGAGCAACATATAACCTATAAAATAAATAAATAAAAAATCTTCTTGGTGAGCACATATCTGTGTATTTGACGGTGTGCTGGAAGGGGGGGATTGGCGATGTCAGAAAACCAAGTCAAATGTGCCATTTTCAGGATTACTTTAATCAGCGAGAAGGAAGTTCTGAGTGAGTGTGCTGTCAGTCTTCATATGATACTGAACATATGAACACAGAGCTGCTCTCCACCACCCAATTATTCACACACACGCTGTTAAGTAAAATATGTTGATTGTAACCTTGCTGGAGAACATGAAAGAGTTTTTTGGTGGGGGAAGGACATGGGTTAAAGCTCGGGGAGTATATGGTATGTTTCTCTGACTGGCGTGTGCATTTGCGTGTGCGTAATCTGCAGGTTTGTGTGCCAAGGTCAAAACGGTCAAATGTGGCCTCGCTCTCCTCCACTCGGCACACCTGAGCTGATATCAGAGCTGACACCAGAAAAAAATCCTCACCGTCTGCAACACACAGGCACACTCAATATCGCTGCCTCTATCTCTCTCGCTGTCTCGCACACATTTGCACACACATGAGGGATGCATATCACATTGTAAATAGGCGGAATATTTGAAAGGCTCGATAAATGATTTTGTATTGCGGTCATATGTCATGTTTTTAAGCGATTGCTTTAAACAAGTGTTTTTGTGAAGCTAAACCGTTTGTCAGGGTAAATTATTTTCGTACATTTAATACATAAACTATAGAAGCAATAAAGAGTGCATATGCGTCACAGGGATTTGGAGTCAAGAGGTATTCTTAAACCCTTTTACAGTTGTAAATCACTGCCAAGATTTGAAGTGAACTCATGGTCTTGAGTGACTGATCAGCACTTGACAAGTAAATAATTTGATCAATAATAATAATAATACAATTTGGGCAAGTTATGATGATGATGATCACAGCAATTATTAGTTACTATACCAAATAATATACGGCATTATCCTCACTGTAAGCTGTTTATAGTAACAACTTCAATATAAAGAATCAATTATGTATTTATTCTATCAATTAAAAATGTGTTTATTTAAAGACGAGTAAAAATGAAATGAATAGAATAGATCCTAATTTATAATTAGAACTATAGGTTTTATAGATGTATAGCATGTGGCATACCTGATGCATTGCCTGTGACATAACATCAAGTCCCTGGTTCTAAGTTCACTGACCATCCAGCCCCACAACACAATCGTGTCCTCTCACTTCAATTACAGCGCCGCCAAGCCCCCGCCACCCCCGAACGTCGGCGTTCGCCGCCTGAACTTCCGTAACCTCTATTCTTCCCCCATCTCTCTGCAGTGTTTCGTTTGATCCAGCAACTTTAATAACCTCAAGTGCTGTCACGGGCAGTTTTTGAAAAATGGCTCCCATAAACCATAACAGCCTCAATCAGGCGTTGGAGATTTGCTCGGTTCTGACTATCTCCCAGTGTCCTCCTGTCCCCGGCCCCGCCTTAATGAATTAGTGATGATATATGCAGTGGCACCCCAGTCATTAGCACAAACGCACATCTGTGATTTAATATCACTTTCCCCAATGTTTGCAGCGGAGATGGTTGCAGCTGACTGACATGTTGAAATATTTTAACCATATAAGACAATGAGATAAAACCAGCCTGTTGCTCCGCGGTATATCAGTGCTAAATTCCCCGCTGATTTACAAAGCATTAACATTTTACCAGGCCCTGGAAGAGAAAAAACACGCTGATTTACGTCACTCCACCCGCTCGCTCTCACGTCTTCATTTTTCTTTATTTCAAGTCGAAGTAGGTGATGACATTTTGAAAGTAAATACTGGGCTAATTAAATAGACGGTGGCTATATGTGGTTGAGTGACTGGCAAAGTGTGGAGTGAAGTGAAGGGTCTCCGTGCTGTCGTGGGAGTCACGGGTTCCTCTTTGAATGCTGGGACGTGATGTGAACGTCCTACTTTTTCAAGACAGGTTTGACAAGCGTCTCACTTCCTCACCTTGAGGATTTCAGACTGATTTTAAGCAAACGAGAGACTGGTTATTAAGGTTTTTGCTGTCCGCTCAGGTAACGTAAGCGCAGACGAAAAAAATAACTCAATATTTACAAGCTTCCAAAAGAACTTACAAAGTGGTCATTCTGTCTGTGCATACGAACTATTTTATGAGGTGGTTCCTTCTTACGAAGTAAGTTATACAAAAACGTACATTTGAAAGATTTAATGTTAGATTTAATTACTTTCCTACTAATACTGTTTAACCTAAATTAAAACACGTTGACTTTTAAGATTCAAAATGAGCATGACAAGACTGGTCTCTTTAGCACAGGAACACTTTTGTAAATTGTAAATTAAATCTCCAGTTAGTTACTGGCAAACCTGCTGCAAAACTACAGCAAGGTTATACAGTGTGCACTTTTTTGAAAAATGAAGCACCACCGATAAAACTTACAAATAGTATGCAAAAACCTTTTTATGTCAAATCTGCTTCAGACAGCCCAAAGTTTGATAAAAGTCCTGGAAAATAATTAAATGAACACAAAATTAATCAACATGTAGTAAGAATAGACCTTATCGCAAGTGAATTAGCACCTTCATTTTTCTGTAAAAATTGCAGCTTTCCCAATGAGATATTAAAATGGAATGTAAAGTAGAAGGAGTGGAGACCGCTGATTGTGCTAACTGATGCGTTCAGAACGCTGTGTGGGACCTGGGGATGCTACGGCAAACGGTGGATGACAGTGGCTCTAGAGATGGCACCATATCTGCCTCACCATTTTAAGTCTTTAATCAAAATCTACAAGCGGAAATTTGCCGTACAGACAGCGTGGGTTCCCTAATTCCAAAGCACCATGGGGTTCGTTTTAAGTGAATAAAGAAGGCAGAAAAAGCGAAGCTTTCCAGCTTTGACTTGTTTCGGCATGGATGTTACCCGAGAATGCTGCATAAAGAAACTATCGACATGAGCATGAAATCACCGTAACTAGGCTTCATTCATAATGTGCATGTCACGAACGGTTTAGTCATGTGCTGTAACTTAAAGATATACTCAAAGAATGCATCGTCTCCATACTTTAAAACAGTGTGGTTGTTTTAAACGAAAGTACAAGAGCCAGAAAAAGAAATACTTATCTCGGGCCACTTCTGGAGCTTCATTTTCTGAGAGTCAAGCAATTTGTTTAAAGGCTCAAGTCACGAGTCAAGAGATGCCTGCAAAAAAGGAAAAAAGAGACGAGGCGTTAATAAAAATTCATAGAATCTGCTCAGCCACAGAAATGGATGGCAACTGAGGGGTCACATTGTATCTGTGTTGGGAAGGTCAGAGGTTGCGTACAGTTCTAAAACAAGACAGTGTGTTTTCATGCATCATATAACAGATAAAGATTTTCGGTGTCGAGCCAGCTCGCTGGGCGGGTGGGGGCACGCGCAGGGGCCGGGTTTGGGGACTGGCGTTCGTCTTGGCGTGTTAATTTTGCCAAGGTGTCATGTCTTTCTCTCTCATCTCTCTCGCTCGCTTATGTCAAACACTTCATTCCTGGCTCTCTATGTGGTCACACACGTAAATTGTCCTCTTTTGTACCAAACACACCACATGCTAAACACAGAATCTCACAGGCACTTTCCCTGATCCTTTATTCCAGTTTAATGTGATTATTCTACACAAATGGTGGGGATTTGATTCGGGCCAGAAGCGACGCAGGGACACAGTACTTGGGGCTAGCATTTGTCATGTGTAGAAATTATGTATTGAATGTGTTCTTGTTTATGACATCGTTCAGCTGGATGAAATAGAAGCAGAGATTGGTTGCAGTGATTACCGTAAGCTGCCTGTGTTTTCATTACAAACAGCAGACAATTTCTAATAAAAAGATTAGAGGTGTATGGCATCTTCACAATCATGTCATGAAGTGAATTTATCATGACCATGACACCAGAGACCCCATTTTCCGTTGCTGTAAAATAGATTTATGATAAGTTTCATTTTTTACATTCTTTTAAAAATGACCCAATACTGACTGCTGTTATAGTGGTAATGTTGTCAGAAATCTGAGGGCAAAACTTTTGCCCTTTTTATTTTTATAGCTGATAATTTAATTTGTGCTACGACAATGTCTTTAGCCGACCTGGTATTTGCAGTTTAATGTGATTTGTGCACTTTATTGTATGCTGGATTGGTTAGCCACTGGTTCTGGTATTGATTGCTGACAACTGCTTCTTTCCAAACAATGAAAGTGAACAGGGACTGGGGCGCTTGAGCTCCAAAAATTACTTTTATTTTCCAAGTCTTCTGAGGCCACATGATGGTTTTGTGTAAATCATACATGCTTTTATGATGTGTTTTCATCATTTTTGGATCCTGACAGCCTCAGTCCTTATTCACTTGTATTGTAAGAGAAAGAACTACATATACTGTATTTTGTTAATGATTTTTTTCCCCTTTGAGTTCTACAGACTAAATAATATGATAAAGATTAAGATTATGAGGGTCATTCCTCCCACTATGATTTATGAGAGTAAAAGCAACATATCTGTATGTCTTAAAGGGACATTGATAAGTTTAATAAGTAAATCTCAAACCCCAAAATGGGGGGAAAATCATAGTTGACTCCCCCTCATGCCATTTCAAACTTGCATGACTTTATTTTGAAGACCATTAGCAACCAAACAACATTGACCCCTTTGACTATCATTGTGTGGAATTTTCTAAATATCTTCTCTTGTGTTCAACAGATCAAAGGGTCATATATAGGTTTTAAACAACATGAATGTTAATAGATGATGGCAGAATGCTTATTTCTGGTTGAACTATTCCCTTAACGTCTCTCTATTTTCTCATGCCATAAAGGAACCTGAAGCATCTCCATGCTTAAAGGTCTGGGACTTTGACAATGTCAGGGTGCCCTGGAGCTGAGCCATAGGCCTATTAAACACCCTGAGCTTTTATTGTCTATCTTTATAGCTGTTTCTTCTTCTTGGCCTTCATTTAACATCTTATCTATTTACTTATCTGGTGCTTCAGACTGCTCAAAAGAAACAAATGACTTGGAAACCACTGAGGGGGAGATTATGGTAAACCTCGAATTTGTTTTGCTTGAAAGAAAGCCTCCGCAACGTTCCACTCAATTTCAACAATATGCGATTGTTATGGTAGCATAATGCTAATTGGCTATGGATATAAAAAGCGAAAATACTGATTTTTTTATCTGCAAAGAACTGAGCAATCACGCAGTGCATATCTACTAAAAAAATGAAACTGCCATTTGATGGCGAATATAAGACAAAACAGTGATTGTTAAAGAGGAGGCTTTATAAAGATGCCATCTCCAGCTCATGAGAAGAGCCGCAGCAGAATTTGCCTTGAAGCCCAGACAACAGCTGAACCGTCCTTCCTAAAACACAGCAACATCAAAGAACTTTTCAATGCACATCTGTTGGTGCCACATTGCGACTGGCACTGCATGAGAAATCTCACTGTGCTCCTATGTTCTAGTATAAAATGATTTCTACCAAGATATTATACGTCAACCTACATTAGCAGTCAAAAATCTGGACACACAGATTTATTGTTATTTTTTATTCATAGTGAAGTCATCAAAACAAATGTAGGTATGGGAAATTAACCTACAAAAATCTCAATTTCTTTCTTGAAAGGTCCAATGTGTCAATTTATTTGAGCATCTATTCGCAGAAATGCCATGTATTATGCATAACTATGTCTTCAGAGGTACAGACCTTACACAATGAAGCGTTATGTTTTTATTACCAATGAGCTATTTCTATCTACATACACCACAGGTCCCCTTCAATAGAATTTGCCATGTTGTTTCTACAATAGCCCTAATCGGACAAACGCATTATCTCCTTCAGCAAAGATGCGAAAATGTGACGACATGTTTGTCCTGTGTCAGTTGCGTCAAATGGGGGAGATGAGTGGATTGAGCCTTTGGTTGCAATTCACAACCTCACCCGCTAGATGCTGCCAAATTTTGCACTGGACCTTTAAAGTATACAGCTTTGAAAACGTGGGACACATACGCTTTTAATTTATATGCAGCTAATTTAAACTCCTTATGCCTTATGCCCATACAGTAATGTGCAAATTTGTGATATTTGAATGATATTTTATCACCTAAATTATACAAAGGACTTTTATAATTATAGAATGAATGATCAGTAAAGGTGGTTGTGTGAGAGAGAGAGAGCTGGAAAGAGACAGAGCATAAAAAAGAGAGTGCATTTGCGTTTTCCCAGCCATCCTTGTCTGCTGATTTATGAGTGAACACCACACTATTGTTTACTGTTAATTGCTATTAAATTATACCACAGATTCATGCAAGATGACATTTTGGCTCAAGCAGATATACTGCTGGTTCCACTTTCAACCAGTGAATTCAAATAGCAGCAAGGCATGTAAATTTAAAAGTAAATATATCCATGTAAGAGTGGTAAAAAATAAAGAGAGAGAGAGAGAGAGAGAGAGAGAGAGAGAGAGAGAGAGAGGGACCAACCCATCATGTGCTGGATGTGACAGACACAGGTACAATCATCGAGGAGGTAGCTCGGGTGATGAGGAGACGAGACCTGGAGAAAACAATGGACCTGGACAGCACAACAATAGCTTAATTAGCAGGGTTAACATTATCAAAGCTTGAGGGAAAGAGTGGAAATATCAGACCCTGCCTAATATGGAAGCTTCTGGAAGATATGGCTGCCATAAGGTTCCATCATTGTGACGGCAGGGTGATTATGTTTGGTAATCTGATGCTCATTAAGACGGAAGCACTGGCATGATGTGATGGAGGAGATGGGTATCAGAGAAAAATACTGGAAAAGATGGAGGCACACACTAGTAATACACACAAAGGCTTAGTGAGCCTAGTCGTTGAAATCTGAGTGTTGGCACCCATCTTAGATTTATTACTTAAGGGAAACCTTGAATTTTGCATGACACTAAACTCAGATATTCAGATATCATCACATATTCTACTTGAGTAAAAGTGTTTCTGATGATTGGACACAAAAATGGGCTGCAAGTCTATTTAAGAAAAAACAATAACGGCGGTACCCATTGACCAGCACATATTATGTGTCTAAACAATCAAAGTGAATGGGTAACGCTGTTGTTTGGTTACAAACATTCTTCAAAATATCTTCTATAGAAAGTAATTGAAATTATCATTTGAAATGACGAGAGGGTGAGTAAATGATGACCGACTTTTCATTTTAAAGGTGAACTATCGCTTTAAGAACCATTGATTTAAAAAAGACAATTTACACTAAAGGTTAAAATACTCTAAAATAATTTTGCTCATATTTTGCCCAGATTTGTAGTCTTGACTTGCTGCAGAAAGTCCGTGCCAGCCTGCAGATTTGATCAATTAGTGTGTTTCTATCTGAAACGTTCAAAAAGTCTACAAGTGTACAATGTCTAGTTTAAAAAGTCTTCAAGTGTATTCCAGCCATTAGGCTTTCATTGCAGAACAGCAGAATAAACATAGACGATGTAACCCTTAAACCAGAGGGGAAAAACATGATGAGTCAAAAAATTACAAACCTGACCGCTAGGTTGAAGAAATCGAAAATGAACCTCCAACATATTTGATCCATCCTTGGATTTTGGGGTAAAACAAGCCAGAATAAGTTAATTTATAGCCAAACAATTGGGTTTGGTCAGATATCACTAGAAAGATCGTAAAAACATTTGTCCTACTTGTATAAATCATGTCAAGCTATTTTCATTCCTTGTTAACAAGAGTCAAAGACCGGGTCATATGACATCAGCCACTCTAAAAGCCCGTGAACACATCCCCTCACATTAAGCACCGGCAGTCAAGTTATTGTAACCGTACAGGAGCGTCTCTTTCCATTAGAACCACTCGAGAACTTCAGCTGTGCTAGAGAGCCTGATGTAAAAGAGTGAGGATCGATGGGCCGGATCAATCGCCTCCCTGGTGGCGGAGTTTTAAGTGCCAGGGCCCATGCTTGTACATCCGCATCAGGAGACCTGTCACGCTGTACTTACAATCAATTAAAGAAATTAGCCTCCTCACCCCCAGCCCTCCCCCTGCACTCCTCCCCACACGAGTTGACGGACAGGGGAGCAGAGACACGTCTCCCTCAACAGCTGCTTGTAAATGACATCAGTGTGGGAGAAACATCTGGAACGACACCTGCCAGCTCTATCTCGGCAGGGAGAGGAAGGGATGAAAAAAAGGCTCGGCGCTTGGTAAACAGGATATGTGCAGTCAAACGAGAGACATTCGTTCTGGTAAAGAGAAGGTGAGCAGCACGATGACAGAATATGGATGGATATGGAAAACATCTGTGCGAGGAGCGTAAAAAATTGGAGCGCTGGATTTAGAATCGTTTACGTGAACCGCATGTTAGTTACATATGCTAAAGTCAGGTGCATTCTTAACCTTACCTTCTATGGGGTAAATATGGCATTTATGTGCTTTTACCTCATTTCATCCCTCGTTGCATATATTACCTACCTACTACTCACACAAATAGTCAGAAGCTTTCCAGCTGTTGTAAACTCCGCCTACAGGTGCATCAGCCACACCCCTGGGCTCCCTGCTGTTCCGCTCACAGATCTGGTACAGCTGTGTGTCTCAGCAGCTCCCGCTTTCTAATCGCCCTGTATGGACAGGCAGGAAAGGGTGTCAGTGTTTGCAGGGTTTGAAGGTGACATGGATAAGTAGATAAAGCTTCAGAATGGTTATTCAGGCCACTGGTGAAGGATCCCAAGAGCCTTTCAACCCTCTCTGTATCTCTCTCTCTCTGTGTATATCTCCCTCTCACTGCAGCTATCCTTAACATCGTCCCCTCTCTCTTTTTCTCTCTCTCTTTCCCACACACACCCTCACCCAACGGCAGGGGAACGACCTGCAAGGTCGGAACCCTCAATGGACGTGCACGAGTCTCCGAAGAAACCTTATTCTAATTTCAGCGCTATTCCGTTCCACTCTTGCCCATGTAATAAATCTTGTTTGGTGACAAAACGTCCAATTAAGAAAGAATTGACACAAAAAGAAAGGTGTGTGAGGGAAGTATGAAAAAAAATACAAGAAGGAATGCTGCCTCAAGGACAAAGTCTGGCGCTAATGAACGTCAGTGGCATAATAATCGTAGTGATTGGGAAATAAGTTCTTAGGTTATGACGGAAAACGGGCAATATGCTCATTAGGACTTTAAAAGCGCTATGCCTTTAAATGCGAGCCGAGGGTAAAGGTGGCATTACAAAGCAAAACCAAACTGCTAAACTGAGTGACACATATGAAAATATTCAGCACTATATCTAACACATCCAGTTCTTATTCTGCTGCACAATACCCAAGACTGTGTTGTGACTGTACAGATACAGACCATGATGCACAGACTGCTGGGATAATTCTTTACCTTTGTTAAGAGTATGCAGAGCAAGTGCAATGAAGTGTCTATTGACTTGATGGATGAAACTCTGAGAATATATAGGCCAAAAGTGATGTCTAACTTTGTGTAACTGACGTTTTCGCTCTATATTCAATTATATTATTAAAGATGCATTGGAAATGTTGTATGCATAATGCATAGTGGTGCTTACAGTTTACACTGAGAAAGAATTTGGGAGGCCTGGCAAAAAAACACACAAGGCCCAGGAAATGACTACAAAAGAGAGGATCAACAAATATCAATTACAAATAAAAATGTAGTTGAAGTTCATTTAATTTCTATTCCTTTTTTGTATATTTGAATAATCCCCTTATTTGTTAATATGCTATGGATTGCCCTTTAGCCAGGAGCGGACTGACCGCTCCCCGAAACAGGAGACAACAGAGGGGGACCCCCCCCCGGAACACAAAACACAAGTGTAATTGGACCAGAACGCAATTGCGGACGAACGGTACAGATGGAGGGCCGATCTTGTCCAAGAAGTCCAGAGCCGTTTCTTAATTCCAGCCATATGATTTGTCTAATAAATTCCCTAAAAGTTTAGCTGTTTTTTTCATTTTGCACAGTTAAATTTAACCTGAGAAGGCATTAAAAGCAAAAATTCAGAATATGAATTTGGGATATCACTTTTGGCCACTAATATATCCCATTTACTATTATAACCATAGTATAATAGTTTCCTTTCTTTTGCTGTGTATACTTTGGATAAACGTGCCGCTTAAATTAATAAATGTATATAAAACAACAACAATCATAATAGTAATAATATCAATAATAATAATAATGATTCTTATTATGAATAGTCCATTATCATTTATGTTTATTTAATAATACTACAATTAATAATAATAATATTTCATTGTAACATTATTCTGATAATGAGTATATTTTTAACACTGTTCAAACATTCTATTGGTCCTAAAATTACTCTTCATTTTGTAGTAAATATGATCTGGGTGTGCTTTTGACAAGTGAAACTCATCCTGATGGTTGATTGTGTTCCATGCAATAGTTACATCATGAGATTAAAGAGAACAAAAGTCTCTCGTGAACAGAATACAACATAATAATAAACTGCACTAATTAACATTGGTCTAATCAGTCATTTGTTACTCATGCAAGCATTATTTGTCCAAAGCAACTTACTGCACACTAATTGCAAAGCCAGTCTCCATGGAGCAACATAGGGTCGAGTGTTCTGCTCAAGTGCACAATGGTGTAAGAGCAACATGACCTTGAGTTAAAGAGAGTTCACCCATATGACTTTTTTACTCTGTGAAACACAAAAGGCAAAATGTTGGGGCAGAATTTTCATTTTTGTACTTTCCTGTAGCTTGATAGAGCATTGCACAAAGTACATGGGTTTGATTCCCTGGGAATACACATACTAATAAAATGCATATCTTGAATGCACTGAAACATATTTTTGGATAAAAGCTGCCAAATGCATACATGTTAATGCAAATCTCCAGTTCTCCAATCCCCACAACCCATTAAGCTACCACCACTAAACGCAACATATGTCACATAATATACAGTATATATATATATATATATATATATATATATATATATATATATATATATATCATTTTACTTTAGGCTAATAAAAGGGATATTTGTAATAACTTAGATTCAGAGTCATAAAAGCAACACTGTATGGATCGAACACTGCAGGCCATACAGTACTGTATTTTTTTATAGGCAACTCATCTATCACGTGCACTGTACCGCTCACATATGTCAAATAACACATTCAAATCATTCCCGTCCATCCCGCATGTGTTAATGTATTGCTTTCAAACCCAAATATATTCCCATGTATCTCGAGACATCTTTTAACCTCAAGTGCTTAAGATGCCACTGTCCGGTGTAATACCTTGAACGCATCATGAATGTTTCATGAGAGGTGAGACTGTGGTCTGTGGAAATGAAACAAGATACGTTTTCCCATATTTCTCCACTGACATCAAAGCTCTTTAAAGTACAGAGTAGCACTTTTTGTGTCAATAAATGGCTTCGATATTAAAGGATTGTTTTCTCATTTCAGTAAGTGTTTTTTTTTACATTGGGCCAACATGAAAGGAAATGCAAATATCTCAAAATGGTGGTATATGAAGTCATGTTGTGAAGTATAGTTGTACTCCGTTCTGCAATCAAACTACCCCAAAGAAAGACATTTTTGGTACAGTTAAGATCTTTTACAGTATAAAGACATTCATAGGGTTTCTTGTAACAGAAGAAAAATTGAAAATAGAATATCAAGAACAGAAATAGATCAGAATTACCTTGAGAGAATAAAAAAACGACTTTGACCATTCTAGAGCACTGAGCTAGAAAAACAACAACAACAAAGAAATGTTTATATTGCCTGAAGACATTTTTCTTGTATTGTTTAAATCTAAATCAAATCTTTCAGTACTTAATAAGCTTAACATAACACATATGGAATATCTGTGCATGTGACATTCAACACAAGAACAATTACATTGGCTCAACAGAACCGCCTAATTCAACACACATGTGTATATTTTGCGCTAAATGAACCAAAGACAAGTTTTGCAAACCAAATGACTTTGAACTAAACACTTCCCTCGTAGTCCAAACGATCAGTTACTACCCGATCTCCGCAGCCCCATCGTGCGAATCAAAATTCCGTTGTGACATCACTGCCACGTCATCACCGTGACGACGCTCCCCCGTTGTAACAAATGGAGCCATCATTGTGGCTTGGAGTAGGTTGGTGCTCCCTCCCATTTACAAACTCTTTCATCAAATCCCACTGGGCCCTGCGTTGATTACTCCCGCAATTAGCAGTGTCAACTCCCCGATATGGATTAAGTGGTCATGTTTGGGTCTGGGAGCTAATTAGTCGTCTCTCTCTTTATGATTTGTTGATTAATTATGAATATTTAGTTAGGAAAAGGGATGTTAATTATTAATCAAAATTAAATTATCTGGTGTAATTAACCACAAAGTTTCCATTTTTTTAGCTTTCACAGGGCGTGTGTCTGCGCGCTGGATGTGAATGGGAAGCGCTGAACGAAGAGGGATTGAGTGGAGGGGGGAGTTATGACACGCAGCAAACTGTTAAGATTAACACAATGTTTGCATTGCATTTGGGACAGAGTACGGCGAGAATGTAATAGCATGGCGTATCATCAATCTGTCCCTACGTCAGTGCATCATTCTACATGTCCATTCGTCAATCATAGCTGTTCTTTTAGTGTAAACAGTCCTGGTTAACCCAGCTGAATCAAGACTCCATTTTTTCCCTCTGAACTGGAACCGTGAGGTGAGTAGGGTCCCGTGATGAAAACGTCCAAGAGGCGGGGCTCACCTTAGATTCAACTAGTGGCAGCACGAAACACCCGGTTCATCTCGGTGTCCTCAGTCATCCCCTTTATTTACATTACCTATGAATCAACCCTCCAATGATTATCTTCTGTTTACCTTGATGGCGATATTTATCACTGCGCTGTGGCTAAATATAGAAGTGAAGCCGTGGCACCCAGGGAGGTTTGGTTCAACTGTTGGTCTTTAGGCTGACAAGAGGCAGAATTCCTGATGAATGCTTCTTTTCATCTGTGGCTGTGTGTATTTGACTGAGTAAATATTTAGCCACATTGGAGTTGGCTGCTGATTCTACCCAGATGGACGGATTGATGCCTCAGTGGCAGAGCGTGCCAAAGACAATCCAGAGACCTTATGTAAGTATCGCCTGACTTTACAGAGCAGTTTGAGGGCTGAAGTGACTAAACGTTATTTGCAACTGATCCGGAATCATTTACTTTTAGCTGTCTATCATCCCCATCTATTATGAATGATGCTACATTCTGAACCATGAGGCCTGAAAATATGTTGTAACGTAAAGGCTTGTACAGTGTGGCGTATTGGTGGTTTTCCAAGAATGATTTCATGAGAAAGAGACAGAGAGATATCGCGGTCATTGAATTTCCATAATGTTGGATGACATCATGAAACACTCTAATACAAGGAAATCTGGTTTAAGGCTCAGTATTAATCTCATTACAGCAATGTTTGTTTGTTTTGTCTAGAAGGACAATTCCGTAATGACTGAACAAATAGCTAGTCATCATATTTATTGTCGCTCGTAAACGGCACGCGTTCGTTCACATTTATATCAATTCGCTGTAATCGCAAACATATTTGGATACATGGAGAGGGTCAATGAGTGGAGACGTAGGCGCTTTTTATCAATTCACCCATTTAAATGCATTTCTTTATACATTTCTCACCTTTAATTTTCCATCGGGGACTGTGACAAGATCGAGGAGATAATCGGATTTATCATAATCACCAAAAGCAATGCATGACGTGGCCAATTTACATGAAATAAATATAAGCAGGGATAAATCGTGCCTCAGAGCTGTTCTTCACGGAATCAGACCTGCAGGTAAATCTGAATGACAGAGCATAAAGAATGGAAACAAACAGGAGAAAGAGAGAGAGAGTGAGAGAGAGAGAGAGAGAGAGAGAGAGAGAGAGAGAGAGAATAACCTCAATTAGGGACAAATTGTATGGCAGCTACCATACCAGCGGAAAGTAGCCAACGTCTTTAAGTTGACATAATTGTGTATATGACTCATCTTGCACTTTGGTCCACTTAAATGCTCTCTAGAATTCCCACATACAAAACACTACCTTAAACATAATGGAAGTGACATATTTAAAAAAAACTATATGCTTTACTCTACTAAAGGTAACGGTAATATTACGTGAAACTATTTAAAATAAGGAGTTTTAATTTTAAAGCCGTGGGATCAATGAAATATACTGTTTAAATTGTGTAAATGTAAGTAAAAAAGACGGGAAATCAATGAAATATACTGTTTAAATTGTTTAAATGTAAGTAAAAAAGTAAGTCAATCTGAGTAATTTAAATATATCTATTGTAATTCACCAAAAATATAAAAGAGGTCATATGACATAGCTAAAACTAATATTAGCGTTTGAGTTAAATGTAATGCAATGTGTATACACGATTTAAGGTGCAAAACGTTGTATTTTCCACATACCGTGCGTGTTTGAATCGCAAGTGTGTTACGGAAATGTAACGCCTCTTACCATATTTGGAACATCAGGTTCCAAAGCAACTGTACTGACAGGTACGCCCACCTTACTTTTGCGTATACATTTGGGCGGCCTTAGTCAAATCATACCACGAACCGACGAAGATTTGTGGGGGTGTGGTTACACGAGGCATTTCAGGGAAGTCTGGGTGAGCGTTAGCTTTTAGATAGACACTTTTTAGTTCTGACACTTTAATTTTTGCAATTTTACGTGTCTAATACATGCATGCGCAACTTATAAACACCAAAGATACAGGAAAACACATATTCGCGCCATATGACCCCTTAAAGTGTACATTAAAAATATATATTTTTTAATTAAATACGTATTTTATTCATTAAATAAACTAAATCAATATATCTTAATTTAGTTTAATTAAGTGTTGGATTTTTTATCAAATGTTTAAATATGCACCACAGAAGAAATCAATTTAATGATTTTAAAAGTTTGTATTAAGTTAATATAACTGCTTATTTTGTGATATTTACTAAGCCACATTAATTATATTTAAAGATGCAATACCGCATCTCTCCTACCATTTTAAACTTGTCAACCCATTTTTGACAGTCTTTAACCTAGGGACAGAAAATATCTAAAATTATATTTAGAATATACAGAAATCAATTACATTTACAAAATTCAGTCTTCAAAAAAATAATGGTGACTGGTCACATCCAAATTTTTGGCACCATTACAAATTGTCATAACAGACAAAATGTTAAGCAGTTAAAACAAAATGTCAAACATTTCTATATCTAAAAATCACTTTTTATTGAGTGTTTGCACAAACGTTTATCAGGGTCATCAGAAACAGGGCCGTTCCATTAGATCAAATCAACTCCAGCTCAAACCTAATACTTATAAGACCCCCGCCCATCCCTTTAATATGCCAGAACTTCACTTTTTCTTTGTGCGTGTGCACGGATACACCGCAGACACATGAAGCGCCTGATTGGTTGTGAAACACGGAGGCTGAAAAACGAGCACACTTTCTAAACCCGATTAGGGGCGGAAGCCATTTTGTCTTCTCTCCTTTGCTTTTCGCTAATTACACAGAAGCTTCAAAAGAAATTATACACGTCGTGACTGACCCCAAAGTGACGGCTATAGAGCCGTGCTGTGCTATTGGTGTGTTGTGAAATGACAGTATTATATTAGAATTAGGGTCCAGACGAGATTCCTCAGAAAGAACCATTGTGTATAATATAATCGTTGCAGAAACATACAAATGACGGACTCACCGTATCATTGTTTCATGATCAAAATGAAATTACTACGGTGTCTTTGGCTCGGCTCTTCACGGCTCCTTTTGTTTCCCTGCCCTGTTCCAGAGGCATTGATTTCCTACAGGCCTGAATTAGCATTCGTCTTTCTTTCTCTCTCATTAATCAATTTACACACTCTCTCTTTCTCTAATTGCTGGCCGATGCTGGTTATTAAAAGCCCTTTCTGAATACTCTACGGATAAGCCAAGCACAAATCCCCACTCCACTGCAGCAAAACGCCTTTTCTCTTTCCTCCACCGTCGAATGTTTCCTGTTATTCGTTAAACGGCGGCAACATGTTAAGAGAATTGTAATGCTCAGTCCACATTCGTCCGCAATGAGGTGTAGGTGAACGTTGTAAGTGGCAGAACCCTCAGGAATGTCGATCTAGTCATACTTGGAAATTGCGAGGGGATGAATTACATTCAGATATAGGAAACTAAGAAAAATCCAGCTTATCTTTTGTGTAAGTTTCAAATATTTGTTTACATGCGTAGCGAAAAGCTGTAAAAGTGAGCAGATTATTATATCCAGTATTGAATTGACAGTTTTGACCTTTTCTTGGTTGATGTTCTCTCATAACATTGAAGTTTTTTGAGAGAACATTTTCATTAACTGAAGAAAATAACAGTGCTCGCAAGGCGGTAAAAGAACATCGTTACAATTTAAGCTAAGCTTAAGTTTCATGCTTTGGTTCAGCGTAAATAAAACAGTACATAAGAAACGGTTTGCCGTCATCATGACACTCAGAATGCATCTTGTTTTGTGTCGGCTGCACACAGGAATCAATGTAAATGTGGTTGTAAATGGTTACATGTATGGAATGAACCCAAGACCAATTACAATTCAGTATGGGACAAGGGACTGCGATAAAATTTACAGTGTCGGGGACTAAATCTGTATTACTTGGTCCTCTCTATCCTGGGATTAAGGCTGTACTATATAGAGGACCTTAATGGAGTCACTTTATCACAGGGCCCAGAACAATTTGGAAATGGCCGCACAAACAGATGTTATTTAATATACTACTGATACGGTAATGTGAACACTCTAGGATACATTTGTAACGCTGAAAAGTTAACATTTACTGTAACATTTTCAAACTTTAATTAAAGGAACAGTTCTCACAAAAATTGAAATGATGTCATCATTTACTCAGCCTAAATGTGTTTCAAATCTTTCAAAATTTCTTTGTTCTGATGAACGATATATGGAAGAATGCTTGTAACCAAACAGTTCCTGACCACCACTGACTTACGATAGTAGAAAATTTTATTTGGAAATATCTTTGAACACAAAAGAAGATATTTTGAAGCACTTCAAAAAGAACTGTGAGGTTACAGGCATTCTTTTAAATTTTTATCTCTGTGTTCAACATTCATAGAGACTTGAAACAACTTGAGGGTGAGTAAATGATGACAGAATTTTAACTTTAAGGATGTGAAAAATAGATCATATTTTTGGGGTAAACTTTCATTTCAAGTGTAAATGCATACAAATTTTGTCCTTTCTTTGGAATATCAATCCAGTCAACATTGCAAGCACTGTAATAATGATATTACACAGTGACTGAGGCTATTTGTGACTAACAGAATACGTTTGAGAATTTTAAAAAGCAGAAACACCAAAAACCAGACGGATGACTTCCTGTATAATAAAGCAACAGAACCAAGTAGTCCCCCAACAACCAGCACCCGGCACCCCTTCATCTCTTTCCCCAGCTGTCGGAACGAGAGAAATGTGTCATACTAAAGGGCCATTTTCTCCATGTGATCGAATCAAATCAGTCATAAATCTATTTGTTATTGACGAGGTAAAGAACACTCGCAGCCTCTGGCACAATACATGAACACACGCTCTCTCTCTCTCTTTCTATCTCCCTTTCTGTCTTTCCGCTTCTCAGTACATCACTCTGTGCTACGCTGAAGGCTAAAAACCAGAGTTATGTTCCTATAACAAAATATTTTCCAGAGGTCTAACAACTCATGATGTCCTGACTGCCCAAGTAATGGAAGTAAATGAATCTATAAATAATCCTTCTTTCTGACAACAAATTGAACTACCCACAATTCCTCCTTCCTTCCAGACGCATACGCGGTATGCTGCCCCTGTCAACCTCTCGCGCACACAACGCACGCACGAAAAGGCCAAGAGACTGGGGTAAACTTTTAAATAAACCGCACTGTTTTACTAAAAACGTGCCACGAGAGAGCGTGAATATATTGGCCCTAATCAGCCAAAATGGGTGATTCATTGGTTAATTTCAGCAACTGGGGCTATACATTATTCCAGGCCTGCCATGGCTAATTTCTGCCTTTGCAGACGGCGAGGATGACAAATGGAACGTCCGAGCGGCTACAAGTGAAAAAGCTCCATCATGCTTGCTCTCCCACTTGAGTTTTACTCACACTAATGATGTATACTAGCCTGCAACTACACTTGACCTGTGGATTATGTGGCAACGGAGGAAAAAATAAATGTTTACCCAGAGGTTTTTGTAAGAAATGAGTTGGGAAAATAGCCGAATACCTGTCAACTTTTGGAGTTTAATCTTACAAAGCAGAGTGTGACCATGGTTGACGTACAGTATTCTTTCTATAGGGCTTTACAGTTGGTGCATACAAATATTTTTGTAAAACAAGAGTGAATAAAGTGAATCAAGATGTTTGTTTTGGTTAGAAAAACATTAATTCTGGTTATTCATTACACTTATCACTTACTATATATATGTACAGTACGCATTTAAGAGACCATTTCAAAATTGTTTTCGGAATTTACTATCTTGGGTGTGTGTGTAGTAAAAATATCATTTTTGTTTCATTCTGTAAACTGCTAACAATATTCCTCCCAAATTTCAAATAAAAATATTTCTGATTTGCAGAAAACTAGAGAAATATGTGTTTTTTAGACCTCAAATATGGCAAGGAAAACAAGTTCATATTCACTTTTAAGCAATACAATATTTCAACATGCATTTAGTGACACAATAAAATCAATTGTGCGATAACCTACGTTTTATGTGTCTTGTCATTCTTTGTCTTTCACGTTGCTGTTGGATGACTTAATGTCACTCCTGGGGTTTGATTTTGTAAAAAAATTTAACAAATATTGGACTAGAATGCTGATTAAATGAACATTTTGATGGATTTCAAGTATCCAGTATTCCTCCATTAAAATGCTTATAAATGAAAAGCGAATGGACATTTTGGTCAGATAAAAATGGCAAGGCCCTTTATAACGGGACGATCTGGACACTACAGCCAAAGCCTCGCTGATGTCCCTCTGCAATGCATCGTGGGCCATGTTACCGCGTCCCCCTCCTGAGTGCTCTGAAATATCATATCAAATCAATGCGGACAGAGGCAGTGAGGCGCCAGTTCAGCGACCGCTGCGAGGTCAGCGCAGCCAAAAACAGACATAACAAATGCAAATGCTAAACAGGGCTAAAGGTGAAGAATGGCTGCGTCTCCTGAGCCCTGATGGAGTGACGCGAAACGAAGCTGTTCTGAGAAACGAGCGCAGGATGAATGTGCTATCAGTCCTGCTAATGGTGCTCGGGGATGTAGATATCTGAGACCACCTCCTAACTTTGGGCTTCTGAGAGACTGACCGATCAATCCATCCAGCTTTGTCAAACAGGATGGTGGCCGTATCAAGCAACAACTCGTGATGGTTTTATCTGCAAATACAAGGTGAACAGGCTTGTTTAGAGGTGATCCCTAAATAACACATCAGTCACACACTTCAGATGTCACAGGTGCACGCTGTTCTGATGAATAAAGATACATCGTCTGAAAAGAAGAGAGATGATTGGCTTTAAAAGAATTCATTTGACGACGAGGAAAAGGAGTGTGTGAACTGACCTCTGTGACCTCAGATGGAACAGTAAGTGCTGTATGAAGACAAGCAGGAATGAAGGTTTCATTGAGGGTCATGCTATATTTAAATACTGTATTGAAACACTAATGAGACTAAAAGCCCAAAGATGATTGTGGGGACAGAGAGAGAAAGTGGAATTAAAAGGAGAGTTCACCTAAACCTGAAGAAAATCCTGTCATCATTTACTCACCCTTATGTTGCTTTGAACTTGTCTGACCCTCTGTCTTCTGTAGAAAACTGAAGGAGACATTAAACAGACATACTGTAAGTCACTTTGAATGTATTTGTAAAATATTTTCTGCAAATATAAAAATGTTTATGTTTCACAACAAAAAATATACAGAGCGTAAGTAAATAACAAATGTTTTGTTAATTTTAAATATTTTTTTAAGTTGAATGTAATAACTACAGCACTTTAGAAAGTTGAACTTTTTCCATCTAAACAGGCTCTGACGCACCTAGAAAAAAGTGCACGTCGCACCATAGGCACATGTCTACATTTAAAATAACGAACTTGTCGTTATTCCTGTTAAAAACATTTCTGCTGATATTGCATATTAAATTGATATTAAAGTTAATTCTTTAGACAATGATAAAAAATCTTAATGTTTAGTTGTACCTACACATAAAGCTGCAAGACAAAATGTGTAACAGACTAGACTTTTAAGTTTATTATCCTTCTCATAAAAAGTAAATCATTAAAAATGTGATTAATTTATACTTTTTTTGTGTACGGTCTTGCAAACTGTACACCGGTGTACCATCTCTCACTACAATGGCTGTTATTTTACATAACACCAAAGCTAAATGGAAAAGAGTGAGAGCCATACAGAGAGAGATATCAGGTGTGAGCTCCTGCTCCGCTGGCCCCTGGTACTCCTCTCTCGCCGCGGGGCCAGCTATTATTATTAACATCATTTGTCTGTATCATTCGGCCGGCACCTCTGCTTTCAGCCGGCGCTATGAAGACAACATGTTAATAAACGAGAACAGCCGCCACTCTGCCATCTGACCTGCTCCTCATCCGCCGTCCCCAGCCTCCTACCCCTTCTCCTCCCCCCTCCCCACATCCCCAAAAGGGACGGAACGCCGATTTGTTTTCCAGCAGGCTCCCCCACTCCATTGTTGTTTGCACTAAAGGGGACAAATTCAATTCATTCTTATGACAAGGATTCACTGATACAGGAAAGGAAGAAAGAGAGAGAGAGTACAAGAAGCAGGGGTGGGTGAAGAAAGAGTTTTGCCCAGGAGGGAACAAACAAACACAAAAAAAAGATAAAAAAGGAGAGGAAAAAAAGTTGCTGAATTCGAGGTATCGCGCAAAGGTGCGAAGTGGAGGGGGGTTCGAGGAAGATGGATAAACCGTTTGTGTTTTCTAGATGCGGATTGATGTGGTGGGCCGATATCGTGGTCTCGGCGGACGTGGTCATCTGGCACTCCAGAGCTCTGCAAATGAAGCAGTCTGTGTTCAAGCCCACCTCTCAGGGGTTCTTGGAAGGGGAAGTCTTTAGTCCTGAGAATAAATATGATGCACGACATTGCTTAAGATAAAACATAAATAAACACAAACAAACTCTGTTGCTGGGTCAAAGCCTTGTGATTAATGGCACTTGGGACGTTTATATAGATATAACTGAATGAGACCCTGAGCCTAATTCACAGCTGGTGTGGTCTGTGCATACTGACCTTCATGAGATCTCTCGATGTGTCCAGGTGCTCTTCGCTTTTGCCTTTGACCCACAACCTGCTTTATACCGCTCAGCACATGCCCAATAAACTACTGGAGACCTTAGGCTGGTACATCATTGGAATACAGTATACTATTATTTAAGTAATATGTAAAACAATTCTGTAGAAATTACAGTATTACTGGCAGCAGTTTGCAAGTAACTTACTATAGATTTACCTTTATGTAATTTACTAGCAACAGTTCTTCAAAGATAAATGATCCTTAAAACATTATTAAAACTTACAGACAAAAACTATAAAATGCAAAGCATTCTGGGAACCAAAATTTGAAAAAAACTGTAAAAGGTTTATGTGGATTTTTCTGTAACGATAAAGACTTGTTGATGTTTAATATTCATTTATCTTTGAACAAACTGTTGCCAAAAAACTAGATAAATATAAATCTACGTTAGTTACTGGCAACTTGCTGCATAACTACAGCAAAAACGTTAACAGTGTACTCTTAAACTTTAAAGTTTCGTTATTTTTACAGCCGACAAAGACAAAAGCATGTAAGGGTAACACTTTACATTAAGATACCCTTTATGAAGCATTAATAAATGTGTTCATAAATGATTAATAAGAAATTTACAAATGCATTATAAAACATACAAGACACCCTTTATAAAGTATTTATAACTGCATAAATAAAAAGGGGGGTTCTAACGAAATACCTGCCAAATAGTGAGCAGGTTAAAGAAAAACAACATAACCCTACAATTTCCAGTCTGACAGCCTATATTTGCAAACAACATCAAGATAATAATGAATCTGCTTTTGAGTCAAATAAATGATAAATAAATCATTTATAACACGTGAGTTAAACATTGCTCACTATTAGGCAAGTTATAACTGCTTCATAATGCATTTGCAAATGACTTATTTATCATGAATGAAAACATTTATAAATGCTTTATAAAGGGTACCTTAATGTAAAGTGTTACCCATGTAAGCATACTATTATTTACATTTACAGTGTTCTTTAAACTGAACTCAATGTGCATGCTTTAAATCTGTTTTTCGCTGTTGAATCATTCCAGTGAAACCTTTCCAAAACAAAAACAAAACGAGTACCTTTAATCTAATTAAACACATATATCAATATTTGCGAAAAGCCACAAAATAAATATAATTTAAAAGCATTACAATTGCTTTTTATGAAATTTGTGTACGGGTCAGGAAGCATGATTAATTGCCTGGTTTTTATTGCATTCTTTTTTTTATCATTAATCACACTTAACGCATTAAATTCAAGTCCCAAACAAACAAAACCACCCGAGTTGACTGATAGCACTGCAATTGTATTGATGGCACAAGTTTATTGGCATTTCCTGCATCACCCTTTAATTGCTCCTGTTCGTTCCGTCCCGAGGTGATTGTCCACACACAACACAGAAGGCGTTTTCTTCCGAGTCACTTTGGTTAGAGAGGGAAATAAATGAAAAATGTATTTATTAAGCTCTACCTATTGGACCATTGATTTTAACTGTATACATCCTCTTGTCACGGCGAAACTAAACTGGTTATTGTTTTTGGTCTCACTTTGCGTGATACAAACACATTTCTAAATCAGAATGAGAAAGCAGACACATTAACTTGTTTTGCTTCTTTGGGGTGAAGTCAGACACTTGCCGAGAAAGAAAAACATAGAAAGCAAAAAGTAATAGAAAAGAATCAATGTAACCGCACAGCTAACATCAGTTATTTTTCTGCCACTGTACAAATGAATCTGCATCCAACCGGAAATGTGCCACAATAGTATCGAGTCATAAAAATACTGTACATTACAAAATGGTAAGCAATAAACTAATGTAAACTGAATGACTGAACATGCCTTTTCCGCACAGCCTGGGGGCGAAAGGTAATATCGGCAACAGAAATTAATATTTCAGCTCTGTGCTTGCTTGAAATGACAGAAGAATTAGGGGTTAATTTAAATGTATGTCTTAAGCTCAGTTGAGCTTGCAAATGTCCGTGGTTTTACATTCGCAGCTTGTCACTTTTTTATGTTTGAAAACTTTTCATTCTTTTCGCAAAGAGCAAACGACCATGTGTGTGAGAGGGAGAAATAATAGAAAGCTAGTGAATCCCCGTGAACCTCTCTATGTGAACTGTCACATTAATAACCCTATGCTGGTATTCAAATTTTCTGTCGAAAGCTAAAGAAAGATTGAGTGCCCTGCTGTTGCGCAGCCAAGATTGAAGACATGTCTCATTGACATTGTTAAAAGTTTATGAAAATATATGAATCCTCAAATGCCATTGGCTCCAACTCTGCCCACTTCTATAAGAAATCGGTCTTTTAATCAAAATGATTGAATACCGCAAGGTTGAACTCAGGAATATGAATAAAAGTGGATGTGGTGGAGGTGGAGGGGGAGTGACGGGTACAACAGTGCACTTGTATGCGAAGAGAATCACCCGCGTTGTATTATTTCCATGTACGAGCAGATGCAACACTCGACCCTCTTTATTTCACTCTAATCTTTTGCTGTTGAATATCATCCACCCAAGGCCATTCTAGGTTTTCAGTCAGGGGATGGAGACCACATACCTGAAGAAATGAGATCTTTTCAGACGGACAGACGTCTATAACGCATCCATCTACAGAAAGTAGATAAACAGACAGATCTAAAACTAAATGAACTAAAAGAAATAAACAAAAGTAAAATTGATAGTTGCATTATAATCTCAGAATAGACATCAAACACATACATGCTTCTCTCATTTAGTCCACATTTGATAATCATCTAAGAGACAAAAATGTACATTAAAATAATAACACTGGTCAAGTCATAGGCACAGTGCTTGAACACGTACAACTGCAGCTGCCGCTAGATGATTCCCCGCTATTTTCCACTGTTTGTTTCTTTGACACTTTGAATCAAAGTAAAATGCCTGATGCCTGTGTGTACGTTTAGCTTAAACTGGCATATGGCACATTGATGAGAGTTCAGCCGTGTGCGGGTGCCACTTTTCCCTTCACTGTCATGGGAGGGAGGTGAAGAGGCAGAGAAGGCCGCACACGGCTCAACGCCTGTCAGCCGCAGCCAGATAACCAGCCGTAAAAGATGCCGGGCCAAACGGGCTAATGGAAACTGTGTGATTCCCACTGGAGCATCGGATCAAAACACGGCACCAAAACCTTTACAGGGAATCATTGTCGTCACGTGTTGGGGTTAGACTAGCAGCCTCTTATTTGTTTGTCAAACGCTGAACAGCAGCTGCCGAAAAATCAGAGGGGATGAAAAAGGGAAGGAGGGAAAACATTTACAAATACCACCCCAAAGTCTTTGATACCACACACATGCTTTCTTAAAGGGACAGTTCACCCAAAAATGAAATCTCACCACTGCATGTCTTTAAGACTACATACAGTATGTGTAATTGATTTCTTTATGTGGATGCATTTAACCTTTGCGGTTTTACATGGCGCTACACGGCGGATGTCACAAAGCATTTTGAAGGAATTCTAAATGTGTGCACGCTCACACGCGAGCACGTCAAACTCTGAAACCTGAGAATGCTATTACCCCTCTCAGGTGCAGATAATAATGACCAGGGGCGGAAAGAAGGGGGAAACGTGACCGTGTGGAGGTATATAAATGAAAGGAGGGAAAGAGTGATTGAGCACCTCGTGTTTGAGGAAACTGTCCCGTCTGTTCGGCTCTCCCTCTGCACTCTATCATTGGCGTGGACGGACCATGACCACTAGAGAAAAGAGATAGAGAAAGAGCAAAATATAAAGGCACAGGGACATTTCTTTGTACAGAATACTCCAATGAGACTCCAATTGAACATGCCAGGACAGAATTTAAGTAAAAAAAATTATAAAATATTGGAAAACTGGTCAAATGAGCCATATAGTAATTAATAGGTAACATTATCTAGTACTAAAACACTTGGTTAATGTTATAAGAAAAATAAACTTCACTTTTTTCAGACACGGGGCTTATTATCTTACACAAGTTTGCTACTCAATTAAATGTCATGTTTGAATGATGATTTGATATTTTTACAGGAAAACAAGACAACAGTATTGTGATGTTTGTGTATCGTGCTATTTTACTGAACGGCTGTCTCTTCTCTTACCTGTATGCAGTTTATTTCTGTGAATGACACACTTGTATGTGAAAATACTGCAAAACAATTTACATTTATGCCTGAAAGTTTCAATTTACCTTGACTCCTCCCATAAAAAAATATGACAAAACAAACTGACAGATATTTATTAAGCCACAAATAAACTCATCAAAAACCGTTTACAATGAGGTGTGTATGTAGCTTACCGTATATAAACTGTCTAGTTGTTTGACATGTACTATCTAGTATGTACTATTGCGCAGTCGAATGCCAACTTAAATGCATCCTGAGACGTCCTCGAACATGGTTTTGATTGGGAGTCGTCCCTTTTGAAACCTGTCTCTGAATCTTTTAAGGCCATCAGATTTTAAAACACATCTTCAAAGCTGCGAGAGAACCATCAGTAAATGAGGTGATAAATCTATTTTTGCCTTCATCGCTGTACGTGTCTTTTGAGTGTGCCGCTGATGAGTGGTAAATTGGAAATTATTCAGAGAGGTAACGCACACTTAGATGCAGTTTCATTATACTCTGTCAGTCACAGGAGACGGATAAATTACTCACATGTCAATCTAACCATCAAATGGCCGACAGGGGATTGTGGGATTGATCAATGGAGGAGAAAAAGATCCACTGTAATTCCTGTCTATGTGACGGTGTGAATAAATCAAAGGTCTGTTGAACATTAACCCCTTCTTTACCTGCATTTGTGACGCACGGACAGGAACAAAGTACAAATTGCAGATCAAACCGAAATGAGCGAGATCAAAAACACAATTAAAAAGTCTTCTCGGTGGGCTGTTAAGACCTGATGAGGTATTTGCTGTGATGTTGAAGTTTTCCGTGTGGCTTTTAATGGGAGCAAGGTTGCGTTGGATGCTGTTTAATGGTAGGGGAGAGAGGAAACACCTCTCGTGTTCAATAGCAAATTAATTGCTACGATTAGTCATTGGTCGACTTCCCTAACGCAGCTCTTTGGAGAGCTGGATTCAGCCTCTCAAATCCTCTCATTTGTAATTGGCTGTCTGCTTGAATAATTGATTGGAACAAATGTGAACTGGACGAGAAAGTCTGAGTGTCCTCCATCACATGCACACACACACACACACACACAAACACGCACACAAACACACATTATGAGTCACTCGTGGTTTAACTCGGATGCAAAGTGTCTGAAAAATAATTCTTGAACATGTAGAACATCAACATCATGCTTTACAAAATATGTACAAACTAGTTCTACATTTCTACTTTTCCCTCCTCATTATCTGCATTTATTTTATATTTACTGCATTAAATGCATTATATGCACATACACTGTCAAACTTGAGAACTGTCCCTTAATCTTTTTATAAAAAGATTCTTACATTCTGGTAAGATTCTGCCTTATAAAAACCAATGATGAGTTTGATTCAGATTCCATCCTATACTGTACTAAAAGCATGTATCTTCATATTTCATGATTTGTATTTTTTGCCATACGTTATTTTTATTATTATTAGTCACCATTTCATCATTGGGTTTTGCAAATATCTAATAAACAAAGTAATGTAGTGTGTATTTTACGTTTCCTGAAAAACAGTGAATTTGGACAAATGAGGTGTCAGGAAAACTGGAAAACAACATTTTAGCAACCTCGATGTATATAAAACTTTACATTAAACACAGGGTCTCAACAGTTAAAAAGGAAATTCTTAAAAAACAGAGTATATTGCAAATTCTTCCAAAGCATATTAGTCATTAATGTTATTAAACGCCATGACGTTCTTAAAAATTTATGTTTTTCCATGAACACTGACTCCTTTGCATTTTTAATGAAAAATATATGCACCCAGGTCTTAATTATCTCCTAATTTTAAAGACAGCATAAGAGAGGGTTTGTGGACCGCATGAAGGTCACAGGCTCACAGCAATGCTATATTTATATAATGCAATTTAACCAGCCTTTTGCACAAAGACTTTCTTTGTTTTGTTCAGGTTTTCCTGAAAGAGTCCACCTCGGGCAGGTAACCTCTCTAGAGTCATACCGGGTTTACAAGACAAAAATATATATTGATATACCATGATGCAATGGAAAACCACTAAGGATGATCCTATACAAAACATTTTGGGATGTAAAAACATGTAAGTGTATGTTAAACATAATCTTATTGTGATTAATTGACCAACCATCAATCCTCATGGCGTACACATGCAGCTAAGTTCTCATGTGAACGTCAACACCGCTGTGTGCTGGGGGGAGGATTTAAAATTCATGAACAGTGATTTTAATGTTTTCTTGGCTACAGGCAAGTTAAAGAAACAATTAGCGTAGCACAGGCGCTAAGGTCCAACAAAATCAATAGTCCCTGATAGTATTGTAAGCCTATTGACCAAATCTTGCGGTTCACCTCAACCCCGTGCTGCAACAGACACCCATATAGGGGATTAAGCATTTCTGCCTGAGCAAATATATAGAAGGATAGCGGTGCATGGTTAAACAGCCTTCAGGAACGATAGGAATCAGACAACCCCTGACTGAGACAGATTGACGCAGAGGACTGGTTTGATCTGAGAGCGTTTCAGGGGATGAAGTCGCCTCGGGGGTATATTGTAGTTTTTTATTGTACTGTGTTTAATGAAGTGTGTATCTGAATGTGCTGCAGTGTATATTTCATATCAAATTAAAATATAGAATATTTGCAAATTGTGTTCTGTAAAATAAATATTACTGTAATACTGATGTTGATGCATAAATTCACTAAATTAAGATATTAAGATGAAAATGATGTATGAGAAAAGATGTAAATAGAAGGCCTTTTTTGACTCGTTCATCAAAAACAAAAAAAACTCAAATTAATATTTATATTATAGTAGCTCCGTGCTTTGAAAAAATAAGCCCAGGTGCACACACATCCACACAAACAAACAAATGTATTCACATGCAAATTCTTGAAACAAGTTCTGGGATGCTGTAGTTTGTGACATCTCTAGCACTTATTGAGACTTTGTGCGGCTCTGGGGGGTGTACAGAAAGCAAGCAGATGGACTAATGCTGGAGGATCTGGTTCTGTGGGCGTCGGTTTAAGTCGATGGCTCTGTGTGAGCTTTGAAAGAAATCTGGTGTGCTCTCACAGGTCCTGCAGTCTGGGCCCAAACAGATGTTCTGGAGATCGAACGAGAGAGAGCAGGCGAACAGGTGTCACTCCCACCTGAATGTGTACGGCGCACTGACCCCCACGCCCACACCTGTAAAACACTTCACCCCACCATATCATTACAAATGTATTTGCAAACAAACACTTAGGCACAAAGAAGCTCTATTCAAATTTCCAGCAAGCAGCATATTTTGTGTCTGTTCTGTACAGAATAGGCATCATCATATCTGACACACAACCTCTAATAGTGAATGATTTAAAATGCCTTAACATGCTTAAAATGGGATGACACGTATGCAATAATATACACATCATTTGAACTTATTACACACGTACACTCAGTAACGCACTCTGCTGTTCTCTATCAACCTCTCTTGCAGTAATGAACTCTTTCACTGCTTGAAAAATTGACCTTGAAGTTTAAGGATCTACTTATACAGCCTTAGATCTGTGTTGCTATGCAGGTATAGTGATTGTCGTCCTTTCAAAGTGAACTGAAGGTGATGTTTCCACCTGCATTTGCAACTGTGACCTATTGTGATCAATGACACATAAAATAACTGTGGTTATTGTAAAGTAGTCAGGCAGATTCAGTCTTATTAAGTCATATTTTTTCTTACCCTATCCTATAGGGTCCCTGGCAATGTTATCACAAGACCTTCCACAATACATACAGTTTTGCATGAAAAAGAATATCACTTAAAGTGGCAGTTTTTACATTTATTCAGCATTTTGTTATTTCAGACGTATGACTTTCTTTCTTCTGAAGAGCTCAAACGATATTTTGAAGATATTTGGTAACAGAACAACGGCAATACCCATTCACTTCCATTGTACAGACACAAAACCAATGCAAGTCAATGGGTACTGCTTTTTGTTCAGTTACCAACATTCTTCAAAATATCTAGTTGTTGTGATCTGCAGAAAAAAAAGGTTTCAAAGGTCAAGTGTTAAGACTCTGAAATTTATTGGGAAACTGATTTTTATTGTT
This sequence comes from Barbatula barbatula, assembly GCF_947034865.1. NCBI lineage: Eukaryota > Metazoa > Chordata > Actinopteri > Cypriniformes > Nemacheilidae > Barbatula > Barbatula barbatula. The sequence continues at coordinate 5,616,029 of NC_136784.1, forward strand.
TAGATTATTTAATATGACTGAATACAACTTACAACAAACCTCAATGAGTAGCTAAAAATGCTCTCTGTATTTTTGTAATATAAGGAAGTGGAACGCTGTTCTGGTCCTGTTGAGCCACCTTGTGCCTGCCTGCCACCATAAAGCTTTGAGAAAGCATGCCAGTAGTTGCTTTTTTGTTTGCAGACCCATCAGACAATATAAATGTATGCAAACTGCCAATTTAGATTTGTCTGGAGCTCTTTTGCTGTGATTTTAGAGAAAAACCCCATGAGGCCGGTGTTTGAGTAACACAAGATTCACTCAATGGCCTCAACACACCAGGCAGACACGCTAGATGCCCGTGAGTGCAATGCATTATGGATGCAGCTGCAACGCATCTCAACAAAGACATAATCTATTATGTAAATGAGCATTCTGTATGTCTGAGTTAAGTGGCTGTGAGCATGACAGTTCTGTCGTGGCGTGTTCGTTTTATTGTTGACTCATGGCATCCACGTAAACTAGCATCTTCAGTATATTGCTTTTTTCTATGTTGTTGTCAGATAATTTATTAGATGCGACTGTGTTTGATTTTTCATCTATAAACATTTACAATAAGCAAAGAAATGAATTAGTAAAAACAAAACTCCCTCCCTTGTTCACCAGACCGTTTAGAAAGATTATGCTGTAAAAATGGATCATTTACCGCAGATGAACGTCAGCATGAGCTATGCCAGTACATGAAGGTTAACCAATCACAACAGAAGTAATTTAAGCCTTAAAGGTACAGTAGAACAATTATGTTCTCAAAGTGGCAGTTCATAAAAAAATTTCAAGTAGAAATTCTGAAGAACATACATGCTGCTGTCAATATTTTCTAAAAGGCTGAATAAAAAACAAAAAGACATTTGTTCGAGGAAAAACATCTTAAATAATCTGAGGTAATTCATAAATATTTTGAGGATGTTCGTGGGTAATTCTATTTGTATTCCAAGAAAAATAAATCACGTGATTTTTGTGAAGACAACGAGTAAATTATGACAGTATTGTAATTTTTCGTAAATTCATTCCATGTTTTATTTAGGATTATTTAGGGAAAAAAATCAAAAATTGTAAAAAAGACTCACACTTACACCTGTAACCACACATTTTCGTGTATATTAATGTGTAAACTTGGCAACCGCAAACAGCCTTCAGTTTGAATTACAAACTTTTGTTTATTCCAAAAATAATTAATAATAAATGAAGCATTTTAAAGACCATTGGTCTTTTATTATAGCTCCGTTCTTTCCACTTTACAACATGTGGCCCCTCGTGAATTATTGTTTATACTTACAAACTAACAATATAAGTTGAATAATGAAAAAAATAAAAACGTTACAAAACTGTAGACATGGTCCCTTTAAAACAAATCAGAATGACAGTGCACCATTACCAGCAAACGGAAGCACTCTGCTTGCTGGGAATAACTTGAAAGTCACAAAACACAATCCTCGTCCTTCTATATGGACAGAATTCTCAATATCACCACACAGCTGCTATTCAGGGCTGATGGATGCTTTGTCTTTCTGTCAGTCTGTCTTTTTTCTCTTTAACCGATAATAATCCATAATGCAACCCAGATACAGTACAAGCCTCCTGCATTATTCAGAGAAAGTTTCTCCTTTGATTTATGTTCGTTCTCTCTGTCTCTCTCTCTCTCTTTCTGTATCCCTTCATTCTTTAAGTCCCTCTATGTCATCATGCAGCAGTTGCAGATAATGCAGTTGTGGAATGAGAAGATGAGAATACAGGTGCAGAGCGCGTATGTGTGTGTGCACGCCCGTGTGTATGATGTCGTCTCATACTGAATAATTATAGCAGCTCGGCCCAGGCAAATCCTCCCCAGAAGGCAGTGCGTCTGCAAGCCTTCCACCTGCCAAGCGCTAAACGCCGCCCCATCCATCAAAGACCCACTTGACAAATACATTCCATAATAGAAGTTTATTTTTATGGGGAGGCCGAATCACAGACCTTCCCATGCATACAAAAACGTGTCAGAATTATTTATGAGTGCTGCTGAGATGCACAATATGTCATATCAAAGTCTGGATTCGCTTCTCCACCCCACATGCCCCTGTCAATAGCCACACAGGCTATCAATAATGTGAAACAGCACAAAGATAAGCCCCCTGAACACAGGGTCACACAGAAAGGGGAGGACGGCCTCCACGGATGCCACACGCACGCATACAGGCTGAAATGCATTCACGACGATGCAGAAATCTGCAATACAAACACACACAGGAATTATACAATGTCTTTGAAGAGAGTTAACTTTTTTTGAAAGATTTTTCTACAGTAAATTTTCAAGACGCAATGTGGGTGTATGCAATCCGAATAGTTTTTTGGCATATATAGTACAACTTTATTTAAACATATATACGTTTAACCCCTCTTGTTCTGACTTCCCTAGCCAGGGCCTCTCCCCGTCCTCCCATAAATCACATCCTGATATCACGTAAACTGCCACACACAGATTTGTGGGAATGAAAATTAAGCATACAGTCTGGTGTGATGATAACAGCAGCTCTGACTTGGATGAAATGTAGAGCATTGTGCATTTTATAGCTTATACAATCTGCAACATTGCACACTGAAGGGCAATAAATAGACCAGCGACATTGCGTTTTACAAATATTTCTACCAGGGAGGCCTTGCTCGAAGCATTTACCTTCAAAGGCTATCAGTACTTTATAGCAGGACCATACGCATGACAAAATCAATCCCGTCTCTCGTGATGGCCCATGACATTGGGTGGCAGGGAACCTTCTAAAGGTACATTGGAATTCAATATCATTGACAATTCGTGTTCTTGAAAGTGTCAAATGCAGTTTCTAAGTTAGAGACCGAACCGGTTCCCAAGCACAAGTGTAATCACCTGTTTGATGTGATTTACAGTCCGCCTGTTTGAACGAGACCCAATACAAGTATGCAGATGGTTCGGTGAGTTTATCAGGCGGAGTCGCTAAGCAAACCCCTGCCACCTCCTTTTTAAATTCCTTTTTTCCATCCCTTGATCTATTATCGCTCAGTTTCACATTACTTTCTGCCTTTCTCCTCTTGCCTCCCGCCTTTCCCAGTGCATGCTGGGAACAGTGGGGGACAGTCGAGTCGCTGGCTTGTTTGCACACGGCTGTGTTGGCATGGTAAACGATAGCTGACTAAACATGCTTGTTAAGCTAGTGGTTGTTGTGAAGGAAATCCCTCTGTCTCCTTAATTACACGACAGAACACAAATTCATACATTGTGGTAAAATGTAGCTGTCTGATGGCTCCCGGTTATCCACGGTTATTTCTTTTTTTGGGCAAAAGGAGGGGGCAGGGTTTGAAGAAGAGCTTGTATTCGAACCATCTTTCATGAAGGAAGCTGATGTATTGTTCTAGAAAGATAGCAGCTAGTATAAATGATTACGTGAAGCTGGTCTGGGCTTTGTAATAAAAAGGGGGAGTATCAATTCACAGGTTTTTGGGCAGATAGCGATGCACCAGCTACAACGTGATCACAATCAGCAGCTCAGGACACATCTGTATTCCCTCGAAGCTCTAGAGTTGTGAGAGAGAGAGAGAGTAGTAGTAGTAGTAGCAGCATGAACAACAGAATTTTGCGCAAGATGCCAAATCCTATATTCTAAAGGTCTGACCATAGTGACAAATACTTACAAATGCCACTTATCGTAAACTCATAACTAAAAAATAATTGAACTAAACCAAACCAAACTAAAATAAACTGAACTGAACTGAACTGAACTGAACTGAACTGAACTGAACTGAACTGAACTGAACTGAACTAAACTAAACTAAACTGAACTGAATTAAACCGAACCGAACTAAACCAAAACTAAATTAAAATAAAATAAAATTATAAATACTGAAAATAAAATAAAATTGTATTAAATAATTTTCCAATCAAATAAACTATTAATCTAAAACCTTATTTTATTTTCTTTATAAGACTACTGTACCCACAAAAATATTTGGACCTTTTAATTTACATCTAAAGTTTGCTGCACTAGCTAAAAATAATTATAATATCAAGTCGGGCTATCAACATAAGGCGATTCATTACTTTCCAGAATAAAAGTTTGGTTTACATAATAAGTCTGTGTAGTGTGCATATAAATTTTGTATTTGTAAACACATACACATGGAATATTTACATGTATTTATTTATATTTACCAATAATTTAAGTTGTATAAAATAGAATCTTCATTCTTATATTTTTATTAAATATATGCATTTATGTAAATGTTTTTATAAATACAAAATTCAAATGTGTAGTACACAGACATATATTATGTGTAAACAAACTTTTATTCTTACATTCAAATGCTAGACCATTTATAACTTTTTTTCTCAAGGCAAGTTTAGGATGTAGCCTATGATGCCAGTCCTCTCCAGTCTAACACACTGACATTCATACATTTATTTCTTAAATACATATTTTGAAGGCCACTGTAAAAAAGCTTTTCAGGGCCTAGGCTGCAACAGTCCAAAAAATCTCCCAGTGATTTTAATCTGCCATCAAGTGATCCCGGCAAAGGCCCCTATTCCATATTCACAGCCACGGTGCCGAATTTAGCGGGACGCCGAGCAGAACAGCACAGCAACTCCTCCTCATCAGGCCTCACGGTCCGTGCACAGCGCCAGAACGAATTACGGATAAAGACTGGAAGTGACGCCTGTCTGTGCGTTTGAAATCATACTCTTCTTCCTGACAGGGAGAAAACCTTTGGCTTCATTTGTCTGCGGGAAAGGCCGCTACCTGAGTTTATTATGCAGTCTCACAGCAGGAAGGCAAAAGGGGATACGGAGAGGAGAAGGTGAAAAGATGTGGACGAAAGCGGAGAAATGGAAGAATGTTTCAGGGAGAAATGAAAGGATAGATTTTGGCAAGAGGCCCCCAGCAGGGCTGTAGTGGGACAGGGGGCGGCATGTTAAACTGCTTGATGACTGATGTGATGGCTCATCTATCTTGTTTCAGAGACAGAAAGGTACAACCCCCACACACATACACGTCAAGCATACCCTAAAAATAATGACAATGAGGAGGGAGAAAAATGTTGGGCCAGACTTAAACCTGATATTATTCCACATGAGAACCGAGGCTCAACATGTATGGAGCTCATGCAAACGACTGCACTACGTCTCTAACAAAGCCTTTTTTCTGAGCCCGCAGCTCTGACAGATAAACCAGCTGCAGGGCGGGCCGGAAACCAAATCCACATTTAGATTTCACCGATACGTTCATCAGGGCTGTTTAGTCTAAACTGCCAAAATGATGGTTCTGTCTATCATCACACACCCTGTATTTTGAAGTTAACGGCGAACGTCTTCACGGAGGTATGGGGGAAATATAACCGCGCAAAAATGAATAGACTGGCAGACTCTGCCTCTCCTCTTCCGTCTGATCTATCTCTTTCTTCTCGGTTACAGCATCGCCCATTATTACGCAGGATCTCCGAGCCCCACGATGAATGAGCTACATTCAAACCCACACATGCGTGAAAAAGGCCTCTTCCACCTCAGCCTCATCCAGTGTTGTAATCCACACACACACTCGCTACACCCACCGCACCTCTGCGATTCGCTTCTTTGATCTGATGTCAAAGCGTCCGTATGTGTGTTAAAACCACTTGTGAAAGAAATCGCTGCTACAATCTCTGGTTTAAACATTTATCTCCAGCAATTTCTCTCTTTCTCACTCATGCGCACGCACACACACGTTTACCCACAGAAGAACCCTCGGTCACATGTAAATGTAAAATTGAGCTGGTATGGGTAGTTCAAGGTACAATAAAATTGATGATCTTAAAAGAAGGGTTGCGACCCAAAAATAGGTAACAGATCTGTTCTGCAGGGGGAAAAGAATGATAAATTATTAAAAAAAATTAAAAGATTGTAAAAGTTGAACAAATTTGATGCTGTTATGTTGTCAAAAGCTTCACATAAATTCTACTATAGATTATTGATTTCTGCCAAAAAATAGATAAGGTTAATTATTTAAATAGAGTTTGGACTATTTTATCATTTTAATGATCGTCTGTAGAACAGAATGCCTGAATGCTTCTTATGTAAAAACACAAAAGAAGATATTTTCAAGAAATGTCTCTGTGGTTTTGCTTCAATGTAATGGCAGTCAATGAGCTCCAATGTTGTTTGGTTGCCAATATTCTTTAAAATATCTTCTTTTGTGTTCTGCAGAAGAAAGAAAGTCATATAGGTTAAGAATGACATGAAGGTGAATGAATGATGAAACCAAACAAGAAGAAAATCATTGCACTACACATTTCAATTGCTTCAAGATATAGTTTAACTAAAAATGAATATTCTGTTATCATTTAGGCTACTCACCCTGTAAATGTGATTGACAGGGGCAAAATACACCACCAATGTCCCCCGGTACACAAACCACATGTGGTCAATGTCTTACAAGACATTCTCAGTTTATATACTTCATTAACCACTGGAGCAGGCTGATCATGTTCGCATGCGTCTGTGTGTGTGTGCATGCCTGTACCTGCGTAGCAGCTCCCAGGCTCATGCTGATGTCAGACAGGGGCTGAAGAGGGTTTGGACTATAAGAGGACGTAGAGATGTTGCGTCTCAGTGTGGGGGGATATTGCATTGTTGTTGAATTATGCATGGCCCCTGGAAGCGCGGGGCGACGCCTGGCCGTTGTCTTATGAGAGCTGACGGAGTGTCACTTCACATCATCAACGCCCCGGTACCGGAGCCCGGGACGGCCCGCCTGCCCGCCTCACGAGCAGATGAGAAGAGACGAGGCCCTGCCTGCCTACCACGCTGAACAATGGTCTACCGTCAGTGGTACTCTCCTTGACAGAATCATTCGAAAGACACCAGCCATCCTACCAGTCTTAATGATGTCTCAACCCCCACCCCTTCCTGCGGAGACAACAAAAATACACAGGACACGAAAAAAACAACGCTGAAAAACAACGTTGTGTAATGTTGAACAATGGCATATTCCGCGGCGTGTCTTGGTCGCGGATACGTAGCGCCTTCGCGTTGAATGAATTAAGCCAAGATTAAACAGTTTCTTGAACTGTTTTGACAAATAAGGTGACACCTCGGGTGAGAAGTTTTCAAAGTGACAGACGTAGCAATATCCTTCATCCTGCAATAAACAGCGTTCCCGCAAACAGCGGCTTCAATCTCCCATTAATGACTTTGATGCCAACCAGCTCTGTTAATGACTGTGACATCAGCATCTCTTAAAATACCTGGAAATTCAGCTGAATTCTGCAGGTCTGCAGACTAGCGAGGCTTGCGTGGGCACCAGCCATCTTCAAGGGGAATTTACAGTCGGTCGTAGGCGTAGACGTTTTAGTGCTCATCTGCTTGGCAGCCTTCTGTGGTGGAATCTTCTCGCCCGGGTGATTGACAGGGCAAGGTGGGGGTAGGATGCTAGTGATTCTGACTTGCTCTCTCCTCTTGTGCAGATGTTGAGCCGTTTAGGCTGTTTCCACACACATGGTTCTGATTTCCTAACATTTTATCGGGATAGAAACGCATCCCCAAGGCCTCCAAATCTTGTCCTACAGATGGTTCATTTAATAGGCAAAAACACTTTCTGATAAAGGTACATTCACACACACAACTGTCATTTGTAACACTTTCTTATTGGAAACAGCTGCTCATTTTCACAGGCGTTCTGACGGCCACTGTCATAGATATTGTACATATTTGTAGAGGCTCTATTGTGTTATTTGGAGTGTTATTTGGTGTTAACAAATGATTTGGAGATTAAGTCTGTGAAAACGATGGGGGTTGACTGCTTTTGTGCTTATTCTAAATCAATCTGTCTTGTGTGTTTAAAGTAAAATGTAAATTCTGCCTTTACTTTTCTTACATTTTAGTTGTTGTTATTAATGCCATTCCAAAAAATATTTACATCAAGCAAATTGACATTCAATTTACCATACAAGAAAGAAAGTGGAATAAAAAATTACAGAATTTTCATTTTCGGATGAGCCACCCCGTCAAAATAATCGCTAATTGAATATTTCGATACAAAATTGCAGCGAATTTTGGTTTATGAGCTCAACAAGTCTGTTCCTCCTCCCCTAACCATACGGATGACTCCATAAAGCGTGAATAAAATACCAAGCACATGCAGGAACTTTAAAACTTTATGTACCCTGGGATCATGGTGCTCCCCGAAGAGCCACACAGCATCAGTATGGTGGTGCGAAGTTTTGGCAGACGCTGTGTTTTCAGAAACAGACGTAAAAGTGTTTTCCAGCTCCCTTTTCGCTGACTTAATGGCCCCTGATAAATCAGTCAAAACCCAGGCCTGCGTCATTAAACGTAGCATGAGCCGGCTACAGAACAAAAACAAACACGCCAGCCGGGGCGGGAAACATTTAAACATCTTTAAACGGCCCTCAGGGGCACCAGGAGGCAGAATAAATAGCTAAAGCTCAGTCCATGCCACACACGCTAATGTCGACCTCCACAGGAAAAAGAGAGAGATGGGTCAATTTTCACAACATGGACTCTGTCCCTACGCTCTGAGGACAGTGAGGGATTTTGGATGTGGCCCACAGCAAAAACTGTGGCTGTGATTTTGGTCATTTCAAGATTTGACATCATGTTTTCAGCATTTCCTACTGTGCTCTCATGTAACATTCCGTATAACACCATTTTTTGCAAGTTGGGTGCTTTTTGCAGTTTTATTGATATTGAAAATGGAGAGATGACCGTAAATGACGGAGGCGACACAGCACTGGCCAGATTGAAACTCGTGTTTTCTATATGAGCACCACACAACATTAACCTTTTTACATAGTTATCTTCACTCAATATAGAGCATTGTGGTGTTTAAAAATAAATGTATAAAATCATACAAAAAAACTTAGTTGGGAGAGGGTGTACTTTTAGTCTAAAGCACATCGGTCAACGACTAGGCCATGGCTCAAACAGAACACCATAATTGACTATAATACAAATCAGAGATTACACATAGATACATACATTACAAGAATGGTGACAGCACAGGTTTATATATTTAGTGACTACTACACAGATGTGGGTGGGATTGCTATCAGGAAGAAAGAAATGGCCAAGTGGTTACGCTAATAATCTAAAAAGACAAAACAGATATTCATGATCTTTGATGCCTGTCATGAGTTCAATTGCTTTCACGTGCAAATATGTTCAATATGGTGCAAAAGACTGAGAAAGACAGGGTCAAATATACCAGGAAGTGCCTCAGTGTTTCCATTACTACATAACAGAGCCTCTTGGTTCACAATGTTGATGCTTCTCTCCTTCCCGCTTATGTACAAAGAACTTTGACAGCAAAAAGTCTCAAATTAACAGTGAAGCGGCTTTTAGATGTGCTCAACCATCTCCCCCGGCTTCACTGAACACTTATGATATTACTCACAGAAATCACATAAATGATGCCAAATGTGAGAAAAAGATACATCCCCCAGTGTGTTTCTAGAATTCAAAAAAAAATGTTCAATGCTCGAGCACAACTGGGTTATGTGTCAGTGAACAAGTGAAGACAAACATCTAGCAAGACTTCACAATGAATATATATGTGTTGAGGAAAACGTATTAAAAACAGGCCTCTTTAAATGTGCTAGTCTTGGCACGGGCAAACCGGGCCGGATCTGGACAGCATCAATCATAACCCAATTTGAATTCCCTCAGTATGCCTTTCATACATACAGCACACAGACACAAGACAGAGGGGAGAGAAAGAAAGAAAGAATGAAAGAGAGAAAGAGAGAAAGAAAGAAAGAAAGAAAGAAAGAAAGAAAGAAAGAAAGAAAGAAAGAAAGAAAAGAAAGAGAGAGAGAGAGAGAGAGAGAGAGAGAGAGAGAGACAGAATGAAAGAAAGAGAGAGAGAGAGAGAGAGAGAGAGAGAGAGAGAGAGAGAGAGACAGATAGAAAGATAGAAAGAAACAAAGAAACAAAGAAATAAATAAATTTTAAGGAAGAGACATCAATGGAGTGATAATAAGTAGTAAAGTACCACCTTCGAAAGGTTAATGGTGACAACAAATGTCTCCTTTAGTTTATACCTGAAATGACATTTAAATAATTACATCTTGTCCATACCTCAAATATTCCTAAACATCATGTAGTAATACACAGAAAAAACAGATGAACTAAAAAAACTTTATTATAAATCATTGTTTACTCACCATTGATTACCATATTATAAAGAATTACAATGATTTTTAAAAGTGCCCCAGAACTGTTTGCTTTCATACATTCTTTAAAACATCTTCTTTTGTGTTCAAATACATTTCTTAAGCTATATCCTACTATGGTATTCAATGGTGGCCAAGAACAGTTTGGAAGCTTTTTTCCAAATATCTGTCCCTGTGTTCATCAAAGTAAAGATATGTATACAGATTTGGAAGAACGTGAGGGTACTGTAAGTAAAAGAAGACAGAAATGTCATTTTTGCTTAACTGTTCCTTTAAGTTCAGTCATGACATTTATTTGGAACAATCAGGTAAATTACTTCAACTCATGCAAACTGTTGACTCTACAAACAGCTCAAATTTTCAAAGTCTTGGTATCAACTGATGCATCTAAACTATAAAGCAATCACACCATCACACATTGTAAAACAATCTTAACTCTCTTGGGTAGGCTAAGTGATCCAGCTTTAACAAAAAAAATCAAGATTCACATCTTAAAAACGCCCTCCATGTAAAAGAGCCATTTATGGAGTACAGTCATTACTTTCATGTTTATTCAACTCCCACCATTAAAAGTTCAATTACGTACCAACATACCAACCTGTTATTCTGCCCGAAATACTAAACAGATCTCAGACTAACTTGGAGAGGAGGGGGTGGCATACCTTACCCAGGCTAATTCGATGACTAGATTTCCCAGAAAATAATTAAGGAATCCGTGAAAAAGTGCCTGTAATATACTATCAATTTAGCAAGGCTTATTATTTAAAAGTTTGGAAAATACACACACAAGCACAACAATCTCCCTGCATCTTTATTTTTCTCCATTTCCGTGAAACCAGGAGATGCATAGCATTCAGAATCTAAACTGTAATGTGAACAAAATGCCCGAATTACCCAATCTCTCGATTAAATACTGTATGTGTACACAAGCTCCGCGTCCTGCGGCCCTCCTGTGTAAAATGACCCTCATTTGGAAGCAGTGTTTGGAGGCTGCAGTAATCGATCAAACATGATTAGGTTAAATGACATCACGAGGCAATGCCTGAGCTTGGCCGTGTGGCGACTCTCCTCCATGCCATGGTTACCAGCCTCCTTCGTAATTAAGAACATGTCTATTGTGCCCCAAAGCTGCGCAATTATGAGAGCGTTTACAGAGCCGAACATTCCTAATAAATGCTTGCTCATAATGACAATGCTGTGCCAAATCCTGGACCCCTTCGATGAGACGGGCATGTTGTACAACACCATTGAATCTTGCTGGAGCCCTAGCAGGTCAGCAAGTGTAAAATTCCCTGATAGTTTAAGGTTTTACAAAACCAGGAACCCTGAGCGTCTGTTCAATAAATAAAATATTTTTTACAGTACTGTACGATTGAGAAAGCAAAAACGTAAAAATACCACAAATAAAAAAACATTCACAAACTGAAGAGCAAACGTATGAACAAAAAAATGCATTGTATCAAGCATAAAAGTAGATAAGAAAACATTCGGGAAGTTGAGCGGATCCAGAAAAAGAGAGATGAGATGGGTTGCCATCAGTTGTCGTGAGTTTGTGAGTGAGACAGAGCTGTTCCCGTGTCTGCTGCCATGATGGTGGTTGATATAGATTAATGAGCAGGCAGAGAGTTCCTGCACACAACCATCAGCACCGCAACGGCCTTCACAGAGACTTCATCGATGCAAGGCACACAAACAGCACATAAGTGACTGCAGCACACTCTATACCGCGCAGAGACCCGGACGCAGGTGCTGCTGCATTGGTGTAAAACTATAGCATCAATCTCAACAGTTTCGATAGGTGTTACAGAGAGCTCATAGCCGTAATTGCTTTATGGGGACTTTATAGTGTTGTCTGTACAATAGTCGCCTGTCAGATAAGTTCCGACAAAAACAAATTTGTGAAAACAGCTGTTATGTTTTCTTAATAAATATGTCTTTAAGGAACATTTATTTAGCACTGTGGCGAGCAGAGACGGGACGAGAGCCGTGAGGGAAAGGCGCGAGGCCAGACACGTGAGTGATACCGAGTGTCAGCTGTGCGTGCACCGGTCTCGCATCTCTCACGGAGGAGCTCAGGAAGCATAAGAGAGGAGCGACAGGAGTGTATGACGAGAGAGGACCGGGCCCGGACATGTGTTTGTGAATATGTTTTATGGCCGGCAGTCTACCGTGAGATGGCTGCCGGTCTTTTACTTCCATGTTTGTTGTTTGTTTATTTAATTCAAGTTTTTTTAAATGTTCGCCGGTTCCCGCCTCCTTCCTTCCTTTTAATTGAACATCTTACAAGCACATTACAAGCACATGTTATTTCATGAAAAACTATAAAGAACTTGAGATGATTTTACTTCAGTAAGGAGGAAACCGTCGATCAAAACCTGTTTATGACTCTTTTTTCTGTGGAAAACAAAGAAGATATTTTGAGAAATATCCCAGTGGTTTTGTGTACTTACAATGGACGTCAGTGAGGTCCAATGTTGCTTGGTTGCCAAAATTCGTAAAAATTCTTCTTTTGTGCTCTGCAGAAGTAAGTCATACAAGTTACAAGTAAATAATGAAAGAATTTCCATTTTTGGTATAACTGTCTAATGTAATGTTTGGTTGTATCAGATAGGAAAACACTTCTTCAGGATCTTCAGCTCTGGCTAAAGTCCCATCTCCAGATCTGAGAGGCTTTAATGTCAGATCTGGTTAGCAAAATCCTGCGGATCAGATCAATATCTCGCTGGTTAAGGGAAGGGAGAGGCTCTTAGTGGCTGTCATTTTCAGGCCTGTGGGTTGTTTGTTTGTCAGTGTCAAATCAGCACTTCTGCTATATCGGCCCCTACAGGGCCAAACGCAATCACAGCAAGGAGAAAAAAGGTAAAGCCAATTTTTTGGTATACTTGGGCAGTCAACCCAAACTTTTATATTATTTTTTGCCATTCTGAAGTTTAAAATGCACACTGTGTGTGTTCCCCAGAAGAAAAGACTATAAATGACATGATGATGAGTTACAGTCGTATTTCTTTTTGAATGAATGAATTTATTCAAGTTGTTAAGGACAAACTGATGACAAAAGAAGAGCATTTTTATTTTAAATGTAAGTCTATAAACTTCACTATCTTCTACTGTACGTACAGTATGTACTGGTGATGTTCAAGATTATTGCCCAGCATGTGGGCCGTTGCCAAACCGCTCTTAACCACTCATGTTTACAGGCTTTTTGATGATTAGCGCCTCTGTTTACAGTGCTCGCGTTTTATGTACGTCTCGTAAAACAACACAAGTGGATGAAGTCCCGGCTCGTTTATTAACACGTCCCCAATGACAACAGTCACCCATGTCACATTCGCTTTGGCTGAAACAACTCCCAGTTCTGCTTTTAATTAGCGTATAGCATGCTATACGGGCCCTGCTAATGTTTAGAGCTTGGGTGAACATCATCGTGGCTAAGAAAGCGTTTACCAGGGCTCATCATCATTATTGCACATTGATAATTAATGTATAATGATTTAAAAAATTACCCCCTCGGTTATGAACGCTGGTGTGCGGGGGCAGGTACAAAAACAGTTTGATCTATGTCTTATTTTATGTAAACATATTAAATTTTGCTCAAGCGCTAACAAAGGTAATATGAAAAGAATATTGAGGGGCTGCGGTGACAGTGTTGCCGAGGGCACCGCGAGATTTCTCTGCTTGGAGTTGGGAGAGGTCATAAAATCCTCTGTGACGGGATGAACGTGATGCTGATTCATTTTCTTGTTGGACTGAAGCATAGAAGGGTCATTCTACGAAACGGGTGCCATTTGTGTCCCTCGTAAACTTTAACAATGATGAATTTAACAATGAACAGCTGATGCCAACTTTTAATGTCTGTTAATACAGACATTTATCTGCGCACATTGCCAAAAATTCTGCAACTTTATTACAGAACATTTTAATCTCTTCATATCTTTTTTGGCATGTTTCCACATTTCTCAACTTTATTAAGGACTTTTGGATGAAAATAAATACTATCATATATTATAATTCATAAAGTAATGAATATATTGAAATATTAATAAATTCTAACTTATGACATCATCGATAATTAACCAGGTTGGTCACCTCCATGACAACCTCCATGAGTTAAATTTTTTAAGCTTCTTAAAACGTCAAACCCGCTGTTATAATCTTATATAGTTTGTAAAGCTATTAAATGTCTATTTAATGTTTTAATTCTATTTTGATTTTCACACTAAAATCACCTAAACTAGCAAAGGCACCAGTTTCACGGAATGACCCAGAAGATATAATTGCTCAGTCTCGCTCAGCTCCGACTCAAAGACAATTGTCATCACTATTTTATCTTGAAAAAAGCTGAGCCATCAGCAATATTGAAGATCCTGAATTAATGTGATATTCCTCTCATCCCCAATCATAATTTCACCACCTATCATTTTGGTGTTCTGAGTCCATTTCTCGGTGTCAGTGAGTTGAGTCTTTCATCCCAGGTGGAGGTTTAATTCACGAAGAGATGAGAAATATTAAAACAGAGTAGGCGTCTTTCTGTCAGTCAGCCCTCTGTCTCAAATTGCCCGAGAGCTCTGCGGTAACGGCACTGAAGGGTGGCGGTCCATTTGATCTGCGGCTTTCAAAAGAAGAGCAAAGAGTGACCATCAGATATGATTTATCTCACCACAGGAGACTCACAGATTTTGTGACAGGCAGCAATCATATGCACCTTAATTCAATATCTGCTGTTAATAGGGTTTATATATATTGTATAAGGTTTAGCTTTTTTACACTTTTGACAATGGGCTATTCCTTCAAATACAAAACACTGATTTACTCTGGACTCACACAAATATAGATTACTGTCACACAAATATAGAATAAATTGTACTATATATTAGACAGCGTTTTGTAGAGTCAGTGCCAACCAGGCAGACCACAATTTTGAAAATGTTGTCTTGGCAATACGAAACTTAAACATTATAACGTGATCTAACACAGATGTTAAGTGCTGTCACTTAGGGAAATTCATGGGTTAAAAAATCAAGGATAAATCTTTAAGTGTTTTGCTAAGACAGGATACTATGAGATACTTGTGAATTTGAGAGGAATTCAAGCTCTCAAGGTGCAGTGGGATTGGATAGTGCCCACTTGTACTGTACATCTTCAAGATAATTCACTTTAGATATGTGTTTTGGGTGGTGTTTAACAATGTGACTTCTCAAAAGCCTCAAATCTTATTGGCTTAGTGTCTTCTGAATGGCTGTTATTGTGTCACACAGCCGTGATACATTCAGCGAGGACACAAATGACAAACTAACTAGGCAATGCCACTGGAAACTTGTGGCATTTCCTAGCAAGGACAAGTTGGCTTTATGATTTTCAAAGTGGGCCACGAACCAGATGCATCATCTTTCAAAATAAAAACATCCTACAAACTCCATTCAAAGAAAGGAACTTATACATTGGTCCGAAAGTTCCATCTGTAAACAAATGATGAAAGACCTTTTTACAGAATTAGGTTACATTTCTCAGCCATTTCTGCATATACTTGAACTGTGAGTCCATCATATTAAACTAGACATGTCAATGACGTGGTCTAAGTTTTTTAATCTTGATTGTTGAACACTTTCTGGTTTTTTTTCACATACAAAATTAACTTTTTAGTGAAGTGGGTTTTATAATGACATCCATTTAAACTTAAGTGCATCTCATGTGTTGAAACACTTTTGGGGGGACCACTGTAGTCTTAGTCTGTAAATTCATTCTGTAACTGAATAACTTAGTTAATAATAAATTACAAATTATTTAATACCTAGAATGACAGCGAGATAAAGTTAACAAAATAAATCTTTTCTCAAACCAATGCGAAAGAAAACAGACATCATAATACTTACCTTGGTGAGGACTGCCTTGTCTCATTACTGCGTTACAAACAGTGACATCTCTATCAAGCCTCCTTCCATTTCCACTTGACTGCCTGTGAGAAAGTAAAAACTCGGCTCCAACGTCAGCAATTAAAGGCTGATCACCAAATCACCCAGGTTTCCATTCAGGAGGGCTTAATTAGCTCACTGTACTGTTTTTCTGCCTCCTCGCAAAGAATCAACATGCTGCCTGCCTCAAGTGTGCTTTTTGACTCGGCATAAGAGCCACCATATTGGAGAAGTGTTAGATGTCACTAATTGCCAGGGATAAAAAGCTAGCGATCCTAACAGGCTTCAGAAACTACGTTTTCTCTACAGGAAGCAATCCTGTGTTCATCTCCCAAAGCTCTATAGTATAAACAGATGTCTTATTAACATTGCACCAGGTTATATGCCGGACTACCTGTACTTGCCAGGAGGAGGGAATGTCCCAGGAGATCTACCATTGTAGTTTAGCCTGCTGAGAAGCAGGTTTTAGACTTGAATAAGGTTCATGCTCTTGGTTACAATTATAGCATACTAAAGGAGAAATGTAGGTGTAGGTGGCTTCCAGCATTACTGTTGTGAGAGTGGCCCGGGAGAGAATATTGGGTATTGGGTACCGTACAAATATAAACAGGCCGATGTAAAAAACATATGCATCCTTTGTACACATATGTTTAGAGACAAACAAACATACTCTTGGCTCAAAGCATGTATTGTATTGTATTCTTTTGCTCCATGATGAATGAGACAGAGGGAAATAGTATGGAAGCAAAGAATAAATGATCACTCTCTCTTATCACCTTGCCAGCCACAATAAAGCTTCCGGTGCCAACAATAGTTCAAAGGGATGAAAGCTAAATTAGTTTTATTTTCGCTGCATTCTTCTACGTGTTTTACACCAAAACCCTGCTAACATCAGGCTAAACCTAGACATGAAGTGTTGCGGTATTATTGCATTACTTTTCTATCGCGGCACACAAAAAGTTGTTTTGAGACAACTCATGTTGGGTCACATGTGTAACATTTATGATGTAGCATACACACGTGAATTAAGTACGAAAGCAGCTTTAACTGCTTAAAACACAGATGTTTCATGTCATTCCAAACCTGTATGACTTTCTTTCTTCTGCAAAAGCAGATATCTTGAGGAATGTTGGTAACCAAACAACATTGGCCCCATTGACTTCCATTGTATAGACACAAAACCACCGAAGACATTTCTCAAAATATCTTCTTTCGTGTTCTACAGAAAAAAGATAAGTTGTAAACAACATGATGGTGGATAAATGAAGACAGAATTTTTTTCTTGGGTGGATTATACCTTCTAACTGCATTTTGTCCAACATCACATAGGATGGGTATTAACTTCAGTCTCAAAGTCTTCTAACTGTAGTTATTTCTGTAATAAATCATGAAAGCAACATTGCGTAGGATCTGCTAAATATTTAACAAGCGGCGAGGCATTTTTGCTATGCGTAAGCGATTGTGGAGACAATTTAAGATAACGTAAAGTCTGGCAATGCTTAAAAATGTGAAAACTGTAGCTGCTGATGTCCCAGTGGTCCAGTATTTCACACATTTATAGGTTAACGTCCATCTTAAGACAAAATTCTATACCATTTTCTGTCATTCATCCCCAACATAAATTTTTTGCTCATGCCAGTCTAAAACGTGTATCTTTGTGCCCGGCGGCCCAAAGATTCGTCATTTGAATCCACATATTTCCATTAACCATCAGTTTGCGGGAGCACACTTGTGTCTTCATTAAGGATCAGTAGTTACTAGGCTCATTGTTAAAGTTAACAGGCTCCCCAGACGCTACAGCCTTATAAACAGGTGCTCCCTGAGGCCTGCTTAAAATCTGAGAATGATAATGGCTTTGAGAGCTGGGAGACGTAATTGAAGCAAGTTTATCCCATAAGAATTAAGGGAACCATATCCAAAATAACTCAGTTCCTCAAGGACACACAAACACAGTGGGGAGAAGAAAAATATCCAGTGCGACACTATCGTGATTAACTGAAGCGAGGCAGCGAAATCACTGCTTGAATTTTACGGGCGGTCGAGTGTTCTCTCAAGGCGTGTTATAAAACCAGTGCCACAACAATGACATCAACACATGCAGAAGTGTTCGGAAATCTTTTTTGTTATTCAAGTTGGAACGGTGATTTGAAAATAAAATGCGGGGAAACTGGCTCTATCCACCTAAAGTGATATTTTACCCAAAAATGAAAGTTTTCACAATTTACTCACCCTCATTGTGATTTTAAACCTGTTTGACTTTCTTTCTTCTGCAGAACAGAAAAAATAAGATATTTTCAGCAATATTGGTAAACGAAAACCATTGGTCCCCATTGACTTGCATTGGGTTTGTGTCCAGGCAATGGGGACCAACGATTTTGAATTACCAACATTCTTCAAAATATCTTCTTTAAGTTTTGCAGAAGAAAGAAAGTCATACATGTTTAAAAGGGTGAGTAAATTATAGCAGAACTTTCACTCTCAGCATATTTTGTTATCTAATGCAATGATATTATACAATATGGCGTTGATGTAAAAAACCTTTTTGGGGCAACGGTATGGTGCTGGTGATGGTAAGAGCTTTATGGAAAATAAAGAATCAAAATAAAATAAAATTTTGGGGTAGAATCTACAGTGATGATAATTAGCTTTATATAAAAACAATAGAAGTCTATGGAATGTCAGGAAGTGTGTGTGTATTTGTGTACAAGGACACACAATAACACTCTTGAATCCTAAGCATTGGCACTGTTTTACATAAGTGTTTCACTTCCATAAATAACATAATTGTCATTTTTATAACCCAGAATGTAAAAGTCAGTGTATGTCAGAGGCACATCAGGGTGAAGACACTAAAAATACTAATTGGTTTTGCGACGTTCCTAAGGCCTGACTGCTCTTTAAACACGGCGTGAAGATTAGCTACTGTCTTTTTGACTGGTGACAGAAAAAGAAACAAAAATTAAATATGAAACCCTTTGGAATTTGCTTTTCTCCTTCCTTTGTTTGGACGGAATTGCAGCCGCTAATTAGAGTTGAAAAAGTGCGTTTCTGAGTTTGAAAAATCAGTGAAGTGAGCAGAAGACACGGGGAGGCCATTTGCATTTTTCTCTAGACTTACTCGTGTATCACAACAAGGTCAGCAGTGGGCTCTGTGACTAAGCTGGTGATTAAAACGTTCTAAACAAACGGGTTTTTTTTTGCAAAACTTTTCTAAAAAGGGATGAAATGAGTCCGTGCGTGGTCTTTTCTCGGAGCTTAACGAAGATGTCCGTTCGCCCCTGAGTAAATGGTTTTAAATGAGTCAACTTCAGCAACTAGTTTGAAATTACACAGTACGAGTACACAGTTCATAAACATTCAATGAAGAAAAGCGTGTTAATTATCCATGTAAAATTCATGCATATTTAAACATAAGCACCATAAGCCTGCACAAAATATCAAAGGGATGAAATAAAATGGGGATGAACAAGATCGGAGAGAGAGGAGACACCGTAATAAATGCAAAATTCACTTTAGCAGTAAAAACGAAATGGTAAAATATTTATCACGAGTGTCAACATTATATACAAGATCACCAGTTTGCAAGGCTCTCTGTGCATTCGTATTGTGTTTAAATTACTGACGTGCTCCACCATTTTAGGTCACCGGTTTGTAAAATCAAAACAATATTATCTCCCTCAGTTGATTTAATTGCTGATTGGTCCATTTCAATGAGATTAAAATGAATGCAAGCAGATTAATGAGGATGCTGGTCACATGACCAGGCTGTCTGGTGCCCATGTAAAATTTCCCCACATGGACGTTCAGCTCAACCAGCTGGGGCCCCACACAGCCCTGGGCTAACAAAATGTTAATTGGGCTTCAAAAATGCTATTTTATTTGCCACTATCTGTATATATCATTTAGCATCAGATGAGAAACAAAAGCATCTTTGACCCAGGCGTTCGGGCTTCTGATTGGATGAGACTGTTGCTTTTTCGCCGCTTCCTTTGATATCATTTTTATTCATTCATTCGCATGCCACTTGACACATCAATTAGATACAATCATAGCATAATAATCTTAATGATTGTTTTAAAATTAAAATGCCGTACTGTCTACAAATCTGCACGTAGAAGCGTGTTCGCACAAAACAAAACAGATAAAAACAAAGACGCCACACTTTAGTACTGGATTATTCGCTTTAAATAAATCAAAAATCTTGCTGCTCTAGCTTCTTTTAAAAAACAAATGATCAGATCCATTCATTATATACTAAAATACTAACGTCTGACAATTGAATCGCCCGAACAGGTTTAAATGCTCGAGGGAGAAGACTCCGAGGACGCATCTCAGATAAATGTGTCTGATATTAGTAATCCAGCATTTCGGAGAAGGATTGATCTGTCTTTGCAGCAGGACCTGCTGGACCTTGCTGTAAACTTAAGCTCGATTGTAGTGGAGCAAAAATATTGTGATACGTCCATCAAGCTGACAGTAATGCACCGAAATGGGCCATAAACAGCTCCAACTTTCCATCTCCCTAAGACAACCAATGGGGATTATTGCTGTACATTAAGACTTAAAAATGCGTGGCGAATTCCATTAATCCATCTCATTGCATAAAATTTCCATTTGATTTCCAATGTGGAATTTTAGATGAACAGGAGAGAGCGGAGAAACCCTCATTACTTCATATTCAATCAATCAGTCAGCTGTAGACGCATCACACCGAGCGTCTGGGCACACGGTGAGGGGCTTCAGTCTGATTATGGAGATGGACGTTGGATCATTAGAACAATGGCTGTGTGTGTTTGTCCGTGGTCATTCTTGAGAATGTCATTGCTTCATTATTATTGACATGCTGCATTACTTTGCAACTATATGAGAGTCCCTCTGACAGGCGTAATGCTCATAAACTATGCCTGAGTGAATCACGGTAAGATCAGAAAAATGTGGTCGGGTGTTAGCGCCGACACAGCTTGCTAGGGTTTTTAATTCTAAGTGTGCAGACCAAGAGGTCAAGATTTAGTTTTTTCACGTACTGCAGCCCCGTTAGCCCCTGTTGGTAGATAATGTAACTACACCGTCTGGCTGCAAAAAGCATCATTCTCCATTATAAACTGGTCGAAAGCATCTCTGTTTTACTTAAACAAATTTTCAAGTGTACTTTATTCAGTAAGTATACTAACATCAATGGACTATTTACTTGGTAATACTAAATTGGCCGATTTTTTTACTTACTATACTTTTTAGTGTACTATAGTGTAAGAGTATTGAACTGAGTACACAAGTAGTGTACTATACTATAAGACATATACAAGTCAACATAATAAGTATACTGGTAGTTTAGTATTTCAATACTTATAGCACATTTTTGGTTTGTAAAAGTGCTATTTGAAGTATACTCACAGTAAGCTGCTTATACTTTATAGTATATATAGAATAGTTAAGAATAATTTGAAGTTTATTTCTAAGAAGAATATTACTTTTAGTTAAAAAGAAGTAAAATAATAACTAGGGCAGTCATCGTTAACACATGGGTTACATTGTTTTTCAGATTAACGCAGCATCCCTTTATTTTGTCATCCTTTGTCTATACATTATATAATCACCCTCTTATTTGTGTAAAGGCCTTTAAACCATTGAAGCGCGATTTGAAACAGTTGCTTTGATGCATTCAGTAGCTATAGATAGACAGCTTCTAGGTGTGGGACACGGCACAACGCGACAGCGGTCCCGTCTGGTGTATACAGTCACGGGCTATAGGCTGCGTCAGTGAATCTCTGTCAAACAGCGCATCAGTATTAAGTTGTCTTTCGTGCTTGAATGAACAAAACCACACAATATAATGCCAGAAAGCTCGATTTGCCTAGCATTTTCGTAAGCACAGATTTCAACGTTTTAAATAAGATCCTAAATGAATGCAAAGAGTTGTGCAAATGGGAAAGAGCTTCAGAAGAGTGTCAGCTCTTAAAGGGGCCGCATTCTTAAACCTGCTACTGTGAATCCTGTCATTAATGTGAATTAAAGAACAAAAGAAAAGAGGAATTCAATGTGTTTTGTTGCTTTAAGTCATTCTGGGTTTCATTTAGCATTAAATACTGTAAAGTGTTTGAGAACTTAATTCAATTTCTGAATTTGTCCTACCTGTTAGACATGAGAGTTCTCAGTTATACTGTACTGTGCTACAATTAATGTTAAAATAAAGACAAATAATCAATTTAATGGAGACGGTACTTTCAGTACTAATATCAGAATGTTCCTGTGTTGTTGAAATTGTGTTGTTGAAGAAATCTGTTGTTTCTACATTCAATTGGAGATAAAATTTGCAATTATTAGAATGTATAAGGATATTTAAAAACATTAATGTTATGTATTGACAGTACTACTCATAACAAAATCTTTGTAAGGATTTTGACAAATTACACATTGAAAACTGTATTTATTCTTAAATTACAGTAGACGCTTTACTAGTGCAGGTTTGTGACATTGTTTCACTGTCTGCTGCTTTTGAGCTACGCAGTCATGAGCAAAGACAGCAAACTTCGAAATTGCAATATACAGTAGGGCCACAATCACTTGTTTGGTGATCTATTTTATTGTTAGAAATTGAATTTGAAACTTGTAAATGTGGTAATTTGCTATAGTACACATCGTGAATTCGTCCATCAACAAAAAAAAATAAAGACGAAAAAAATACATTCCTTTTGCGGCGGCTTCAAATGCGATTGTCACACTAGAGGGATCTCAGTAGAGAGGCGAACGTTAGGAAGTGCCACACCGGTCAAAGTTTTTCAATTTCACTGCCAATTTCCTGCGTAATTACTGCTGCTTTTGATGGTCTTTTAACGGCGTGGACCTGATTCTGCCTCTCAGCAGTGAGCTACAGGATGATCACACATACACACACATTGCCATCAACTCATGCCGTGGCCCCCCCAGGTGGGGGTCAATGAGCTAGTGCTAATGTTGCACTGCAGAGAGGTAGCAGGCAAGATGGCCGCTGGGATATGCTAACGTAGATGGGCCGACATTGATTGTCCTCTGTTTCAAACACTCTAAAGTGGCGTTTCTCGCTGTTTTTATCTTATGAACCGCCACAGTCCCATCAGTAAGACTCAAGTACCCCTTACGTCGACAATATGTATTTATGCATGAAATTCAGATAAGGCGTTTAACAGAAGATATGCAATGTTGGGCCATTAATATTAAAGCTTGATGTGTATGTTAACAATAAATCAATCTCAGTCTTTAAAATGCGTACAATGACACAACATGCACATTGTTTTGGCAAAAATCAAGATAAATTTGTGATGAAAAATAACACTCTAAAAAAGGGAGTTAAAAATAAACTTAAATTAAGTTTTGCATAATTTTTCTTACCCAGTTATTATTTTTGCTTAGTTTAAGCTTGATTTTCAGCAAACAAGAAATAATATTTTGCTTCTGAGGACATTTTTAGATATTGTCACTTCAAAACAAGATAAAAATTCTAAGAAATTCTATTTTTCGCAGTGCAGTCATTCCTGAACAAACTTTCACAGAATTAACTG
Organism: Barbatula barbatula; assembly: GCF_947034865.1. Taxonomy (NCBI): domain Eukaryota; kingdom Metazoa; phylum Chordata; class Actinopteri; order Cypriniformes; family Nemacheilidae; genus Barbatula; species Barbatula barbatula. The sequence continues at coordinate 5,639,682 of NC_136784.1, forward strand.
TGCTTGTCAAACAGTTTCATTGTGTCTTTAAATACACCTTTGAGTACCTGTTACCACTGATTGGTTCCCCTTTCTACCTTTTTATCTTTTATTTGAAAAGGTTATGGGAAATGTAGGGGTCAAAGGTTTAAGTGAACTTGTTAGGGAACGAGCAATTGTTTTTGGTAATGGCACAAAAAGTTCTGTTTGAGCATCTCAGTCTTAACTTTGCAAAAAATACCACCAGCGATATTGCGTGGACACATCTGTGCTGATCCTAAAAATTCATCTCAGATGTTTCTAAAGTAGTTAAACTTTTTATGGCAGTCCTAAATCATCGTATTAGGCCAAAACCTACTTAGCACACAAAACACAAGATCCTCCTGGTGCGGATGGGGGGGCGGGGGCGTGATTTACCTGCACCCAGCTGCTGTTTGCAGGGGACGGCATGCGGACAGAGGTCGAACAGGAAGTTGCTCTCCTTGGGGACAAGCAGGAAACAGATGAGAGGTCACAGATCATTAAAACATATCTATCAAGCCTTCCGTGGTTACTAATTTTCACCAGTCAAATGTTGCCATGTAAATATGTCAAATGGGAATGAAATTACCACCGCGCTTTATTGACTGTGATAAAATCTGAAAAGCGCCACTGAACATAATTACATACTTGTCAGAGCCATAAAAATTAGCTTTATTATCAATGGAATGGTTTTGTACAACTTCATTCCTGTTCGATGCTTTCCAGATGGGGCTGCTTTACGCACTTGAACAGTTTTATGCAGATCTTAACTTTTTTGTAAAAAAAGCTCTCTCTCTCTCTCTCTCTCCAGCTATCTTCTTGCATCTGTCTGAGCAATGATGGGAGGGGGAGAAGATGAGAGAGAGCGAGAGGGAGAGAGAGAGAGGTTTATGCTGAATGCTACATTAGCTCAGTCACTGTTTGAAAATGGTTTTTACATACTAAAACATTTGCAGCATAGAGCATTAACAGGAACATTACAGAGCTGTCGTCGGGTACAAAAAATTATTTGTCATCTTACTTTTATTATGTATTTGACCTGACATACAATTTCAGATTAGCGGGTTAATAAAACAGGAATATTTTAAACTAACTAAAGAATTTTTTCTATATGAGATGTGTCATTTTAGAAGATGCTATTCTGGATAAAACTGGTTGTCCTCATTCTGTGAGTTCCTGTGATGCGAATAAGAGAAAACTCACAATAGGTGTGATTTATTATGAATACGCTGCCAATTATACTATATATCAATTATATAGCTTCACAAATTTACAGCAATGGAATAAATATAAGGCACAAGCTGGTTTTCATTTCATGGCTGTGTATAAATGCATAATAAACGCAAGCTTAAAAGCGCACGTGGAATTCGACTGTTAAGACACAACGTATGCCATCCATCCAAAAGTGTTTACATACACACCCAAATCTCAGTGCATGTGCTGAGAGACGTCGGCATGTCCCGTCCCATCTGCGTGCACTGTGTAACTCCCCTGCACCGACAGTTTTACCTCCATAATTTATTCATACTTTAATTATTATTTGTTGCTGTTGTTCCTTTTCCTCAAGACCCATTATCATATCAATTATCGTCACTGTCTCGGGCCTAATCATGTCACATCTACATCAGGCCCATAATGCACCTCTCTCAGGCTCTGAATTATTGAGGTAACAAGTCTCAGCAGAAAGAGAGGGATTTATATTTAAAACAGACACCTATGCTTAATGGCAGAACTCAGTAAATCCTTCAGGAGAACGAAAATGAGGCGGTTAGCAGCGAACCCAACACACATACACACAGAGGAAAAAACACAAAGTTAGGGAGAGCTGCTACTAAAAAAGTGGATTACTATTAAACTTTTAAGGAGGATACACTTCTGAAAAATGAATTCTCATGCTGGTTTGCATAGTACACAAGATGTACAGCTTGGGTCCCAGCCTAGTCAGTTGGGACTGTATTGCTAGATTTATATCGGTTTTATGCACTTATAAGCTCTAGAATTGAGACCAAAGCATTAAAAACCCCAAGGAGACCTGCAAACTGACCAGGTTTTAACTACACGATTATCATAGTAAAAATAAGTTTTTATTATAAATACAGTAATACTTTCATATTCATATTAGTTTACTTTGGTTAATTTATTTACATATATTACAGTAAAATTGCATTAAGATAGGAATGTGGGAGGTCAAGAGGCGGTGTTTTTTTAACCATTTTTGCTCTTAAGACAAAAGACATTTAAATGTGTGTTGAATAATTCCGAATATTATTATACTGTATGTGCGATGTTAGCACAATGCTGATAATCAAAGTTTTTAATGTCACGATTATTGACGATACTGGTGTTGTTCCAAAGCAACAACATAAACAAACGTTACTCCCCCTGCAAGCTTTCGTGGCCTGAATTCAACTTCTGGTACATATCCACAAAGTCCCTGGAGATTATTTCTGATAACAAGTGATTGAATAATATAATAAAATTATTCTATAATAAAATGTATCTATAATAACATTTATCTATAATAAAATTTATCAAAGGGTTTATTTTATACAATTTATAAATTGTATTAATAAATTAAATTAAAATGAATTAATTACAATAAAAAGAATATTATTAGCCACTAGCCAGACTGATCAACAAACACAGACAGGAAGATAATGTCGGGCCAGATGCGTGCATCCGATGAAACACCTCTAGTCAAGGAGCCTATGGAAACTAGCCCACCAGCACCCAAAACACAGCATATGCTGTTGACCAGCTATCCCCGTACACAAATACAATCAGACACACAGTTTTAAGCGTTTTTCTCAGCTGCATACAATCTGTTCTGCTTCCAGATCTTAACTGCACTCCACGCAGTTTGAGTCATGGCTGATGTGCTCATGTCCCAGAACAATACTGTGTTGTGCGCTCCTGTATGCTACGATTTGTGAGGCCTTCAGCCAGTCCACACGGCAGCTGTTTCTGTTCAGGAAAGTGGCGGTTCCAGACTGCTTGAGTCCACCAGGGACCCTTAAATCCAGTGTGCACACCTCTTATCCATTTCCTGTTAAAGACTCCTTAGTGGATTAGTCCGCCCATGCAACGATCGCAGGATTTGCCATTTTCAGAGCGAGATTTCAAAAGCACCAGGCCAGATCATCAAACGAACAATTGTCTATCTGATCTTTTGACCGCTGTCTTTTGAGACGGGTAGGTGGCTGTCTCTCCGTCTGCGTGTGAAAGCAAGTCCTCTCTCCTTCACTCGTCCATTACTGTTCGGTCACTTTGTCTCCACTCGCCCAATTTACACAGAGCCGCTACAAGACCCAGCGTCTGAAAATCTATACGCTATTGATCTACGGCCAGTCGCCACAATTATTCCTGTGAAGGAAACACTGACAATAAATTACATGAGTGCAGGCTTTTCAGCCGTGGTTCGATAGAGCGCCCATTGCTGTCTGCTACATCGCCCAGGTGGGCAGTGAGAGAGAGAGAACGAGAGAGAGGCCACTTTACAGACCTTCTCAGAAACTGCTGTGCTACTATGACTATATTTACACACAACAGAATAAAAAATAAAAAAACATACAATGGTGCAAATGTTAACTTTTCTCATTACAAACTTAAATTGGATTTCATAAAAATGTCTTTGAAATGGATTACTGAATAATGGAAAAGAGCACAGAAAAGATTAGAACTTAATATTCAATATTACTCAATATTGTTTAAAAAGTCAAATCCCAATAACATGTCAACAAATTCTAAGCAAAAAGTATTTCCTCACACACACACACACACACACGCACAAACACACATAATAAAATTGAATGCATGCAAAAGATTTTTCAGATTATCACACCTTTCACAACCCATTTTTTTTATTTTAAAACATATTTTAGAATTGTGGGATGCTTGAGTCTTGCTTTTATTTATTAGAATTCAGATTGTGAACGTCATGAGTGGGTGATACCCGACATCCCAGGAACCCAGGTGGTTAGAAGAGAAGTGATAGAAGGGATTCATGACGTCATCTGAAAAAGAAGTAATTTCAGATCAACACATTACATTCTGATGAAAGATTATCAACATAAATATTATGTATTTGGACCGATTAGAAACATGCATTTTGAAAATGTGTAAAAAGAATACATTTAGATGGTCATGTTGACCTATACATGTTAATAAATGCTGAAACGGATGTTATTTGTTTGGTCTGTCGAAAGATTCCACCTATGTAAATTTTCTTGAGGCTTTACATCACCTGAGCATACATGAGAGTTAGGTAGTTTAATGTCTTAAAAGGCAGCTGCTGAATGTATGTATACTTAAACATTGAGGAAGCTCACTAGGTTTTGGAAAGACGATTAGAATATCCAACGGGCAGCTTTAGACTGTCTATTTGCTCTGCAACTGCTTTAAAGAAATAAGCACTTATTTCACTGCTAAAACTTCCCTCCAAAGGCAGCCATTTTAAGAGACCGACTGCCCGTTTCAGTCTTTTATTGTCAGTTTTTTCTCCTCCTGTGTTTTTTTTTATTGTTTTTCCTTTACCCCCAACCCCCCTGAGGAGAGCGCATGTGACTCTAATTGCTACTCTCATTAGTTCTGTTTTCACAGGAAAAAGATGGGGGACAATTAATTTTATCACTTAATTTTGTCACAGAATCGCTGCCCGGCTGTATTGATGCGCTCACCATTTTGGGCCTCATTTTTCAAGAAAATTAATTGACAAAGTGTGAAAAATTTATCAACATATCAGTAGATTAAGCGACAAATTGAAGCAATGAGGAAATCAATTGTGAAGCTGTGGACGGGAAGCAATCCCACGGTGCCGAGCGGAGCTGCGAGCTCTCCGTGAGACTGACTGTTCCCTGCATCTCATTCATTTATTCAGCTCAAACTACCATTAATCAGAGTGAGTTACAAATGACCCTCACGCTTCACAGCAGGTGCGCGCACACACACACACGGAGCGCACAAACATATACGTACACACATTATGTATAAATACACTGCAAGCGCTCAACCTCTTTCTGTCACATCGCACACACGTGTGCCTTCTAACACACATTCAAACTATGCCAGGCAAAGAAACATACCACACGCGTTATGCACATAAACATAAGCCCTTAACTTGTCTCTGTCACTTGCACACGTTGAAGCAATCCAGTTTACCGAGGGGTTAAAATAAACAAACATGCGATCGTGCTCTGATTTCTGTGCTAATGCACTGTAAACAAGAATGTCATAATACCACGAAATTTGTTATCCTAAAAAAGCAAAACGGGTTTAATTTATTCATATTCATTTTTGCCACTTCATTAATAACGTTATATTTAGTTTGTTCTAACTGTTGTGCCGAATCAACATTTTCAATTGAGAACAACAATATATTTAGCATCAGTGGATATGTTGAATCTAATAAGCATGAGAAAGAGCAAAGAAATATTGCAAAAAGGATTCACACTTCACTGAAGCATGTGTGAGTAAGTTTTAGTCAAACATGGTGCTCGCAACATCTGGGTTACGGGTTCTATTTTCTTAAAATACACATTCAGACCAAATGTGTTTCTTTAATAAAAATCCTTCACGAAAGCAAAAAACATGCAGGCATTACACAGAATTTATTTTGGAGACCTAATAATAGTTGTCTGTTACCTCAAACCATCTTAGATGGAACAAGTCGCTAGACATCTTATACCAGTGTGTATATAGACAAAAACAATTTGTGTTCTTGAGTTATCACCATTAAATAAATAGCTATATGCTAAATAGATAAATCTCAGCACACATTTGCTGTGAATACGTTTCAACTTTAGAAAGCCTATAAAGGTGCCTGGTGTATTCCGTATGAATATTTATAGTCTCGTTCTATATTTTGACGATGGCACATGTGAGATAGGAGCTCCACACGTCACTGATGACAGATTGAAGATAAAGGATACTTTACAGTACAAACAGGAAAATATATACATATACAAGAAATCTTGAAATGGTTGCTGAGATAAATTTGCTGACACTTTACTGAGATTGAGGAAATCTCTAAATACACGCAAATGCCTGTACATCACATGGGTTAAATACATATCGAGGGTGTGTGCAGAGATTACACCCCCTCTTACTCATAGAGCGGTCGTCCGGCGACAGCAAATGATGGAAAACAAAACAAATGAAAGTAAAAAGCCTAATTATGGCACGCCTGCCTGGTATTGCATCACTGCTCGGACGGATTTACCGAAGCATTTATTATGGAGGAGCATTAGAGCTCTTTCACACACAAGCCATCATCTCTCTGCTCAGAGCTGCATTCATCAAGGACAGTGGCTTGTGAATATTGATCACTGATTTTAGTATTTATAACACTGTCACATTAAGAACAGTTTATTCTGATTTTGCTCTTCATTTTGGAATTATTTGTAGTTTGTGCCCTACAGACAATACGAAATGAAAAGCGACACTTTATACGGTATTAATGAATGGTCCTGTATTTCTTATCTTTATGTAATTTTTCACCGTTTGCCATGTTACTGATGAAAACAGTCCAAGATTATTCAGTCAAGTTGGAATAGAACTTTGCCTGCACAACAAGCGCCACTTTTGGATTACGAGAAATGATAATATAAAATATACCATAAAAAATAATTTATCATATAAAAGCAATCATTTTTGTTTCCTCTTAAATTTCACGTGGATGTCAGCAAGGTGATCGGGGAAATTAAAAAGTTTCATTTCAAAATGATTCTCAGTTTTTATAGGTATGTGTTTAGGTACAATAATATATGTTTTTATTCTGTGAACTACTAAAAATGTTTCTATCAAAATCTAAATAATGTTTCTTTTCATTCATTAGAAAAAAACTGGAGCAAACAGGTCAAAATAGCAGAAAAGATGCTCTGTATTTTTTCAGACCTAAAATCCTGCACAGGAAGCATGTTCATGCTTACGTTTTTGCATTATTTTTAATGTGATGCTGTCAGTATTTCACTTTTTGTCACTTGTGAGGTTTGATTTTGTTGAAATTTATGAGAAACTGGACTGTAATGACTACAATACATCGAGAAATTATGAAATTATTCTGCGGCTGTACTTTCTACAGTCCAATCCAATCGTGATGGTTGAAAACAAGCCCCGCCCCATTTGACCTCCCACTGAATATTCTCTGCGACTCAGAAATCCTCTAATGTACTTTCATGTTTCGTTGAAAGAAACTACATGGGATCACAGTGGAACACAAGAGCAAGAGGTGTTAGGATATATACACTAGCTTCAGGGTGGCAGAAATTGAGAAAGTGCACGCAGGATCACCCGAGGGTCCATTTTCACCTTTTCCGAGAGGTCACAGAAGACAGTTTTGGTGTGACAGAGAGAGAAATAAACCAGGAGAGTGGAGGAGTGCGTGGGAGAGCGGGCGAGCGGCCAGGCCGATTGCAGGGGCTCCGAGACTGTCATGTCTGTATAAACAGGCATTGATTTTTCTGTCCACTGCAGCCACCTTCACCATTTATTCACTGGCTTTGTGGTGGGACCCAGAGGGGCCGAGAAACTCTGTTACAGTCCACGTGCCCCTGAGGCAAACGTGAGAATAGATTTCACCTGTAAAAGAGGCAAAGCTCCGCTTATCTGAGCCAGGGGTCTTGTCATAGACCACCGTTAAATGAAAAGCTTCACACACAGCTCACCGCCGAGGCGCTAACCTTCTACCGCATCCCCTGGTGGTCTGGACTTCAAAGCTGAGACATGGGCCGCTCATCAACATAAACCCCCTGTTGATGGCAAGGTGACAGGTGATGAAAAAAGTCCAAGAATACAGAAATGTCCTCCAGCAACATGCTGGCTTTGCAAGTCCTTCACCACCCTACGATGTCCCATAAATTTACTGAGGACACAGGAACTGTTTTTGCATGAATGAAAACCCAAGTTAATATCCTGTAAGCATCTCATTTGCTCATTTGGGAGGGAATTTAACATAAAGATTGATTGAAAACCAAGAACAAAGATTCTTCCTCCAGGTTAAGTTTTTGTTTAGGTTTTAAAGAGACCCTGAGAGAGAGAGAGAGAGAGAGAGAGAGAGAGAGAGAGAGAGAGAGAGAGAGCAATGCAGAGAAGAATCTAACCGCAAAGCTTTAAATCCAGGATCAGCACTGTCCTACATTCCAAATCAACCCTTTTCTCATACATTTATAAGCCTTGATCAATATTTCGACCACATGGCATTCTACCTTAAATAGAAAGCTAAAGTAAATTAAAAACCTCCCCAGCGTCCGATAAATCCATCTCATACAATTTAACCATCATGTACACAATGTAAAAATTACCAGGAGTATTTGCAAACCAGGAGCCTCCCAGGGCTATAAATTGTTATTTCCAGATGTGTGAGGTTTAGTGTGTGTTGTTAAATATTGCCGCTGGTGTAATTGGATGCTCTACAGTAGTTCTCAGATGTTTCCAATGTTTCCAACGTAATTATCAAAAGTTTGATTTAAAACGCATCTGATTTTAATCTGAAACTGTTGTGACATTATGTTTCCTCGCATAAACACATAAATTGAGTTCAGTTGTGCGATGAATTAGTATTGGGGAAGTTACTTGCTTGCCAAACTACCAGGATCAATTAGCGTGACAGCTTTAAATAGATACATTTACACTAAAATAACACCAATAAAATTAGTTAGCGTCATAATTCATAATTATGTTGAAAACAGAAACATTCCACTAAATGTTACATTACTATGTTTTATTTGCAATAAAAAAGGAAAAAAAGTTGCATGGTTTACTGTTTAGACAGTTTCGGACGCACGCGCTTAACTTCCTAGCTAGTGGTTATTTATACAACTATTTATATTCCAATCCATTTATATTAATATAAATTTATATGAATGTTTAATTGCATAGTAATTTGACAATTTGTTAAATGGGTTGTGTAGCTTTGTCGCATTCATGTAACCAAAAATGATACTGACTAAACATACATTTAACTTGCTAGCTAATGCAATTTACTCGTTATTTCTTTTGTTTTATCAGAAATAATCTACAGGGACTCTGTTTTTTGCGGACGTGTACCGGAAGTTAAGTTTGGGACACAAAAAAAGAGTAACTTTTGTTTACGTTGTTGCTTTGAAACAGTCCATAGACCATGTAAAACGTAAGCAACGCTGGCTATTGCAGTTTTTAAAGCTATACACAAATGTTTGAACAGAATATAACCAACACAACATTTATAACTCAATCAAAATGTTTAATGTATATTCTTAAAACTGTTCATAAGATATGTGAGATTTAAAAATAAGAAGTGCTTCTGGATAGTTGGGCAAAATGTGGATAACTATTGGGTTAAAATGTATTTATGCTGGATGGTTTGAACTGATAAACCTATACGATGATGTGCTTTCTTCTAACACATTTCAAATGATTGTCCACCCATCATTTTTTAATAAAAAAGAAAACTTACCTCTCAGATTTCTAAAACTAATCTGGCCACTACAGGTCACCACAGAATCTGCAGACACAGTAAACACACAAGAAACACAGTTATTTCTTGATGGGACATTGCTGGTGGCATTTTTGCCCAAAGCCCAGATACATTTTTGATTGTCAGGAACTGTTTTTAATCACACCAGAGATTAACCTGAACCTCTGCTTTAGAATAATGACACAGGAACAGAGACAGAGAGAGAGAGAGTGTCAAGGAGAGAGGACAGTGGACAGACGCAGTGTGTCAGTAGCTGTCAGAGGAGTCAAGTGTATGAAGAGTGTGATTTAAAAGGCACGATGAGACAGCTGGCAGTTGAGCCCCCCTGCAGGCCCACAACATCTCACCCACACACACACACATGCAGAAGAGAGAGACCACACCACGGCGCAGCGCTGTCACTCCACCTGAAATCGCTTGACAGAGACTCATGCGAGCTTCCACTGCGGAATCACAGCATGATAGAAGTCAGAGAGATCCGGTGTGGATCGCAGATGCTGTTCATTTTAACCATCATGCTAATCTGAATTAAAAAACTCCTCTAACCTTAAAATCACCAGGGCTTCAACACGTTAGTCGAATTAGAAAGGAAGTACATTAACCCCAAAACCAATAAAAAACGTTTTGCTTCAAACTTATCACTGGAACAAAATGTGCTTCATCGAGTTTGTGAACTAAAATTCCAGGAAAAGTTTGAGCAAAACTTTTTTTAGGTCTGATTTTTTTTCGCATAAAATCTTGCTCACTTTGTAGCTTATTCTGGACAATTACTGCCCACTTAGACTGAGAGACCAGCTGACTCGCCAAAAGTTACCAAGTTACCAAACACAGCTCATTTTGTTTTAATGTGCCATTTAGGGAATGGTAAATCTGATGATACATGATACCACAATAACAACCCTGTGTGAAAAAATCATACTCAAATAATGGCTCAGTACTCCCCAAATGCCCGTACAGAAAAAATATTAGAAATGTGCTGACTGTGTGATCAAAATTCCTGTCCAAAACTAATAAGATGCATAAGTTAGGAAACTAACTGGAACATACAATTTCGCTTGTGAATATCTAGTTGACTTGCTAGTGCCTTGAACCAAACTCTGAATATCAAAACAAGTCAGAATTAAAACCAAAGGGCACACAACTGTGTAATATGTAGCAGACCCTTTTAATTTCATTTTAAGATTATGGATTCAAGCCACACTTGAAAAGGTTTCCTGAAATGCCTCTTCTGTCCATCTAAAAGTAATAAGCAGCAAATATTTCACAGGAAAAACCTGAAAAACAAAGTGGAAAAACAATTCAGCTTGTGGATATCTAGGCCGCTTGCTACTAAAAGTGCCTTAAACTGTGAAGATTGATGCCACAAACCCCAAACTAAATCAATTAAAAGTCCACATCTCCAAGATAACAGAAAAAAGTCTGAAGTAAAACCAAAAGGCTTGCAACTGTGTAATATGTTGCTAACCCTTTTAATTTCATCCGAAACCACAACCGCACTAAAAAGTTCTCCGAAACGCCCCGAATGCTAAAACTTTCTTCATACCTGCTGTCACATCGCAGCGGGATAAGATTGGACGGGTAGAGCATTATGGCTCTAGAACAAAAAGCAAATCTCCACTGGATACAGCGGTTGAGTTGGGATGAGAGAGACTGAGTTCTCTTGAAGAGCTGAGTGAAATCTTTAATAACAGTGCTGAGGTGGGAACTCAAGTTAACATCGACGGCGCACGCTCCCCGACCGAGCGCAAAATGATAGCGCGGTTTGAAAAGTACTTATTAGCTAAACTGGGTAACAAAAGCAGTGAGAGATATAATCACATCTCCTTTGCCTGCCGACATCTCTTCACTCAGAGCGGCTCTGGGTGACGTGACAGCACGGGATGTCCAATTAATGAAGAATTTCATACATGTTTCCAGTAAGGATTTATGGAGCACTTTAGGAGAAGTTTTTGTTTATTTTCTTTAATTTTATATTGATATCTATCACAAAATATCCTATTCCTAGTCACAATTGTCACCTTTGATTAAAATGGCGATTGGGTGATCTAAAGATGGTGGCATATTTTAGTATGCACAGTCAAACAACCTTTTGTGAGCCTGTAATATGACATCATAAAAATATCTGTACTTTTCATTTCTTCAGGTATAAAAATGTACATTTTACTCAAAATGATAACGAAATGTGTGTGGAAATGCTATCCATAAGATAAATATTGCTCTAACTGTTTTGTTTTATGAGTTAAACAAGACATTCGGTCCCAAAAGCAATTTGAATGTCGATGTATTTGTTTTCATATAATGCCCAAAATTTAAACAAATGCATTTCTTTCTTTATTAGCGACACATACGATGATGAAACAAGATGATTTGCAATGTATTTCTTTTAAGATCAGATAGCATCATTTAATCCCTCGTGCCTAATATCAGTCATCAGACATATGCATACGTATGCAAATTGCCTTCTCTGTTTTACGTGGGAGCAAAATATGACAGGACGACAGAACTGTTTCTGCACAAAACACTCGTTTGTCATATAAAAATACAGTTTATCGTTGTTTTTATTGTTGTTTTTCTGTACAGCAGCTAATAAGGCCGGCATCGCACAAATTAACAGTTGTGGCCTGGATTTTAATTATACCACAGGGAAACAAGTGATTTAAAGAACAGAGGAAGCACATTTTGTTTCATTTGGTTTTGGATTTGTTTTGTTTCCTTTCAGTGTTTTCTTGTAGAAACAAAACAGAAACCTGTCAGATTCATGCACAAGGGGACTTTGTGCCCTGCCATTTTTCTATAAGTTAAAACCTTTCTACCAACTACACAATTCCAGCAACATCATGGAGATCTTGTTTGTTGTTTGACATGTAATTCAATCACAGAAACACAACAGATATGGTCACCAAGGGGTGGTCACTAAAGAAAGCCACTTACATGTTCACAGTGCCTAAGGGTTGAATTCATAACCACAGACAACTATTTCTGTCACCAATCGAGTCTGTCTGTTCTACGGCACATGTCCCCAGACAAGCCATCTGAGTGAGGAGAATACGATGCTCAGGTAGAGACTGTTGCCGTAAGGGCATCATTGGATGCTTGTAAAGTCAGGGATCAGCCAGGGGTAAGGGTTGAGATAGAAGTCACGTCAATCTTAAATGAATTAGGGGCTGTTTAGTAAAATATTTTCAAGGAGTTAACATTTGGATAACGGCTTCCAGAGAATAAGGCCAGGGCCGTTATTCCCTCTCTAAATGGATTTGAACACATGAGGCATAATTTATGGCCACAAAATAATTGTTAAAGCAGAGAAATAAAGAAAGGTAGAAAAGGACACACTCCTTTAGAATCCAGTTTGCGATTTTTAAGAAAGCACAGCTGATATTTACAAAAAAAGAGGAATAAATGGAACAAAAAATGACGTTTACAATTGCAAACATTGATCAAGCGGCTCTGTTCTTTTATCAAATCGTGCTGGTACAGTAAAACTCAAGTACATCTCTTGTTAAGCAAAAGATGCACATTCCAAAAACAAAGGAATTTGGAAAAAATTCCGTTACGCTTTCACTTCAATTGTTAATATAGTTAATATAGTGTGTATAAAAGTATCAAAAGAAAGAGAAATTGAAGTGCTGTTAGTCTTTTAGACACAATTCAATCTGGCAAAAATGTCCGGCATTATTAATAATACAATGTTGTATTAATGGCAATACTACAAACCTACAGTAAACTGAAGAAAACTAACTTGTTTATACAATAAGTTCCAAGTCCAAGTCACAAAGTTAAAAAAGGTCAAAATAAGGAAATTTGTTTAGAAACTGTTGCTATATACTGCATGGAACATTGCCAAACTCCACCCTTTATTCTCTCTCTCTCTCATTACAGGTCATGTAATTCAATGATCACCTGAGATCACCTGCTGGTCATGAATCTCAGCCAGTGGTGTAACATGAAAAATTGTATTAATATACGAAACTTATTATACAGTCCAAAACACTAGGCTGATAAATGGCATGGTTCTGGGCTGACAATGATTGCATTTAATCCAACGAAAGGACGTTATTTTTCTCTTTTTAGTTCACTGCTCTAGTGTACAGAAAGAATCCTGAACGAAAAAAAAAACACAATTTACCACTATGTCCTAAGGTCAATGCAGTAGTCATAGCAGCAGTTACCATGGTCACACTTTTTGCTAGGTGGAGGAGTGCAAAACAAGTGAGAGATAGAGGAATAAAAGAAAGAAAGATAAAGAAAGAAAGAAATACAGAAGGAAAGAGAGAAAAGGAAATAAAGAAGGAAAGAATTAAATATTCCTGCTCCACGCTCTGTAGATACTAATTGCACCCTGCAACACAAGTGCAGTAAATAATGAAATTTTAATTTCGGCTCTCACGATTGCCATCCTCTCATGTGTAGAGTCATGTTTCAAAGAAATTTATTATAGCCCAAGGAGTGTAAGCAGTAAGGGGTGGGGGCGTGGGGGTCCACATAAAGAAAGTGTGTGTGTGTCTATTTGTATGTTTACAATTGCAGGGTGCGAGTTAACAGCGTTCAGGTAAGCCTATTATACGCGCTCCTGTGTGTCCACTCAAATATGTATGCCTCCAAGTGTGTGTGTGTGTGTGTGTGTGTGTGTGTGTGTGCGCCTGCGCACTTGAGAAGACGCAAAAAGCGACAGACTAAAATCCATGAGGTTTACTTTGAAAAGATGGCAGGCCATTCAGATAATGTATCGTAACTAATGTCTCTCTGCTAAGGATGACTGGGCCGAGCAGCCTTCAGTTCTGGTATATTCTGCTGGATTCCGGCAGGCTCTCCGCAGTCACGCTGGGCTGGGGCGAACCAGAGCGCAGTGATTTACCACGGCTCCATTTCTCACACACAACTGACGCATGCAGCGGACTCGAACAGAAGTAAAGTTTGTGAAACAAAACGGAAGAAAGAGAATGTACAAAAACAAGGTTTACGTCTGAGAAACAACGGCTATTAATGATAAAAAGGCATTGGGTAGAATAATGTCCTTACAGTGAATATTTATATTAAATCTTTTAAAAAATATGCCCTTATTTCTATTTACAGAAACCGTGTTAGATACCCTTATACAAATGAATGTACTTTTGCAAAGTCTCATTATTGCTTTATAGCAGATTTAAGCTGCAGGGGAGCATTTGATCATGAAAGTTTCACCTTTAAGATTAAAGGCAGTGGTGGGAATGTTACACCGCTTTTCATTGGTTATTTGCACTTATTTCTTTTTTGTTTTACTTGATTGTGCAAGGAATAATAACCGATGTTGCCCCGTGGCCGATCTCCGCTTTTCTCTCCTTTCATCTGCTTTGTGCGCCTGCAACATTTACGACGAACTACCATTCATCTCCATCTAACAGGCAACCAAATAAAATAAATCACAAATTTCCTCAAATATAACAATATTTGTATTGGGGGTTTATAATTAATGAGCCCAGCTGCACTAATTAAAACCCATCTGAGCTCCATTCATCTTGGTCAATGTGGCTGATCGTTTTTCAGGCTGGGCACCACGCCTTTCTCCGGGCCGCCTCGTCCTTGGACTCATTTTTCAGGTGATTTGAAAACTATTGTTGGTTTATTGGTGTTGAGGAAAAACTGCCCGGGTGCAATTAATAACCAACAAACAAATGAGCGTCGTCATGTGAATTAACTGTTGTTTTCTGGCGTGTTCTATAATACAGATGCTGAATGTAGACATGGCTTAAAATTGATGATATTAAATAGTCTTATAATTTGACCGGAGCCATTAAAATGTAATCTGTCAGCGTGTAAATAAACTCAAATAAAATATAGAGGTACTAACTCATTCTTAGCAGCCTTGTGTACGTTTGATTTGAGAGGACAACTTTGCTGGAATTCAGGAGCGATTTTAAACTTTAATTTGTAAAACATCATATTTCTTATTATAACTTTTCAAAATTTTAAGTGATCATTTAAAAACAGTGTTTATATTTATTAGCATGACTATACATTTTTTAAAAGGTTCTAAACATACACTTTATGTTTGGATATACACTTAATAAAAAATGCTGTAATTTAAATTAGGGAGTAGTGTACTAGACTGCATTTAAGCCATACATTTAATACATTTTCTTTTCAACTATTAATACAGAAACATTTTGACATTTTAAATAAATTCTATCAAATAAAAAACTATCAAATACATTTTAGTAGCCAGTCAGGTTGGTTTTGAAAGGGATATGTTCACCCAACAATTACAATTCTGTCACTATTTACTCACCCTCAGGTTGTTCCATATCTGTATACATTTCTTTATTCTGCTAAACACAAATGAAGATATTTGGAAGAATGTCATTAACCAAACATATTTTATCCCTCATTTACTGCCATACTATGGAAAATAAATACTAGTCAATGAGCGACGAGATCAGTTTAGTTACTGACTATTTACACAGAAATAAACTTGACCAGATCTGACAGTATGCGCAAAAACACAGTGATGTGAACTTCGAGTAAACAGACAAGCAAACCTCTGAATCCTTTTTGCATTTAACAGACGGACACAGGTGTACCAGGGGATGGTCATGGTGTCAGCACAGAATCTTCAATGAGTTCTGGTTCCTCACACACAGCTGGACAAGCCTCTTAAAAGTGGGACATCAGACGAAAAAAACACATGCACACATATAACTGCTAATTCATAAAAACGGCTTTTTGTCTCTGGCTTTGCAAGGTGTTTCATGATAATGAATGAGACTATATAAGTGGAACAAACAAATTTTTGCTTTTCCTTTTATAAACGTGAACAAACTGGCTATAGGTTTTCAAATATTTCGTTAACTTACTCTTTTATGTAACTGCATGTTCAAACTTAGGGAAACGTGGTTGATGTGTACGATAAGACAGATGAGCAAGCGCATGTACATATATCAACATAATTTACCCACAAGAGTAAAATTGCTGATACTAACGAAACATTCACTCGATTTTTTTACTTTTTAAAAAGTACATTCAAGCAGATTATTAAGTAAATATAATTAGTTTATCTCTGTATAACTTGACTGCGAATAACAAATATCTGTTTTGCGGCACGCATTTTATCTGACTATTAGCCTCATGCTAAGACAAAGTAAGCAAGCATTTCCTGTACGAGTCGAACTCTTAACTACCCTAAAGACACACCGGAGGCAGAAGACCCAGTTAACACCCGGGGAGAATTAATCTCAGCCTCTTTGATATATGGCTCGCTGCATAAACGGGCAGCGCTTTGTTCGTGGTGTTTATTGAGACCGGACTTGTTTAACTGCGCTCAATCCACCCACAAAGCTCTCTGTTAGAATCTCTCTTTGAGATAATGTTTCTCTAGTGTGCGTGGGTCTCAATAGGATGTTTCATTTGATTTTAATTAGTACATTAAAACATATTCGTAAAGTCTGATGCAAATGGTATTCAAAACATTTCTAAAAGAATAGAAGGGTGTTTTAGGCCCTGTAGACTTTAGAACGTTAGCTCGGACTGGTTTAATTTGTCCAATTGTTTAATTTGGATGTAATGGAAATAATAACACATCTGAGGAATTGGTTTGAGGTTTTAAAGTTGTAATTGTTATTTTTATAATATATATTTTTATGTTAAGGCATTTGGAAGGTACAAATACAAGCCTGTTTTGAAAACTTATGGTTTTACACACAACATTAAATAGTTAGATTTTTCAGACACCTAAGTCACTTTTTAAGGTGTTATCAAACACATCCTTTGTAACTTTCTAACACTGCAATTACATTGAAAGTGGGAGGAAATAGCATGAGAAACATTAACATAATGTTTATGTTTATATTGCATTTGCAGCTCTGCCAGAATCTGTCCTTATTTTTCTACCTGTCTCACTCATACACGCGGGTCATTTTTTACACTCCAGGTGGATGTAAATGCAGGCTGGAGCTGCATGTGGGGGTCACGCATACAACGGTAGCTAAAAGGCTCGGCTGACCTGGCTGCACAGGTGTTCAGGAAGAACGCTGTTCACGGCCAGGATTGATGATCTAATCAAGCTGTCACCATGGCGATGAGCGGCTTGGCCGAACAGGAGGGGCAGCAGGCGCATGCTTACTGTTCTCCCAAATTGGTCCTGACAAGCTGAATTGGGAAAAGGAATTTTCCCCTAAGTAATGTAGGAAACTAGTCGCACAGGCAACGCAGGAGAGTCAAAGCTTGCCCCCGAGCTTCTCCGCCACACATGCCTCTATCAAAAAGAGCAAAAAGAAGAGAAACTATTACAAATAAATGCAGATGTTGGCAGAACAACAAAGGAAGATTTGACAGACTGACAAACATTGATAGAGCTGCAACATTTTGATAGTTTAAAGGAACAGCTCACACGAAAATGTACTCACTTTCGTATCGTCCTAAACCTAAGACTTTCCCTTTTCTTTTTTCAATCGAATGAAAGCGAAAGGGTGACTGAGGCTGTCAGTCGCTTACATTTAACCTAACATCTGTTTTTATTTTGCAAGAAAGAAAGTCGTACAGGTTTGGAACAACACGAGAGTCAGGAAATGATGACAATATTTTTGGGTGAGCTGTCCCTTTCACAATGCAATTGTCAAAAAGTTTGATGTAGAAATACTTAGTGTGTTTACACTGTGGATGATGAACTTGGTGTTCTCTCTCTTGCTCTTGCACACTTCAACATATGTTTTGGAAAGTACATAAAACAATTGTGAGTAATCATTTGAGAAAACCCATAAAAATGAAATGTGGATAATGTTCAAGTAATCCAAGTTTTATGGACGGCAATTGCTTTAAACTAACAAGTTTTAATTATCATTTAATTTCGGCAACGATATTAAGGCAATCCTTCACTCCGAATGCTTTATCAGTGAAATATTTAGGAAAATAAACACAGATGATTATGATACTCTTGAGCATGCGAAGAGGGGGGAAAGAGAAGCGGAGAAAAAACATATAAAGATAAAGAGAGAAAAAACAGATTTAATGAAAAGATAAACGATAGAGAAATGTCTGAACAAAGGACTTGGAGAGATAGAAACCACACAGCATTTGTAAAAATGGGAAAAATTATTAATGATGTCATACCAACGCAGAGAGTTTATTTACACGGATAGCTTTTCCCGCTTTCTGCATCGGAAAACATCGAAACCTGACTCAGATCACTGCGGTAAACATTGAAGTTACAACACAGTTCGTAATTTATGTATTTCCACCTGTCTGCACACTTGCGGTGTGACATTTCCTGTGATGCGCATTTGATATGTATCGGGGGCATTAACTCATTGGGTTATTTGTAAAATATACAGACGCTGCTCTTTCGAAGTTTCCAAGATTGTTCGGAACGCATGATAGGATGAAACAAAGAGGGTGAAAGATCCCATTAATAATTAACGATACACTCATAACCACAGGGCTGTTACGAAAACAAGTTCCTCAGCTTTTTGCATATTATTGCTCCTAAATTCTGCAACTTGACTAATTTTCCTCGCTCCTTCTCTCTTTCTTCATCCCCCCAGTCCCTGCCTTCATATTTTTCCCAAACACACCGAGAAACCAAAGGACTCTTCTTTTAAATTACAAACATCCGGCATGTAAATGAGCCGGGCTTGCAGGGAAAGAACTTGTGGGCTCAGCGCTTTAATTTAGTTAATTATATTCACAGAGTTTGCAGTCGTTTGAGAGCTAGCTGATGAGAGCGAGTGATCGCCCCTCTTTCTTTCTGCGCTTACACTCTTGTAATCAAGGCCATTAAGGTTTAAAAGAGACTTTCAGAAGTGAAGCTGAAAATCAACTCCTTCAGGAGCTCCGGGCCAGTCATGCGTTTCTCATACCGTGTTTACGCTGCCCTATTCCTGCCTCTTTTCAACTTGCTGTTTTTCCAAATAAATCACTGTTTTATGCCATTTAACGCATGTGGCAAGAAAACGGCGAAGAGCAAAAAATCTTTCGAAGACAAAAAGTTTCCTTTCTTGTTGGATCACATGCGTGAATTCATAATCATAACATTATTACCTTATAAAAATAGAATAGATTATGGCACAGTCCTGGTGCACTATTGGCTCCAGTGTTTCACATCCTTGGCTTTGGACATTTTGCTCTGTTCTCTGTTATGTCACATGTTATTTGCGCGATCTTGCGTGACATGCATGTTTGTGTATGTATGTATGTGTGTGTGCGTGTGTGTATACAGAGTAGACACTGACCTAGCAGTTGGCAGTTGATGCCAATGTCACCTGCAGAGCTCCTGAACGTGTTTGTTGGTCGTCACATTTGCTGTACAAGCAAACCTGAAGCATCTGATATCATTCACCTGTGCAATGCAAACATAACAATTAGTCGCTAACACTGTTCTTAATTTCAATTCTTGTACAATTCAATTAAAGAAAATCTGAAAATAAAAATAAATAGCGCTAGCTCAATTGGTAGAACATAAAGGACATACGGTAGCTTCATTCCCCAGGAAACACACATATTAAAAAAAACACTGTTGCTTTGGAAAAAAACATCTGCCAAAAGCATACATGAAATTGTAAATATTTATACGTTAATAAGTTCATTTGTACTGTAACACAGCAGGACTTCAAAATCCTCATCTTTTTGATCCTATAGAGTGTGCAGACATTATTTAATCTATAGTTTGCACCCACCGCGTTCACGTTGGGTGTTTTGAAGGGTGTATTAGTTCAAAAGGGTTATTTTTCTAATGTGAAAATGGAACTAATGATGTGTGGGGGTCTTTTCACTATTACTTATGAAAACAGCGCAGAGTCCATTTCACTGTTATTATTTGGTCAGTCGAAAGGTACCTCTCAAAATTGCACCAAATTATGTCCAATTAAGACAAGGCCGATGCTGTCAATCAAACACAAACTTTCCCGGTCATTACACAGTTAAGACGGAGACGACTGCACTTTCTCACTCACGCCATTTTTTTCTCCTTTTCTCTTTGAGTGCGAGAGAGGAAAGGAGAGTGCGAATACGATCCTGTGTACCAGATGTGTCACAATAGAGCAGACTGGTGTTTCCATCTTTCTATCCCCCTCTTTTTCCTCACTGACAAGCCTTCAACTGCTGGCTTCCACGACATTCTTCCCCCGGTGCGGGCCGGTGCGCGCAAGAGCTAGCGGCAGGTCAGCGGCGAACACGCGCATCGCCCCTTCGATGAAATTTGGCAACAAATGTCACAGCGGAGCAAAACAGCTGTTGTCTTCGCGACAAGCCAAACCCATTCTGTCTTTTTGAATTATGATAATGCAAAACAGTGTCACCCGAATCACCGGGGACGAGTCTCTATCTTTTCTCTCCTCCCATCCAACGCGCGGAGACTCCCCCTCATGTAATCATTTCTTTCCGGCTTCTTCTGACAAAAACGTCAGTGGTTCGACTAAAAATACCAGGTGAGGGGGGAGAACGAATCGAGAGGGGAGAAGAGAGAGAAAGGGATGGCATGATAAACCAGCATCTGTGACACGGCCTCTTCTGTAATCCGTCTCGTCTCCTCACAGCATATGTTTCCAATCGCCGCCCCGCGTCCCCAGTCTCCGTTCAAGCCCTCCCAGTATGCAGCTCACACTGGTGTAGTTATCAATCATTGCGGCCAGACGAACACGACGCACACACGCGCACTTTCGTTTTTCTTGCGTTTGTGTGAGAGAGAGAGAACTCTTCTTTTAACGTTGGTTGAATTTGTTCCACTTAATAAGCCTTCCCCAATGACCTCTCGCTAATTAAGAGCCGGCGTGTAAGAAATACGAGCTTTAATTAATGATGAGATAAATTCTGTCTCGAGGACTGTCAGAAAATGATGACACCATGTTTTACAGTTGAAATAGAATTAGATGAGGAAAAAGGCCCGGATCCAGTTTACAGACAGCACTTTCTAATCTGTCAACTGGGGATGAGAAACCCCAGCAGTAAATAAGAGAGGAGTTCAATGTCAATCAATGCCTTGCTGCCTGTGTACTTGTTTTCCCCAAATCATGTTAACACATCCTAACACAGACAGTGTGGCTCCGTGCCATATTTGTGTGTGTGTTCATGAGCAGATGAGTAAGAGGAGTTTCAATGACACGTCATTAGCTGACGGTTATAACTCTTGGGAAAACTAATTTTCCAGAACATTTTCCTGCATTTGAGGAAATACATCACATTTTCCTGATGGTCTAGCATTATATGAGTGAAATTCTGAATCTTTCCAGACTACTCAAGAACAAAGGGTTCTGGGTAGATTGAGTGTCGGGCTGGTTGTTGTGTGCTGGAGGCTTATTCCATCACTTTCATAATGATGTACCACATACCCAAACACACACACACACATGGAGACTGATGATGAATTGGCCTCATCTATCTCTGATGATTGTTGGAGAATCCATGTGGTGCCCAGTGTCTGTTTTCTGAAAAGACTGACACATACAGTTCACACATATTAACACACATGCAAAACATTTAATCTCATGTGATGCATAATATCTATGATACTGTTGCAGACAGGCTAGATGTCATCTAATAAAGAGGCAGGAGGTTCTCAGTTATTCTTAAAGGATTTTATTCACCTCTAAATGAAAAATCTGTCACCATTAGTTCACTCTCGTGTTGTTCTAAACCCGTATGCTGTTATTTTCTGTGGAAAACATAAGTTGACAAGCAGAGTTTTTCTTGCCATATTACAATAAGGCCACTGTAAGCCTTAAAACACAAAAGCTGATATTGTAAAAAATGTCCACTTACAAACTTTAATAAAAAGTTAATAAAAACGCTAAATCAAATTGGCTTTACGGGTCACTTGAGTTTGAATAATGTGAAAACAAACAACAAAACACTATATGCATTTTGTCTAACTTATAAAGCGATGAGTTCATGGAAAAAAAATGTAATGCAACTTATTGAGCACATCCTTTTTTACAGTGTATAACAAACATACCCAAAATGACAATTCTAGTATTCTTTCAAACTCTAAAAAAGCACCACAAAATTCCAAAAGTCTTCTGAAGTGTGACAAACAGACCTTTCTGACCTGGATCAGACCACCTAAACCAGTCAAAACCTGCCAGACCACAATTATATAGTACATCACTTAATCTGCTTCAGTTATCTGCACTGCCTTGATCTAACCAAGGGTAATTGTTATTTTAATACAACAAATGTAAATTAACATCTGACACAGGCAATCGACTTAATAATGCATGTTTATCAAACATAGACCATATGGTGCCTTTTATTAGACCGGGAGTCAATTGTCACTTTCAGCATGACACATTTCCTTAAAAACACTCATTTTGATAGGCTCAGAAAGCAAAGTGAGAAGGAAAGAAAACAGCCTGCTTGAGGATTTGTTCGTATTTAATGTTTCTTTCACAGGACGGCCCTCGAAAAAAATTGTTCACAGCTCCATTTACTGGCAGGCAAAGCCAAGCTGACAGACGAGTGACGGTTCTGACAGGAAGGAGACGGAAAGTGAGAAAGAAAGCCACAGAGAGAGAGATGGGGAACAAGGAAGTGAAACGTTATAGGCACTCACACAAGGAGCAACCTCGCAACCTGTCAATCAAAGTCTTGTCTCATCAGACACCAATCAGAAGCTCCTGGCAGGAGAGCTGTCAGTCAAGACGACACACTGTTTTTATATGAATGGAGTCAGTGGAAGCCCGGTTGCACACAACACGCGCCTGTTTAATCACGGATCAGAGCGAATTCACAGTGATGGGGCGCTATTGGTCGTGAATACGGCCTGAAAGATGGAAGGAGACGGAGAGAGTGTTGATAACACTGAATAAATTTATTTTTTTTCAGTAAAGTACATTCAAGTTGTACATTTTGGAAGTGCACACGGTTCTACGGACTGTACCGCCGACCTTGTCGTGGCAAGCGCCATCCTCTACTTAACCATCTCCAAAAAGACAATCTATACAGTCCAGCGTATGCGGCCAGATCTCTGATTTCATTAAAGTAAATAGTGGTTTTGGGGTGGAACCACTGAAAGCAGCTGCCCGTGGTGATGTCTTAAACAGTGCCCTGGGAACAGGCCATAAAGAGGTGCTGATCCTTCCCTGCCACCGGACGCATCGATTGAGGTCTGCGGTGAAGGGCAGGAGACAGGGAGGAGGAGTTTAGAGTCTCGTCTCGACTATCACTGTCATTAAATCTTTTAAAAAAAGAAAAGAAAATGTGATTTTAATCTGTGGAAGCTTTGATTGAATCTTTGCTTTACGAAGTGTAACATTTATGATTTTTATAACTGTTTGTAAAATGTATGTAATATAACATTGATTTACAACTGTTCATCAAATAATAATCTTTCATTTATTTTTCATGTTCCTGAAACTCAACACATTGTATCATACAAGGGCAAAAATCAAATACTTCACATTTTTCTTCACGAAAAGACCAGTGTTTTCTATTTACACAAATTACAAAAATGTATATTTCAAATATTTCATAATATTTCTAACTCCCTGACAGCGATGAAACCATGTTCAAAACATCCCAAAGATGTTACAACTTCATTAGACGGCTCCGCATTAAAAAAACAAACGTCTTGCATTTTGTATATTCACATAGCCTGCACTCCAATTCAGTCAATACGTCCAAAGCCAGATGAACAAATTTACCAATTCTTTTTCTTCTTTTGATAAACAGCGGTTGTTTACGTCCCGTTAGAGACAAATATCAAAAACAAGCCAAAACAACAAAGCAAAAATCTGATGTACCATACATGTCAGTCCTGTGAATCCAAACTTTCTCTCTCTCGCTCTAAGTGATACACATTGATAAATGTTTGTTCTCCAGCCCGCTTTGAAGTGCATTCGTTCGCCTCTTTAACAATATTTCCCCTTCTCATGGTGATGGAAACCATGCTGACATCTTCTTTTGCCTCATCAAGCTTTCCAGCACAATTACATGAATTTACTTTCAATAAATTACCATCCTCTCGAACATCACTCAAAGGAAGCTCACTCGCAAACAATATGCATTATTAATTTATTGTCACTGTTTATTTGGTTAACTTGGAACTGATTTGGACATTCACGTCTTGATAAAGCATTTAAGAGTTTTGGTTTTCATAAAGAACTCATAAAGAGGGTGGCGCATGGTGCGCTTCCTGCAGTCAGCGAGAAAAGAGAACATCTAGCATTTAGATGAAGTCCACATCCGTCACCTTTTATAATTTAATTCTGAAAAGTTCATTAATGTAGAATGGTGGTTAGACAAACATGTTTTACTTCTGCTCCAAGACAAACGTATGGGCATCAAGGTTGCAAATCCCCCCCAAGGGCTCACTCCACCCCTCGCTTTCGAAGCACTACGGTAGCTGATACAGAACTACGATGATGTCACGTTTTCACATCTTTGCTGAAGGAGATAACGTATTCACGAAACGTGTTCTGTAGAGCAGCGTAGAAACAACATGTTAGGGGACCCGCAGTGTGTGTAAATAATAATAGTTCATTCTAAGATATAAAAACATAACACTTCATTATGTAAGGTCTTTATGCAACTCTGAAGACAGTAATGCGTTTCTGTAAATAGATTCTTAAAAAAATTACACATTGTATTGGCCCGATATACACAAACACAACTATTACATGCTTTCAAAATCAAAGTCTATACATTACAAGCCTGTGACAATGATCCCTTACAAAAGCTTATAACGCTGCAACCCAATTATTATTAAATTACCATCATTGATAGAAAATAACGGATCTGTGGGTGGTGCTGACTATAGCATTGGCAGTATATCCGAAATTACAGCCAGCAAAGCACTTAAGGTCCAAACATTTTGCAAGACCTTCGAGCTTGGCTGAGATTTCTTTGTAAACCTGACATCTGCCTCATTTGTATCTGTTCCGGCGGTCGTAATGACTCGCTTGGCTCATTCAGGGACATTGTCAGCTACTTTTAAAGAATCGAGCATCGATGCATTTTATCCCACCAAATGTACAGGAAATGTGATCGGCCCAATCATCCTTCATAAAGAATGGCAACAAGCACAGGCCTCAGTTTATCAAATGGCGGAATCTTGTTAGCCAATAATGGATCCGAGTCACTAAATCAGCTACAACCCAAGTGCCTATTCAAAACCCAATTTCGTCTCAAACACACACAGGCACACACTTCTTCATCAGTCACTTTCCAACACTAACAAAACAGGACAAGGTTATAAATATTCAGCGTGTCTGTAGCCTATCCCTTGCCAGCGTGATGAGTATGTAGCCTGAGAGTAAACACAGAAAGAGAGAGAGACTTCCATTCTAGTGATGAAGACTGACACACTCGAACCGTCAGCCATCCCAGGGCTTCAGGGGAACCTGAGGCACACAATACGCACCCCTTCTCACTCACTCTCTCTCTCTCACACACATTCACAGGCGCTTCGTCTCTCCGCCGTCTCAACGCCGGTAGAGCGGGCTTGCAAACATTTCTGTTAATTATGTATTACAGCTGTCCTTCATAAACTTAATTACCAGGCGCTGAAAGGCAACGAGGCTGCATTTGCATATGTACATGAAAGAGACATGGCATATGCAAAAATACGATTTAATTAGCATCCTTTGATAGGGCAGCTTGCAAATCAAACTGGCGTGCTGTAAGATTCTCATCGCGAGGCCTGGATTAACTGCGACGTGAGATGGCAAGGATGGCATTGCCCGTTGGGATATGGAAAGAACGAGGGGCAGGAGAAAATGAACGCGGAGCGCGAGGACAGGCTTCCGCCGCCGTCACATCCATTGGCGCGTATCTGAGTCGGGCCCCTGCCTGCAGGCGCCGGAACAACATCGCTTCGCTACGGTTTCCATGATTGTGTCTTGATTATTGTCATAAAAGGATATTACGGAATGCCAGTCACTATTTTTTAGCCAAATATAAATCTCGCTAATGTGTCCTCTCGCAGCCTAGGGGTACATGCGAAGGGGTGGGGTGGCGGGGTTTCAGGCTCGGAGATTAAAAGGGTGGTGGGTGCTGCACATTAGCACGTTTAAGTAACGACATGCTACACTGCGTTAGCACTGAGGCGCTAACTGTGGCACGCTTTGAATAGAAGGAGTAATGTGGCATCACAGGAAATATGTTTGTTTGTCTGTTTGTCATGAAAATTGGCTCACAATATTTTGTATAAAGTAAATGTGCTGTAATTCCGCTTCTTTTATATGCAGGTACAGTAATTATTGTCTGTGTGTGGGGGGGAGGCAAGGCATTTCAAGTGCAAGCTCAGCAGGACTGAAATGTCACAAGTCAGGTGACTTACCGATCCAGGTCAGTATGTTTCACATCACGGTCAAACCGGTCAAGGACACATTCACAACCCTAAAAAAAAACGACAGCTTCACAGTAATGGTGCAGGGTAGTATATTTGCACAATAGTTGTTTCCCTCAGGCTACATTACACCATCAAAATATAATGTGTATAGTACATAATGAACACACACCATTTTTATAGTACTGATTGGACAAACATTTTTATTTGTATTTATTTAAATGTACAAAAATGTATAAAGATGCAAGATCCTCACAGAAAAAAACATATATTTCCTACAAAGGCATTTGTTTTTAATATTTGATGATGTTGTTAAGACATTGTCCTAGCTTGTGTTTTTATAAACTATGCATGTTTTGTAGTTTTTTGCCAAGCGTCCCTAAATTCTTACCAAATTGTATTGTATATTTAATCAAATAAAACTGAAAAAGATTTTGCCATTCGTGAAGCATAATGGTCAACATTATATAGAACTACATATACAGTATATAGCCAATTCAATCAATTGGATATTTTAAAATTTTAAGGTGGTTTAATAAAACTTTAGAGACTGGCTTATCCAAGATGAACATACGTAATCTTAAAAGTCTGTGTAAGGAGGGGACTAAAACGTACCTCTTCAAAAATTCCCCTTTTGTACTTTATAGGAGAAAATAAGTCATAAAGGTTTGGAATGACATAAAGTTCCATCAAATATGACAAAATGTACATTTTCAGGTGAACTATCCCCTTAATGCTTCTGTCCGATGCAACGTCCACCCGAAACCCTGAACGAACAAGACAGGTAAAACTGTGAACAAGCTGACACTCAAACTACTTTAATTACACTCCACCCAAGCGTAAACACAGATTATTCCCGCCAAGACATGAGGAGCGTTTACACTAATATATGGGCACACCGTTGGGACATTTTGCCCCAGAGGAGGGCAGGAATTATGATGGGGCTGGTAAGGGCTGGCTGCTCTGCCCTTCCCCCAGAGCAGCCCCTCGGCAGCCATTTTGTATGCTAGACTGGGCGGCACAGAGAGAGATGGTCACAGTGAGAGCCTCGCCTCATCTGCCTGGCCTAATGATGGCACTCACCTGCTGTTTTACTGCCTCCACGGGGGCTAAATACTACCCCTCAGCTCTTTCCGTCTCGCACTTTTTGTCTATCAATCTGTATCTGTGTCTTTTATCAGTCTGTCAGCACCTATCGGGCGTCTTTTCGAATTTCTTTGTCTGCGTTTCTCTCTCTCTTATTCTTTTGTCTCGCTCTCCATCCGTCTTTCACACCCATCCTGTCCTCTGTACTCGTTTTTCCCACCTCATTGCTTTGATGAACTTTTTATGGTCAGCACCCATAAAGACCCTATCAAGAACCACAAGGGTTCAGACGGTTTAGATCTAGAGCATGAAAAGAGGACCGCTAAGGTTTCAGAAATGGAAGATTTGACAGAACGGCAGCAATACATCTCCCGGCTGGATGAAAGCGGCTGGTTGAATAACCCAGCATGTCCGACTGGGGAGAGGAATAGGTGTTACAGAAAGGTAGAGAATTTGCTGGCTGCCATTTTAATATCAGAAGTGACCCAGATAACAGAATAAATACTGAGTTTTACGAGAGCACCAACTGCTATCACAAAATATTATTCTGTTCAGAATAGAAAAACATCAAGCAACAATAAAATACTTATATCTTTGACCATTTAAAACACAGCATACGTCAACGAACAAACATCTGGTTGATTTAAAAAATTTTTAAAGAAAAATCACAGAAATCACACAAATTTCTCATTTGTTTCCCGATAAGATTGAATGTGGGGCAAAAGGAAACTTGTGCTAAAGTTTTCTACACTTTGCAGTAGATATTTCTCCTGAGAAAAAGAGTCAGAAATCTTGATTCTTTTGATGAGTATAAGCTTAAAAAACTAACTATAAATAGGAAAAGCACAGTAAAGCATTGAAGACAGGCTGAAATTATCGCCCGTCCTGAGTGACGGCAACTTTCCTGCTTCTGTAAGAGCTCAGGAGGCCTTATGGGAAAGAGGCAAGCTTGACAACATGTCAATATCGCTTTAGCAATGTCTGTTCGGGAAGCTCTCAGGGATATATCACATGATTCTAGTGCCTGGCACAGAACAGGAACAAGACAGATTTGATAGCCTTGGAAAAATGCGTTCTTGATCTGTGAGGCCGCAAAAAAGTCAATTAAAAAAAAGAGAAAACAATCCTTTGTTTATCACTGTCAACACGTCTACTAGACCAGACACGGCGTCTAAGTTCTCGTCTATGAGGAACGCTGTGGCAGGTTGCATGATAGGAGAACACTTCTCACTTTTCTTTGTGAATTTATTCAGACAGAGCAAGAGAGAGACAGCGAGAGAGAAAGAGTTTACTGCTGTTATACTTCCCTCTTAAATCTGTCACTCAATGTCGGCTCTGTACGTGTCAAGATGATTGAATACAAAGTCTTATTTACACTGACAACTTCAGCCGCTGCTCAGCCAAGCACAACAAACAGAGCTCTGAAACCCACAGTCAAAACTAAAAACAGCTCATGCTGCTGGAGTGAAACACGTACCCTGCTCTTCACACATACGCACGGATGCAGGAAGTTGAGGCGTTCTTCAAGCGCTGATGTTCTCTCATCTCACGCGAGACCATCGGACACCGCATCTCTTCGTAAACATGCACGGAAATACACAGAACCTGAGGAGAAACAGAAGCTTGTGACATTTCAGACACTTCTGGGCATTTTCCTTTGCAATTTTTCCTTTCTATTCTTTTTGTGACCAGAACAATTCTTCAGAATTGTACAACTCTGAAACCCACAGACCCACTAAGGGGTCACCCTATAGATATTTCTGGAGATATTCCTGTGTAATGTCAATTGTAGGCCTATATTGAAACGTATAGATAGCAAATTTCAGTCACCATGTAATTCTAAAGGAATCTGTAAACATATGTTCCTGAGGGCCATTCCATGAAACAAGATAACAAAATAAGCCAGACGTATTTTGGTAAGTCAGACTTATTGTCGGTTTCATAAAGCAATCTTAATATAGTTTGAACTCAGTTAATATGGCAACTTATGCTGGGAAACTAGCGTGGTCCGGGGCAGGCTGCCAGACAAAGCCTACTTGTTGCTTAACTAGGTCAGTGTTAACTGTGATGATATTACCACTCAATCTCATGATGCAATATTATATCACTTAATTGAACATTATTGATAAAAATGTAATGAAATCATTTAAATAAATGATAGACCAAAATAATAAATGAATATACTGTCTGTGTCTGTGTTATATCTATTTGATATAAATGTTAAAACTATTGTGAATAAACTTTGAATTTAAACATTCCCAAATAAATTGATAATAGCTGGAAACAGAACAATTATACTGGCCAAAAAGATCTAGTATCTAAACCTTATGTGTGTTGCATATTATCTGCCTAAGGAGAGAGAGGCTGCCAGTGATGGTTGTAGAGAAGGACTGATGGGGCATTGAGCAGATTTTTGATAACAATTCAAAAGACTTTTCACTTTTCCTTCAGTTTAATAAAATTATTTTATTGTTGGTTGAAGCTGCTTGCTGGGAGAGAAGCATGCTATTAAATAGTGTTGAAACAACAGGTGCTGTCTCACTGTCTTGTGCATATTTTTCCAGTTGTTGGATTTTCAGGTTTAAGTTTGAACTTTATCATTTATATTAGAAATGAGTTCTGACTGAAAAATACATTGGCGATGACCTACAGCCGATGAGAAGGCAAAATGAGGTTCGGGGGGAGACCAGAACATCAACAAGCATGGCTTCCAATGTCGTGTGAAAACTCCGATATCACATATCACTTCTCGTGTGCGTTTGGTTGTGAAACGACCTATTGTAAAGTCATGCAGTGTGTAATCTCCTGTCGCTGATCCGTCGTTCAATGTGAACACTGAAGCAACATAATGCTTCGCCAGACAGTCATGCAGTTTGAAAAGAACAGTGAGGCAAAGACTTGAATCGGGCAATGTGAACTCAGCATTGGTGGAACGATTTGATCAACGATTGACTTGTAGGGATACTGAATATATGCGTGCGTGCACTATTATCTGTGAACTGTTATCTATAAACTGAGCCTTGTTCAAATAAGTAGGATCGCGTGAACTGAAGCTAAGTTCAGTTCTTTCAAGTCAGGCTTTAGAACTTCATTCCCGCTTTTCTAAGAGACTTTTATTAAACAGCCCTCAGGTCTCTGATCAATTCATTGGTGTATGATCGTATGATTTAAAGGTTATAGTAACAAACTAAAGCTCTTATATAAAGTATAATTAAAACTTAAGTATATCGCTCTTGTCCTTCTGAATCCAATTGCATCTCCATGTTTTGTGATCTTCATTCAGCTCCTTCCTGGTGGAACATTCTTCCTAACTCATTCCGGTCAACCACATCTCTCATAACATTCAAAAAACGACTTGAAATCCATCTCTTCTGTGAATAATTGACAGACAAATAAAAACCCTAAAACTTTCTCTCTCTGGCTTTCGTTGAAACTAGTAACTTTGTATTAACACCTATTGTATTATTGCTCCTGTATGACATATTGTTTATTGCTCTCTGAACTCTCTGTAAGTCGCTTTGGATAAAAGCGCCTGCTAAATGTAAATGTTATTATTTTGCGATAATCATTATTATTAGTGAACTTTTATGTTTGTCACAGGCTTTTGCAAATATCTATAAAATAAATGCTTGTCAACATTGACAATACAGCATTTAATGTACAGTGTTTTTCCATTCCCCGAAGAAGAGAAAACTTGGACATCTGGTCGGTTTTTGGAAGGACAGCGACAATATGCAATTTTGAATCCCCCAATATTCTGTTTGACTTCCCTTGGTGGGTTATCTTGCATCATTCAGAAGGTTAAGACCCCCTTCCCGATCTCTTTGTATCCCCTACAGAATGCATGCACCAAGACAGGTGATCTGAGAAACTCATGAAGACTTGGCACTTTTACTCGTGTAAGCCTTGGCACGGCACATACAAATGCAGGGAAGGGAATGCTCTCCCAACCGTATGTTATTATGGAAATGCATCCCGTCATACACTGCATACACACCTCGGACCAAAAAACAACAAGAGACTGATTAAACTACCAGATGCCAGAAAGAGATATACAGTTATCTTTCTTTCCTCAAGGTAACCCAGCCATCTAGACTGTGTTTGCTTTGAATCAGACGCTGAAGCAATATAGACGATTTACTCAGCACTGTTTGCACTCTGCCCCCGAAACAACAATTTTAAACCACTTACCGTACGATCTATTGTGTGGTCTATATTATCTAAAGATTTTTATGTTAAACAGTTTTATTGTTCTGTCCCACCCTACCTGAACCTTCCCTACTCTGATTAAAGTCATAAAAAGTTCTAGTCAGAAAGTGTATAATGGGAATGTCATTCAGAGTACAGTATACAAAGGAGAGCCAATTTGTTCCTTATTTGTGAGTGAAGACAGCTTGATGTTTTCATAACTGTAAAGCCAGTATGACAGTTCTACATTCAACTGTAAAATCACAGCAAGGACGCAAAACAAAACGAAAAAGCAGATGTGAGTAAACCACTCAAGCAACAAGCCAAGGTTTCTGGATCTTCCAGAAGCACTTAAGAGATTTGAATGTGTGTCTCTACACCTCCCTGTCATATGGTATACTGTATATGATATTTAATATTGAACTTCTGAATGGTTCGAGAGCACTAACTCATTGCACTCTCTGAGACGCGCAATGGTGGCCTAGTGGGACATGATAACAGCAAAATAGGTGTGAAATGCGCATAGCCATCCTGAAGGGAAGTGAGTAGATCTGCAAGATATTGTTTTTGCAACCCAGTAAAAAGGTTGCAACAAAACCTAAAGATTCATCTGCATTTGGCAAGGAAAAGAGTCCATCGGGATTAAGTGCTGAATCAATAATTCAGAGCAAAATGGCCCCCTCTCCTCGTGTAAAAGAGAAAGGAGAAGCATCAACTCGCCACCCCCATTCTGTTCACTTAAACCATTACACAGCAGATTATGTGCAGGCCATTATCCTACCTTTAAAAAAATCTTAAAATCAACAGGAAAAACATACACACAATAAGAAACACCCTTATTTCTGGAAATGTTTCGACCAACATTTTGGCTGAATAATGCAACATCACCTGAATACAACCTCTTATTTCCTGTGATGTGAGCTCTTTTTACCACAAATTTGGAAAAGAAACCGATGCAGAAAAGTTACACCAGAAGGGATGTTTTGCAAAGTGACAGTGTCATAGATACATAAGGAATCTCATGTCGTGTTCAAAACAAAGCATCAATAAAACAGCTCAGTGATGATAGCATAAATCTTCCCTCTAACATTCAAAATCAATCCGGAGCATATCGTTTTTGGGGTTGGTAAATTCCCCACGACCCCTATTAGGCGTTCTTTTATTCAAACATTACGGTTTGAACGTTATAACGTCGGTATCAGCTCACACCAAATGAACAAGATAAAAGCTTGAGCGTAGAGTCGGAACTTTCATGTCTCCGCAGAGGCTCAAAGGCTCTAACTACATACATCCTCAGATGGGGTTCACTGTGGTTTGTTTATAGGGGCTGAAGGGTAACTGTGGCAGGCAGAGACTCAAAGCCCCCACTCGGGACGGCAGAGAAGTCAGATCCACTCAAACCCGCATCGATGTGATTAAACAACCGCTGAGGTCCGATGCTCAGGTTCTCTTTCCGTAGACAGGGCCGCGGAGGGCCGCAGAGACCAAGCCCCCAGTAGGGGCCGTCTGTCCATTCAAAAGAGAGAGAAGGGGGAAAACATCATTTATTTAGAGTGTTTACTGTTTACTGGTTCTACCAGGCCTAAGACAGGAATTTTTTTTATTAAAAAAAAAGCAGGCCAACTCTAGGGTATTCAGCTTCCAAAATGATGAACAGTACAAGTCTCTTTGATTTTCATCACCTTTATCAATGACAGATATGATTTTCCTCTGCTCTCGCCGAGCTATGAATATTTCACCACAAAGGGCCTGTCCATTTACTGTAGGGTAGCAGGAGCCAAATGTAGATAGACGAGGTCGGGTAATTCTCTCTGTCTGTTAAATAAGATCACATGCATTGACGAGTCTTTGATAAACGGAGGCTAACAAAAATATTTTGATTGCAAAATTATACAGTTTAAGGAAAATAACTAGAACAGGGTGCTTGCAGGGTTGTAGGTTCAATCCAAGGGACTATAGATGATGACACTGTGAGAGTCAAGAATATTTTATGTTCTCACAGAGAAAAAATACCAAAAGCCGTTCAGAAAAACGTTTCAGGATTGTTTTCCAGAATACAGCTAATATCTCGACCTCTAAACAACTCCACGTATGGTACAGATCAGTTTATCTGACTTTTTATGGTCAGTCCTAAGGTGGGTTTTGCAAGAAAAGTGTTTATTCACTACTGTTAATTTCATGGACTTTATCTCTAAAAACACTTCTAAAACTTTCACGACCAACAGTGTTTACCAACGCGTTACTGTAGAATTGTCATTTTTCATGCATCGTTTTCTTAAAAAGGATCCTGCACTCCTGTTTATTTTTTTACTAACCAACTGTCTGCTTAAATCTCATGAAAAGTGGTCTGCTAGCACCTGGACACACAACTAGACATTTATTCACCTTCAATCTGCATATGCATATTCATTTTGACTTACTAAACCCCACAATAGAAACAAATTTGCTGAAATACTTTAAAAGTAGCATCATTTTCTCTCGCATAAAGAAATGGTGTAAAATTGCTCAGAAACGTCCAATCAACCCGGCCTAATTTACAGGCGAGGTCCCATTGCGTCATTTGATTTAAAATCGGAGTCTTTGAGAGTCGTAAGAGCGCTGATCCACCCAGAGCTTCTAAATGACAAGCTGACTATTACACCATAAAGCACCACCAATTTAAATTGCAAAGCAGTTTGCCAGGTCTCTTCAGAAGCAATATCTGCGAGTATTTCGCAAATGTACGAAATAAATATAAAAGGGAGGGAGATGCAAATGAGGGTGACGGAGGACTACTTTGAGGCGACTAGGTAATGCTGCAGCTATTCATCACGGCGCGGAGAGAAAGCACTCGCGTCCGTCCTTAGCATATTCTAATGAAGGCCATCATGCAAATTAGCATGACCTTTTCTGGGCTTTTTTATTCAAGTTCACATTCAATGGAGAAATGTGTACATACGCAAGGCAAGCAAGCGGACGCGTACACACGCATACCCGGAATTATATCGAGGCATAACAAATACTCTGCCCCCTCTCTAGCTGAAAACACCATAGTGACTAATTACAGCAATCAATGAGAGTACAAACAGACTAAACCACAGCTGGAAGAAAGACAGGGATGTCTGAAAGAAGTGGATGCACTCTGTTCGGGTACAGACAGGAAGTATGTCAGAGAGTTAGACATGACGGGCCGCCAGAGGGCCGTCTTTCTCACGCCTCCCTCCCTTCCCGCGAGCATACCGTCAAACACAAAAATAAATAAATAAACCGCCTGGTAGACGGTAATTGACAGCTAGCGAAGCAGTCGAGTTACATACCCTTACAATGACTTTGAACTTTTCCGCTTGTAGAGATTAAGCATAAATATTGAAATATTGAAATGCAAGATGGCCCGGTATAAAAAGATGTAGGAAGATCGTGTTGGGGGGTTTTGGTTCAGTATCTCATGTTCATCAGTAAGCAGACCAGGCCTTTTCTCTGCACAGACAGTTATGGATAGGAAACATTATCAGCCTTGGTAATTAAAGGCAAAACTTATACATGCTGGGAGAGTGGAGGGAGGGGGCGTTACGCACACCCATCATTTATCACAAACACCGGCTCTGCCAGAGAGCAGATGAGGTGGACCGCTACACCTCTACAAGCTTTTACGCTTGCGTTGGACGAACGTTTTGGAGGTTTTCGCCCTGTGATGTGCATCCTGAGAGCTTGAACTCATGTTTGCAGGGTGCCGATATACGGCGGAGGAAAAATAGCTGCAAACTCGAAAGGCAGAGCAAAGGACAGGCTTTGACTTGTAAATAATTGGTTAGCGTTTCCCAGCGGAACATAAGGACATAAGGAGATTCAATGTTGCAAATGATTCTCCTACAAAGGAAATGGAGGTCTCATGCTTTGTTTCCTCACATGCAGTGGCCCCAAAATGTATTTGGACGCCTAATATGCATGAACGTCATTGCAATAGATAACAACATCAAAGAAAGTAGTCCTCCTATCAACCTAGGTTCCGTTTTCCTAGTCATTTTTGCAGTAACTTTTTACCAAATGTATATAATTAGTCTTTTATAATTTGATATAAATGTATTGCGTATATAATTCTTGCAAGCTCCTCTCAATTAATCCAAATAACCTCTTGCCTACTTATCTAACCGTATTGCTATGTACAGCTGCTATATTAAACCTTGTACTAAACTTTTGCCTGTATACTTGTACAAAATATAGAAAAAGCCTATTTAAAATCTTGTTCAATTGATGTCATCAACCTACTTCTATGTTCAACAGGCCATGCATAGCATCTACTACATACTTCACTATCTCTCTCTCTTTATCTCTCTCTCTCATGTACTGGGAGTAATACACACCCATATTCCCAGATGTACTCACATTAAACATACATGCACACTTAACATGCGCCCTGCAGTGCTTCGTACGGTTTAATAATAATACTACAATATTATAAATGTCTAACATCAACACACTGTTGGTGTTACAGCTTTGATAAAAACCAGGCAGGTACACTATAAACTGTATGCATTACACATCGGTCACGACACAGAAGTTAAACTTGGGTACGAATCTACAATCAGGACAGCATACTACAAAGTTTACCAGACAGTATACTGTACAAAGGGAAAAAAGGGCAACCAAGGATCAGGATTCCCTGTGCATGTGTTGTGGCAGCACTGGGAGTAGAACCACTCTGGCACACTTCACATCATGGAGAACGACATCTTCAGCCTGCCAGGACCAGTCAGCACCAGTGCTGTCACAACCACACACTTGCACATGTTCTCAGAGTTTCTCACACACACGTCTACGGGCATCAGGCGGGTAGAGACGCTGCGACTAAAACAGCAGGAATCCTGCACATCGCATATCCATCAAATCCTGCACTGCAGAGACTGGCTGTTGACATTCATGCTGTAAAATACACACAAGAAAAGAAAAATATTAATCCACAGACAATTCTTATTAGAAATATTATTGATGACTCTATAAAATGGCATTTTTTTGTTTGTTGTGTTAAGATATTTTGAGTTGAAACAGGATGTTGGGGTGGAACATACTGTATAAATGGGCTTATCTGTTTTTGAAATAGCCAATAGCATTTGTGGTTTATGTCACAGACGTGAATCATGATCTGCTATTAGATACTGCTAAGTAAAGGGAGGAGACATTCTTAGACACTAAAGATCATTTTATTGTTCAAAATCTGTACAAAATGAGTCGTCAATATTGTTCAACAAAAGCATATACAGACGACAAGAATGCTTCATTTGGCATCTTTAATAACAATCCACAACAAGGCAGGAAAACAGGAAGTGGTAAGCTTTGATGACTTACAGGGACAGGGGCGAGCCCGCAGGAGGAAAGAGAAAACATGCACTGTTTGATTGAAGGTATCAGTGATACCCTGCTAGTAAAGGGGCATTTGGGACCATTTCTCACACAAAGACGATCACACTCACACATGCGGACAGTGAGACGGCCAGAACGGAGCGATGGAAGGCAAACTGAAAGGAGAGAAAAGGAGAGGAAGAGATGGAGAGACTGATAGGCGCTGATCTTCATGATAAGCACTCCTGACAACTTGTGAGCCGTTTGCTGGTAGGACACTAATTGCCAGTGAAAGGTGACCGGGAAAGAGGCAAAGCAGCTCAACTCACATAGGCCTCTCGCCTCGGTCCGACATGATACCCAACGACAGCACACATCCTCACGTCAAAACCCGAACACACACACTCTGACACCGACCCATCACTCTGCGTGAAAACGGCGCACTGATACTCCCCTGGCACCCTGGGAAAAAAGGATGGTAAGAGTGGTGGAGGGCGAGAGGGAAGGACGAGAGAAAGAGAGAGATTAATCGTATTGACGGATACCCCGTGGTGGTGAGGTTGAAGTCTGCCTAGAAAGGAAGAGGAAGGTGAGACCCATGAACTGAGTGCCATTTAGCTGGCCAAGGTTGAACCTTTTCCAGCCGTCTTCACGATGACGCTAAGAAGCCCAGGGCACTCTGGGTATGAAAACTGAATGTAAGTTACGGCTAGGATGCTAAAGCAAGCATCACATGCTCATATTTTCTTCAAAATGTCTTGTTTGTCGGTATTTAGGGTTAGGGACTATTTTAATTCTTAAACTTGGGTTTGTAGAAACCTATGTATGTATGATACCTAAAGACTTGCAGCTTGTTAAGACAATGAGACTTTTCCATGTACGGTTTTAGATTTAAAAAATGTGCGTTTACATGAAATGTTAACATTAAAGGACACTGAAATGAGCAATGTGTTCACAGATTGATATAAGGATGGACCAAGTCTCTAATAGGGACCCCTCAAGTTAAGAAAGCCAGATTCATATGAATAAGTTTAAGGGTACAGAAAGTGTAAAGAAAGTTCACCCAAACATTTAAAGGATTGCATCATAATGTTTTATTTTAGGTGAATTATTTCTTCAAGACAACATCTATTGGGCTCTTTTGTGATCATGATCATAATCTCTTTAAAATTAGGCCTAGCTAACACCCATACTTCTACCATCGGTCACATAGCAACAGAACACCTTAGCAACCACATAGAACTGTCCTTACAAAACACCCTAGCATTGTGTATGAATTCTTATTGATTTTACATATGATGGTCTGTGGTAAGTGTATATGCACATTTTTCCCTTCACATTACAACCTTAATGTCATTCAACTTAAAAATAAAAACATAACGCAGACAAGGCCAATAAGTTCACATTAACAAGAAATACCAGTAGCATGTTCCAGCGGGCGTACTTGTCTCGTGAAATTTGGTAGGAATATTCGCTGCTTTGGCGGGGTCTCTCCGGCCAGAGCTCTGACAATGATTAGCGTCTGGACGCCAACGAGACATGAGGTTTCAGAAAGTGTGTCTGGCTGCGCTCGCTGTCCTCTCCAGGCTTGTGAAACAATGCTGTTGGACGGTACCACACATATACAGAGAGACAAAGTGAAAAAGAGAAAGTACTGGTTGTAAAAATATTCCTGGCACGATATATCACAAAGCACAAATTCCATAAGGACAATTTGCAGCTTATGTGGAAAAAAATAGGTTAGTTATGGAGGTAGGAAGGTGAAGACAGGAGGAGAAAGAGAAAAGAAGAGTTTGTGCAGTAATGGAAGAGGTAGATTTATAACGCTCCAACAGTTTGCTCATAACTCCTGAGGAGAGGCAGCTGTCAGGATGGCGACAGGATTGCTAGTGGTCAGCGGCCACCAGAGGATACGAACGCGTGAAAACCCAAGTAATGGTTAGCATGCTAGCGTGTGTCATAGGTAATCAATGCGGGAGGGAAGTACAGGGTTACAGGGAAAATAAAAAGGCCTGGTAGAGTTGCACCAGAGTTGACAGCTCTCCAATAAGAACGACTTGTCCCTCCCCTCCATCCCATAATCACAGTCCAATCGCATCCAGACCTCCAGGGAAGAGAGGGACAGAGAAGGGAAAGAAGACAGATGTGAAGAGTGGACTTGGTGATGTTGGATCTTCACTGTTCTTCACCCATTACCTGAATTTGATTTTTAAATCTCATTCTTGGAATGTCACATACACAATTTTTAACAAACTATATTTATGATATCTCTCAGTTTGTCCACTATATCTGATTGATTGTCTCCCTTAGCTTTTCCCAGTGCATTTTGGGATTGCTTTTTGTCCGAGACTCACAGATGTCAGCCTTACATTTTTTGTCTTATATGGACAGTTCGCCTAGAAATTTACATTTTTTCATTATATACCCACCCTTGTGTCATTTCAAATCTTTCTGACTTTCTTTCTTCTGCAGAATACAAAAGAAGATATTTTGTAGAAGGTTGGTATGGTATGAGGGTGAATGAATGATGAGGTCATTTTTATTTTTAGGTGAACTTTCCCTTTAAGAAGCGGCATAGCTAGGATGCCAAATCTTTGTAACAGGTGAAATAAAAACCAGCTTTGAAACTTTTGACTTCCTCGTAATTCCTACCTTATTTTGTTCCTGACTTGAAAGTTTAAATGAACATGACAGTGTGACCCATTATTCATTTCTTGTTTGTCTGCACTTCCTTCACAGACTCACACGTCCTGACCAGACACCTGTCCTCCCTATGCCACAGTTCCCTACCCATAATGCATTGTGGCCCGTTCAGGCCTGCCTTTGAGGCCTAATCCACCTGGCACATATGTGTCACAAAATCTTCCAGATATCTCTCATTCTTTCTCTTATTCTCCTTCTCTCTTTCTCTA
Organism: Barbatula barbatula; assembly: GCF_947034865.1. NCBI lineage: Eukaryota > Metazoa > Chordata > Actinopteri > Cypriniformes > Nemacheilidae > Barbatula > Barbatula barbatula. The sequence goes on from NC_136784.1 coordinate 5,679,883, forward strand.
TTGATCTGGCTGGTGTGTAAAAGCTGGATCTCTTTACAGTATGGTGCCAGACTGTTGGAGCCAGAACTCTGGATGTCTGCTCTCAGTAGAACTGATGACGACACCCTGAGGATCCTCTCCGCACGGACTTGAAATAATAAAACCCGGCTCTTGCTCTCCATCACCCCCTAAGATGTCGATACATCTGCAGCGCACGCTGAAATATGCGAGGACATCCTGCTCGCACGTGAAGACGGCGACCAGTATTTATGTTGTGTGGCCAGAATACAAAAACGGACTGTTTGTGAATGTCAGTTTCCAAATTGCTTTTTTGATGCTTCAATTTTTAAAATAAAAAACATGTCAGAGGGGCTGAGATCAGTCACAGGTCTCTGTAACTGATCTTAGTCATCCCAGAGGGCTATAAGTAATCTCATTGAACAGATGAGACTGCTAATGACTGGTAAAAGGTTTGCTGCTTTTCATCTAAGAGTCTGCCACTAAGGCGGTTTTTCACGTTTTTTTTATATTTTCTTTGGAATCATTTTCATCTGTCTGGTATTGTGATTTGGCACTTCAACATGCCCAGCCCTGGTCTCATAATAATAATTATTATTGTTTTGTCTACATAAAAAGAGAGTTTGACCTTGAAACAGGCACTTTAAAGTTACACAAAAATTACAATTCTGTCACAAATTGCTCACTCTCTAGTTGTTTTAAACCTGTATTATTTCTTTGTTTGGTGAACATATATAGATATTTGGACGAATGCTTGTAACCAAACAGTTCTTGGACCCAATTGACTACCATAGTAGGAAAAATGAGAATGGTAATTCTTCAAAATATCTTCTTTTGTGTTCAACAAAACAAAAAATGTATAAAGTAATTTTTCTTCTACGGCTATCAATGGGGTGCAAGAAGTTTGGTTACAAGCATTCTTCCAAACATCTTTCTCCATGTTCATCAGAACAAAGAAATGTATAGATCTGATACCACTCATATGTGAGTAAATGATGACAAAATGTTTATTTTTGGGTGAACTACCCCTTTAACTAACATAAACGAGCTTCAAAAATGAATGATCACTTTGAAGTCATGCAATAGGTCTTCAAAACGCCTCCAATTGAAACCAAACCATCGTCCAGCACCGCAAGTTAATTTAGCGGAGCTAAATGGATTTATTGCGAAGAGATACATACAAACAGGTGCTGTTTAAATAAACGCTACTCTTTCCTCCTCGGTTTCTGGAAAAGAAGAAACTAAAGAAAGAATAATACGATTTTTCTGTTTAAACAGAAAAACAGTTCAAAAAGTGTCAAGTGTCAGAGTAATTAAAAAGAGAACTCTGGCCCTCTCCTCGGGTGAGAATCGCTGAACACATTAAGTTAACAAAAGCACGGGGCAAATAAGAGCCAAGGGAGAAGTGACAGTTATCTGCTAAATTCATAAATGTGGCTTTTTGTATAACGGTAATCATCATCCCTCATGCTGTCATTTTCCATTTTAATTGCTCGCCTCGGTGCTTTGGCTCAGGGAAGCCATTGGAACCCCGCAGAGCCCAGTACAGAGCTCGAAAAAGGAGAAAGGTACAAAAAGAAAAGGAAATCTAGAAGTCTTACAATCTGACTGCTCCAGTTTAGGTTACTGCCACGTGAACATCTGACAGGTTAATTTTTTGCAATTAGACCGTTCTGAGCGCAGACGGAACAGGTGAGGTCTTCATTAAACTTTTTTTAAATGTGTACATAAACCCCGAGCACTAAATTACGCTAATGACAAATATTCTGAACACAAGCTATGAAGTTTGCCCAACAGGCATATCGCAACGCACCAGTCTTCGCTTATATGGTGCAAAGAAAAAAGGGCGCACGGGACGGAGTTTAACCTCAAAGCCTGCTGCAGAACATGGACTCTTGAATAAAGAAGAAAAATGGGTTTGGAGAGGAAGAGCGTAGCAAAATCATAACAGGATAAAAATCAAGTCACGAGACTAAGCTAATATCGTGAGCACCACCGCTCATAGTCGCCATGTCGTATATTTTATAAGACATCAAAAAGAAATCAGCGAGGACTTCTTTAGATTTCATCCTAATCTCACGCTGTTATCTCTTTCCTCTTCGTCCAAAACCAGCTCATATTTCACCCTCGGTATCTTGTTATTTCGATAATCTTGTTCCCGCCCATGATAGATTTCATAGAGAAAAGCATTTATCACAGGGTTTCATAAATGAACTTAAGTTTTGCCGTGTCTTAAGTGCAAGTTTGTGGGCTGAATTTAAGAGAAGGTAATGTTATTGAGAAGTATTGGTGAGTTTTGGAGGTTTGGAGGCATTTTTGTGAGTGAAAAGTGAAAAACGACATCCATGTCGCTTGAATGTTTGTACCGTAGATATTACCCCAACGCATGTTTGTTCTCATTTTCATTAAAAGATCATATAGTCAGGTGAAGCGTAGCGTGTCTATATATATTTATTTTTATCTAATAACATTTTCTGTGAAAAGCCTACATGTCGTGTATAGGAAGTCCATTTACGAACACCTGCACGAATGTTACACAAAAATTTCTTAAATTTCACTTAAGTAAGTGTTTGAAGTATTGCTAAAATAAAATAAAATAAAATAAAATAAAATAAAATAAAATAAAATAAAATAAAATAAAATAAAATAAAATAAAATAAAATAAAATAAATAAAATAAATAAAATAAATAAATAAATAAATAAATAAATAAATAAATAAATAAATAAATAAATAAATAAATAAATAAATAAATAAAATAAAATAAAATAAAATAAAATAAAATAAAATAAAATAAAATAAAATAAAATAAAATAAAATATCTCTCTCTCTCTCTCTCTCTCTCTCTCTCTCTCTCTCTCTCTCTCTCTCTCTCTCTCTCTCTCTCTCTCTCTCGGAGTGTTTTTATCAGACGGTCTGTTTTAAATGTTGCTGACAGATCCTGCCTCCCTCTCAGTGTAATTATAGGCTGAGGAGGGCTGGGGCTGAGGCAGGGTTGTATGTAGCCAGGCCTGTGTAATGGGGATAATTAACTTACCCTCATCACCTCACTTCAAAGGCCTGCTAGAGAAAAAGAGAGACACTTAGGGGTGGATTGTATCAGCTGCTGAGAATGGGGCTGGGGTCTCCTGGCCCCTTCAAAGCCCCCTGGTGTCACAGACCTAAAAACAGATATATTAGACAAATGAAGGTGCCACCCATGCACACACACACAAGGCTGACATCAGGGGACGTGGCGGTTTTCAGAACAAAGACGCAAACGCAAAAGAAAGTGTCCCTTCCTTTTCTTCCTTCTAAGAGGCAGGTAATTGCTGTTGTTAACACCATCTCTGCTTTTCAAACAGCTGAGTTTCCAAAGAGAAAGGGCACTGACAGTGAGGGTTTCAAAAGCAGACACTATTTCCTTCACTTTTACCTACAGTTTTTCTCTTTCTATTTTATACATGCAAAACATGCAGCTTGTCTCTTGTCATATTTAGGATTAATATTTTTCTGTATAAATGTAATAGTAAATTCTATAAAAATAAAACCACATTTATTCATATAATATAAAGTTGTGAAAATAAAATGTCATTACATTGGCATTGTATATAGATTTTGTCGATGTTATGACTGGGGAGCCACATGAGTATGATTTGTGAAACAGATCAGCTTTTGTTCAATTCATACATAAACAAATTAGAACACTGCTAAATTTGCTATTATTTGCTTATTTTAGCAAATAATGACTTACGATTCAAATTGTTTGTCACACAAAGCCATTATAAGAATTCAGAAGGCATATGTGGATGATCACTTTTATTATACATTGATATTCTTTTTTTAATTACTCATTTTGTATTCTACGGAAAGAAAAAAGTCAATATGACATAACTGCGGTTTTTTAAATTCACCTGATATGCTGTATTAGATTGTACATTGTATTTTGCTCATATTTTTACCTACAGCTCAAACATGAACCTGCAAATACGAGCACTTCTTTTCTACAGGCTCTTTCTTACTTAACATCTCGCTCTCTTTTTATGCACTAAACACGCATGTGTGTGAGCGTGTAGTTACAAAGCCCGAGGGAGATCGGGGTGAAATGTAGACGCTTTGGGCATGACTGCAATTCTGTACAGTTCTGCCACATCTACTGTAGAGTGTAAGGAGAGAAGCACATTTTCAGTGAAAAATAATGGGGTAAAAGCCCTCCACCAGACTGGCCTGAGAAATCAAAGGAGGCATCAGACACAAAATCGGAGCCTTGTGAAGGCTTTAATTGCCAGAGGAATAACACTGGCTGAAATGTTATTACAAGCCTGGTGTTGATTTAAGACCCCGGTTATTATGGGCCAGTCTGGGTGGAGGTCTAAGACTCTGACCTACCCTATCCCCCCCCCCCCCCCCCCCCCCGATGCCTTCATACAATGTCACCACGCATTTAAACTGAGAGAACCACGAGACCTCGGTCCTTCCACGTTCTTTTGCACTAAATGAGAGGGGACCATCAATTTGCCACCCCTGTCTTGAGACTAACCGTTGTGCCACCATCGCCATGCCAACAGATGCTAAGTGTGACATCACACAAAAGGCAGCTACATGACAGGATGCTTTTGTTTAGATATGTCTATATGTCATGTCAACAGTTTATTACTGACTTTGGTCATATCAGAGATATCACTTAAACGTAAAGTGTGAAATGTTCTAAATGTTAAAAGAGTATTAAAGCCTAAAAGGAGGTAACAGTTCAAAGGTAAGGTTAGTGACCATTTAAAACATTTTAAACAGTTTTTTATCACAGTTTTCACTTGTCTTGTCATGCTTTAAGTCTTTCATATTGGTGTAGAAAATATGGATGAGAGAAAAGGATAAAACAGGGAGGTGTTTGCGGTACACGAGTGGTGATAGCGGTGACACTCAGCAAATCGTGTTAGACAGGGCAGGGCCTGGCTGAGCTGCAACGGTGTGACATGGGCTGATGCACCATGCCTGCCTGCGTTACTCTCGCCGGCGTGGCTGCATCTGTGCACTCTTTACCACGATGCACCGAGCAGCCAATCACTTCTTCCACTCTAATTAACAGCCATGTAAATCCGCACCATGCCCGGCCTCGGCACGCACAAACACCGACAGCACATGTGGAAGGGGCTCAGGGGAGGTCAAGGGATGGGGGCGGGGTGACGTCCCGACAAAACGGCATCTAATCCAAACCTGCAATTTTATCAGGGCGAGACCCCGACCCTACATCCCCCTACCCCCCTTCTTTCGCGTCCTAAGAGTCTTCCACCATCAGCGCGCCACCAGTTCCAACCTTCAGCTCCCATCATGCTCACTGCTCCTGAGAAGGTCAGTGGGATGGCATCTGATTGGCCGAGATTTAGATATCCATGGCATATGGGAGGCGTGACACACCTGAAGTGACAGGGCACGTCCTCACAGCAGACACTGGGGCAGGAGGAATAAACAGATGAATACATAAAAAGAGAGACGAACAGAACACACCCATCAGGTCCGATTGCACGTCACCCACTGCTCGGTGGAAACACAGCTGGCCAAGTCATGGTAAGTTGAAGAAACATTGTCTCAATGCATCTTACCACACCTTCACTCCTCACATAGAACTTATGTGCCACATGCCAACTCTCCAGAGGCTTAAACCACTCTGAACGCTTCTGTGAGTGTGTGTGTGTGTGTGTGTGTGTCTGTCGATGGGCGAGGGAGGAGAATGAAAAACAGTTACGTGAATAAACAAAGTATTTTAGCTTCTTCCTGGAAACAAATGTAAATTAAATGTGTGTGTGATCGGTGCACCCATCTGGACACACCTGGTAGAATATACAGCTGTGGAAAAAATTTAGAAACCATTGCAAATTTTAATTTAATCAGCATTTCTAGATGTATTATGACATTCCAGTCTTATGTTTGTTGAATTTCGACAAATGAAAACCTCAGACTTACAGCTTGACAAGACAAATGAAAACTGTGATAAATAACAATTAGTTTAGAACTTTTCATAAATGCATGTACAAATATTACTGTTGTATTATTTAAACATGAATATGAACTTGTTTTATTTACAGTATTTGAGGAAAAATGCAGTGCATCTATTCTGTTATTGTGACCTGTTTCTCCAGTTTTAATTGTCTGCAAATAAATTGTGTTAGTAGTTTGTGGAATATGGAATGAATAATAACATTTATTTTATTAAATACATTTTTAGTTTTTAATGAAAAAATATAGATTTATGAAAATGTATGTATGGATATTTATATATATATATATATACCTGGAATTCTAGGATTCTAGGAAATCTGACGATCCCAGCATTATATAAAAAAATTCCAAAGTCAAGCTCGTGATGTTAATGAATGCCTGGCTTTGTTGACCATACAAGAGAGATAGGCTAACATAGTTAATGTCAAAAACCTGTGCTTATTACATTTAGTATTTACAAAGAACAAGTACGTGTGTCCATAGTACACAGCGAGTGTAAAATTTGATGTGAAACTTTTGGCATACTGTACACATACAGTACCTAAAACATTTCTTTGACATTCCATGGCCAAAGCTGAAGTCTAGTTTGTTGTAATGAGGTCTTCAATCCCATATAAACCCGATTTGTACACATTTTGGTCATAACATACAATGACAATTTCTTTGTGCATGAAGACCTTTTCTTCCTTAAGGACTGAATTTAAATTCGAGGTCTCAAATTCCTCTTACTCTCAAATTCAGTAACTCAACCGTGGGTTCAAGAAGGACACTCTTTTATTTAAACCTAATATAAAAAATTGATCGATTTGAATAACTAATTCTGATAAACCATGTGAAATGTGTTTAAAAACTTTACCAATAAGAACAATAAATTCATTATAATATGGAAATTTACTGTTGTCTTATGAAGGGGCACTTACGTGTTTATGGGGCTGTGGGGGGATATTAAAAAGGTTAGTTGTGAAACATTGATTCAAATCCAATTCTGATTGTTTTACCCTTATAAATTGTGCCAAAAGTGCCACTCTCTAAGCCTGTTACATGTCTAATCATATACACTAAGTCCACCAAACCAACCATATATGACTCTAAACACTGTCAACACAGAGAAGTCAACCAAGCAAGTGCGAACTCAAATGCAAGGAGGAAGTCACACAGAAAGACGGCACCAGCTCTGGCGGAGGAAAACCTGTTCCTGCGCTTTAGATCAAACCAAATCCATCATTTTCCAAGAGAGAAGCGCACAGCATCCGCTCACCCGCCTGCTATGACAAACCAGCCACCAGCAGTTCCACAAGTCCCTGATGTGGACAGACAGTCTCGAAAAAAGGTCTGAAAAACACCCCTGGCACACTGTCACATCTCCCAGCCTCACGCATTCAACTAGAGCGATATGACGCCGTATGTCCCTCTGTCTGTTGTTGCCTCCTTTTTTCCGTGTCCTTTCACTTTGGGGTCAACTAGTTCTGCTTTTGCTTCAGGTATTATTGTATTGATCAAGTAAACAGTTACAAATGACTAAAGAAAGTGTAGTCTAACAAGTGTAAATGATGATGGTTCTGTCACTCCAAAGACATTTCTGTTTCTGTTTAATGTGCTTTTATTAAATGTATTAAATATGTCATGAAGACATTTCTACAAAGTTTTAAAACAAAATAAAAGTCATCGACTTGTACAGTTTTTGTAAGTCTGTTTAGTCTCCAATAGTGTCAATGTTTTGTGTAAAAATATATATATATAAATATTTAATAATACAAATAATAATAATAATAGTTAAGTTATGATGATGATTATTATAATTAGCCTATATTACTTTTAGTATTACATCTAAAATTGTGGCCATTGTTGGTTTATAATGAATATGAAATTTCATGTTTATTTCATGTATATTAATTTCCTGAAAATGGGAAATATTGACAGTATTGAAGCATAAGCTGGATATATAACGGGTGTATATAATGTCAACTATCTTAAATGTAGATAGCAAGAGAATAAAGTCGAAAATGCTGTTTGAAACACGGGGATAAAAACATAAAAACAACTACATGGAAATAAACGAATGTGTTTATACAAAATAACTGTATAAGCAATGAAATGACATCATCAATTCATTTGCAATTCATCTGTATGTAGGCAAGATATGTGCTTGTTTTGTAGCAAGTTCCCTACACTTTTCACTGCAAACTCCAGATGGTGTAATACACCACCATACAAACATTTTTATGTTTTGAGCAGACAAATACAACTTTCAAAACCCCACAGAGCTAAGTACAGGTGAATGTGGGGAAAAAATGTTTTAAGCAAATTGTCACATTATATAAAGTGAGTGCAAAAAATGTTGTGCAGCCTGCAACCAAACAGATTCATCACTGACGGTATGAAAAAATACTCTCCTCAGCACATTCTGAAGCACATGGCACAAAGTGTGTTATAACAGAAAACTGTGCTTGGAAATGCTTGAAAGCGGTATTGGATCACTGGCTTCCATTATTACCGTGACTTGCAGAAGTGGCACAAGCAGCTGAAATAAGCTACTTCAATTCTTTTACAAACTCCCCCCACCCCCCTCTCTAGCTTCAGAGGTAATAACATTGTCGGAGACAGAAAGAGAAAACTAGGCTACAAAACTCTAAACGAAAGAGTAACAGCATTATCAAAGCACAATCCCACAAAAAAACCTTAGCAAATGGAGGGAAAAAACTGTCACGCGTCACGCATAATCATTTTCAAACGGAACACAAAATTGTTCTCATCTTTTTTCCCGAGCGCTGAATGAATGTCACCTTAAATGCGGCGAAAATCACGAAGAGCAAAATATAAAGGCCAATTATGAATAATTACGTCTTTTCATTTCCAACATGATGAAATAAGTTGATTGGTTTTCAGACAGATCTGGTCTAGCTCAAAAGAGACAGCGCGTCTGTATCCAGTTAGCACGGCGCACGACAGCACTGGATCTCTCGCAGTGATGGAATCGTAGCTGTCGCCCATAAATCACGTTATAGTCGTATTGGGAGGAAATGACAATGCGGCGAGGAAAACAGCCGTTCGCCGCGACCTGCATTAGAGGGCTAGAATAAATAAAGTCAGGACGCGACGGAGCAAAACAGAGGAAAGTGAGCGACTGATGTTGTCATGGCCCCAAAGCTGAGTAACGCTCAGCTGTTGGCGAACGCTGTCTGGCATCAGTCTGCTAAAAGTTGACAGGATGGCCTTAAAGTCAGGAGAAAATCTTCGTAAACAGACCTAAAATGAGTCACCTTTCAGGATTTTTCCAGTGTTCGAGAAAAATACTTGACATTGAGGTACAAAAGTATCATTACGATAAATGCTGCCAATCAGAATCAGTTCCAGTAGGCATAAAAGCTAAAATGACCCTGACATTTACTCTTCAGAGGCGTATTTTCCAAAAGGTTTCTGGTACACAAAACCCGAACATTTGTGCTGTTTGGACACTCATTATGGGGTCTGACAGAGGGTGATTGGTCCAGATTGAGGCGTTTGGACCTGACAGAATGTGTGAGGGGGTGTCTGGTTAAAGTCACGGCCATCTGGGAGCGATCTCAGGTGTGTCCTCGGCACACGTAAGAGCCGAAGTGTGTTTGCGCCAAACAGTGAACCATTTCAATCACGTAATGGATGTGATTAACTGAAGCCATTAGAACATGTATAATGCGTAAATTCATTTACATAATCTGGTGATTAGGCAACATCTTGCATTATTGAATATGGGCATGTACTTTCATATTACAAAGACTTATGGGAAAGTTAAAATGCAAACAAAAAATGTGTTTGCGTTTCAAAGACTTTTGCTCACTTCTGGCCAATTCCTGTGTTTGGAGTGTGACATTTTCAGTCAAAATCTGAAACATAAATTACAATATATTGATATATATCCAGACATCCGAAAAAGATTATTCTATGCACGGTTTTCTATTTTAAAAAAGAGAGAAATTAAAGGGATACGCCACACCAAAAATTTAAATTCTGTTACAAATTACTTAACCTTAAATTGGTTTAAACATGTGTAAATGTATTTGTTCTGTTGAACATAAAGAAGGATATTCAGAAGAATGGCAACTGAAATTTCTGGGGTGCTCAAATAAAACAAATGTGTCCCAGAATTGTTTGCATTCCTAAATTCTTTAAATAATCTCATTTTGTGTTCAAACTTGAAGATCATCTTAAAGGGAAATGATGACAGAATTTTGAGTATCCCTTTAAGGATGCGACCAAAAGGATGCACATTTTTAAAAGACAACATACTTTGCAGGAATTCTGTTAAAATGTGCAAACCAGAAACAATAATACCCAACAAATAGAGAAGGGTTGGCTCTTTATAGAACACAAAAATAGTTATGGATGTGACAATTTACTGATCTGATTATGGATCACTATGCATAAAAGCACAAAAAACTATAAAAAGTTTAAAAGTGACTTCACATGTAGTTAAACCAGCAAATATTGACATCAGACATAGGAGCTTGAAGGTCGACATCTTACTTTTTTTTAGACAAAAAGCGGGTATAGTGAAAAGGCTGGACAATATAACGTGTTACTAAATCTTTTAAAGACTTTTAGAAGTCAAAAAAGTGATTATTACAATGTTTCAATCCAGCAACTTGTCATCATAATGTAACCATAATGTGGACTAAATAAATAAACATGCTGATTTGCTAGAACCAAAGATAGTGAATATTAACAAGATGCGCCATTGCCATTACAATGAATGGGGGTGGCACGACTTCCATAAACGGATTTAGCTAGAACCCATAAGTAATGCAGGTCTTAAATGTGGTTACTCTTCTGATAAACACACCAGACGGACAACATTTTTGACTTTTCATTATTACAATTATTCAGAACACCATAGTGTCGCTCTGTGTTCTGTCCATGAACACACACAAACGTTCGAATGTGATGTCAAACACACACAAACACAGTAGCCGGTGCTGAACCATCAAGCAGCGGGGAAAGAGCCACAACACATAAAGGAAAAACGGGTCAGGCACCCCTCTCACGCTGGCAATCATAACAAGAGGCCCTCCACGGTCTCTCAGCTCCAGCCACGCAGCATCTGTCTGTCTCCGGCTGCCTTCCACAAATGTAGACGTTACAACTAAACTACAGTTCCAATTCACCTGCCTGTTTGATGCTCTGCTCTCACACATGACAACACATTGATTTTACTTCTGCCGCCACGCCGACGTCCGCCTGAAGAAATCCATTAGGCCGACACTTCTCGTTTCCCGTGACTGACAGGGTGACAGGCCAAATGCTTTCCACCCGTGTACGTTTGACGGACAGCTCGACACTTAAACAAGCCCTCAAGTTGCTATAATAGTTTAAAACACTTTCAATTACCTGAGTCAAACAAATTCAGCCGACCAAATGGTTGGCTGCCTCTCTGCAGGTCCGCCGGCGCTGGAGTCATTCAGAACAGATATAAAAAGGGTTTAGAAATGTAAGGTGTCCCTGCCCACCACCCCCGGTGTTACCTCAGTTGTATTTGCAGCATAAAACAAATAATCTCCTATACTGAGAAATGTTGTTTTTACCTCCCATCCTTTGGCATCCCTGGGTATTTTATAGAAACTTTATACTTGTCTTTATTTCTACCACTGTGATGTGTGGAGTTTTAATATTTCATTGATTTAAGACTGTATTTGTTGTGCCCGTATATGGCTCCTTATACTTTCAACCATCATGCCATATTACTTAAATGCAAGAAAAAGAGTGCTTTTACAGTCTGGATGAAAGAGAGAGAGGAATAAAGAGGGAATTGCTTACATTATGCCAAAAAAAGCACAAGAATTAAGGTTAGAGACATAAACAGCTCATAATAGTAATGCCAGCAAATAATGATGTGCTGCATAATTTAAGCAACAACAAACGATTCGTCTCAAGGAGGCACTTCATATTTTTCTGTTTTCTGTCATTTCATTTCTAAACAAAACCGCGAGTGTCCTTAATGACCAAGGTCATCTCGCTGTAGGAATACAAGGAGACAGGTTTAAAGCTAGGTTGCTGGGCTTTCCTGTGTATTTTTATCCTGGCGGAACGCGGTGAAAACGCAGCCCTGTCACAATCATTTCGCCACCAGCTAGAATACTAATAAAACCCTGAGAGGAAATGAATTAAAATAAGTACTTGATTAAGGGGACACGTGCAGCTGAGGGTTTTAAATTCGGACGTGCGAAAATTCATGGCTGTGATGGTTGTCCTCTATTTTATTTTTGACAAAAGGGTCACTGTCCAGTGTTAAAATACTTTCGGATATATTTAACTAAGCACACTGCGTTGCAAGTCGACGGAATCTGAATAATTTCAAAGAAAGTTTTCTGCACTCAAATCTCCAATACAAACAAAAGTGCAAGACAAAACGATTCTCTCAAACAACTCATTTTCTCGGGCGAAGTCATTTGTTGATGCCGTCTACGCAATTATAGAGAAAACGTATTTGCGCCGGACCCAAACAAACTGAATTCCGCCGCATTTTCCAAAAGGATCAAACTAACCCGAAAGTGTTCCCTTAGCGACTTGCAAACTCTCTCTCTCTCTCTCTGAACATCTACATTCCTTCATTTAAAAAAAAAGAGCGATAGCTCGGGGGAAATGAAGCAGTGAATGTTATAGTGTGCTATGGGCCCTGATGGCCTCCGTAAATGACATGGGCTGCTCAGTGGTGTGTGTTCTCCTTTCCCATCCCTGATGTAATGACCCGTCCACACTAATGCCTCCACAGGGCACTCTGAGTACCTCCATCCCCCACCTGCACCTCTATAACTACCCCCACCTACTGCGTGTAGGAGCGGCTCCCACTGTCTCTACTGCTGGATGATTTCATTACGAGGAACTTTGAAATTCAGTGTTTCTCCATAAATTCAAATTATCCCCATTCAAATTATTTGGGGAAAGTTAGACTTTTGAATGCAAATATTCCGTTTTATGTCCCCTTCGTCTCCTCGGGTAAGTGGCATGCGGATTTATATACTGTTTCTCAAATGAACAAGGAAGGGGTGAAGTTCTATCCTCGCAACGGCAAGTAATAAAGCCGGACGTGTGACAAAAAGGTGCGATTTCAATAGAGGCTCCATTTTATCCTGTTATGTCACCTTTTGTGCTTTTTTTACCGCTGACGTACGAAGATAAAAAAACTAACAAAAATAACTTTTTTCCGAGGTTTATTAACACTCATTCATTTAGACTAAAAGTACTATATCAACATGTTTACAATCCAAGCCCGTGCACTCAATATGCAGTTTGAGTCCGGGATCAAAGACAGAATGAGAATCATATACCAGTTTAACACTGGCACATATCTTTCCCACTTTTTGGAGTCCGTCCATCGATAGCTGTCAGCCTGGTCCCCTAGAAATATTAGACTCCAATTATCAAAACGGTGATGTCACACTCTCTTTCATCCTTGACGTTTTCAAGTCGAGGAAAGGAATAAATGAGCGTGGAGGGGACGTGAACGAGAGCCAAAGGTTGTAAAATCCTGTTGAAAAACATCTTCCAGAGTCTATTTTTCTCACACTCTTTCCCTTCAGCCTGTGGGTTACACTGTGGCATAACACTGCGCAGATATACAATTATCATTACATTTCATTATATGATTGTGAACATTTGAATTCTGGTAAGAAAGAACACTGACAGGTTCAGAGAAATTTAACAGATACACTGTCACACGTACTCTTTTCTTTCCTCACGCACACACAGACACACTCACGTTGGGTTTTCATGTTTTATGGGGACTTTTCAAAATATTTTTTGCACCACTCCAAACTGTCCAAAGAATCACGTAAAAAAACGGGTACTGGGGCCTCAGAAATAAACCCTTTTTCCCTGTAAAATTACGGTTTCCCCGTTTTTTCCTGTAAATTAGCGGTCTCTTTCTGTACTTTTACCGTATTTTTTTTAATACGCAAGAAATTTTTATTTTTTTAATGTACCCTCACTATGCCAAAACTATAACCTTAATCTTTCTCCATATAACATAGATTTATTTTAAGCTATTTTCCTCACAGGGAGCAGAGAAAAGGCCCTACAAGGTCAAAAATGTCTGGTATTACTATTAGAGGATAAGATCACCTTAACAACAAAATTGTGTTATTTTTTACTCACCCATATGACGTTCAACATGTTTTAGTTGTTGTCAAGGTCTAGAAAAGCACAAAAGACATTGTTAAATTGGCCCCTCTGCTCATTGCGGCTTATTTAATGTTTTTGAAGCGACAGGTACACTTTATGCGCGAAAAACAAACCAAAACGAGTTTCATTTATATTCTCCTCTGTCATGTCAGTCTATGGTGCACGTTCACCAGAGCTCTTCGACGCATGCGCATTCGGTTTGTGTGCGGATCCGCAGCATAACAGAGGAGAATATATAGATTAAACTTGTTATTTATGTTTGTTTTTCGCTAAAAAATAACACAATCTTTAGGTGAATTTTCCTTTAATGGAAGGTAATTTGGTCCACACACATGCACACACTTCTATACAAACAGGGAAATTGCAGAAACTAATCTTATTTTCTATAAAAAGATCATTATTAGACCAATTCTAACCTATACCTACACTTTCCACTTTATGATTCATAAAATAAATCTGATTCAGAACATCTATGAATCTCAAATTTATCTCACTTTTAGTGAAGCTGTGTATTTACAAACAAATACTGTACGGTTGAAAATATGAAAGCAATATGAAACCGATTTGCTACTGAGAATTCATAAAAGTTGTGTTTTGTGGTGTGAAAACACTCAGATTAAGACTGAGGCACAGAGATAAGTGATAATCATAGTCCCAATAATGCTAATAGTCACAGCTCCGGTGATAAACACAGAAGTATTTTAACAGGCACTTTAACAAGATTAGCATGTGTGTGTAACACCAATTGTCATCAGTATGCACGGTGATAATGTCTCTGTCTTCCTTCCTTTGGTCAATATTGCGGGCGCCACACTCACACACACTCGGAGAGAGGTAGAGTAATGTGACTCGCTCACTCTTAGACCATGTGGGTCACATCCTACAACAACATTGATTTTCCTGATGAGGATCTCGTCTCTGTTTAACCTGACCATGTCAACTTGCCCCTGAACATAGCGGACCACCACTGCCATTGATTCTTGCTCTCTGACACCAAGACTCTTCAGCATTTCTGTTACAATCTGTTTGGGTGGGCCTGTGGTAATCGGACAGATCCAAGCGCCTGCATGAGTTGTTTGGGGCCATCCGAAAATTTGCCAAATTCATGTATCGAGAGATTATGATGTATTTTCCTGCTTGTTAAATAACACATATTATTTATGCTCAGAGCCAAGTGTGCATTTAGAAATGAAAATCAAATTAACTAATGTAAATTCTCATATCAAACATCAATCAATAAGCAGTCGCTTGCAAGCGGATTTATTATTCAAGTAAATTAAATACGTTTTATGTGCTTTGATGACATTGAAAAATGTATCAAAATGGGGAGGGGAAAATTGCATTAAGGAAAGTATCCAGCAGAATCACGGCTGGCCGGCCATCCCTTCAGATTCAGATATGTGACAGAAGCCAGATAAAAACTGCACCCTCTGCTGTTGTGTCTACAGCATCTCTCCAATACACTCTCCAATAATAATACAGATAAAATCAAGATAACAGAAACCACTTCAAACAACCTGAAATTGACAATGATTTTACATTTTTTATAACCAAACTACGAATGTTTTTCTTTGAAACACCACAGGGTCAGTAGCTTCACATAATATGACCTTGCATTAGCCCATTGTGACAGCATAGGACAGCAGACAAAAAAAGGAACAATTATAAATTCCTTCCCCTAAATCTGTCTCTGGATTAAGAGATGAATGAGGAGGAATAATTATGCCTTAATTATTCACGTTTCTCCCAGGCATTTTTTCAGACACACTGAAGAACAAGCTCTTCTGCACAAAAGCGTGTAAATGCAGACGGCATTCTTCAAAATCTCCAAAACACATCGGGCTGATTTTTGAAAATAAAAAGCATCAAAACTGAGCGGCTGCACGCTCACCTCCTCTTTCTCTGTTTCTGCATCTCGTTCACCACCGTACCACCACCATTTTTTACAACCCCAGACATACCCCTTAAATACTACCATATGCAAATCGTGTGCATGCAATTTGCATATTTAAGTATTTAACTCCGCATATTTATTGGATTTGGAAGCCTGACTGATCATTGATTTATCCGCCCCTGGCAATCATATTTCCATATTTGTATGGTTTTAATGACGGTGATAATTCAAGGATGCGCAGAGTATATGTTTTGAACGATATGTTTAATTATGTCCTCAAAGCATCATCACTTTGGCTGGCTGACGGAGAAGAGGGAACTGAACTGAACCAAAGAGGGACAAGTTATCAAATATATGAATCCCTGAAAACGGCCGTCGCCTGCTTCGACTCCATCGAGAGGAAAGGGAGCAGATAGAAAAAGCAAGATTGCTGTAATTGCTTTGCGGCCACAAGCTCCTATCCACAAAAATTAGGGTCAAAAACAGAAATCATTTATATTTGAGATTTAAGCACGTAGGATTCAGAAAGGGAGAGATGGAGGGAGAGAGCGACATAGAGATAGAGAGACAGCGGGCCTGGTAACCTTTGTACATAAACATGTGATTAAGTGTGACACTCCTTCACGACAAATTCAATCACGGTTTGAGAGAAAGGCAGAACCTGGCCCTCTCTTCTCCGACGGGGAAACTTTGTCTGCCACATCCCTTTATACGGGGTGTCAATATTTATAGGTTTCCCAACAGGAGGAGACGTCCAAAAACACACAAACACGCACATACGCAACAGCAATGACTAGCGATCGGACAGCTGGCTACATCGAACAGCAGAGAAATGTGCAATATGTAACAGGCTCTCCGGAGAGTGTCCCTAACCAAACGGAAAAACATATAAGCTAAAACATTTGATTATTTTACATACGAGTGAAATTCTGTCATTTAAGATGAGGCCATTTGAAATTTTGACACAAAATTAAAGAATATGAAAAGAATTAAATCAATGATTGAGGTATCGTGCCATATTTACAAATCACATTTCTATGACCGTGGTTAAGTTCTCAATCACTTTGTAAAAAAATATGTTTCACTGAAATTGCAAATAAAAATATCCTGTTGTTTTTCTCTGTTATGATATGAAACAATATTTCGTTATTTAATGTATCTGATCCATGTAATAAAATGCAATTAGATGTATGCTAATTTCTGAAATATATGCATAATTAATGTTATCTACACAAAATGTCATTCATTGGCTAGGTGTTCATTCATTGCACTAATTCATTTTAATAGATCGGCACAGTGGGTGGGGCAAAATCAGTCATAGTCCTTATAATGTCAGTGGAGCCCAACTCACATTTCATTAAAACTCCCACTGCAATCAAAACAGAATATTTTTTATTATTTAGTTCAATGCCAATATGATACTGAATAAATTATGTAGGCCTATTCCTTAACAGTATATGTATTTAAAATGTATATATTTAAGTACAAGTACATAAGTAAAAGTACAAATTATAAAATTATAATAAAGTAAATTGCAAAAACACTTTCTTATTGGGATTATATACCAATACAAAAATTGGGTTTCTATTGACCGCAATAAAATAGTCCTGTCTGGTATTAGCTCTCTGCCATCTGTAGAGTTATCAGACTTGATGTTTACTCGCTTCTATTCTTCCCCAACACATAATGATTTGAATAGACCCTTGTGTGTTCCTTATCAGATCTGGCTGGTGTGTGTGTGTGTGTGTATGTGTGTGTGTGTGTGTGTGTGTGTGTGTGTGTGTGTGTGTGCGTGCGTGCGTGCGTGCGTGCGTGCGTGCGTGCGTGCGTGCGTGCGTGCGTGCGTGTGTGTGTGTGTGTGTGTGTGTTTGTGTGTGTGTATGTACCGGGGGATGCTTTCAAACGCCTCAGTGTAAAACAAATCTTTGCAATTGAACACAACATTAACATGTTGAAATACAATAGATATCTTGAACCTGAGATTTGGCTTTTGTTCAGATATAAATCAAATCTAAAATATAACATCATCAATGATGCAAGGGGGTGTTTGCTGTTGATGTTTAGTTTGAAACAGCCGAATAAATAATTAAAACTAAAATGACTGTTTTTAATAAAAGCAGTTTTGCAAAGCTTGCATTCTTATTTAAATTCCTATTCTAATGAACGCACTTAAAACATGTTTAATAAACATGTGTGAACAATCTTAATGGACCCGTGTGCTTTCCTGTCCTACATTCCACACCTTTCATTGGTGTTTTTCCAAACACACACAGTTAAAAACACACACACCCCTACGTAAAGTATACAAATACCTCGCAAAAACAGCCACAAAGTAAAAACGGCAACAATCAATCAGCGTATTTATATTTTAGAAGCATAAGTAAATATGTTTGTGTGGGGCGCACATCCAGCAAAAAGTGGGCAACTTCACACATCACACACAGACACAGACACACCTCACAGATCTTACACCCTCATTATCATCAGCGCTTGTTAATTGCGGCAGTGCTGCGCTCTTACTGTACGTCTTCTTTTAATTAAAGTGCTACAAGAGGACTTCTTCTGTCCTTGCTTTGTCCTTGCCATAATTGCCCTCCCGACACCCCACTTTCCCCTCTCTCTCTTTTCTCAACCTCTCACTTCAACGTACAAGGTCCCTGGACATAGAGCCACACGGCCCCTGGGAACCTAACCATCGCCTAGACTCTGCATGGCTCAAAGGATCCGACGCAAAACATCTCTGCGTGTCACTGACTTTATATCATTTCTGCTGATCCGTGCATCATCAACACAGAGTTCATGTGCAGCACGGCGAGAAAACAAAACTGGTCAGATGCTCGAATTTTCGTTGAACAGTCCGGGTAAAATCTTCGTTCTTACATTCAAATCAAATTAGTGCACTTTGACAGTGATTCCATACGCTGTGAAATCCATTCACAGCCGCAGTCGTTCCACCCATATGAAAAAGAAAACTAACGCCATCTACTGTCCAAATGAGCCCACACTACCCCACAGCACCAACATCTCTATCCCATCCTGCCTTAATTGGGAAATAATTGCAAATTTTAAAGGGGACAATTTCATCTCCTCGCCTTATCATTTATTTCAGTTTCTTATTCTGCCCTGACATGCTGAAAGAAGGGGGGGAAACTTCAATTAGCTGCATTCTTGAAAGATGTTCTTTGCCTTAATGTTTCCAGCAAAGAACTTAAATTCATGTAAATAACGAGTCTCAATTAAAAAAAGGAAAGACAAGCTTTGGCCAATTATCCCGGCCCGCGGAGTCTCTTGGGTTGAGAGAGCGGTGGAACTCTGCTGGCTGAGTGCTACACATTAGCTCATTGGCTTTTGAACACACAATAAGCAGAAAGCCCTCAAGTCATTAGTAGGGAGCTCTCTACTTCCGTTTTAAGCCTTCTTCACTGCTACTCTAAATGTGGCGGCCAACATTTAAAACGAAATACACAGAGGAATACAGAAATGAAATGTTTCTTTTTTTAAATGCAATTCAGATACTACATTTCTACAAATACATATTACAAATCTATATGAATATATCGCTGCAGTGCCTTTGAAACCTTCTATCTCCATATATCGCGATTTTTGAGATAAATCGTTATTATTACTCAGCCTTGACACTGGGTTTTGCAAATATCTAACCAGAAAAAAAGTATTAAAAAGTGCAACTTTGTACTTTTTCAATGATTAAATAGTGTTTTGTCAGTGTTTTTTTTTTGTCATTTCCTGGAATGCATATATGCAATAGGAAATGCATATTCATAATTTTTAAGTTGGTGGAGTGAATTATTGAAATACAGAAAAGGAAAAACGAGTTAATGCTAACTGAAAAAAATATGTTTTTATATAATGTTAAATAATTAGGAGAAATATCAAATTAAAAAGACTGGAAAAAAAGGAAAACACTCAAGGTGGCCAGAGAAGCTGTAAGGAGGAGTTATTGGGATTAAGCGGGATGCACCCTAATAACACTTGCAACATTGTGTTTATTTGTAAAACCTTGCTCGTATACATGCATTTAGACATTCATAAATAAGTACTTTTAGGGCATCTGCTTTTACTGCATTGTCATATATCAGTGTGTACTGATAGGAGTTAACGGTTGCATACAATACATACTGTATGTGAGCCAGCGCATGACTAAATCCAGGCAAAAGTATAAAAATGGAATTACGAGATGAGCATCAGATTTTGATTATAAGCATTCATTTTACTATGATATAAATCTTTGACATTACTCAGTCAATATTAAAGATTTCAATGCTATATTTTCACAGAATGCTCTTTACAATTTGTGAGATGATTTGATGTAGAAAACAAGTAAATCACTTAGCTGGGTCACATACAGTATGGAAATAATCTGCTCTACCTAAGGACGTGTCAACTTCATGCCATCTTTTCACTCTTTGCCATCAAGATTGACGGACTTTTCACTTCAGTCCTGCATGTTCAAAATTTGAAGAAAGTCGAAGAGACAGTTTTTCCCCAAAAAGTTTAAGTAAAATGTATTATCATATGTAAAAGCTTCTTTCCAGCTGGGGTTGTTTTTCCTCACAAGATGTTGCATACTTCCGCTACAGACTAAAGTTGTGACCAACACAGCACTCTTTCTACTTTATTGTACCCATCTCTCCTCTCGTTTTTTTATCTTTAATGCTGTTTATCTTCTGAATTCCCTCACATTTCCTCTCCTTCATTCCTCCTCGCATTTTTCTATCCGTATCCTCCAGTAGCTTCTGAACCGAATGCACAAATTACATTCCCTCCACCTTTTTACTCGCCACTAAATCTCTCCTTTTTTCCACTTTGCTGAGCTTGAATATTTCATTCCCCCCATCAAATATGCATCCCATTAATTAAGTTAAATTACTCCCGACTGCCAAATATTCGCTGCCGATGACTGTCAACACAAGACGCATGGCCTTGAACTTCTAATGACACGGCCTCACTTTCAGCTGAGTTACAGCCTTCAGAAAGGCGTCCGCGGGCCCGCCATCAACGCCCTTCCTCGATGCCAAAGCCTGGAATTAAGTACCGGTTTCTTTTTCCTCTGGCTTTTTAACAAGCGGCACAATGGATGACACGCGCACACTTGACAAGCAAGAACTTCCGTTTTAATTATATACCTTTTCCTCATCTTTTAATTGCTGTTGTTAATCAGTCATTAACTTCTCCCGCCCCCCTCCCGTGCGCGAATCCTAAATCTCCCGCGCGACGTCTCACAGCTCAATAAATTCCCGCGCACCCCTCCTCGCGCCAGCTCTAACGTGTAATTTCATTTATTTTTAAAACTGTCATTTTTCCAAACAGAGGTATTTGTTATTTGTTCCAAAGGGGTTGACAGTAAGGAGATTTTAATCATAACTTGCATTAAATTATCAGTCTCCGGATCTGTCAAAGAGGATAAATTCAAGTCGACGTTAAAGACGCTGCTATTGAGTAATTGTGTTCTGGGCAACACTAATATTACCGCTGACTGATTCCAAACAATGGTGATTGAGCTATAGGGCTATTTGCCTTTCACCCTCCCTCGATAATTCCAACCTGTCCGAAAAGCCAAAGGACTCGATATGAGTACAGATACAGGGGTGACAATGGGCCTATTTGTCTCTCCTCCCTCTGAAAAGAAGCAGATGTTTCTGGAGGAACAGACTTGGAGTAACATGAGCCAAAGCGGTACTTTAAACAGCCAATGGCGCGGTGGGAGTGGCAAACTGATATGATATGACAGACAGGGCCGAGATGGCTTGACAACAACAGGAAAGGCTTCGGAAAAAAAAGATTTTGATGCGTTCTGCTGAGAGCGAATGCCTCAAAGGGCCTGCTGTGGGCCTGCGGTCCAGCAAAAGAAAATCACTTTATTACATTTGTTTTGAAAATTCTTAATAGAAAATTGCATTCCACTCAAACTAGGGATGGGCGATATATAATATCGGCCAATAAATGGTCATTTTATTGGTATCGGTATCGGCCCGATTGCAAAATTAGACCAATTTATTATAGCCGATCATGTCTTCTGGCTTTACCACTTCAGGTGCACGCTGGTCACAGTTAAAATCCAGTACAGTCTTTCTGTCATGATCATTCACTTACTGCTATTAGAAAAACGTTGATGTACGGTAGGTACAGTGTGTAGATATTTATGGGCGTGTAAATGAAAGCATACAGTTTGAAGCAGACTGCTGTCTGAATGCTTTCAGTCTTGAGACCTTTTAAACTTGTGGCTATTGAAAACACTTTTCTGTTCTGGAAGAAAGTCCATCATTTCTTTATTAAATAGAAGTTATACCAGAAAAGTTTAAAAGTTAAACAATCGTGTAAAGTAGGCTTGGTACACGATTTTAAGGGTGGAAAAGTGAACTTAATGCCACCTTGTTTTCTTTAGACAATGTTTTCAAATAAAAGCAGTTGTCCATTTTTGTTTCAGTCTTAGATCATTTTATAGTAATATGCAGATACTGTATTTCGGCCAATGTATCGGTTATCGGCTCCCAATGTTAAAGAATTGTCGGTTATCGCTGTCATCCAAAATTGACATATCGGTGCATCCCTAACTGAAACAACAGACAGAATATGTAGTGGCCTGGACAGAGAAGCATGTGGTATGACCACAGATGCCACAGAATAGCTCTACCTGATATATATTATGATAGGCAGAGACCCGATCCATTTTAGGACATACTTCTTAATATTGATATTCGACCCGTACAAGTATATTGCTAACCGATTATTACAATCGGTGAGCTGGAGGTACGGCCATGAACACAGTACTTAAGTCTTGTTAATATAGGGTGTCAGTTCTGCCCCTTGTGGCAGATTGTGCAAAGCAAGTAACTACCTCCTCTGATGTTGAAAGAATATGATTAATACACAACTGATAATTAAAGCGATCACCAAAGTCAAACAAAAATGTATTATTCGTTTAGGTGTCCTCAGTATTACAGGTATCATTAACTGAAAAAAAATCTATCTTAACAACAGGAATCATGAAATCAAATATAAAAAAAATCAAGAAGTCAGAAGAGTCCAGCGGTATGAAAATATTTTGATAAAAATTGGAATTGCGACTTTTTTGGGGTGTTGGGTAAGCGGATCGGAGCAGCCCTGGGAAACAGATATGTGGCATCGAGACAAATTATAACCTCATCTGTTTTGCCTAATGAATTATGCAAAGAGGGGACCTTGCTTGGGCTTGGTTAAAAGTAAATATTTAATATTCATCCGTGCAGTCTGAAATTACAAAACACTTTGCATGGCTAAATGTTTTTCCACCCCAGTGAAATTGCCCATTTTGGCCAATTTGGTTTATGCATGCAAAGACGTTGATTTGGATATATCGAGCTTTTAAACCCGGTTCGCTTGGTGAGTCTCTTTTTGTTGTACAGTAACCACAAATAAATGGCTTTCACAATTAGAGGTTTAAATAATGCAATGGCTCATGTTCAGTCCTAAGCAGGATTCCAATGAGCTTTCTAATGCATGTAATGATTAAGTGTAATTCAAATACCAACTGTGTTGTTCAAAATCTGACAGGCAATAATTTGCTCTATTATATTGTGCCATTTAATTGCCTGCTACCGACAACCTCTGACGTGCCATGAGGCAATGATTTACAATTACTCCAGCAGTAAAGATCAGGGGATGACAATATAATCATCTACACAGAGATCCCTTCTCATCTGACACAACTAGTGAGGCAAGTAAAAATAGTTTGGAGCTTGTAGTTTTAACTCCGCTCTATTTGAGGATTAGAAGATATTACGCCTTTGAAGGCCTTTGAACAATAGCACTTGTGTTAAGAGCTGGGATGAGACGAGTCGAGATGTCGTTTCGCTGTCAGAGACATGCCTCACATACGTGCAGAGGGACGTTATTGTTGGGCAAAAGTATTACTGATGTTGGAGTTTAATCTAAATGAGGAACCAACCGCCAAGCAAAAGATCAAGCTGCAGACCCCGCTTCCGCATCCATCCTCTTATGAACTCTGTAAGACTTTATTACCATATAAATGACAAAGAAAAAACTCAGTATACACGCAAAATGCATAGATCGCCGTTCCCCACGTAGTTGCCTGATGTAAATGTTTCAAAAAGATAAAATAAGCAATCAAGGGCCTCCAACAGAGGCAGATGAAGAAAAAAACGAACACCCAACAAAGTTAAGTATCGTGCCCTAATTTGAGTGCAAAATTATGGAAAACAAGTTTACTCCATATTAAACCAATGTTTCACAGCATTTAAGGAGCTGATACATAATTTAGCGCTTACAAAAGCGAGCACAGCATGTCGGGGGGGCGGGGGGGTCCTTAGAGGGAAGGCAAGGCTGCTGAGTGCGGTGCCTGTTTAAAAATGATGGAGGAGAACAGGGGATTCTCATTAAGTGGCTTCACTCCACCCCGAGCAGCAGACACTAGAGAGAATGCAGACAAAATCACAGGCTCGTGTTTCCCCATTAAATATGAAGGATTGTGCAATATGTGCAGGCAGGCAGTTTGCCGGGGTCAGCCATCGCCTTCTTTCTGCTGTTTCTGCAGGTCACGTCATGATGACCGACTTTACCCTGCGCTCAATCAGATCCCCGTGTTTTAGGAAACGGGGCAGGAAAATAATAACATGAGGCAGGGGTACTTTTAATGAGGACAAATTAGACTTTAAGACTTTAAGGCGGTGGAAAGCTGCAAGGGACGAGGAAGTTTCATTACGTGACCTACATGGAGCGGGCGGTTTTCAAATGCTTTTATTCGAGTCATCGATAAGGCGATTGACTTTGATTTTGAAAAATGCTACCAGTCAAAACTTTGTTAAACTATGATGGCACTCTCCCAAATGGAACCCAACCTGAAGAGTGATGTCATCCACAACTGCACTCCGTAATAGTGCCGGTTCTGCAAAAGTGGTGCATCTAAGGTGCAAACGGGACAGACCTTCACAAATTGTTGCCATCTGCTAATTTTATATTAATACGATCGACATACTGTACGTACATAGAGCATAAAAAACAGACGGAGGTAAACATACAACATCATTCCTCCAACTGACAAGTCACAGCTCCAGAATCGGCCGTCCACCTCACAACTGCAGCAAACCGAAAGCTAAAACTGATCCCAAAGCAGGTCATCCAGGTCGATCTCCACAATCACTCACCAGCACTACTTGACATGGCTTTTACTTTGATCTCCCCTGTCTCGGATTCATCGGCTGCCGACTTCACTGACTCCAATCTGACCCAGATAAAGACTCTGACCTTTCCAACCAACTCCATTACATGCGGCTGTACTGGGTACAAGCTTTTAAATGACTGTGGTTTAAATGTGGCCATTACTGAGCGGGTGTCCGCACGGATTTCATTGTCAAAGCCCGGCGAAGGGAAGATGGCCGCACAAAATGACTCTTGACCTTCATTTACATTCGTTAATCAAATGTCACACAGAGTCTGCGTGTTATCAGTAAGCCTTTGTCCGTCTCCCGAGAAGATGTGTGTTTTCAAACAGGTAAATAGAAAGAGTCGCTACTGGTACGTGTCCAGTAAAAGGATTCACTCTGCTTTTAGATCATTCCAAAACCAGGATGCACCGCACAGGTAAAACGAGATTTATTCGGATCATTAAGAGAAAAAGGAAGATCGAATTTAATTATAAACTATACGCCACTGAAATAAGAATCTGCAAAAACAGTTCTCTCGCTGGTGTCGGATGCAGGTTATCTTGAATTGACCAGCAGCGTTTTGTCATATATAAATAACGTGCAACCTCGCCGACTGATTCGTTCCAATAGAATGGACATGTCGTGAACAGCACGGCTAATGACCCGAGCGGCACATTTTGCATTCTAATTCATTCAGCGCCTAATTGTGAGTGGACACCACAGATAGCCGCCTTCTCGCTTCCCATCTCTCCCTAGACTGCAGAGAAGCCTGGGCTCGGAAAGGTCAAAATGGCCGACATTAATCAGATCGCCATATCCACGGCCCCTCCCCGCCATCGTTACTGTGCTAATCACTCTGGGTTTGGTTGCAGAGAGGTTTACTCCTAATTATTGTCATTAATAAATCAGAGGAGTCAGGCTGTCGGGATGAAAGAGAGGCCGTCCCTGCTTGCCATCCATCAGAGAGGCAGAGAGCAGGAGCGTCCAGTCATTAAGAAGCCTTTGAGACACGCGGCCGCACTGGGGACTCGGCGACGCAGACAATAACACAGCCAACTTTCTCATCAACCTGTGGCTCTGCAACCAGCCAGGAGCGGCGAATCATCAGTCAAATACAAGGAGTGAGTTACAAAAGGAGAAGAATGTTGCTGAAAGCAGGAGACTTTGGGATTTCATAAAGTTTACAGTATAGATTTCAAATGAGCATGAGATGGATTGAGGCTTCCGTAATTATGGTTCTTGGGCATTACACAGAGACCTTGTTTGTAAAGTGGGCTCTAAATGTCGGAGGGAAAAAACGCCAATATTGTGGTCTATTCAAACTTGGAAGTTTTAGATAAATTAAGCAGATGCTTAGGAAATGAATGTCTAAAACGTATAGGGAATATTAAAGATTCCATTCAGTAACTTAATGATAACTGCAGGGCCGTCACAATATCAGAATATCACTACACGATTATGGTGGCCAAAATAATTCACTATAATCATTTTTTTTAAGGAAATAATGTTATCGGTTAAATTCATCTTAAATTTTCATTATTTGCTTTATTTTGTTGTCTCTTTTCTTGGCCAGTGGTTCATACTTTACACTGTAAAAATGTATAATGAAAATAAATCATTTACAGAATTGTAACACATTTTTGAAATATGGCAAAAACCTTTTTTGGGGGGAGGTACAGTAATTTTTAGGGATGCAAAACTCTAAACAGGTGCTGAATTATTAAAAATTTTATCACCTTGGTATTATAAGGTTCTATCTGCATTCTGAGCAGTTTTGAGATATTGAGCTTCAACGTCTTTACATTACATTTGACTCAGATAAAATCTTTGTTTTCTAAAAAACTCCCAAAGTGAAAACCAGGTAAAGTAAAAGCATCACATAATGTAAATTGATTGTAACAGAACTAGAATATGCAATTGACTTAATTTTGACAAAAATGTCAGATAAAACCAATATTCCAAGGCGGAGATAAGTGTAGATTTAACACAAAAACTAGTGTTCTTCAGTACTTCAACCTGCATTTTTTCCACTTAAGCATACAAGAGGCACTTTTGAAACTTCTCAAGTCCACAAAAATATAAAATTCTCAAATGCATATTCATTTTCATCTCATCCCTATTCACTCCAATTGCGATGTAATTTACAATTAAAATGCTTGAACTATTTTTCCAATGCAAAACAAACACTTTCACTATAATAAATAGGTTTAACTTTATGTCTCACCTTACGATAATTTAACAAAGCCCTTTAATAAACTCATTTGCGTACACTTATTCTTTCTCATAGATTACATATGTAGGCTACATATTTAATATGCCTATATGTGTCATTCGTTATTCTCCCACTATAAATGTGACATTTATATCTTATAAAACCCCGACACTTTAACAATAATGACCTCTGAGCAGAGTTAAAGGAGAATCAAAATACATCATAATCTACATGCCCTACAACAAACTTACAACCGAAACCCTCACTCAGAAATCAAGAGTTATCATCATAAAGAACACAAACACACTCAGTTATCATGCATGTTGAGGACACCAGCCAGCCAAGGCTCAGTGTTACAGTATCTGTGCCGCAGGGAGAGAGAGATGGAGAGAGACGTGGCATCGCGCTGCCATCACATCTCATCAAATTAAGGAAGTCCATTCCACTTAAACGAGTTCTGTGAATCTAAAATCGACCATTAATGCAGTGTCATGTTAAATTAATACTGTCATCTAAATTACTGGTATGAATCTTTCACATTTGAAATGAGACCAAGAATGACTTATTCATTCTGCGCTATCTCCTCTGATGTCATACCCATTAAACATAACCAGGCGAGCTGTCTTGGCCTAATTGTATTAGAGTGTTAGGAGAGTGTTGGGCTGTTCGGAAATCATCATTTAGTATGCTGATCAACGGCTTTGGAGTACTGAATAATGTCTTAAATGAGTTGTGCTTTCAGGCACGCTACAACTGACAGCATGTAGAGATCAAGGTGACGTGAACGCCGTACGTGACGTCTGCAGATATACGCGTACGCACTTCCGCCCACCTCCGTCGATGCATCAAAACATTTATGCGTTTCTCAGACGCATTTATCCGAAGTAAGATTCTGGAGGATATTTCCAAGACGTGTTTCATTTTTCATTCATCTTACCTCGTTTTTGAGCACACGATGTGGTGAAAACACTAGACGAACTTGCCCAAAATATATATTAAAGGTTAACATCCTGGCGCGTCTCCATTGGTTAAAAACGTCGCTGTTTGATTCAAGGCGCCACCGCGAATGTAAACTACGCTGAATACGTTTTAAAGAGAGAAAGAGAAGGCCAAACGCTGCTTAAAACTTTGTAAAAATCCTGAATGCGTATTAATGTGTAAGTGAGTTACGCTAATGTAATCTGGTAATGAGCCAGACCTCATAAAACTAGCAGACCGGACCTCGACTTTCTCTCCGGTTTTATGGAGGGCGCAGGTGACACGAACCTCCTGATTTACAATTCTTACTTCCCGACATCACGTTTCGCGTCCCACAAGGAAATCCAGATGTATAAGGCATAGCGTAGGCCTTACGTGTATATATTTGAACTAAAATGCCTCCTTGCGGGCTGATAACCTTGCTAATAGTTTAGGTTTTGGATAAAACAACAGCGACCATTTGGTAACTTTGTGGACATCACCACTGTCGTTACACAAAAGTGAAAAGGACGGATTCAGTCCTCACCTTTTTCCATATTATGAATTATTATTTTGGCGGGTACTTGTTATGTATGAGATGATTCAAAAGTGCAAGTTGCGTGAGCATTTGTCGCCCTCTAGTGGCATGAATAAGAAAATAGTTGAATCGTATAATAAATTATTTTACTGCTGATTTTAAAGCACATAAGCCCTTTATTTTTAAGAGTTTAGCCTTGCGTCAAAGGCGGTCTAGACCTCCACGGTATAGTCAACAACCTTTGGACCCGGGGGAGAAAGACTTATCCATACATTATATTCAGATTATCCTGCTTCGCTTCTCTTCCAACTGACAGCCATTGCCACAGGCCACTACATCTGACAAGGCCGATGTGCATTTCAACATGGTGTACTGAGAAAAATGTCAGATGGACCAAAGCTGTTCCGAACGGATTCAGAAGAGAGGGAGAGAAGTAAATAAATCTTAAGGGCAGAAATAGGCTGTCTGGTCACATTTAGAAACCCAGTGTCATAAGAAAATAGCGCCACCAGACAAGTTTGTCCATTTGGATTCATTCACCCTCGCTTCGCTAAGGATGCGTGGTACCCGAGGCTATAAAGGAGTAGGTACGGGAGAAATGTGACCTACCGCTCATAGAGTGCAGACCCACCAGTGTGCTGTCAGTCCACCTGTGAGCACCAGACATCAGCTTGCATGCACATACAGTAAATACACACTCGAGTATAGTTTATGCATGCTCTTCTAAATGATTAACTGTGAAACTAAATAAGAAGGATGTCAACTGTTCAAAAAAAGAACAAGGCTACATCAAAAATATTTCTAGGTAGTGAAATGGGTCTCAAAGTCAAATTGCCAGGGGGACGATGTTTCTCATCGAGGGTCTGTTTACAGACAGTTTTGACCTATTCACACATACAGGCCATCAATGAAAGTGCCTCTTTAATATAAGAAAAAAAATTATTAAAGTAATAGTTCGCCTAAAATGGAAATGCTTTCATTTAGTCACTCTGATGTCATTCCAAACATAAATGACTTCTGTTTTCCAGAACACAAAAGAAGATATTTTGAAGAATGATGCTAAGCAAACACTAGACCTAACTGACGGTTATTGTTTGAACACAAAACCACTGTGAAATTACTGAAATTACTTTTTTAACACTACATAACAGTTAAAACTTTAAATAAACATCATTAAGACTTAATGTGAAATAAAAATATTATTTATTATTATAAAATATTACAGTGTTTGTTACTTCTATGAAATGGTCTTCACAGACGAACGACATGAGGCGAGGACAATCGTAATTTAGTGGGTGAACTATACCTCGAAAGGCAGTAAATAAGATCAACTGTGATCTAAACATTTTTAGAGCTCATACTGTCCACGGTTGCATTAAAAAAATGTACAAGTCTATACAATTTTGTAAGCATTTATATTAGTAATCAAAGTTTCGTTTAATGTCATAATTTGCACTTTATTGGTGTGCATATTCAATACGTGTGCCAACAGATTATGCCCAATAACATGACATCATAGTTCATAATAATGAAAGCCATATCATACAAAAAAGACATGAACAGACAGGTTGTATGGCCAGTTGTAAATGAACCGGGTGCACTTTTTTGGATTTCAAATGCATGTTTTTTCTTTTATAAAGATTTCAAATGCATTTCTTATGCAATGCAGCTGCTTAATATAACCAGATTGTCAGGAATCAGTAATAATACAAACATCTGCCTAGCAATATTAATTTGCCATTTCCTAACCAACATTTAAATGCCACCAGAGCTGTACCCTAATCTGAGTATTATACATCTTTGAACCCTAAAGATATACCAGCCTACTCAAGATGATCCAGAAACTCCATTTAACTAAGCTGAGAGACCTCATAGAAGTAAGCTCCCAACATCTTGGTGCCCTGAATATAGTTGGATCTGTTAAGGCAGAAAAAAGAAGGAAAATACTGAAAGATTGCCATTTTCATTTTCTTAGCATCAAACAAAAAATAATTTCTTAGCTTGCCTATAAGAGGGACCATGAGATTGTTAATTAAAATTGGGGTAATATGTTCAATATGTAGCGGTTTCAAAAACACATTTTAAATAGATGTTTGTCATGTTATCAATAAACATTACCTGTTGAGTTTCTCGTTCTGTGAGTGAGCTCCATCGTCAGATGAGCCTAAAGGAAGTAGCATAACATTTTGTCCCGTAGCTTCTTGGAAGGTTAGAGTCACAGGGATACTTCCTCCCTCACGGGTGAGATCAGGCTCCACACCAAACACTAAAAAGAGAGAAGTTGCAGTGCATTGAGCAACGGTCATTGTGATAAGTAGGAATGAGATATCATAGACTTGGGGTTGATACCAGCCGGGTTCAAGGTTAAAGTCAAAATGACCTTAATGTGTGGATGACTGAATGTAGATTCAAGACCTTGTGATTCAAGTTTCATCTACACAGCATATTGACCCAGACGTCTTACCAGTCTTCATAGCTTTCCTGCCAGCCATATAGTGAGGATGGTCAAAGTCAGACACCCATGCTTTGGCTCCATGCCCCATGTACACATTCAGTTTGTTGGGACTCTGCAATTCCGCAAACTTCTTTTCCAGATAAGTAACAACCTGTTTGATAAACAGCACATGTCCACGCAAGTTCCCATTTATAAGATACACAGATGATAACGGTAGCTTTGAACACTACAAACCTGTTTTTCCACCACTTTAGGATCCATATCAGGTACCAGGCGGATGGAGAACTTGCCGTTGACTTTACGAGGGATCACAGTTTTGGCCCCTGCTTCAGAGAACGCTCCCTCGATGCCGTGCAGGGAAAGAGATGGGTATCTCCAGCGGTGCATGAGGATTTGCTCCTGCACAGAGAACAAGAAACAACAAGGTAAACATACAATAATTGGAATATAAGCAGATTCTATGGTTTATTTGGATTATTTTAACAAATAATTAATTCAAAATAATCATAGAGGCTCAGTTGAGAAGAAAGCTGCACTTTGGTCAAAAAGAAAAAATAAGGTGTTGATATTATGAATACCAAAGCTGATATTGATATTATGAATAGCAAAGCTAAGTCAGATTTAAACCGCACCAACTACAAACTTGGTCGGAGATTTTGCTTTTGCCCAGTTGTCTCAGTATTCATTTCATGTGTTTGTGTGTACTCAGTCAACTTATATTGTTGCCTTACTTTAACAGCACATACAAAGAATGTAATTTTTTACATCAGAGACTTTTGAGGTTAATTTTTACATTTACATTTACATTTATTCATTTGCCAGACGCTTTTATCCAAAGCGACTTACAAGTCGTTTTTTTTACAGTGGCACATTACTGCAGAGCAATCAGGGGTAAGGTGTCTTGCTCAAGGGCACTTCAGTCATGACCTGCTGGCACTGAGATTAGAACCAACACCATTTTGATCACAAACCCAACCCTCTAACCACTAGGCCACAGCTGACCCACAAGAACTGTGTAGCACTGGTTGATACATTCATCAGTTTACACTAAAATTAAACCAACTGACAGTTACCTTGGTTTCATGTAGCAGTTTCTGTGCTCCAACATCTTTGGCGTATTCTTCCATATCAAACTCAATCTTCTCATAGAGTTTCTTCTCCTCATCAGTCAATTTAGCCACATCCTTGTTAATCCCAGGAATTACAATCTTCCCCTTATTATCCACCAAAGAGCCTGAAAACAAAACATTCATGCACATTGTAGTATAGAACCTTAGGAAGTTGACATAAGGAAATTGTAGCAGTATACTGACTTTGTAAAACAACAGATGAGACAGTTAAATCCTGTGCAG
Source organism: Barbatula barbatula (assembly GCF_947034865.1). Taxonomy (NCBI): domain Eukaryota; kingdom Metazoa; phylum Chordata; class Actinopteri; order Cypriniformes; family Nemacheilidae; genus Barbatula; species Barbatula barbatula. The sequence goes on from NC_136784.1 coordinate 5,712,578, forward strand.
TCTAGGACATTTCTATCATCTTGAATATCTTTACAACAAACTCACAACCATGTACGCATCTGCCCAATCTCACCCATTAAAACTATGAGGTCAGTCATGGCCTCATGAACAGACCCTCCAAACACTCCAGAATGAAGATCCTTATCACTGCATTCCACCTGGAAACATAAGAAACATTCATGTCCGACACATGATTCTATAAAATAAAACTTTCTTCTTAAAAAATACTATTACTAATTTCACAGCAGATGATGCACTCAAGCCTTATTAGGCATCACTCATACATTTTTGTTTCATGAAGATAAAACAGTGATTAAAAGGAAAAGTCTGTTAGTCCAGTAAGTCATAACGTATACCTCGATAAAGAAGTAGCAGATTCCTCTCAGCCCATAGGTAATGCAAGGCTTGGTCTTCCCCAGCCAGTAGTTATCAGAGATGCAGACATAGTCGACACCCTTAAAGAAAGTATCTTTGCGGGAGAAAACCAGTTCGTCCAAACCCTCTGACCCAGATTCCTCCATTCCCTCAAAGCAGAACTTTACATTGATGGGAAGTTCCTATGATTAAGAAGAGTTTTAGTCTTTTCAGGCCAAGGACCCCTAAAACAGACTCTATTTTTAAGACAGGCTTAAATGATAAGACAAACATTATCAAACAACCTTTAGACTGCATTGCTGTCAAGCTCTCAAAGAGTCTTTAAGAGGAACTTTTGGACTAATGACAGTTCATCGGTGTGTTGATGGGGAAATAAAAGTTATCTGAGGCAACCACGAGATACAAGCAGGCTTTTATGCAATGTGATTTGATTTTTAAAACAATTTTATTTTGCCAAGTCACCTGCAACTGAAACTTTTCATTCCGTCATATTGAATGTCATATCAACCAGATTGCACCACGCAGGCTGTAATCTTCATTTCAAGCAATAAGCATTCAAAGGCACTGATATGTGCTCGTAATGCATTTAGCTGCTCTGAAAAGTAATATAAAAGGACTTTGCACAGAAGCTTTAGAGATTAATAAGCAAATGGTTAAAAAGTGTTTGCACCTGTCCAATCTTCTGATAGGCCTCAATGATGTTGAACCAGGCTAGAACAGGTCCTTTGTCATCAGTAGATCCTCGTCCATACATTTTACCTTAAACAATTAAATAACACGTCTTCATAAAATTGTATCATGTCAATGCATGTCTAAAACAAATCTTTCAAATTGCATATGCATTGGTGTTAATGACTTTTAATGAAAAACTAATTCATGACGTTTATCTTTTAATATCCAGAGCAAATACTAGACAAAACTAAAAGTTGCATGTCTTAATAAAATGTCAATATGAAGTCAGCTGTATTACTTTTCATTAGATTCGTTTTGCTGTTTAAGACGAATTTTCAATTGTGTCAGCTTAAAAAAAATGGTGGGAATCAGCTGACAGGTCACAAGAATCAATCTCAGTAGAAAAAAAAAACTAAACAAAAGGACAACAGGATTTTTCTCGAAACTACTTCGGGTTGGAGGAACACAAATGCAAAATGCTGAGTCTGTGAAATGTCTTCCTTTCCGTGTCATCAGGCACATGCAAACGTGACAAAGTTTTGTTTAACAAAACACTTAACGGGTTAAACGCAGTGAAATATTCCTGTGGGAATAATACCTGTGGGTACACCATTTGCAGAATGCACAAAAAGCTGATCAATAGATAAATCTTATTTGCTTTAAAGAGTAAATATTTTAATGTTCTTAAAATTACATTTCATGCAGTGTGTAATGTTGCTGTGTGTGAATGTAAGCAGTCTGCCAAGATCTAAAGCCGAAAAGTGAATGAATAACAAAGTTATTGGCTTGTGAAAAATAAAGTCGACTCTGAATCACACGGACGAGATCAGAGTAGGCTGACAGAAAGGAGGGGATAGACAGATAATCCCTGAACAAATCATTTGAGTCAGTGAAGAAGTAAGGTGATAATAGCAGCCTATTATTAGAAAATGAAAGTGTTTTACACAGTGTATGTTCATAAACTTGTTGTTGGACACACCTTACTCTCTGAGAAAATGTTACTTAATGCACTACAACCTTAAAAAAAGATGTTAGCAAAAGTTTAGAGGGACTACTATTGTACATCTTTAAAAAAGCTCAGAGGAGCACATACCTTCTTTTTCCACCAAAGTGAAGGGAGGTGTGTCCCAGCCATCCTCGATGTTGGCTGGTTGAACATCTAAGTGTCCGTAGATGCACACGGTCTTCTTGCTTGGGTCTGATCCAAGTCTGCCCAGAACTATCGGAGGAAGAGGGATCTCCTCACCACCTGGTAACTAAAACAAGACCAGGCTAAATAATCGAATGGGGAATGGTCACATCTACTGTCTAAGCAAGCAGCTGCAGTCATTTAACTAGTTACATGTTACAGGTCTGTGTAACAATGCACGAGTCACATGAACTTCATTTGTGTTTTATAGTACATCCATGGTCATTATGAATAATGTAAAAAACATATCTGTTTTTTTAAATAAAACGCAAGTCAGTAAATAATAATCAAATATTCATTTTGGGGTGAACTGTTCCTTCAAAGAATTTTCTCTTGGTTTACTTGAAACATTCAAGACACGACCACAATCTTGTGACGCACACAGTCAGGTGATCAATACCCACAAAAACACAAACGGAATAGAATCAGGCAGCCAAATTGTAATACTGCCAGAAAACCACAATATCTTATTCACAAGCCAGACACAATCATCAGAAATGTTTTATTTTTACAAAGATTTTTTAGCAAAACCAACCTTCTGCATCCCAATGTCCACCATCTCAGCAGTTCCACCAAGTCTCTCAATGTCTTTGGCTGCCATCTCCATCATTTTCTTGATTTCTCCTCGCTTTTCTGACCATGCAGACACGCTCTGTACAGCGACCCATTGTCCCAGGCGCTTCATACAGTCACAAGGGGATTACAAGTTAAAGTTGCATGACAACTGGGAAGAAACAGGTTGAATTTGAAATATAAAGAAAAATAAGGAAATACCTCAACGTATTGGTCCTGGTGATCGTCCACATATTTGAAGAGAGTTTGCAGGTAAGACATTGTTCAGCTGTGATCCAATCGCTCTGTGACCTAAAGCAGTCCGACCTTTATTCCTACAATACAAATTGACGTGTTGTAATTGACTTTATCTTGCAGGAAAGCACATAAACTCCTCCCAGTAACAGTAACTGCTGACAAAATCATTCCTCACATCGTGATTCATGACAGCGTGACAGGTTGGTTGAACCACAGAGTATTCAAAACAAGCCACTGTTGTATCTACTGTATAATATGTGTAACGGTTAACTTTCTTACATTAACGCTCATCTTTATAGAAAATGTTTGCGATTTCTAGAGGTATTCATTCATTTACGAACCTCCAAAGTGAGATTTGAACCAACTTTAACTGCTTTGTTTTAACCCAAGTTGTCTTTCCACCGGTGGCGTTGTGAAGAACGCGACTCGAGAAAAGAAAATTCAAAATAAAAGTCTGGGAGGACGGCATTTTGCCGCATAGAAATACAGTAAATATGCACAGTTGTCAAGCGTTCAGTGATGCCGGAAGGCTCGGTTTTATGGTATTTTGAGAAATGATCATAAAACAATCTTAGGGGAAACAAAACCAACCAACAGAACTGATGTTGCAACAGGTTTAATTAAAATAGCACATTTGAGATTATGCGTTCGCCCGTTGAACAATCCTAACGTCTTTAAAACATTGTATGCAAATGTGTGTTATACAACATCGATTATCTAAAGTGAAAATAACCTGAACCATTTCTATATGAATTGTGGGATTGCTTTTCTGTGTTTATGGCTGGAGTACACTACAAGACTTTTAAAATCTGAACAGAAGTTTTATCATACTCTTGCATAAATTTCAGATAGAAACACACTAACTGCTCAAATCTACAGACTGCACTGACTTTCTGCAACAGAAAATCTGAGCAAAAGTCTTGTGTATTTAGCCTTTAGACTCTGAGTGAGATAGGATACATAAAGACGATATGGGACCGTTTCCCGTACAGGGTTTAAGCCTAGTCCCAGACTAATTTAAATGTTAGAGGTGTCTTGATCGAAAACCCTTTACATGTCTTGTTTTGTCTCAAGATGCACTTTTCCTTTTTAAAGATTTCACCCTTGGTGAAAAACTGTTTAATCACTAACAATCTAAAAAATCTAATGCATGCATGCACTTCAATATCTTTATTAGAAAAACATTAATTATCAGATAGAATATTCACATTGCACATCTAAATTAACAAATTATACCACTTACATACCATTATATAACACCGTATCCTGGTATATTGGTATACAGTGATCATTGCAGATACTTAATACTTAGTCTTTAAACTTTGGCTTGTCATTTTACATTTTTATGCATTTGGCAGACACTTTTATCCAAAGCCGATAGATTGAGCACTGTACATTTGAATCTGAATAAATGCAATCCCCTGAGATTGAACCCATGACCTTGGCGTTGCTTGCAACATGCTCTAACCACTGAGCCACAGGAATATTCTAAGTGACAATTTTTGGATTGTGACAATAGTATGTAAAAATAATACAAATGTTAGGATTTTAATAATCTTAGCACTACAACGGAAGGAAGGAGCTGCAGCAGTGCTGGTTTCAACAGGGGTTGTTACAGCTAAGGTTGTGGCGCTAGCAACGCCAAGGATGGGTTTGATCCAAGGGATTGCACATACTCAGAAACAAATGTATAATATAATACAATGTAAGTCCCTTTGGATAAAAGCGTCTGCGAAATGCATAAATGTAAATGTTGTAGTAGCTGCAGCAGTGCAAGGGGTTTGAAAGCACCAACAACTGTGTTCACAATGTGGGAGATGTTTTCGCTGTCCTTGACCACATTTTTGTTGTTAGCGCACTTTTTATGCGTTGTGTAGTGTGCGTGCTGCTACAACAAAAAGATGAAGGATAACAGCTCGGCTTTAGTAACATTTGGATTAAATCGGCCCCAACTGGGCAGAGATTGTTGTCCGATCTGGCTGTAATGTAGCTGAATTCAGTGGGTACTGTCTTCATGTTCTGATGCCTCTTTTAAAACTTTTGTTGAAAAGAGGACATTGTGGTTGCTTCCATTTATATCAAGATAATCTAATGGGATGAAACTTTCCATTAAAAACGTAGAAATCAGTTTCAAATTCAATATATAAGGTGTGTCAACAAAATGATTTCTCATGTGTGCTTAATTCTGACAAACACACAGTGTTGACTTTTCCAAAGGATTGGACAGGATCCAGGCATGGCCATATCTTGATGTAGTGGGACAGACTGTTTGGTCTATTCGTACTTCCGCCTGGTCTTTTAAATTCTCACGCCCTTTGGTTATTTCATCCAATGATGTGCCCCCGCGAAACGTGAATGAACTCGAGGACCGGCGGCTCCCTGATTTGATTACCTCAGTTACTCGTAACTTCTCAGCATACAACTCTGGTTCGTCACGTTGGCACACCGGATTTGCGCTAATTGTACAACAACAATGTCCTCTGTTGGGCGTGGTGATGCCTTCATTTGCGTGGGTAATTTAGTGATTTAACTGCTGTGGCATCAACATAAAGGACAAATTGACATTTTAGACTAAACCTGTGGGGCCACATATTCCTGCTGTTTTGTCCACACTCTTTACTTGGGCTTGTGCTGCTCAGTGGAGCCTGCATGCCTTCAGAGCTTCAGTGCTGGAGTGTGCACTGTATGCATTCTTCTTTAGTCATTGATAATTAGTTCTATGTATACTTTGTCTTTGGTTTGATACAACATCGCCACATTAAGAAGACATTTTGTTGGCTTTTTAGCTGCATTTATTCATTATAAACACACACAGTCATTTTAAAGTTATGCAATCTGACTCCATGGCTAAAATGGTCATAGGGATGGTTAAGTCATTTACTTTATTCTCTTGTTATTTTGAAGAATGTTGTCAACCGAACAAGCACGTTACCCATTGACTTAAATCAATTTTGTTACCATACAATAGAAGTGAATGGAGACCATTCCATTTTTCTGTTGCCAGGATGCTTAAAAATATATTTTTTGTTTTGTTAAAGAAAAAGTCAAGGGTTAAAAATGTCTCTTTCTCTTAACAGGTAGTAATTTTGAATTCCATCTAGTCTGGTCCGAGTCCTAATTTCTTTGCTCGCTTTACCAATTGTTATCCCGAACATGTATGCCGTTTAAAAGAAGATTCGTTCAATAAATCCTGGACAAAGACACCTTGGATGTGTTGCAAAGGGTAACTCCACCCAAAAATTAGACATGCCGACATTTATACATTTCTTTGTTTTGTTATATACAAGGAGAGGTATTTTGGAATAATGTTAACACCTACAGTTCTGAAGCACCATTGACTGCCATAGTAGGAAACCATTTTAGTAATTTTTTGGTTGTTGAACACAAAATATATTTTGAGGAATGAAGGAAAAAACTACCATTCAAATTGTTCCTACTATGGGAGTCAATAGTGCTTCAGAACTGTTGGTTGCAAACATTATTCCAAAATATCTCTCATTGTGTTCCACCGAACAAAGAAATACATGTTTGGAACGACTAGAGGGTGAGTCAGATTTTTGGGTGGAGTATCTGTGCTTTAGCAAACATCGCGTGCAACTTTATAAAGTCGGTGTGAGCCTGATTTGCTTTTATTTGTTGAGTTCATGCGAGTCAATTTTACCATTTTCTTTAAGTTGGGCTAATGTTAACAAAACAAATTCCCAGGATATCAATAATGCTTGAAATAAAAGTGTTACTCATGACAGTAGCGCAGTACCAGAGCCGTACAACTGCTCACAAACCTACGTGCCAGCAGAATAAAATAAGTTCGGGTAACCAAGTCTGATACCCAGGTGCAAGTAAATTACATGATCTGGTTATTATAGAAAGACAGGTGGGTTTGACTAAATCTGCAGAACTGCGCAGACTGATCAGCATATGACATCACAGTACTGAAAGATTAGACTGCTCGTATAGTTTAGTGGTATTTTAATCGTAATACATAGACCGGTCTGCACAACTTTTTAATCGAACTCACATAGGACAACGTTTCCAACTAAAAAGATTTGAGGGATATGTTTCAGTTCATATTAAGGTTAAGCTGCCTTAAGATAGAGATCCAACACGTGTTTACACTGCTTGATACTAAAATGATAATTTGTGTCTATTATGTCTTACTTATTATGAATGTATCAGCAATACAAGTTTATACAAATGTTTCTCTATGAAAAACATTGCCTCATCACTATTGGCCATAAAGCTACATAGCATATTTAAATACCAGCTATAATGAAGATATAGGACCCCTAAATGACTGAAGGGCCCTTGAGCAAGGCACCTTACCCCCTATTGCTCTGCAGTAATGTGTCACTGTAAAATAATGTGTCACTGTAAAAAAAAAACTACTTGTAAGTCGCTTTGGATAAAAGCGTCTGCCAAATGAATAAATGTAAATGTAAATCTTTGTGCTGAAGTGACAGTTGCTAGTGTATGGTAACCCATACTTGCAATGCGATCTCTGCATTTAACCCATTTAGTGAGTGAACAGTTAAAACACTCAATAGAACTTGGGAACACCCAAGTAGCTCCTCTCCACAGAAACCTTTAGATGAAGAGAAACTTAAGCTATAAACTTAATTAACCAATAAAATAATATATATGTTTTTCTTAGTGCAAATTTTGCATTAAACAACAGCTTTGCTTAAATTTATAAATTGTAGTTTAGAACTTGTTGTATATAGTGCTAAAATGACTCACTAGCACTTCTTTGGCTAAACTATAGCTTAGACATAAAAACTGCAGGAAATATTTATTCATTCCTTTAATATAAAGTGGCACTTTCAGAGGGACAAAACTATAAAAAAAACTAATGATCATAAACGCAAGTTAAAACATTTATACATGGCATATGTATAACAATAAACAGTCCAGTTGACCTTATAGCTAAATGCTCAGAAAGTGTCAAACCAAGATGTTGATGAGAAAAGCAAATATAATGAATAAATAGAACCAGAAATCAATATCTGTATTTGGTAGAATAATCTTTAGGAGACACCACAAGACCCCGTCCTTTCCTGGCTCCCCTGTAGACAGTTTCAACAATATCTATCATCTCCTGTTTGTCCTCCATGGTCCAGTTTATCTTGTTGTTATTACCAGTTCCAAGATCAATCATAATGTGCTTGTTCCTGAAATATACATGCAAAACACAAATACATATTGAAAGGAATAGTACACATTTTAAAACAAGATCCTCACGAAGAGAGTAAATATAAATCTTGGGTCAGTGTAACTGCTGTAATACAAAAACTAAGAGTTTGAAAAGGCAGGGAAAGATAACTTTACACATGAATGCTTTAAAAAAAAAAAACTCCAAAAATATTTATTTCACGTAAGCAAGCATTCTTTCTTCACAAACTTACACATGCACATTAAGACATTGTTCTTACTGATATCAATAAAAACTCTGCTTCACGTGAAGATATAAAGCAATGCAAGTCATTCGTTATTACAACAAGCCCAATGCTTACCTGAAAAAGAACATGACCGTGCAAGGGTCATACAACTCGTACATCTTGTTAAAATCCGGCACTTCTGTAATGTCCACTAGATAAATTACAGCAAAATTCTTGACCTGGGAAAAGATCGTGTGTTAATTACATATATTTCTCAAAAAGATGGGTTTTCACAGACGATTTAGCTTTTAAATGCGGCATACCTTCTCTGCAATACTGTACAAAACTTCATCCATTTTCATACACGTAGGGTCCCAGTCGTGGCCAAATCGAATAACTATAGCACGATCCTCCTCAGATAAAATAGCCTGGTCCACTTGCCAGCCATTGTGAAGATGAGGAAGCATGTACGACATGTTTGCAGCTCAATGCAGCTCTACAAACCCATACCACGAATGAGCACACCAGTGTTAACATCAACAAAGAGTGTAGCATTACAAATGACACAATTTACGGAAGCAAAACCTCACAACTGCATTTTTTTCAGGACGACTACTGAAAGACAGAAAGATTGATAACAAAATGCACTACATACTATTGACATTCTAGAATTATATTTCTAGCTAACGTTAGCTCGTAGCCTGTCTGCTTTGTATATTGTAGAAAATACGGACAAGTGCTGCAAGATATCATCAGTCAATTATTAAAACTGAACATAAAAGAACGTCAATTGTAATCCTTACCTTACAGCTCTAGAATGAAAGCTTGATTTCTATCGTTTGGAATAAACGTGTTTTGAAAACGTAAAAGATATACAACAACGTTCACTTGCGTTTCGTTGCTTCTACGATGGCAGCCGATGCATGAAAAGTACTCAATGTCGCCGTCTGCTGGACTGGAGCGGAAACGTGCTGTTCTCAAACTTATTCGACGTGTTTATTTGGCTGCAGAATGGTGTAAACTTATACAAACTTACTTTATTAAAAGTGTTGTATATTCTTTATGTATATATATATAATTCCACCATTCGTTACATAAAACGCAAATGTGAAGCCTAAAACAAAGGCGATGTAGTTTTTTTGACATGATGTAGAAAGTTGTTCACATAAATTTTAAGTAACATGTATTACAAATATGAACGATAATCAGTAGTAGCCTATATTAAAATATATGTTGCTTATATGTAAAGGTATATATTGGCACTACACCTGTATTGGTATATAATTATAATGGTATCATACATGGGTTATAATTTGGACAGGACCAACAGCAATTTTTCCTTAAATTCATTAACCCTCGTCTTAATACATCAATAGTGGTTATGGCATTAACTATTGCTATCTATTGTTATGTTAACCCACACACTACTGGTCAACCCCGGTATGTTTTAGTTATTTTTTCAAAGTAGCCATGTTACACTACTCGATTCATTGAAACGTTTCTTATGAAAACCTTTCATCCTAACGCACATTGGCATGTTTTGATAATAAATTGCCAATTGTGTATTTCTTTTATTTATAATGTGAAAAATTGATGAATGCAGCCAATAAGAGTCTAGCACACCTGGGAACTCCTTCGATAGTTTAAATAGTATGGTGATACTTAAAAAAAGTTGGTTCAACATTTGGTGAAAAGTTTGTAACAACATTATTCCAAAGGTTTTGTCATATTTAGCACGATTATTCTTAAATGAAAAATAAACAAGTGACCCTAAAGTGACATTTACTCATCCTTTTGTCATTTCAAACCTGTTTGACTTTCTTTCTTACACGGAAAACAAAAGAAGATCTTTTGAAAAATGCTGTTAACTGGACCCCATTCACTTGCATTGGTTTTGTGCCCATACAATAGAACTGAAAGGGATCCAGTGCTCTTTGTTTACTAACTTTCTTCAAAATATCTCTAAGGTTTGAAGAGGCCGAGTAAAGGACGACAGCATTTTCTTTTTTGGATGAACTGTCACTTTAAATAAGAAACTGTATATAATGTAGCTTTGACATTGTCAGAAATATTCACTATTGTACAGGTGAAATGAGTAAACATGTCCTGATGCTTACAAATATTTAGTAAAATGTATGTTACTGCAATCAAATCACTTCCAAAAGAATATCATGTAAGCAGCATTCATTCATGCTAAAGAGGAAAAACTCTTGGCAAATCTGTTGAAACATAATTTAAATACTATATTTATAAAAGAATAAGGCATGATAGAACTTATTTGACAATACATGGAAGTGAGTATTATGAAGATACATGGTATAACATAGATAGGTGACTTGATAAATGCTTCAAAGGTTCCAACAAAGGACAAAATGTTGGTTTGGCAAACAAAAAAGGTACAACTTCACAAACATTGAAGTTTTCAATTCTAGAACTAGGCTATGAATTCAAATAATCTTCAAGTTAATAAACTTACATGAAACAATGTAACATGCCTTAAATGCATTTATCATTTTAAATGTTTTAATATGACAAGCTAAAACAAACAAACTGCACAAGTATTCACAGACGTTGATGAACAGCAGCCAAACTAATATATTTTTTTCCGTTTCATCCTCTGTAGTTTTACCTCCATTCATTAACACTGAATTCAGAGTGGAACATATTTAGTATTTGTATTTCAAGGACAAACTAAAAGTTTAGGTACTTGGTAAAATTTGCATTGTCCTCATGATTGGGAAGCTACTCCAGCTCCATCGCCACCTCAGAATCTTCCGTCACGGTGGCTATCTTTTCCGGCTCAATCTCAGGAATAAGAAGATTATGATTCACTTTCATCAGCTCTGCCATGTTGAAGCCTAGAAGTACCATGGTCTTGTTTTTCTGTAAGTGTCTCATACATTTGGTACGTTGCTTGCTGAACTGGCAGGAAACATCGGTTTTGTTTAGCAGTAAACGGCCACCCAGGGCAGCGACCTCCTTTTTGAGCGGGTAAGGCTGTTTATTAAAGTATTTGTTAACAAATTCACGTCGATCATCAAATGAACGCAACTCCATTCCAGCTGGATCCAACATAAATTTTACAGAGGGATCAATGACAACTTCAGGTGAGGGGGCCGTAAGTGCAGCTAATCTTTCTTTCTCTAGTTGCTTTTTCCTGGCCAACCGTTCTTCTCGCTCTCTCCTATTTGCCTCCATAGCTTCTTTGAAGGCTACTTCCAGCCGCAACTTGCTCTGAATCTCTGCTTCTGTTTCTGGCAACTGTACGGCAGGAACGGAAGGTTGGACTGAAGCTGGGGTTGGTCCACTAATCTGTTTCGGATGAGCTGGGTACGATACTACGGCTCTGTTTGGTATAGGAGTAACAGCTAATCCAGAACTCGTTTTCTCAACATCTTTGTGACCCTTAGGTGCACAGCGACACTTAGATAAATGGACAATGATGGCCTTGGTGGTGGTCTTCCCTGTGTAAACACCTCCACAGTAAAGGCATCTGTATGATGGAGTTTTAAGTATGGCATGCAGAGTGGGCACGATGAAATGCTTTTCTTTGAGGTGCATGTGATACAATTCTTTGCTCAGGAGCTTCTCAGAGCAGAAGGGGCACTCGGTGTTGTTCGAATTTGGCGTGGGCATGTTGCAAATTGCCTGAGGATTGTTGGGCAACATCTTAACAAAGATCAGATCGAGGGAGCTGGTGACCAATGCAAGATTGAGCTCTTTATCTCCCATTATAAGTTTCGGAGCTGTGGTCCTAATGTCAAAATAAGGGAAAAGCAGATTCCCTGAATCGTCGGTGTAAAGTCTGTACTCTCGCCTCATGAATTCACAGTTGTTCTTCTGGGTCACATCGTGATCAGACTGCATGTGCTCAACGAGCTGCCTGATGGAGTAAAACAGCCCAGTACAAAATAAACAGGTCATGCCATGAAGCAGATGTTCAAAAACGCCCCTTTCCGATATCAAGATCTTACACGTCAGACATTTCACGGTCTTGTCTGGCATCTTTTTCAAAAAAGAAGCACGGGCGGCCAGACCAAGCTTGGGCATTTTAGAATAGTCTTTGTGAACCTCTGGATGAGAGTCGTAGATGTCAGATGGGAAAAGCTCATTGCAAATAGGACATGTGATCCATTTCTTGGCTTGCTTGGGGGGTGGCAGAGAAGGGTTTTGCTTGTTTTGCTGTGCTGGTGGGGGGTTCTGGGACACAGGCAATGGCACTTTGTTGCCTCCATGGGTGTTATTTCCCTGAACCGATAAGACTTGCAAAGGTGCAAGAGTGTAGGTGGGCAAGCCATCGACTTTGTTGCCTGTGGGGACCAAGTGACTCAAGAGGGACTGAGAAGTAAGCATGGTTCCTCCAGCGGTGGGCTGATTTACGGGCAATCTTGGGGTAACGATGAGGGACTGAGAGCCTTGCGGCCTTACAGCAGGTACGTTAAGGCGAACGCCTGGTGGAAGGACAATTTGACGATGTTGCAGTTGACCAGGGGCACTCAATCTGATCTGGTGGGAAGGAATGCCGTTTGGTGCAGACGGCACTGCAGATGCAGGTGAAATTTGGTTGTTCTGAATTGCAATTGGTACTCCTGGCCTTAGTAAGCCCTTTGCCTCGGCACTTGCAAGTTGAACTAGGGCCGAAGCTTGAGTGGGAAGAAATGCTTGGTTGGTTCCTGAAGCAGCAAGCACCCCACCGTTTTCCACCCCTACAGCACTCAGAGTAGAGGTCGCTGAAGGCTGATCCTTCATCATTATGACAGCAGAAGCAGCTTGGGATTTTGGTGCGAGGGCCAGGTATTGTTTCTTACTTTCAGTTTCGCAAATTAGAGCTCTGACGTGCACGTCCAGCTCCTTGTGCTTTTCTGAAGTCAGAAGATGATAAAGTAAGTGTTCCGATGTCTCAGCTGACACGTAACATCTCTTGCAGTAGAATTTCTGAGACGTGTCTCCAAGGGATATGAGGTCCCTCTCCGATCTCTGCCCAGCATATTTATTCAAGGTGGCCGTGTAATGATAAAGGAGGACGTGTTTTTTCACACTGTATAGAAGAGTATCTTGCATGTGACATTTTCGACACTGAAATATACTGCCACTTCCGGCTTTCGGAGGCAACTGGGGGACTGCAGGAGATTCGAATGGTGGGTCCTCTGCATGGAACAATCTGCAGTGCCTGAACACTGCTCTGGGGTGGGCTATAAATGGGCAGGAAGTACAGGTCGTAAGTCTGCACAGACGCTCCTCTTCATCATGATTTCGCTGAATATGGATTTTGTATGTATGCCATGACTTGGTGGAGAACTGACACAAGCTGCAGCACAATCCTTGCGTCCGATAGTCCCACTGATAATAAAGAAGGCGGCCTGTTTAGTCATACAACACTTAGAAAACATCACTGTTCAAACATGGTTAATAGCTTAATTACATAGTGAATATTTAAATATCACCTTTTTTTTCCACCGGCCATCAAATCCTTCAGATAGACTGTTCCAGTCTGTGGCATCAAAAATATTGTCCCCTGGGAAATATTCCTGGAGCTCCTATAAACAAAAGAGAAATAAAGAAATATTATTTTTACTGTATAATGCTATATACAAGAAAGAGTTTTGTGCACATAACTGCAGTTTGGATTTGTTGTGTACCATTGCATGCAGACTTCTAAAGCAAACATACCTGGCCTAAACTAAGACATTCTTCAAGTCCGATATCTCCAAGAATGTTTTTTACTTTCCTTCTTGTTCTACGGATCTTTTCCAAACCTCTGACCGGAAACTGGTACATGGTCCCACACCTAAAAAAGAATCAATTTGGTTTCTGTTGAAAACATGAATATTGTAGTCTACACAGACCGGTCTTCTTTTATATACATCAATATTGCATGATACGGTTTAAGTCAGTGAAAAACAGAGTCAGACCAATCATATTTGTTCAGCGATGCTAATTTAAATCCATTTGGATTTGGTAGTCTGGACAGCAAAGAAAGCAAAAACAAACCAAATTCAATTCTTATCACAAACAAAAAGTATAGATTTTTAAATGCATTTAACACCTGAACTCTGATCAGAGTTATTCAGAGCCCACATGTCACATATTACACAATGCACAGCAATAGTTTGAACTGAAGGTTGTGAATGAGCAAATATAGCCCAAAATATACTGTCTCTTGTGATTCATGAATAGAGAAAACCCCGGTTTGACACATTCCGTTCTTGTAGTAAAATAAAATCTCTCATTTTCATTACAATGGCTACAAATATAGATATAGCACATATTAACAAAACTGTCTGAACAACGGATCCAATTTCATTAAATATGTTAACCAATTAATTAGTAAAAATTCAGCCTTATCTATGTAATGTATTTCTATACTTTTCTGGTCTTTATCGTTTTTTTGATGTAAAGTGTTTTATGCTATAACATTAAAGGCCAAAGTATATTTTCAGTTGTCATAATGTACACATGCATTGTACTTTAAAATCGGTCCATACCAGCCACTAAAATCTAAATGCATAATTAACGAGCAGTCTTAAAATTTTTGTCAAATTTCATATTTAATCCCAAAGTGAAAAGAACAAAGAAAGATATTCCCGTATAAACGTTTTATAGTCAAAACATTGTAGTATAGATATAAAGAAAATAAGAACATTAATAGTTTTTTAATATGACAGTTAATGGTATAAATGCAATTAGACATTTTAATTATGTTCACAATCAACTCCGTTGTGTGTAAAGATGATTTATCAAATTACAGTAACTGCAATACCTCATATAACTTTAATTCATATTTTAATAAATAAACAAAAGAACAAGAAATGAAACCGCAGTTGTACAACATATACATTGAAAATATATTTTGTAAAGAGAATATGGTGTGCTTAACTGTTATGGAAATAACGTCAGCACTTAGGAAGATTAACCATGATTTTATAATAATAATAATATAGTAGTAACCTTTTTGCCAGATTGATTACCATTTGTAAAAAAAAGGTTCATTTTAGTGACGCAATCTTGGATTTGAGGGTTAAAATGTTTCTGAGATTTTGTGCGCATCTCATCTCTTCCTGTTGAACATGCAGAACACACTTTGACACATTCAATTAGTACAACGAAAATGTTTCACTCCGAAACACGTCACAATACAACGGTGAAAATCCAGCTAAAATATCAATAATCCGCAGCCAAATACAACGCAACATTCACAAGTTGACATAAAAATCAAGCAACTTCGGCGACGGATGCTGTGTGGCCATCTATCCCCCATATCAGACAAATCCCCACAGAAGTTACCATTTGCATAGCATAATACATGTGCTCGGTCGAATATCTTCATTTAGCGCAACTGAAATATGTATCAGCGTCGGTCAAACCACACCAAGCGTATTACATTCAAATCGCGAGGTTGTGCCCTATAATTCGTATAGAGCATACTGTAAATAATCAAGCGTTTCATATCTATGCATGCATTCGCATCCCATAACAGATTTTTCCCCCAGCAGTGCGTTTCTAAATAACGCGGTGATGTCATATAATAATTTCGGGCAGAGGGCTTCGTTGTACTTCCCGCGCACCACGCCGTCATACCGAGCCATCTACGACTGTAAGCAGTAGCTAATGTTCTCTCTCACTGCTATCTAATTGTGAGGATATTACCTTTTTTCAGCGCCACACCGATTCTGGGAGGGGGTTTTGTTACTTTCACCGATCCGTGGGCATGCAAAAACCGATGATACAGGATGTGGAAGCCGAACAGGATGTTCAAACAATTAATCTGCACTCTCAAACATGAACTACATGAATGGAGAGTAATTGTCAGTTTTTAGAACTAGGACTCATTTATTGTGCTTGCCGTTTAGCGACGAGAAAATGGCGCATTGAACAACTGGGAAGTGACGTCGGGTCAAAATTATCATACTGCTGTCTTGTCCAATCAGAATAAAGTACGCTTGAGCTGGAAAAACTTTGTTGTATAGGAATCGCGTTGGTTCTTAGTGGTGATCACGTAGAGGGTCATGTCCAACTTTTCAGTCGTTAACTACCCAGAATGTGATTAGTTGCGGTTTTTCAAAGGTTCAACATAAACAAGCCTTCATTTAGAGATGGTCTGGCCAGAAGGGGGCGCATTGTTTGTAATGTACAGGCTTAGCCACTAGAGGGCCCTTTGAGCAGTCATCTGGTTACTGGGCAACAGCACAAGATGGGCGGGCTCTAATCGGTGAAGTCATATCACACCACTGCTCTTAAACCAATAGACGAAAAACATATAGCTAACGGTACTAGTTTTTTTAATTTGTCACTATTCAGTTCATGGTCTGTTTTGTGAATAAAATACACAAATAAATAATACAGGATATAGAAAATTTAAATGAAAGGTTTGATAATACGCTACTATTGTCGCATTAAGTTTTACGTTAACTTTACGTTATTTGTTTAAGACAAATTTGAATGTAAATATATATAACAAGCTTCGATCTAACAGTCATATTTGTGTGCAAATTCTAGTTAACATTTCATTTTTTTAATGAGATAAAATACAAATATTTTTAATAATACTTTATCGACCATTAACATAGCACAATTTGTATGACAGAATTGCCACGTTTTTTTATCGATGCATTTTTTTTGGCGCAGAACAGCTAACAAATCTCTCATTCTTGTCTTCTTAACTCCATAATGCGCTTTTAAAAGCAAATACGTTATCGAAGTTATCGAAAATGATCTAACGTGGAAAAACAAGTTTTTATGTTATTTGATTTAAAAGAATAAGACATATATAATAATAATAACAAAAATTTTCATTGAAACACAAACAGATTTTTTATTTAAGTGTTATAGACGGCTTCATTGGACGCACACGCCTGGCCCAAAGTTAACTTCCGGTCTGTGTTTGGTTTTAATATAACAATTTATATTATATTTAATTTATATAATCTTATGCTGAATTTATAAAACTATTCAACCGTTCTTGATTCTTTGTGGAGGTCTACCAGAAGTTAAATTGTGTTCTCATAACGTTTGTTTATGTTGCTGCCGCTTAAACCGTCGCAGTTCTCAAACTACGCCTACCACTAGTGGTACTTGAAGAGACCCCAGGAGGTACGTCACACGACAGGAAATGAACAACTGTATATTAATTTCATGTTTTAAATACATTGTAAAATATTTAAAACATGATCAATAAATGCGGTATACAGCTCATATAGCCTATATAAATTCTTCCTAAACACAGACGTGTTAAGTATCGTTTATTTACGATTGGTCGATGTAACTCAAGCGTGACGGGCAGCTCAAACAGAGAGCGTGAGCAGACTCTCTCTCTCTGTTCCGAGCTGCGTGTAAATTAAGCTTCTTTTGTAATTCTGAACTTCAACCGCTGTTGTTAATGTTATAAAGCGCTAATTCAACAAGCGTCTGCAGATCTACACGATGTCAAATCAATGAAGCGCGCGTTGCGATTGAGTTTTGATGCGCCGCATTGACGAAAAATCATATAGCTATATTTCCCCCGTCAGGGCATATAGAGTGGCTCCTCCCTCTTTTACAGTATTCAAATTTTAAGCCATTTAGTACGAAACATCTCATGGGAATGTTTTTATTATTTTGATTGATAGTCTGACAGATATTTTTAGATTATGTTAAATATGCCTAATAAACTCGACAGGACTTCTGAGCATTTATAACCCAATTTTATATTAACATTAACCAGTCTACAATAATAAATGATAATTTGCATTTATATGTTAGAAACATCACTTTAGCGTTTATGAATGAATGAGCACTAACACCTTTACAATGAATAAAGCACCAATGACACAAACCTAAATGAGCTTTTAACTACAATGTATTTCACGTTAAGATGGCATTTTCTAGTAGTGCATGCATACTTGGTGCCTTTGTTTTTTAAAAATGATATTCAATGTATATGTTTTTGTCAATAAAGCCATTCAAAGTATTCAAACATATTTTCGTCAATGCCTAAAGAGCAATTAGTCACACAAATAAACAATGGCATTCAGATGTATTATTATCAGTTCTGATTCATTAACACAGTACATGCTACAACACATCACAATAATAAACAGTTGTTTTGAAAATGTATCTGGAGATAATAATGGACATGAAAGAGAGATTGAAAAGGAGGAAGAAAACACGTTTGAATGTAAAATGCGCAACTACCCCAAATACAAAGGTTGCACGGACTGTTAATACTTGAAAATGTTTTAAACTAAGCGCCAAAGTTATGAAGAGCTAATCTGAACATGTCATTGGTACAGATCCACTTATTATCTACATTCTTCAGCAAAAAGACCTGTTGAAAGCCCATAACTTGGTCTTGATCCGCCTGTAAAAAATTGAAGCAATTGTCAATGTTTTCGTTGTTTTACTGTCTACATGTTTATAGGATTATGTTTCATAGCATTGGTTTATTTCCACAGAACAAACAAATATTAATGGTACAGAAAAACAAATGGATGCCGTCTTATATTTTCAGTCCATGAACTATCCTTCATTAATCAATTATTAAATGCTTCTGATACTCAACTCTTGTGTTTAAATGAAAAAAAATTCATCATCAGAACTTACTTTGAGCTGGCCCATGACCATACTCATCACACAACTGTCTGGAGTTGGGTGGTGGTCTTGAGCTGTGATGCTGTGTTGAATGGCTTGAAAGGGTAGGCTCTGTAAAATGTTGTTATTTAGACTTAAAACCAAGAGTTACGAGTCAGGATTTAATCATCCACATCAGAGCTGTGGAACTGGCATATTTGATCATGGATGACATTCATACAAAAAACAACTTACGTTTAGTTTGGTCATGATTGCAGTCTTTCCTTGAAATCCCTCCCCTTCCCAGGTTAAACAAGACGCATCGGTCTGGAGAGAATCGGAATAATGTTAACACAACCAAACACGATGTAGATTTCACAACATAATCCAAGCCACGTGAACAATAAAAAATGTTGTTTTCAAAATGCATCACTTTAAGAGGACAAACAGGTCCCCTGACAGTTGTACTCGCAGTGTTTAACCCACGTGTTAAAACTTACATAGAGGTCGGAGAGCTTCACGCGATCTGTATCAAACTGCTGATAGTAGTGTTGCACAAACCCCGAACCGATTTGCTCCCAGATTGGTTTCTCTGCCATTGCTTTTCGCCGTATGAGAGATCAATGGAGGTTTGAAGAGACAAATCCACGTGTGGCTGACCTGCGAACAAACGCTGAAGTTCAACGAACTCGTAAAACTTGGATTCCCGCGTGATACTGTAACAAATGTATATAGCTTAAAAGCGTTCTCTTTATCTCCCTTTTTAACATTTACTTACAATTAAAACCTCAGTGATAGAAAGGCAGCGTAACCTGGGACGAATTCGCGCCTTATTGGCCCCGGAAAAAGAGACAGACTTAACCAATAACATTGCTCGATATGCCGATGCTGAGCGTATGGGGATGTTTTGTTAAATTTGGGTGTTGGAACATAATAATCACGATATTAAGTCATTATAAATGAATTAATATTCAAAACAGTAGCTCAAATAATAAAAAATAAAATAATAATGATGAAATTCAAACAACGCCCCAACAATGCACAAATCATACATACAAGTCTTTCATCAATAGTGCAAAGTTTTCACTGCGTTTTAAAACATCAAATTGCCATATTATTATTATTGTGATTATTTGTGGTCACATCAAATGCAGATCGAACGGATACTTGCTAAGAAACATTCTCACTTCAGTAATATTTTATTATTGGTAGGGACTTTTAAAAGACTTTTATCATGCCGTAGAGCACTCGGTGATCGCCTCTTCGCTGGTAATTATATTCAGACCGTTTTGTTCTGCTGAAACCTGTATTTAATTCAATATTAATGTTCCGTTGTTAGTTTTATGCTTGGAATTAAAATAAAATGACCAAAATCGTTTTGCAGTATATTTCCCATGAAAAGCACTATCAGGCATATACCGGGCAGCTATAACCCACACAATTTAAGATTGTAGTCGGCTGTACACGGAAGAATAAGGCTTTAACTGTAAATGCAGAAGTTAAATGTATAACGATGCCTGGATCTCAAGGAGTCGCAACTTTGTGCGAAAATCCCATCGATGTGTTTTTGGACGTTTCTAAGTTGCTTATAACTTATGCGGATAATATTCTTAGGTAAGAAGCTTTGATGTCAATATTTAGTTGAGTTGTATATCGTATTGTACGATATATCGAGTCACCCAATACATTATAATCTGTAACCTCATATGATCGTATCTGCATGTGTTTTATGTAGGAACCCAAATGAGGACAAATACAGATCAATCCGCATTGGGAACACAACATTCTCCACCAAGCTTCTGCCTGTCAAAGGAGCAGTTGAATGCCTCTTTGAGATGGGATTTGAGGAGGTTGGTGAGATCACAAAACAGTACCCATCCGAGACGATCTAGTTGCCTATCCTATGATAGAGTGCTTCAGTACCTATCCGTCATTTCTGAAAATATCTCCAAATGTCCCTATTAGGCTGAAACCCACCTGGTGTTTCCTGAGTCAGCATCCGTGGAGAAGCTTAGACAGGTGAGAGAGACCATTGCAGCTGAGAGAGACCAGAGGCTTGGAGGAAGCAAAGCTACATCCCATCCACAAAGAGGCAGAGGCACTGCAAGTCCTGACCCACCACCACCGCCCTCCGCTGCTTCTACTAGCTCAGCATCTGCTGCTCCTGTCCCTACACCTGCACCAGCAGCTTTACCATTCGCTGTGAGTAATACTGTTAACTTGTGTGTATTTTTCTGAAAACAAAAATGATTTGATTTGTGGATCTCTGTGCATATTAAGGGAGAAGAGGAGAACATATTTAACATAAACAATTAGCTTTAATTCTAAGGTTTTCTGTATTATGTGTGCTTTGTGTATATATTTTCTATACCTTTGTATTTTTAAGAAGCTATATTACAGTTCAAAGTGTAAGGCAAATGCCTTGCATTGAAGCCAAATTTGAGTATCATACTAGAAAATTATGTGGACAAAATGGTTCAGAGTACATCCTCATTACTGCATTATCATACCTCATCCTTTGTTTCTTTATTTTGTGGGGTGTTTTAGTCAAGCAGTGTGACATTCCTCAGAACGCTGCAGTCAAACTTCCAACATGTGATGGTGTATGAGAGCCCTGAATTGCAGCAGAAAGCCCTGAGCTGCATACCTCATGTACTGCTCAGATCCAATGCTAAAGAACGACTGAAACAAGCCAAAGATGCAGATCCTGGTAAAAAGGATGACTCTTGCATGGGACCTATCATATATCTCAAATTATGAAATTCTATTGAACTTTCTATAAAGCGTCTACATATTTTGGTGTTTTCTCCTGCTCTCAGCATGTGGTTTAGAAGAAGAGGACATGCTGGTTCTTGACCTGTTGCAGTGGTTTAAAGGGGACTTCTTTTCCTGGGTGGACAGTCTGCCGTGTAGCCGGTGTAGAGGTAAAACCCAACCTTCTGGATCCTTACCCCCTTCGAATGATGATATGCGCTGGGATGCAGGCCGTGTTGAGAACCACTACTGTCAGACCTGTCAACTCTCCACCAGATTCCCACGGTACACCTGTTTACATATTTACTGTAGTTTAATATTATGCATATACATTGGTTTCAGAATGTCCTATTTTCACTTTGAAAACAAAGCATTTGTAATATCTTTTTATCTGAAATGCAAATTCAGTTTGACCCGTTTTACAGATACAACAACCCAGAGAAGCTCCTTGAGACCAGGAGGGGGCGCTGTGGAGAATGGGCAAATTGTTTTACACTGTGCTGCCGAGCTGTAGGTCTAGAAGCAAGGTACATCTGGGACAGCACAGGTACAAATTAAAAAAAAACTGTTACCAGGATTACTCTACCACAAACACACCTTTATATGTTGTTATCTAAGTGTACCTTGAAATTAGAAGTAACGTTTGCTTGTTTGTTACCTTTATTGTTTGGTTCACACTGCCTTAATGACCCCTAAGAAAACGTTTGTCTGGCCTTTTAGATCACGTCTGGACAGAAGTGTATTCTCAGTCGCAGCGACGCTGGCTACACTGCGACTCCTGTGAAAACGGATACGATAAACCTCTCCTGTATGAAGTCGGCTGGGGGAAAAAACTCTCCTACATCCTGGCATTCTCTAAAGACCAGGTTGTAGATGTGACTTGGAGGTACTCCTGTAAACACTCCGAGGTTCTTTCCAGACGCACGCAGGTTTCAGAAATATGGCTGCTGCGTACTCTTAATAACCTTAATGCTTCGGTATGCTTCTCAAATTCATGCTTTCTCATAAAGTACAGCTCTTTTATCAGTGCCTGAGAAAACATACCTGAATGTGAGTGTTATTGCAGAGGCAGCAGTCTTTAGGACCAGAGAGGAAGAAACAGCTGTTGGAAAGGCTGCTGGTGGAACAGGTAGAGTTCATTTCTCCCAAGACCCCTAAATCTGGAGAGCTGGGTGGTCGCATCACAGGATCTTTGGCGTGGAGGGCTGCTCGAGGGGAGATGGGTTCAAGCAAAAATAAAGCGGTGAGAAGCTAACTGTTATGATTTTGTTTTTCGACGTTTCATATTCTATTTAAATTCACTCTTTATTTGCTCTTTTCCTTCAAGGATGCAGATGAATGTGTCTTCATTCCTTCAGAATCTGAGAAGGAAAAAATGTTGTTTCACATTTGTTATAATGTGGCCAAAGACTGTTACTTCAGACTGAGCAATGGCTCGGAGACCATCGCAGGATGGCAGAGGGGACTTTGGAGAAAAGAAAATGTGTTCAGGAAAGAGGAACATGACTGGCAGATGGTGTGTTTTTAGACCTTTTTCAACTGTGCTGGTCATATCGTTACAATACCATTTTACTTAATATTTAAAGAGAAAAGATATAGTACTAAGCAGACCTACTTCTGTCATTGCAGGTGTATCTGGCACGGACAGAAGGATCCTCTATTGGGAAGATTAGCTGGAAGTTTGACTGTGCTTCTGTAGGAATGAAGATCAAATCCGTGTCTGTCCGAGCCTTCAGTCAAACCTTTCATTCAGGCAGCGTACGCTGGAGTTTACGCTCTGCTCAGACCACCGTTGACTTCCCTGGAGGTATCGACCATATTGCTTCATAGCCATCGAGCTTGTAGACACTCAGTAGATTCACTCAGTTAATATCGTTACGTTATATTAAACATATCAATAGTTCTGCACTTCATTTATTTAGATTTTTACTAATGAAGCTTGATAGAATAGATAGTAATCTGTTTATTTTCATAGATGGTGAAATGCACTCAGCCGCTAGTCTGTCTGGAGGTACAGAACTGGTTGTGGAGGCAGAGCTCACGGGAGGGGAAGGAGATTTGTCGTGGCAACACGCCCAGCTGTTCAGAGAGAGTCTGAAGGAAACCGAGAAGGTTTTATTTGAGCTTTTGATTGAAATGGAGCAGCCTTGATGAAACCATTCTAGAGAATTTTAGGGTATTCGTTTAATAAACACAAGAACGGAAACAGACACTTTTGTACTTTCTTTGAAACCCTGCATGTGAAACATTTTAAAGGGATGGTTCACCCAAAAGTGAAAATTCTGACATTATTGTTCTTATGAACACAGAGAAAGATATTTGGATGAATGCTTGTAACCAAACAGTTCTTGGACCTCATTGACTACCATAGGAGGAAAAATTACTTTAGATTTTATTTGTTCTGCCGAACACAAAAGAAGATCTTTTGAAGGATGTAGGACAGTAAACAGTTCTGGGGCACTTTCGATTACCATTGTGATTTTTCCTATGACGGTAGTCAATGGGGTCCTAGAACTATTGGGTTTGTATGCAACAGAACAAAGAAATGTATACAGATTTGGAACAACTACAGAGTGAGAAAATCATTACAGATTTTTGGGGGAACTATCCTTTTAATGGAGTTTCTTAATTTGTGGTATTCTGGCCAGGAATATTCGACTGTAATCTAGTTAATCTGTTCTGTAAATGAAACGATTTAATTGTAAACAACATGCGATTTTAGATGTGAACAGGTTTTGAAATGTATATGCATATTTCGTAATGTAGAAATCTGAACTCTTCTGAAATGTGTTCTTTTAGAGCTATTATTTCAAATTCTTTGTAACACTACAGTACATTTTAAAGACAATTTTACATAATTCTTTTTAATCCATAACTATATGGAAATGACCATATAGCCAGACATTAGTTGTGCCCAAATCCTTTGCTTAGGGTTAGCTTTACCATGTGTCTATTCAACTCTGTTTTCTTAAGGTGAAGTCATTCAAAGTCTGGAAGGTATTGTGCTACATGGTACTACTTTACATTAAACCAGATGTTACGACACTGTTAAATGCTCCTTCATTTGTATATTGTTTCAGATAAAAGCAACTGAAAATGAATAAAAACACATTCAGAAACTCTGATATGCTGACCCATTTCCTATAAGAAATATTCACACGCATGTTTTCGTTAAGCAGAAATTGTATTAAGTGCTGAATAACATACTTAAAACAGCGAGAACCTGCCAACGTAAGCTGGCATTTAAACAGCTAAAATATTCTGCAAGGGTAATACAACAAAAAGGACATTTGTGACATTGTTTTGATTTTACACAGTTTGTATCTAAAAAGTGCAAGACAAAAAAATGTGCAGTTTGTGCAACATTGCTCTGTAATGAAACAGTCTTAACACAAAAGTAGACATTTCTTTCACATTAGTTGCTCTAAACTTTTAAGCATTCTAGAAAATAGGTACAAAGACCCTAAAATAGCTTTATGCCCCCAAATGTAGTACAAAGTCCCTCTCATTTTAAGTTTTTAAAAATACAAACATTTTAGAAAAGAACAATTGTACTAGCCGTTGCAGGTAATCCTTGCTTACAAAGGGTGAGCTTTCTCATTACAAGTATAGCCTTATCTTTATAAAGCATATTAAGAAGTGTTCTCCTGGGAATGATCCTCAGTACGCCACATTACACTCTGGTACAAACGTGCAATTTTATGATTAGAAATTTTCTTCTTATGAATGTAATTTTCCACATATCTTTAGGTTAAATAAAAAGTGCAGTTTGAAGGTACAACATTAGAGTAATTTTTCTTGCTTGTCGGGCATCTCTACGCCCTTTCTTACTATATAAAATATACAGATTTCATAAAATGTATCTATATAAACAAGTTCTCTCTATTATTCACACACATTTGTACACATGCACACCAAATGCATCCAGCCAAACATACAAACACTCGAGCAAAACTGTTTCACAATGTTCAGATTTTGGCCGAAGAAACATTTAAGACAGAAATGTTCACGCATGGTGAAGTCAACACACACACATCAATGACATCATCAGCTTTCCTTTTTCTAGGACGAACGCAGAAGGATAAAAATGAGATACACGATAAGGATCGAGAAAAAGAGGTAGAGATAAAAGGGATGGCAAGAGGGAAAGTGTCTACTTGCCAGTAAGACTACTTGTCAATGAGGCCCACCTCTTTGATCTTGGTGTAAAAGAATTTCTCCAGTAGGTTGGCACATTTGTAGTACTCGCTTTCAGGAGGGTTGTACTCGCGACAGTTAGTGAATATCCGCTGCATGTCGGCCATGAACAGTTTCCGCGTCGTGTAGTAGCGACTCTTTAGGCGCTCACTCATCGTCTTTAGATCTACACGGACAAACCCCCAATAATAGTTGTGAGACCTATTCCAAATGTAGCCAATTATGGTCAAAATATATTTAATGCATTATGTGCAAACATAACATACCCATTGGAAACCGGATGACTTGGTAATAACCAGGTGCATCATTCTTCTTTACAGGTTCCATGAAGGGCCATGCGTTCTGGTGTGACTGTAATGTTTAGAAACAAAGAGTATTGTTTCTATTTTTTACATTTCAGTATATTGGTTTTGAAACATGGCGTTGTGCAGAAATGCTTTACCTTGACCTGCTGTAAAATGTTCTTTAAGCTACCATACAATTGATCTGGATCCTTCAGCTCTTTGCTGCAAAGAAAAAGCCCCATACACTTTTTTTTAAACACAACTAAACACAAAATGACATCACTCATTGTTTAGTTTTAATGTGTTGTGTAGTAGATACACACATTTACCTTTTCCCCAAAGGTTTCCAGCCCGTCTCACCTGTGTAAACACAGAAATAGATTAAATATAGGACAAAATCTTAAAAAACACAAAAATGAATCGCCAAAATAAGCTGAGAAGCAGAAATGGATACAGTCTCTTGAAGAACAAAAACGTTGTGTATAAAGGGTTTTATCGGATGCATGCGCATGGCCCAAAGTTAACTTCTGGTCTGTGTTTGGCTAAAATATATACATTTATTTTATATTAATAATAATTGTAAATTAAATCTATTCAACAGTTTATGATTCCTTTTGGAGGTCTAGCAGAAGTTAAGTCTGGGTCACTTAACATTTATATATATGTTGTTGCAGCTGAAGCCGTCTCTAAAAAGTGTTTAAATTGTTTATTTTTTATTATTTATATATGTTTATTATTTATTTGATACAAAGCATAGAAACCGAGACGTACGGATTCCTGGAATGCTCTCAATGGCAATCTGCCGAACTCCTTCCTTGAAACAGGACAAGCCAGGGTAAACTTTACGAATCTGCGCTTGCTTGCGCTCTATAAGCTTCTTAATGATCTGTAAGAAGTTGAAATGATAATAAAATCATGAATAGTAACACAGTTAGTCAACTGTACATGCCTCATACACACATACTGTACACACCTCTTTCTGTTTCTTTATGATGACAGAGAACTCAGTGTAAGGGATGCTAGGATTGAGTTCACAGCCCATCAGCGTAGCCCCCTCATAGTCTTTAATGTAGCCCACGTACTTAGACTTCGGCACTTTAATATCCTTAGAGAATCCCTGACATGAAAAGGTAGGTATGAACATATGTTGATAACATTTTATTAGATATCTTAAAGGCACAATGAAGGCGTAGTTCACTCAAAAATGATCAATTCTTTCATCATTTACCTGTATGACTTTCTTTCCTCTGCAGAACACAAAAGAAGATATTTTGAAGAAGGTTGGTAAGCAAACAATGTTGTCCCCATTGACTTCTAGTATTTGGACAAAACCATTTCTCAAAATATTTTCTTTTGTGTTTCACAGATGAAAGAGTAATACCCAGTTTTGTAACACAGTGTTTTTATATTTGAGTGAACTATCCCTTTAACATTCTACTGTATTCTCATGTTATTTAAACCCCATTTTATCTCATTTGGTCATAAAAAAGCACTGACCTGTTTCTTGAAGTAGCCAATGGCATACTCATCAGCATAGGTGAGAAAGTTGAGAATTTCATGCTTAATGTGATATTCCTTCAGATGATTCATGAGGTGAGTTCCATAACCCTGAAAAACAACATTTCAAATGTTCAAGCAAGGAACGCGAAGAACGAGAATGTCGGATAAATATGGAAGCAGATCAGATGACACACCTTGACTTGTTCGTTGGAAGTGACGGCACAGAACACGATCTCAGTGAAGCCCTGAGTTGGAAACATGCGAAAGCAGATTCCCCCAATGACACGACCATCTTTAATAAGAGAGAGAGTCTTGTGCTTCCTGTGTTTAAGAGAAAGCAGACTGACTCATAACAATGTGGTCCAGTCAGGAGGCATCAAACTCAAAGTTAAGAACCTCCAGCATTAGTTACAGACTCGATCCAGCAAGCATATGACTTTATGAGGTGATTACAAAGTACCTTTAAATAATGTAAAGTGATCAGTAACAAACGTACGGGTCAAAGACGAGACGTGTGATGTATTCTTTAGGCATGCGAGGAAGCTGGTGAGAGAAGACGTTCTGCAGGCCAACAAGCCACATGAGGATTTTCTTAGTGGGCTTCTGGTTGAGGGAGTTTCCAATGACATGGAACTCGATGACACCACGTCTCTCCTCTGACCGAGCAGCTTCATCACGTGCAGAATGGGCTGACAGGAGACTGGTCTAAACGGAAAGAAAGACACTTTGATTGAACATTACAATATTAGGTAGCCTAGAAAATGATTTCTTAAACAAAAATCTCTCTGCGTTTACCTCTGGTCCCAGCATGGCAGTAGGGTCTGTGATGGTGGACATGACTTCATTAATAAGTTCCATTGGAATGTCACCGACAACACGTGGTCGTTTGCTATCACCGTGATGAGATAAAGGCTCTGAAGGCTTTCGTTTTTCTACACCTACTGTATGTACACACCATAAACATGCGTAATGTCACATCGAATAAAGATTATTGAGTTATTGACGTAAAGATTTATTCAGGGTATTGCTGTGGCTTAACATAATGCCTAAAAAGCCTCAGCCTTAAAGTGATAGTTCTCCCCAAAATCAATCTATTACTCACCCACGTGTAATTTTCATACCTGTATAAATGACTTTGAGATATTTGGAATAATGTTTGCAATTTTCAGTTATGGGACATCATTGACTACCATAGTAGGATAAATGAAATGGTGGTCAAAGTTTTTTTCCCTCAGTTTAACAGAACAAAAAATAAACAGCATTTTTCCCTACTATGGTAGCGGATGATGTCCCAGAACTGAAAATTGCTAGCATTCTTACAAATATCTTTCAAAGAAATGTGCACTGGTTTGAAACAACGTGAGGGTGAGTAAATGATGACAGAATTTTCATTTTTGGTGAACTAGCCCTTTTAGCTAAGAAAATCGAAAAATACATATTGTGTTGTTTTTGCCAATATAATAAAGAATGAATGAACTATTGCAATTGCAAGTTGCTAAGCTACACTTTAATAGGCTTGGCAAACTAGTAAAAATGTTCATGACTAAATAAAGCACATTGTGTTTTTCTATATGAAAATGTATAATAAGCAGTAACACGTGCAATAAGGTTATATGTTGACATTAGTTAATGCATTAGCTAACAATGAAATACAGTCCAGTGTATGAAAGTTAGTGGCATCTAGTGGCGTGGTTGTGAATTGCAACCCACAGCTCACCTCCATTTGGAAGCACTACGGTGGCTGACACAGCACTAAGACTCTCTGTAGAGAAGTTTGTCCATTTAGGGCTACTGTAGAAACAACATGGCGAATTCTATGCAAGGGGACCCGCAGTGTATTTAACTAGAAATAGCTCATTCTAAGATAATAAATACATAACGCTTCATTATGTAAGGTCTTTCTACACCTCTGAAGACATAGTTATGTATTTTAAAGCCTATTGCAATTCTGATAATAGATCCGCCAAAAAATTACACACTGGACCTTTAACAAATACAACCTTATTGTGAAGTGTTACCTAATAAGTTGTTGATTGGTACCTGGATTGGTCTCCAGAGCGGATGCTGGTTTCCGGGCCGGGCTTACGCTGCATCCTCCTGGCAGCTCCACAGGGGCGGGACTGCTGGTATAGAACAGGGGGCGGATCACAGGCGGAGCACTGATCACTGATCAGAGGAAAAAAAAACATATTCAAATCTAACCCCAACCAAGAAGTGAAACATGTTTATAAATTCACAAACAAGGGTGAATTTTGCAATCTGAATTGTTTAAATCACCTGTGGGAATCTGTTCACCTGATAAACCAACCATGAAGTTTTCACTCCAGATGGGTGAATTGACACTATACACCTCCTCCTCCAGCATAGACAGAAACCTGCGCACGGCACAAGCGTTCACATAAATATCATAACATCTGTCTCATTTTGGGGGATTTTCATGTGACTGTGTATTTTTGCTTACTTAGGGAAATGTGTGAGAATGAGCGTGCGCTTCTCGGGTGCCAGTTTGTCTTTCTCCTGCCTGGCCTGTTCCAGCAGCTGTTTCCTCATAACAGTGAATACGGAGCGGAGAAAAGTGCGTCCGAAAATCTGCGTGGCCTCGTATCGAGGAAGACTGTCACAAAACTGGGGCACATTACAATAGCACAGCCACCTGCACACACACACACACACATTTCAATGTCAGTATTAAACAGCAAGCAAACAGGAGCCAGAAAAACAGTCTTTCTGTTGGGTTAAGCAAATGACTGAATGTCTAGCTTTTATTGAGGTTAAGTGACCTTCAACTCAAAAACCATCAGATCCTCATTTTAAGGGGATAGGTCACCCAAAGATGAAAATTCTGTCATCATTTACTCACCCTAATTTAATTTCATATGAACACAGAGAAAGATACTCAGAAGAATTTTTTTAATTTTCAGTTCCAGGACATCATTGACTACCATAGTAGAAAAACTTAAATGGTATAAATGGCATCATAGAAGCAAGTTTGTTTTCCTAAATTCTTCAAAATATCAAATTTTGTGTAATCATAACAAAAATAAATATTTTTCTACTATGGTAGTGGATGATTTCTCTTCAAACGATCTTTCTCTGTGTTCATCGGAACAAAGAATCGTATACAGGTTTGAAATATCAAGAGGGTGAGTAAATGATGATTTTTGGGTGAACTGTCCCTTTAAGTCACCTTGTGTAATTGACTTTATAACCAGCTACATCATCATCTGGCGCTCTTTGTCTCCGTTGTGAGGGCGTCTCTAGCTGCCAGTAGTTAATCTGGTTGAGGAACATCTTCGCGAGCTCCACGATGGTTTGCCTCTCCTTAGATGGTAGGTGGCTAAACTTGTACTGCACAAAGTTATTCACGCCCTGCAATACAAACAATACAATAAACGAGTGCCATTAAACAAGTATGTTAGGAATTTGCATGCGACAGAAAAATTACAATTGAAAGCTAAACTCTTAATGTATTCATTATGTAAACGAAAAGAAGCTTGGGCGTATGTTTGTATTTATTTTAACATTATAATGACACAGATGTATCTAATCAGGTGGAATTCATGTCTGGTCGAAAACTATTAAAGGGAATGTCTTCACTTGTGCATTACATACAGATTCTTTTACTTTCTCTAAATTTAAAGTTTATTTCAACTCACGTTTTATTACAACGACTTGATTGGTTACCTGTTCAATGCTTGGTTTTTCAAAAGGCGGACTTTCCAGAGCCTCCACCACTGGCCTTCCCATCTGCAGGATGCATTTCCTCAGCAACTAAGAAATATGGACCACATGTCGATAGATGAGCAAGCACAATAAGACAATTTAACACTATGAAAAACATCTGTACTATGTGAACATTCAAAATAATGTTTCTTGTAAACCGGAAGTAATGATTAATTCATACGTAGAAGCTATTATCATAGACACAAGACACAGTAAGTTGACGCAAAACAGGATTTTAATGTGCTTTTGGCCGGGTGACACGGCAGACCACAGAGAACTCCACTGCACAGCGTGTCGCAGCATGTGCCCAATCTGCCCAGCGTACGCTCTAACTCACTTTAAAGAGAGAGAAGTAAACTTGTTTAGTGTCAGGATCCTCCTCTTTATGGACACATGTGTACAAATATTCCACATCCAGTACAATTCCAAGCAGCCTGTTCATCTCTTCTTCCGACACATTCTCCAGGTGCGTAACATGGTCACCTGGCCAAAAAGAAGAATTTAAATTTTAAAAAGTGCACATCATAAATTGCGGGAATGCATTACAGGAGCGTTTTAACATAAAGAGAACAATTACCGAGGGTGTGGCTGCAGCTTCTGCAAGGCTCCATTAGGTTAACAGCTATTGGCTGCTCAGCTCTGGGTGGGGTGGGAGGGGGCGGAGTTGGTGGTGGATTTTGATTCTTCCAGCCATTGCATTTGCAAGCTCCTTCGGCCTATGGGAAAACAAAACAACAAAAATTATAATGTTATGCATTACATCGTAATATTCGGCGACAGTTTTGAGTGCCGCATCCAAAAGTTGTAAAACTTGTTAAATACACATGTATGTTTATAAAACTTAAATACTTCAAAATGTTTTTTTCTTACATTCATATTTTAAAAAATCTCCAATTTAATCTAATACTGTATTTAAAAAAAAAAGCCTTTTCTGGAGACTGTTTAAAGAAGTAGAACCTAGGCAACGCCTCCCCACGACAGACCCCGCCCCCTCCACAGCTGTCATCCTGTCAAAACAAAGACGCCGCTCTCGCCTCTCGAGAAATAAACTTGAGATTCGAGCCAAACTCTCTTCGAGACTTTAGATTGACTTCACCAACTAAACTCGCCACAAGTGCGCATGTTTACTTCAAAGACATGAAAATGACGACCCGCCAAGAGTGCCCATGTTCACGTCATCTTTACCCACTACGGAGATAACACAGCGGTATTATCTGTGTAGATTACGGAAATGAGTTATTTTCTACATTGTCCTGCATAATGCTATGCATACGTTTAACTGGACATTGCATAAAACACACGCATTTGCGATTTACAAGAATAAAGGACGAGGCAAAAGCTTTTGTGCTGCGCTTGCAAATTCTAGAGTAGGTAAAGTAGATAACCATTTACACTCGATCGGTGTCATTTATCGGGTAAACAACCTAAATACGAGATCATTCGGTTTGCACTGCAAACACGCGTGATGTGTTTTCACAACGTACCTTGCACGAGGAATATACGCCGAGTTTCTCCAGTTTCTTCGGGCGCGGGGAGGAGCGGAGCTGCGCCTTCTTCACGGCGATACGTGCAGAACCGACCGCGGCGCCTGAACATTCGGTTCCGCCGACTCCCGGCGCTGCCGGAGCCGAGCCCGCCGCGCCCACCGCCGGGGAGCCCTGAGGAATCCCCGCGCTCTCCGACATCTCGGAGGTCGAGTCTGATTATGCGCTCCGACTCGAATCCTCGATGAAGTGTTCGCTCTCGTTAGCCCTCAACAGCGGGATCAGACATGGCGTTCATCCCTGCTTTTTCATTTGACATTGTAAATCCGCCTCGTCTCCGCTAGGGGAGGCACATAATGAATATCCCGTTATGATTGGGAGCGGGGTACGAATATGCCATCATTCTGGACGAGCCTTTCAAGGTCAAATCGTTTCAAAGGGTGAAAATGACATTTTCATATGCAGATTAAATGCTCAAATTCTATATAGCCTATTTTGGGTAGTAAGTAATATGAATGTCATACAAACAGCATTCTGTTAATGTTTACTCCTAAAGTTCAGTGAACTGATACATGGATTTAGCACTAAACTCCCTCTTAAAGTGTTAGTTTTTTCACATTTCTTTTCTTTATAAACCTTTTGATATGTTGATACACATCCCATCAGCAAAATCAACGTAACCTAGGTGATCGCAAAAGAGTAAAAACACCTTTCTGTTATTACAACTAAATAAGACCAGCAATATTGCTTCATGAAAAAACTCATGAAAACTTTTACTCATAAGTAACCATTAAGGCTATTACACGTTTATTTGAAATATGCACTGTGAAGTTAATTTGGCCTTCTAAACACAAAATATTATCAATACCATTTATAAGAAATTTATTTGATACATTAACAGTTATATTTAGGTAAATGCATTTTTATATTTCAAATGGGAATGCTTAAAAAAGACATAAAAGTTTAATGTAGCAGCGAATTTATGTTGTACCAGTATCCTAAAAAGTAGAAGACGGAGAGAATGTTAAAAGTGGGTGGGTGTGTTGTTCGATACTGGAAAAAGCAGAGGAAGAACCATTATAATCTTTTGACATGTACACTGTTAGTTTTACCAAAGACAAAAACATTGTTTTTGCTTCTTATAGAAATTACAATACAGACCACTAAAGAAAAGCAAGAACATTTTTTGTTAATAACACTACGTACATTTTATAAGACCACCATTGATTATAATTTAACCACTGTTGTGAAAAAGAAACATAACTCCAAACCCCTATCAAAGCAATTCCTGGTTACTGTACAATTTTAATGATTATCTAACTCCCTATCAAGCATTAGTCCTGCAACAGTAAATGGGAAAGACGAATACATTGCAACACCCTATTTACAGTAAATTATTTATATATATATTTATATCACTCTGGCTGTACTTGCAAGAGATAATATCAAGACCAAAGATTAGTGCAAGGCATGAAGTAGGAAATAAAACTGAAGAAGAAAATTGTGAATGTGTCCGGTCTGGTGCATATTTGCACAGGGGAATGTACTAAACGTGTATAGAGAATTGTGCATGTTTTCCAAATAAATGAACAACATGTCCTTTGTGTAGGCTTTTGTATGCAAGTGCAGCCACACACTTACTCATTTGTAAGGACGGGGCCAATAATGCTTAAAAAAACGTGAAGGCTTGCTAACCGGTGAGAGAATAACAAGGGGGCAGGATCTTAGATCTATCTGTGTGTGTACGGTTAAGGAGGTGGGCTTGTTGTTGGCAGCACAGCCTCAGGAAGTGGGCAGTCTGCCACTGAACAGAGCTGCTGGGACATTGAGAATCAGTTTGGGCCAAAAGACAAGATGGGGTGGAGCAAAGGGCGGGGCTTTTACATATTATCCTCTCTCACCATGTGTGCCTTTGAGTTAAAACTTTTTGATTGACCTCTTTTAAGCTTTGTAGTGATACATGCATCCGTTATTCTGTAAAGTTAATTTCTACCAAACTAAATCATAAGAAAGATGAAAACAGAACTGAGAAAAGGAAACCAAGACAGCAGAGTTCTGAATTGTGACAGCGCAGGTGCAGAACCTTTGTGGAGGCCACACCCCGTTTGTCCAGGCAAATGGCATGTGGAGAATTTCTAATGGATATTTGTGACAAGCATATTTTACAGTTTGGACACAAGGCATGTCGTAATCTTAAGTACGAGCCTGGGTCTTTACAGAAATAACAACTAAACAAAAACGCCGCAGATATATGGGCGGGGCAGAGCTTTTGTTACAGCGTAAGAGAGTTGTCGAAATTGGGAAAGCAGAGGCATTTCATTAGTTAGTCAAACCCGAGTTGAAGGGCGGGACTTTGCGTTAGTTGTCGCAGTAGCAAGAGTTTGGTGGTGGGGGGGGGGGGGGGGTGTTTTGCATTAGTTGCTGCAGCAAGGAGCCTTGGCAGGCTGGGCTGTCTCTGTGAGGTCCACGCCCCTACTTCGCCCACTGTTGGTTCCGGGAGCTTGGGGCTCACTCTTAGGCAATCTTTTCGCTGAGGAGAAACAACAAATGAACACTTAATATAAAGCTTTGACACTCTTTAAACTTGGAATTATGGATGGGCTGACAGACATGTCTATGTTGAGCAGGCATTGTGATTACAACAAATGTTTCATATAAGACAAGACTGGGCTGACTTTATAACTGTGAAGCTCGCGCTGTGTAAAGAGAATGCGCAGTTTCTGCAGCCCGCGATTAATAAAGATGCGTGTCTGCGCAGCCGAAGTACACACTTTTTAAAAGTATTTTGTATGTAATGTATGTATTTAAGTGTTTGTTTGGCCAAGTCAGCATTGTAGCTCTATAAATAAAGGCCATTCAACAACACAGCAGCTGTATCGCTACATGACATACCAGAACTAGTCACACTGAAGTCTACATACATAAAACAATATATCAAATGTGCCTGGAGTTTAATGTCACCATCCCAGTAGATGTCGCTGTCCAACTTCTTATGGTGAGAAACAAAGTT
Source organism: Barbatula barbatula (assembly GCF_947034865.1). NCBI lineage: Eukaryota > Metazoa > Chordata > Actinopteri > Cypriniformes > Nemacheilidae > Barbatula > Barbatula barbatula. Next base: position 5,748,496 of record NC_136784.1, read on the forward strand.
GTTTTTTTACAGTCTAGGTTGAAAACTCATGCCCGTAATGCCCCTGTGAAATAACTTAGACACTGCTCTTTGACATTATGCTGACAAATGACAAAAAGTATTATAACGTCCGTTTTAAAGCTTTCAAGCTAAATTGGTAATGCTAACTAATGAGATCAAGCGGCGAACCGAAGGTCTTAAGCATCAACCCTACGCGCATACGCAAGGCATAATGGGTAATTTCGCGAATTGTGAAAAAGGTGGACACACGCCTGAATTTATAACTGGCCAGCTCATGCTGTATAATGAAGACGTGTCTCTGCGCAGCTCACGCTTACGTGCCTCACTTTGTTACGCCGCAGGACAACGTCTTAGTCAATCGCAACGTTTCACTGTAGACATCGTCTGATGCCAATTTGGTATACATCGCTGAACCCTACATATGATCATTATGTTAAAAGAAAATACAAAGAACTACTTCATCTGAAATGTAAGAAGCTACATGGGCTACTATGTGGCTTTTGTTAAACCTCACCAATAGCCATGAAGATCTCATTCACGTTCATAGAAGTCTTTGCTGATGTCTCCATGAACAGCAAACTGTTGTCATCTGCATATGACTGAGCATCCTGCAGAAATAAAACAACACAGATGAAGAACACAACCAGGCCCAGGAGTCTCTTAGCTTGATGCCTTCATGATGTCACGTATACCTGGAAATCCACAGCTCTCTTGTTGGCAAGGTCAGCCTTGTTTCCAGATAGTGCAATAACAATGTTTGGGCTGGCCTGCCTCTGAAGCTCCTTAACCCAGTTTTTTGCTCTCGCAAACGACTCCTGGAAGATAAAGAAAGGCACAATAATTATTATTACAACTTTAACACGACAGAGTTGCATAAAGTTGCTGTGAACCGGAAGATACGATCGTTTTTACTTCCGTATTTTGACACATTTCCGACTGAAATGGAATCTCTAATGAGAAAAATAGTGGCGTAGATTTAGTCTATCTCTGCGATTTGATTGTCATTTTTTATTTCACTGGGACTTTAAAGGTCGGTTGTAATGTATTCAAACACACTTACCTCATTGGTGATGTCATAAACTACAATGGCAGCCTGGGCACCTCTGTAGTACATGGGGGCCAAACTGTGGTAGCGCTCCTGTCCGGCCGTGTCCCATATTTCAAACTTTACCGTTGTGTCATCCAAGCACACTGTCTGTGTTAGGAAGGCCGCTGGAAGCCAGAGAGATGCGAGAACATTTCGTGATGCATCTATACCTTCAGTGATTTCAACCTAGACATTTTTATCAATATGTGGGTGCCCGGAAATCAAACCCATGATTTCCTTTTGAGATATAAGAACATGTACATAAGAAAAGACGCTAAAATACCATTTTGAAGACAAATCCTCTTACCTCCTATTGTGCTCTCCTGAAACTCGTGAAACTGGCCCTTGACAAAGCGCAGTACAAGGCTGGACTTCCCCACAGCAGACTCTCCTAGCAAGACCAGTTTAAACTGGCAGATCTTATTGCCCGTGTTGGACCCGTTGGGACGTGTTGCTCCTCCCCTATTGGCCATGACAGTTGTCAATCACCCCGTCTCCTTTAGGTGGTCTCACACACACACCGAGAGCTGTTCCAGTACTGGCTATGCAGCACGACACGTAACGTGACCAAAAAAAGAGAAATGAAAAACACAGCATTTTCATGTTGATTATAGAGACAGATTATGTCTTCCTGTTTTTTATATATTAAGAGCTTTCTTACAACAAATGGCTCATCTTGATATTAGGGCAAAAATAACAAATGCTGACTCAAAGTACTTTTAGTCTTTCAATTATAAAATGGTTTCACGCTAAACTTAGAATATTGTTAGTTGTAGTTATGTTTTGCAACATTGAGCTGATTTTTATGTATTAAAACATTAAATACTCCCCTTTTATTTGAAATAGCCTAACATCGCTGAAATCCTAGCATTAAAAATGATGTCTGTTGTCATGGTAACTCCTTAAGGCACAGAATGTCCTGACTAAGCAATCAAAACAAACACTTTAGCATAAAAATTGCAAATTGCTACATTTCAACAGAAACTGATACAAAAAAAATCCAGGAAAGAAAATGTCACATTCCAATTAAATCCCTCAGCAATACCTGGGACACAAGACTGGATTATACAATCTAAAAATGGAAGGAATTCATGACATTTGTCATTGTGGCATTGACCTCAGGCCTTAAACAGCACTTTCTCTGTCAGAGGAGCACCATTACTGCTGTTGTGAAACAGGAGATAGCAAAACCAGACCCCTAACGCTTGCGTGTCCGGCGATATAACTGATGGTGTGATGTTGCATCATGAGAAGCTCATCTTCCTTCATGAGAAACTAAGAAGTGCACGGACTCAGATTCACACAAAGAACAACCAGATCTTTATCTTTCTTCATATCTGAAGAAATGAAGCAACTCTTTAACATCAGGCCTAGTGTGAGTATGTCTGGTGTAGTATATAATCCATGATATGCATTTATCCAAATAATTATGGGCAAAAGCAAAACACTTAAGATTACAAAGCACAAAAAAGCACAGCTTATGAATCAAGTCATCATGACAAGGCAAAAGTCACATTGCCGGTGAGATGTTTCACACAATTGCTGGTGGTCACAATGCTGACCAATTGTAATGACAGGCCTGGAGATAACACACAAAAACAAACCCGCGATTTTCGTGTTGAAGTTTGCCACACAGTCCTCCTGTCCATGAATCATCCACCCAAAATACGCATGTATAGCCAACAACATAGCATTCCATAAAGCGAAAAAGCAGCTTGTTGACATTATGCTTTCTGTCACCCAGCTTCAACAAATCCTCTATTTTTTAACACACCCTTGAGCGTCAAACCAACACACAAGCTAGAACACAACCCACATCATTTCATATAACAGCCTCTTAAATGACAGTGATCATCGCTAAACTATCATAAAAATGACATTATAAAGTCAACAGTTTAACAAAAAGAAATAGAGTAATATCTCGGCTCGTAATTTCACTTTCAGTCCACCCTGCTTTTACCAACTCCAATTCCGACATAACCTGCAACTAAACAAACACGACTGGGCAAGTATACAGTTACACCTCTGATGAACCAGAATGATTTAAAAAAGTCTGTTAGACTAAAGAAATCAGTTTGACTCACTCCCGTGAGCAGAATTAGGGGAAGGGGCCTGTGACATTTTTGACGAAATATAGCGAGCTAAAGTGGCTAACGTTAACTAGCTTGAGGGATACGCCAAAGCAAAAAACGACACGATTGGCGGACGTATTCGGTCTCTTTTTACCTGAATGCCAGCTGAAATGTCGCGTAAACCGATTTGCGACGAAGGGGTGCTAAATTCAAGAGAGGTTCTCCTTATTATTGGGGTCGGTTGATGGGAATTTTACCAACCCCGATCAAGTCTCCTCCTTTTTTTCGCTCGCAACTTCCCCTTTAGAACCAAAACACAAACAAGCGTTTCCGCCCCTCATGCCACGTCGGATGACATTTCCGCCCCGCAATGACGTATTTCCTCAGGGGGTGTCGTCAGTATGAGACAGAATATTTGGTGTATTCAGAATTCAATATTCAGAATATTAAAAACAGTGGATATTTGTTTGGAGTTATATGTATGAGAATTTCAGTTTGTGTTATATTTATATATACATTTGACGTTCAAACTACAATCTAGACTAACAACTTTTCTTACGACAAAATATAAGATTGTTCTTAAGATAAACTATAGGACGTTCGTAAAAATGATCCTTCTCAAGAATTTCTCAAGGGAAAACATGCCATGTTGTTGAATCCGGCCCCTGTTTATTGCACAAGTTTTTTACTGACGTGTAGTTCTAGCATAAACCAACAGATGGCGCATGAACACTGTATTTTTAACACAGCAGTTATAGTTGTAAATGCTTCTACTGTAGTTGAGAGCTTCAATGGAAAAGCCACTAGAAATCCACTTGAAGCTACTAGAAGTTTTAGCTTTAAATGTTTGGATTTCCAATCCTTGTTAACTATTTTCATAAAGTGCGGCTCTTTTGATAAACTAGAATAACGATGTACTAGAATCGTTTAAACTGAAGCTTAAATAGTGAGATTTCTCTCTTAAACATTTGCCTTTCTAATCTCCCTTTATAAGCACAACCGTTTACCAGATCAAAAAGATCAATGTTTGCTCTAATTGCTGGAATCATTTCAGAGTTTGTGTTCATTATAGTTGTCGGAAATGGCTTTGAGTGTAAACTATAATTGCTCTTTAAAATAAAACGCTGCACACAAACATGACCCCTGATAGTGTATGTGATATATAATAGTCTCGGAATGGCACTGTGTGGTTCAAACTTAAAATGAAGACGAATTGGAGCACAACCAAATTGGTTCCATATGTCAAGCAGTGGACAGTTCCCAATGGATCATGGGAAGCACAGGTGTCATATAAAGCAGGTGCTGAATGATCGAAAGGGTTCTGTTGCTGTAACTGAAGCAATTTGCCAGATTATCAATCAATAAACCAACACCAAAATTGCTGAATTCGCAGTTTCATTCAAGGATTTCGTGCAACAGCTTTAATCCAACCAGACCTTCAGTGTTTCTTTTTGTCAATTACAAAAAATTATATATTTTTTGTCAAATTAATTTAGTCATCTGACAATACAGTAATCTGTTTTTTATTCAAAAAATGTTTACAGTCAATTTATACAAATGTGCGTTATACGCTTGTGAGCAATTATTACTGACAACTTTTTTGGATATGAATATACATTAAAACACACACCCCTTCACAGTACACATCTTATAGTACTTAAATGTTGAAATTGCATTAGCTTATCAAAGAAACAATCTTCTTCTTAGCTGTTACAGTTTCTTTTCTAGAAGAAAAGGTTAATGCTCAAACCCCACCAGCTGCCGTTATGACCTACGGTGTCATGATTACATGGGATTGCTGTTGTAGCCTAATTGTGGTCCCTGTTGGGTCCAATGGGACTTTAATCAGTCTCAATAGAATAAAGACCAAAGAATTTTTATATTAATGTGACACAATATTAAATGTGAGAATATCGCAATGCCTGAAGACAAAACTATAACCTGGTCAAAAACTATTAAATCAGACAAAAATGCATATGATCTCACTATGATTGTAATAGTTTCTAATATTTTCAATTTTTGTGATTCTTTGTGGCTAAACATATTAGTAGTGTCAATGTAAAATACAATACAATGGTTTTAAAGGTAAATCAGACCAAAAGAAAAATGCTTATATTGTCATTCTTTTATTGAATACAATGTGAGGATATAAGGGTTTACATTCTTACATTCTGGTTTACGCCTTTGAGGATTTGTGGCAATAATGGGTTTAATCGTGATTTGCGATGTTATATATTCATGTATTCCTCTGACAGGCCATTCATAAGACCTGTAAATGTGGCAGTATGTGAAACATGAAGCACATTATCTTATTAAAATTCAGCATGAAAGAATTACATGCCTGAGATTACAGAAAAAATGAGACACATGGACATGCAGGTCATTCTCGCTACCTCATATATCTCATCCTCTTTTTTCTCTTTCATTTACATGCAGAATCATGCTGTTTCTGTATTTTGCAGACACAGACATCACACACTTATCTCAACCAACTGTACGGAAACCACGACATGCCTATGAAGAGCAGGTAGAAAATCGGTGCTACATATTGCTTGATGCTTTTCAAAAAGTAGCCAATACGATTTAGACATGAAGACATGAACCATGATATGCAAGTCATTTGCAAATACTATAGTATTAGGAAGAACATTTGAAGAACACAAACTATCTATTACAGGATGAAACCATTGCAGAACCTGGTTCCTTATCATTGCCTCTTGCATTCTTATCGGCAAGCATCACATCCCTGTACAGCTCTTGAAATGGATCTGTCAGCTGCACCTGAAAGCGCTTGTTGATTCTGTTCTGCTGGTTTTCAATTATGTGAACACACACATCTCGCTCAGCACAGCACAACCTCGTGTAAAAACAAACTCTATAATGAAGTGCTAATTATCTGTAAAGTGATGATTCACGCAAGAATGAAAATTCTGTCATCATTTACACACCCCTGTTTCATTACAAACCTATGACTTTCTTTCTTCCGGAGAACACGAAAGAAGATATTTTGAAGAATGTTGTTAACTGGCACCTATTCACTTGCATGGTTTTGTGTCCATACAGTAAAAGTGAATGGGTACCGGCACTGTTCAGTAACCAACTTTCTTCAGAATATCTTCTTTCGTGTTCTGCGGAACAAAGTATTACAGATCTGAAATGACAATAGGGTGAGTAAATAATGACATAATTCAAGTTTTTGGGTAAACTATCCCTTTAAGTCTATATCGGGATCCATATTTCTCCATGTTAACCTTTGTTGTTAGTATGTTCTGATCTATTAATGTAAAGTATGTAGGTCATGGTCATAGGCTACCGGCTACTGTCAGAGTTCTGTATCCATGCAGTTTTTTTCTATATACAGTATAAATAAAATCAAAGGTCGAAGGACATCCAGATTGGTGGACATCACAAATGTCCAGAAGCCAATTGTTTCTGAGAAGCATGGCATTATATACTCTATGTAGTAAATAGGTAATCCATTGTAAAGTCTTTGTTTTTTGTGGGGAAGAAATGTATGACTGCAAATGTATTTTTTTAATGAATAAACAGGTTCTTCACAGCAATGCCATATACAAAAAAACTTTTTTGGTTCCACAAAGAACAAGTTACTCAAAGCTTAATTTCTTTCTCGCTTTATCGCAATGTAAACTGTTCTCTCCAAACCATCTAGCCTGTTTGAGACAAAGCATTTATGAACTGAGTATTGCTCATGCTGTAGTGTTAGTAAATCTGTCCCTTTAAACAGATCGTTTTGTCAAGGAGTCAAGCTTGTTTTCTGTCTGTCTTCAATTGAACCTTCTGTTCAAACGTTTGTTATTTCTGATATCTCCGGCAAGCCGAACTCTTTATACACAACTTCCTCATTTGAATGTGCATTTAAAAAGCTTTTCATATCATTCACTCATTGAGTGGCTCGCTTCTGTCCCCAGAAACTGGAAAAGGAACAGGATGACAGAAGACAGCCTCGTGTTCTGCACCGCGAGCAAAAAACGCACCCGAAACATTCAGCAAAGCCGGCGACAGCGGCAGCGATGATGCTCGAACCAATTTAGCTCTCCCGCTGAAGCCCTTGAGCTCAAGGGAAGGATGAAGGGTTGATTGACGACCGAAGCACAGCGCTCGCGCCGATTTAACAATTGCACGAGACGCTCACGAAGCAATTTCAGCACTGCCAGAGTCCACCCGAGCTGAGTTTATCAAAACGTCTAGATGTGGTGCATGTTCAGGTGCCATGTGGAGATGGAATGGCTTGTTATCAAATGTTATAGGCTACTGTTCGTTTCACGTGGAGTTACACCACAAACTTAAAGCTGTGTAGATTTGTTTCATTTGCAACTCAATCTTACGGGATTCGTAACTAATTTACGATGTGGCTAATTCTTATTTTGTTCGATGTTTTATTTACATTATTTTTTGTTCTATTCATACGTTAAGTGTAGTCTAGAGAAGCCGCGTCGAATATTGCGCCATCTTGGGAGGATCAATGCAGTGGCGTTCCATGCGGTGTTTTAATTTTCTGGTTTTATAAAGAAATGTTAGTATGGTAGGTCGGTCTTGATGTGTCAAAAATGTCAATAGCATTACGCAGAGTCGTTCAGGAAAATCCCCTGGTTCTTTCACTTTCGATTTATCCATATATCGAACAAAACAAGTACGGTACATATCACAACAACAAAAGTAGTGGAGTATGATCCTCCCAAGATGGCGGCGCCACTGCAACATGGGGCGTGACATCAGCTTCACATTCTCTATTGTTTATTTAATAAAATAAACCTACAACAAAATTCAACAAATCGTTTATATAATACAATTATTATAAGGTAAAATAATAACACTAATTATTATTAACATTCATTAAATATAAGTAGTTATATTGTTGGACACTAGAAAAACACAAAAACGGAAGTTAACATTGGGACAGGGGCACGCGAGTCCGATGAAACGGTCTATTGCAAAGAAAAATTTAAGATGTGAAGAGTTAATTCCAGTTCAAAATCGATTCGAATATAAAGGCAAATTTTATAAATATAGTGGGATCTTCTGCATCTAAAAATATAAAATACTTTCCTAACCCAAGGCCCACCAGTGAATTTCCACCACTGCATAAGACCTATATATAACCTAAATGTACATTGTGACTCTATTGGCTATATGGAGCAATGCAATTTATCTCTTTCTATATCAAGGATTGGATCAGGTGAACGATCAGCGGGTGGATTCACTCAGCTTCATCTCTGAACAATGAGACTCCGCTCTCTACCTGACAGCTCCACGGAAACACGGGGGGTTAAAGCAGTCGTTGGGCCACAGGAGAATCACTTGTGCTGAAGGCCATTGATCTTCTCCTGTATTACAGATTCCAGTTGCACTCTCTTCTGACGGGCGTGCGAGAAGCTCCACAGAGACACATTTTCACAGTCATTCATCAACACCTGAACTGTTAATGCTTACATGGGGACGTTTACAAGCAAACATTACAGCGTACAGTATGCTCATGCACACAGTCATTCATAAATTTAAGAATAGCACGGTCCAGCGGTTTAAATCTGATGTAAGCAACTTCTTTGGAATATTGGACGGGTATATGTCAGGAGAAAATTGTCAGCTGTAGTCTCTGTAAGAGGCAAAATATAAATGTGATGGCCTGTCAGCCAGAAAACTGGCAGCTCTATGCCAATCGCATGAGTTTCTCTTTGATAAACATTCCTTGGTTAATGGCAATATAATATCAAGTTATCATTTGCTGTTCAAATGTTTATGACGACTCATTTCCTTATTTTTTCCGCATTTACAGTGAGAATACTTAACAAAAGTACAGAATATCACATATGTAACTATACAAATTATTTCGAGTGAAAATAATAAATGAATCAAAAGTATTATACTTTAGAATCTGTATTTTTCTTAACCAGTTTCTTAAGGTATCATCCAAGAATTCTTTGTAAACAGTACTGAAGAAGTGTCCCTGCATGCTGGACTCCTATTGGCTGTTTTTTATTATTTGGTCCAATGAAAGAAATTAATATATATTGGGACAAATCTTCTTTTTCTCCACATCATTTTTTAGACATATTTAAGATTTTAAAAATTTCCGTCAATGTCCCCTAAACATTTAAATAAAACCTGACAAGTTACAGTAACTCAAAACGTTTGAGAAAACCGATTGGCTCAAACCAGCGATTCTTGGTCCTCGTGACCCCCTGGCTGTGTATATTATCTCTCTGTTTAACACACCTGATTTAAATCACCAGCTCATTAGAAGAGCGCTTATGAACGAACTGTGTAACGATTGACATGTTCCCCAGACAGTGTTCACTGCTCTCTACTCCATTCACACAGGAAATAGTTTGAGAACGACTGCCTGCAGCACCTTCACATACAGAGAAACTTTTTCGCCTTGTGCACTTTAATGCCTTTTGAATCATATACGCTCAATTCGAACTGCAATCATGGCAGAATATCAAAGGATTTTCGTATATGGTCGCATTAAACAAACCTGTGAAGGGATAAGAGAAACATACAAAATGTGCAGAGCGGTTCGCGAGGACCAGGATTAATAACCGCTGCCTTAAACCATTTAAGTTTTAAAACTAATAAATATGAGTATTGTAATTTTTACTTTATTTAAATTTACTTATATTTGTAAGCGTTGGAGTGGAGAAAATATATCACTCGTTTAGATTTGTTACCTGAAATCAAACTGACAAAGTCTTAACTGTATGATTACTAAAAGGGTTTGAGGACATGGTTAAAGTTTAACAAACTCAAATTGGATTACTTACCCGTCTCAGCCCTTAAATTTCAAGAGTATGGCCATTTTAAAACTATTCACTTTTTGTGTCACCACAAACTCAATAACTAACTTGAATATGGTCTGGGTTTTTTTTGTCGTTTTTACACAAATCTATCGAATTGCCCCTCAAACCCCATCTTTAGCTTTCATCATCACTTTCTTTATATGGTACTTGTAACATAGCTCAGAAAGTTTTGACCTTGTTTCGAATGCTTGAATGGATGAATCCCAAATGGTGCTGCCGAACTGGCTCTGGTTTTCTTTCTCCATGTATGTGTTCATTTGAATGGAGGAGCTGTATGGTAAACATTAAAAAAAGATGGGTGATGAATAGCCTCTGTATTTGGGTCAGGGCTATCAGAAAATAGTGAATAGTCTTATTGTTCACATCAGAGCGCACAAACAGAAAACCAGTCCCTTGTAGAGAAACAATATGGAGCCAATCAAACGTTTCCCACTACTCTCTGTATTGCTAGTGTCCTATTCTTTTATCTAACTATAAATATCTTTTTGGCTCAGCTTTTTCATATATCATTCACTGCTGTCTCTGCACCGTCACACCTCCTCCCCTCCACTCCTTTGTGTATCTAATACTCATCCTGTCCTGTATGTCTTTGTCTGTGGTTCAGGTACAGACTGTAAGCAGGATAATAACTGCACAAAATGTGAGGTGTCCAATGGAAAATGAATCTGCGTTTTACTGTGTAATTAAAAATGGATGAAACGAAGAATTTAAAAAGACAATTTATCCGAAAATGAAAATGATGGCCTCATTTACTCATCCACGAGAATGTCTTAGCTCCTCTTGCCATGTAATGAAACACTATATATGGGGGCTGTTGATGTAAAAAAAGGACACCGAATAATCACAGAGTCATTATTTACTAACCCTCATGTCATTCAAAGCCTGAATGGCTTTCTATATTGAAGAATGTTGATAACCAAACCACCCCCATTGACTTCCATTTTATGGACACAAAACCACCCATATATTTCTCAAAATATATTGTCATATACAGAAAGTAATGAAACGAGGGTGAATAAAGGATGTCAGAATTTCCATTTTGGGGTCAACCGTCCCTTTAAACATAATTCTTTGTGTCATTAAAGTTTAAAGTCTTCTATATACAGTATGTTCTGTAAATTCATGCCCCTCGGGTAACTTAACAATGGTTTTATTACAGTAAAACTATTTAACTACGGTGTGGTAAAATTGCGGTTACTGTGGCCTTACTACGAATAAAACTACAGTAAAGTGATTATTCACATAAAATCATTGACCCATATGCGTTTCCGACAAAATGTGGGTGAACAAACAACAACAGAATAGTTGTAACTGGCCATTTTGGTCATATGTTCAAAGAACGGTTCATACAGACATGAAAACATCTTAAATACTTTCCCAATAAGGACATTGTCAGCAGGGTGCATGAATTCCTTACAATAATCCCCTCAAACCCACGCCTTTAGCTTTCATCATCACCTTCTTTCTTGCATCATGCGTCGAAAACTCCACCGATTCCTTTATCGCTTATTTCATCTCATCTCGGCATCACTCCCTCTCCATTTCTCCGATCCTCTCTGACTTACCTTGCCTCAGCTCTTCTCCATTTGTTTCGGTTGTTCCTGTAACCATGGAAACCTGTCAACACGTGGTATTCTCCTCAGATGAACCGCGGCAGTGGAGATGGAAAGACACACGCTGGTGGCGTCTGGCATGCGTGTGAGCCTTCGTGCTGTGTCTTTTCAACACGTCTATCAAAAGCGTGCACACAGCCAGAAAACACAACAAGGACATGAATGATGAGAGGCGCACACGCAATCTTGCCATGACAAAGTACATTGTATGTACAGTAAGGCCTGAAATACAAGTTATTTACTCCAAAGCTTAACTACTGAATTTTTAACACTGCACATTTTGCATTCTTTGCAAATAGGTTCATTCTATACCGCCATAGTTCATTTGAAATGTCAGCGCAAACCTTGTAAAGTGAATTTTGCTGAGCAAGCTAGTTCATCTTGACACGTTTATAGCTTGCCAACTAAATATTATGGTTTAATGGAAGTGACATTTGGCAGTGTTAACATGCCCCTGAGGTTTGTTATGTCAGAGAAACAAGTATACACAACTGGAAGCATTCGCCTCTGAAATTGATTGAGTATGTTAAGGCCCAAGTTTACTTCGGGTCTTTTTATTATCTTAGTGACTATTTTATTCATTTTGACAAAACCCATATAAATAATTGTAAATATATGTTAAAAATCTGTCTATTTTGATTTCTTTTAAAGCATTTTAGGAAAAACATCAAAGCTAATATGAGGCATGAGGTCAACCAAGAAATAAAGGAGCAATTTGTGAGCAATAAAATGTCTCTTTTTTTAATATACAACCATGGACAGAATAAAGAGACCATTCCAAATGTTCATTTAATCAGTCTGGATGTATTGAAGTCACTCCTGTCTATCTGTTGAATTGAACCAAATCAAACCTCGGGAGTGACAAAGTCATACAACAGCAATGTGAAAGACTGACAGCATGACATGACACATGTAAACTGTAATGAAAATTAAGGTTATCACATACATTTCTTTTCCTCTAAATACATGTACAAATAATGCTGTTGTATTGTGTTAAAGTGAATATGCGCTTGTTTTCTTTACAGTATTTGAGGTATTGAGGAAAAAATACAGAGTCTCTTTTCTGTTTTTACCTGTTTCTCCAGTTTTCATTTTCTGCAAATAAATGCAGACAGAAAGAATATTTTTATTCGAAATTTGGAAGAAATTTTGTTAATAATTCACATAATAAAACAAAAATGATCATTTTACCTAAACACATACCTATAAATAGTAAATATAATGATACAATAAGGTCTCTTAATTGTTTCTGTGGTTGTACATCTGTGGTAAAACAACAGTCGAAAACATGCACAATACATATGCATTAATCCAACAGCTGTAGTCATTTATTTGCATTACAGGTTATTCTCTAATAATATCAAAACAAAAGGAATTCATATAATGTGATTACATTCCTGAAAGTATTGGAGAGAGAATAGTTTCAAGTTATTGAGACAGAGATCTGCATTGAGAGACATTGCTGCATTAAAATACAATTCCCACAATTCCACCAACAGCCAAACATATTGCATTCATAATCTTGTCATGATTCCAGAAGATTTCCTCCATTTATAGAGGTACAAAAATACATCTTTAGTTTGATACATTCATAGAAATATAAAAATGTAAACCCCTATGCTCAAGCTTGGCATATTGCCGTTGGGTGACTGGCAGAGGGTTGAAGAAAATGAGTTTTGGAAGAAGACAGTCTGTCTAGATCTGGGGAGGAAACATTACGCTGAATCAAGAATGTTATAAATATTTTTGGGGACTTGTCCAGGTAATATATTATATAATAGATATACTTCAAAAGTTCCAGAAATCTCATTTTATATACCCGAAACATCAAGTAGAATAAATATTGTAGTGGCTATATCAGTCAACCTTTGCAGTGACTGTAACTATAAAATATGACATGCAATTTTCAGATAAGAGAGCAAGAGAGAGACAGACGTCTGAGACAGAATTTTAGAATGAAAATTCTAGAATTTTAGAATGAAAATTCTATAGTTAAAGGGACGGTTCACCTAAACAAAATCAGTAATTCATTTAAAAATGTATTCATTGACTCTCTTTGAAAGTGGAAAACACTGTGAACATTCTCTGAATATATTTTGTTCCACAAAGACACAGGAATGATTACATTTACGACTCATCTTTGGGCGATCTGTCCCTTAAAATTAATGACTAAATTGGGGTGAAAACAGGAGTAGGAGTGAGCAAAACAAACAGTGAGAGCAGACAAAAAAGAGAGTGAGAGAGTGAGAGAGAGAGAGAGAGAGAGAGAGAGGTAAAGCAGACAGACAGTGTCTGGGCCAGGCGGAGACACAACAACAGGGGCCACTTTGCCATCGACAACCAATCCCATAAGACCGGGTTCTAAAGAGCAAGCAAACAGAACGTCCAAATCCCCCCCGCCCCAGGTCAATTCATCCTCCACCAATAAAGTAAACTCCATCATTTCTCCACAGCCATTGAACACATCATTCTTGCCCCAGTTCCCATTCCTTGAAATACGCCTTTATAATGGTTACAGCATTATAACCCCACATCCCCCCAAACAAACACACACACACTCGAATTCATGCACTCACGTACAGCAAACATACAATAGCTCCATTACAAAAACTAGAGAGCTGTCTCGCTGTCTAACCATCATGGACGCTTCTGAAAGCTCTGCAACGATACAGCACGGCGCTTCGAAAAGGAAACTCAGAAAAGGAGACAATATGCTCCAGCAATGCGATACACTAATAGCATTAAACAAACAGGATTAACAAATATTTGGATAAACAAGATGCATTTCATTATTGAACAAAATATACATATATAATCAACATCTCGCCCTCTTTCCGTCCGCCATCTTGGATTTACGTATTTGTCCACAGAGCTTTCCAAAATGCAGTGCCTCAAAATGCTGCCTTTGTAGACAGCTCACTAGGTTTTGGAACAGAGCCATGGTTTGCGACTTGTCCCTGCTGTTCCTTTCTTGTGCCCTGAGGGGCATGCCAAGGGGAGGAAAACGTACAGACATGGTGTCAAAATGACCTTCATGCTTCTATGGTGACTACCCTACATGGTGTCTCTATAACCTACTGCAAGGGTATAGTCTCACCCTTCCTGGAGTCATGCAATTAAAAACAGCGGCGAGAAAGAAACTAAAGAGATATCGCAGATCTCTGACATCAATTCAAAGCGACAAGATTCCACTTAAGTGTGTGACTCGGACTGGACAAGGCAAAGTTGGCCTCAAAAATGCAATCTTTCCTCATGCTTGACTATTACAAACTTGCATTTTATATTCCCTAAATTAGCAAAACAAGGCCCAAAACCCTCTGCAAAGCTATTATTTGGGTACTCTTGCAACTACACAAAACTAAGCAAGCAGGTAGAGCATATTTTTCACTCCACAAGGGTTATCTGTCATCATTACAGGAGAAAGTAGTCTATAATAGGCACTAAGGAACAGAATAACATATCGCTGCTGTCCTTGGCAAACCTCGTATCTCCATGTCTCGTGATTGTTTTTGCTATCAATCATTGTTAGTCACCCTTTATGTTTCTTACTTGGTTTTGCAAATATCTAACTTGTATAAAGTACTTGTCAACTTTGACAATACAGCATTTAATAATTTTTAAATGTAGTGTTTTTCTGTTTCCTGAAAAACAGCACATGTGGCCATCCAAGGATCTGAAAAGACAGCGACGATATTGATTCAAACTGTTTTTGTCATTTGAGGTACGTCGCACAATGCCGGAGCCTATGGTCAGTCAATCTAAAAATGAATCGTCCTCATGCAATGAACTTATATTTATAAGCATGCATTTGACTGTAAATAGGCTCGATAAGCAGCAAAATCGTAGACTTTTTTGTATCAAGGGGCTTGCTTAGAAAGTTCTCATTTCACTTATCTTGAGCGTTAACGTCCAGACACTTCAGAAGAACAGATAACCTGCAGCACTTCTAGCCTCTTTTCCCTCAAGTAAAAGCATAAAATTGGAGTTTATTGAGTAATCTGTTTCTAAAAAACATTTCTGGGCGATACACAGATGTTGATGGGGATCTAGAAGGGACACAATGAACATCAGGTGAATGAACATCTCTGCCGTTGAGAAACCAGCTCTTCTGGTTAGAGATATCCCTTTAGTTTCTAACATCGAAAGACATGCCTTCAGAAAGATTATCTTTAAAACTGAGATGGTAAACATGTATATCTCCAAAGGAACCACTGCTCCATGGCTTTGGCGGCGTGTGTATCACTCATCTCATCAGTCCAGTCCTGAGTCCAGGTCAACACGCAGTATCCACTAGAACGTCCACACGATTCCCTTTTAAAGGTTGATTGCTACAAGCCCAGAGACATGAAATCCTGCCCGTCCCCCAATGATGTTTGTCCAGCTCTGGGTAATGTCCCAGGGGTGTACAAAATGTGTCGGTGATGATCAAGAACGGGTGTTTCCAAACTCTGTGATCGGGTCCGAGCGACTGCACTGTGGTAGTCCAGTAAGGGATCTTTGGATCTGTCCGTATGGGGGGAAGCAGAAAGCGTGACAGGAAAAGATCCAGCCGAGGCGCCAGGAGAGAGGGTGGGTCGTTGCAGTTCTTGCGCTCTGAGTGATAGCGACATTAGTCCTCCTGAATGTATCCCAGGGTGCATTGGCGAAGGAAAGGGTGGGCTGGCCCAGGAGGAACCCTGTCCCTGGAACGGGACGGGAGGAGAGGCCATCATGGATTCAATGAGAAAAGCAAGACTGCGCATGACTCGTCCCAGCTCGGCCACTTCTCTTCCTAGAGAGTTCACCTGTAACACATTATAAACAGATGTCAATTGCATTCAAGCTTTTGAAGAAATCACATTGGTGTTCATAGATCTGAAAAATAAATTATACAAGGTTTTTGTTTAGTGGAATTTTAGCTGTCATCATTTTTTATTACAATACACATATATATTATGGTATGTAGGGCAGTGCACATGATACATTTGTGTTGTATTGTATGATTAATGTTTCCCAGCACATGGTTAATAAAACAATGTCAGAATTAAGAATGCCAGCTTGGCTGTAAAAATGGGGCGAATTATAAAAACTGTACTGTGCCATTTCTTCACAAGGCTAAATCAATACATTTATATAATTGCATTTATATATTTCATTTGATAATGTATACTTTATTTTATTATTAAAAAAACATGTAAATATAAAAAATTACATTACTTTACATCTAAATTTTAAGAGTGTACTATTGTTGTATTTTATTTCAAAATAAATCTGGTCATTCCACATTACAAGCAGACATTTTCTTTGTCTATTTAAAGTACATTCAATTTACAAAAGTAGAAAAGTCATATGGATTGGATTCAAAACAACATGAAAGCCAGTAAATGTTTTTGGGTGAGCAGAATAGCTATGGTTTATTAATCCCATTTGTGTGTTCTGCTTGGCCAACATCTTTCATTTGACAAATCTATATGTATATAATACTATCTATAAATAATACTAAAGTCATTTCAAAAGAGCTGCATCAACCAAAAATAGACAGCACATTAAAATAGTTTCCCACAGCACCGGAAGTGTATGAGCTTAAACAGCCATGGGCCGTCCCACTGCACCCACCCATCTGTCTGTTTGCTAGAGCCAAAGCTGATTTCAGGTGAAACTGAGGTCTTATTTACTTATTTATTCCTATGAGACATCATTGTACGTTGCTGACTTATTGATATTTAGTTAGTTTTTATTAAGGATTTTTAGTTCATGAATTATAATTGATTTCAGGACATGTATAAGTATTTACTTAATTTATTTGACCAGGTACTAATAACAAAGCTAATTCTTTAAAAAACAATTACGTCACAACCTAGTCACACAAAATATAGTGGAAAACTATTCTGAAGCAATAAAAAGGGGGCTGTGTTTTTATACTCCTTTTCTATATATAACACAATCTTGTCATTTATTATTAAATGGTTTTATTAAAACAGGCCATTTTGTGTCACAGAAATGAAGGTTTTTGAATGAAAGAATGAATAATTCAGAAATCTTAATTAGACATCATTAAACTTGAACATAAATGTTACTGCTAGTTATGCCTATAAGTCTGTGAGATGAACCAGTGCAGTAAACTGGGTTTATGACTCAAAATGACATTAAAAATAGCATTCATAGAAAAGCGTTCAGACAACTATAAATCTTACAGTTATCTTACACAGTTCGATGTTATAATGCAACCAAACTTTGGTTAGACTTCATTTAATTTCAATTCTTAATTTGTCTCATTTTTCTGAACTGTGTATAGTCTGATTTAAACAAACAGTTCTCAAAATCACACCCTTAAAAATAAAGGTGCTTAAAAGCGATGCTATAATACCCGTTTTTGGTTCCATAAAGAACCATTCAGTCAAAGGTTTATAATCTGAAGAACCTTTTTTCGCCACAAAGAACCTTCTGTGAAAAAGGTTCTTCAGAGGTTCTTTATGGAACCAACAGCTTCTTCTATGGCATCGAAGAGCCTTTTGAAGCACCTTTTTTTAAGAGTGCATGTCCACCGTGATCTTAGACTGATCTTTTTTGTGATGGTCCAGACTCAGATGGGCAAAGATTTGGCAGCTACCCCTAGAATCGTGCCAGAAAGTGCTAATACTAAATAATGAGTATAATTGGGTAATGATCCATAAATGCCATCAGAGGCAGCGAGGTACGTAGCAGCTTAAAACAAAAAAAAGAGACAACAGGAAGAGAGCCCTCAACCTCCTGGTAGTCCGAACCAAGCATGGATTACAACAAAATCACACTGAGAGGCCAGCTGTCAAAAATATATAGTCAAGTACAGGACAGAGTCAGTGAGTGAGCGAGCGAGCGAGCGAGCGAGCGAGTGAGTGAGTGAGTGAGTGAGTGAACAAGTGAGAGAGATAGAGAAATGAGCAGCGGGGCGTTCTTCTCACGACATTACCTGGACTGAAAATCAAAACTGTCATATGGATTTATATACATATACATCAAAAGACTATACTCTACTACTCAGTTTTCAGTTTCCAGAAATCCAGCACAAGTTATATACTTCTTCACAATTCTCTGCAAAATCTGATACTCAGAATGACAGTAAGACTTCCACGGTCTTTGATACAATTTTTATGGGATTTGTACTGAAAACAAAGTGAAACTCCATCCACAACTCATTCACTTCATCTGAGTTTACATTAAATTTCATGTAATGATAAATATACAGTATGTGGGAAGCCACAGTGAGCCCTAGAGAGGGTTCAAGGGCATTTGGTAAAGCTCTTTCATCATCATGGGGCCAGCCCTACTTTCTTCATCTAATGAGTTTTATGTCCTCTAGTGTTTGAATAACAACCCCTTTTCTCTCTTGCAGCAGCTTGCCATATGGCTTGTGGGTATCTGACACCAGGAGCTCACCTGAACCAAGCTGGCTCAGTACTTACATTTACCACTGTCACCCATATTCAGAACGGCGTTTTAAAAAGACAAAGCATAGACCCTCACTTAATTAATATTACAAAATTAAAATAAGCATTTCAGTTATGAAGTCATAAATTGACTGTACCTCTTGGTTGAGATGGCGTAACTGTCCTCTGGTCTCCTCTGATTTTGCTGCTAATTCTACAGAGAAAAATCAGTTCTGTCAAACTGCACACATTGATAACACAACCAATGAAAGCTTTTTATGAAGACTTAAAGGAAAAGTTTAACCAAAAATAAAATTCGGTCATCATTTATTCATACTCATTACATTTGTTATTTTCTTTCTTTCAAGCAACACAAAATAAATAAAACGGACGGTGATTCACCCTGCCAAGCTTCGAAAAGAAGCCTGCACGTGTTACATTCAAAGATTTCTGAGGTAACATGAGAGTTTTGGGTGTACAACATAGAATAAACAAATAAAAAGTCAATGATGACAGAATTGACTTGGGGGGGGGGGCTAAAAAACAACCTTTACAATAGTAAAACATGTAAAAATTTGCAATAATAATATTGAAAGAAATATTGTTACGTTATGTTTGATTGTGACAAACCTTTCCACAAATCTCACTGTGCCTATAAAAACGACTATTAACGAAAATCATTGAAAGATTTCTGTTTAATTGAAAGAAAAAAAGATTCATGAATATTATTTGTAAAACTTAAAGCTAGATGAAAATTTTACTAAAATAAGTCTAAGATTTGGCAATAAAATGATTGATTAAAATAGATAAAATAACAAAATTGCATAAGAGTTAACAAAATTTAACACAAAAACCGCAAACATTAAAAGTTGATTGAAAAAATCAATAAAACCTATAAAGGTCACATTTACACACCCGCAGCACTTGTGGTGGTATTAGCTGGACTACTGATGGTGTGCTGGTGACCAGAGGAAAATATGAAGGTATGGGAATTTTCTGCACCATCGTTGTCCTCAGTTCCATCTACAACCCTGAACACACATAAATACAACTCTTACCCATAATGCATCAGTGAGCAAGTTGAAATCCATATATGCAAAAATGCTTATGTCTGTGTCTTAACGGACTCTCATGTGCGTGTAGGTGTGTACAGACCTTGGACTGAGATTAGCGAGGTCAGGCTTTGGAACAGCGGTGTGCTGAATGTGAAGCTTTTTGCTGGTTCGGTGATCGTTTTTCTGTGTGTAGGTTTTTTGTTTGGTTCCACCGCTGAGATATTGTTTCTGTTCGTCATCTTCATCATCTAGCTCATCTGGCTGCTCGGCTATTGGTGGATAGCACTGGATCACGTCTCCGTTTCCCCGTCCCTCCAACTGTGGACAAAGGTGCTGTTATTCTCAAATAAATGGAAGTGTGAGGCAAGATGAATGTAAAATGACTGGATGACTCAGCATAAAAATGAGGATTATCATCATATTATTAACAATGAATCAGACAGGTTTAAGAAAGCACAGGTAATTTGACAGTGCTAGTTCACTTCGACTTTGACACATTATAGTCCACTTCACAAGATGTAATCACTGGTCCTGAAGCACTTCCATCTTTTTTATTTATTTTAAAGATATTACCTTCTTAAATGGGATATACATATTCTCTTGGTTGCATTTTGTTCAAATGTTTGTAAAGTGTTAAAACAATACACTTCAGTAAGTTCTTCTGGTTGTTTACATCATTCGACGTGGTCTTAAATATTGATGAAGATGCCTGTAGATATGAAAAAGACATTTTGTCTCTCTAGTAAGCCATTTAAAAAATGTTCATTATTTTCAACATTTAACTTACATGTGGATTCAGACTTTTAAACCCTGCTGTATACAAACATTCCCTCAAGGACCAATTAAATTAAAACATGTAACAGCAAAAAAAGCCAAACAATGTCCTTATGTAAAACTCATGTTAAGGTTACGGTCACCTGAACTTTGACCTTGCTTGTTTGACCTTATTTGACCAGGCAGCTTTGATAATACCTTACAATGATCTTTAGCCTGTAGTCATACAGAGAGACGCTGAAGTGTTTCTGGTCAATTATAGTTCTCGTAATGGATTTTGCATCTTTACACGTCGCTGTTCTCACAAACATTGCCAATTACACTGCAAAACTCGCCTGGAAATAACAATCTCCATTTATAGAACGCTTTAAATGTCAGTCGCTGAAAGGTGCTGGAGAAGTCAAGAGGTAAAACAAAGCGAACGCCAGGGTATTCCCCGTCTCGCACGCTTTCAATCTCGCTCTCCTCCCTCATTCTATATATACCTGATTAATTACACTTTTCTAAGACTAATTTGGTCATTTTCCCTCTTGAATAATTGAGCTCTCTACACTGTAATTGAAAGAGCGGCGGTTTCCAAAAGCAGTCAGTCATCCGGCACTTCAATAACCTCCGATAACCCATCCTCCCCTCTCTCTCTCTCTCTCTCTCTCTCCACAACACGCTGTTCTCCGCTCCCTCTCTTTTTACTGCTTCAGGCATGGAAGGGCAGGGAATGAAGAAGATGATGATCGTCATCATCAATTTCTCCTTCTCTCTCCCTGCTGTTTCCGAGCTGTAGTGTTCTTAGCTTTCCTCATTAGGCAAATGAGGCGGGAGGTAGATCATTGTTAGGGAAATGAGCCCGGAGCTATTATAGTCAACACAGCAGTGTTAGTGGATAAGTGCAGAGTGATTGACAGGTGAGGAGGAGCTTTGTCCACGGTCTCGCTGGACATTCTGGATATCGTAGTTACAAAATAAAAAAAGTGCAGCAATTCAAATGTGCTCTGTGCAATTTAAACAAAAAACTTGATAGCATTCTGCAAACGTACCTGGCTCACTCTGATGAAGTCTGTTAAAACATCCTTTTCTCAAAAGAAAGATGTGCAAGGCTTACAAACTCCTTAGAATAAACAGCAGCTCAGTCGTGTGGAGACTTACGTGGCTCTCTTGACCTTCTCTCAGGTTGTAGGTGAGATCTTGAGTGATGTCTTGAACAAAGCGGTGGGAGTATTCGGGATACAGGTCAAGCACCTCATACAGACCCCTCAGATTGATGCACTGCAAGTCGCAGTACGTCAGAGCCTTCACGTCAGCGTTCGTCTTTATGACAAGGTCACCCATGGACATGTTTGCGCCAATCAGGTCGCCCTTGCCTGGTTGAGCACGCAAACCAAAAAGAAAACCACACACACCATTATAGATTTTTGTCTGTCACGTATCAAAAAGTTCACACCCGGTATTAAAATATGTCCTGTGTGAGCCAATCACAAGATGAGACTTGTCACTGTGTACATTTTGGCAACAACTGTTTCAAATGTATCTTTTGTTTAGTGCAGAAGTAACATTTTATAATCTGATGGTCATTTTCGTTTAAAACTGGAGCTTCAGCAGAATTCAATGTCAGAGAGTCCTTCCTCTGTCAGCGGGATAGTAAAGGATGAGAAAGTGTTTTTTCCTGTCAGAATTCTTATAGTGATGATAACACAAACACACACACAGGCAGGACCAACAGGAAGATGGAGATTATATTTTCTTCACACATTTGCTATTCTGTCTGATGAGGCTGCTGTGTGTGTGAAGTCTCACAGAGAGAGTGACCCATCACATTGAGCTGCTTGTACCACATGAACACACGGCCCCTCAGAACCGGACTCACTCTTCACAAAATTTTCACATAATGATAGGCAGTTGTGTTTTGCTTCATAACAGTTCATTGATATTTGCGCTGTAAAACTAGCATGAGAAAATCTACAGAATCTCCAGGCGGCCTCCAGAAGGCTCAAGGGGTCCCCAGAAATTTTCAGAGAAACCATAAATTGTAGAGCCTACTGAACATTATAAATGTTTCATTTAGAAATGTTCGTATTTATTTCTAAGTGTTTATCTCTACTTTCGTGGTAGACACTTTTCAGAATTGTATTTAAGGAAGGGGATCCATCATATTTGGGGGTCCCTCACATCATTAAGTTCGAAACTCCTGCAATACCGTAATGCTTTAAGTAAAACATGTATATTTAAAAACATTATATTGCTCAAATGTATAACATTTTTATTTATTTATTAAATACAATACGATAATGCTTTAAGTGAAAAATATATATATTTAAATAATGTTAAAATCTTTTTGAAAACTTATAATATATTTATAATTATATAATAACAAATAAACATTCGTTCAATTAATTAATTAATTAATTAAATTTTATCACAAAATATTTGTAAAACTTTAAATTTTATAAAACTAATTTATAAAAAATTATATTTAGAGTTACATAGCCAACATTCTTTCTGGGAAAAGATAGCATTAACTCTCTCTGATTTGCCAGTCCGCTATCTACATTAACCTAAAACTTTAACTATACATCATTTTTCTAAATATTAAAATCATCAAGTTATTGCAAACCACAGAAATAAACATATTGCCATATTTTAATATTTTTTTAATATTTTGCAGACTTACAGATAGGTGCTTCCCAGCATGTCACTTGTACATGTGGCAGCCATATATTTTGTAAACTATAAACAAAAATGAACTTGGGCTGAGATCAGGTTCTTTGTTTAGCCTATCAAAACACTTTCTGCAACAATCATTTCTGCCTGTCAGTCATTTTGTGGATAGCAATTATTTGTCATCAACCATCTTTTGACAGCTAACGTCCTAATATTTCTATATGGTCAGTCTAAAGATTTATGTGCGTCTTATATGTGATTCTGAGATGATGTATTGTTGCTCTCTTGCACCATTACATGACTCTCCGAGCATCCAAATGTGATATTTGTCTTTGAAGGACAGAGGATTGACAATTTCAGAGGCCTCATTACTTCAATAAACGTTGTTATTAATCAAGCAAATAATATAATTCAGAAAACGTCTAGCAGTCGGAATTGAAATGTTGTGAAAACTAACCGAGGATAGCTAGCACCATGTTGTCCTTCAGCACCTCCATAGAGCCAGAGCAGACGAAGAAAAGAGCTTGCAGAGCATCTCCCTGCCGCAGCAGATACTCGCCCGGTGCGCAGAACCATGTCTTTATGTGCAGGGAGAGAGAACGGAGACATCCGCGACTCAGAGAAGAGAAGACAGACAGCTCCAGGATTTCTTTATTTAGATGCATTGCGATGTCTGAACGCAACTCATCTGGAAAGTCCTTTAATAGCTGGAAAGGGTGAACAGGAAGTGAAGAAAAAAGAAAAGAAAATTAAAGGGGGATGAATAAGCAGAGATGATAAATGGAATAGACAGAGAAAGTTGAGGTTATCATTTACTTACACCACCACCTGTATCCTTATGTTACAACATATTAGATTGAATAAACTTGCATTAAACTTACTGAGCGTGTCACATTCTACGTTTTTACCCTGGCTGCTTTCCAGTAATCCCTAATTCTTGCCCTCTGCCACCCTTCATCTGCTCCGTTCATCCTTCCAGATTTCACACATCCTTCAGCCTGAGCGAAAGACATCTTTCACTCTCCCATTCACACGCACACACATCTCTCCAGTCTCCTGTCTTTCTCTTACTCTTGCTCTCCGGCCATCAGCCTCACTATCTATTATTCATAAATCTGTGATTTAGCACAATGTTTATCTCATTTTTTACACTCTCTCTCTCTCAAGTCTGGAATAATGTCCTGGACTCAAGGACAGGACACAAGAAGTTGCCGCCTCCTCAAACTGTCTATCTGCGCTTTCCTTGCCTTACCAAGGCTGTGTATGTTATTAAACCGGCATGAATTGATCAAATTACAGCTTTAATCCAACCCTAAAGATGTCGCTGTGAATGTTTAATGTAACAATACTGTGCACCATATATACCAATAATTAACATTAGGTGAAGTTGGCTGATCTTTAACAGTGCAGCTGTGAGTTCTGCACCGTCTAATGATTTAGCTCAGCAGTGTATTACTCTGTGACATGGGGGTTACCTCGTTGGAGTCGATCCCGTTGTTGACGGACCAGGTGGTCTGAAAGTATTCCAGCATTCGCTGTTTGAGGCTCTGGGGCAGGTGGTGCACGCGGATGAAATCCTTCAGGTCTTTAGTGCGCGTGTGGTAAGAGGACCAGCGCGAGTACATGCGCTGGATGATGGCCGTCACATTACCAAAGACCAGAGCGTGCATCAACGCTGCCAAACACATGATTACACACACATACTGTTCATTAATACACAGAAGTACTATACGTGTACCAGAATTTTTTTCTATTTTATTAGTGATAAATATATACATATACAAATGTTTGCCACTTACTAACAAAGAGAAAGATGAATAAAAAATGACAAACTGTAGATAGGATCGACAGACAGACAGCTATAGATAAAATGTAGATGGATAGATAGACAGACAGACGGCAGACAGACAGACAGATAGACAGCTGTAAATGGATGGATGGATAGATAGATGAATGGACGGTCAGACAGATAGCTGTAGACAGAGAGACAGACAGTAGTAGAAAGATGTTGGATAGACAGACAGACAGCTTTAGATAGACAGATACCGTAGATTCATAGATTGATAGACACAGACAGACGGACAGACAGACAGACAGACAGCAGTAGATATATGTAGATTGATAGACAGACAGACAGCAGAAGATAGATGTAGATGGATAGACAGACAGCTGTAGATAGATGTAGATAGATAGATTAACAGACAGACAGCTGTAGACAGATAGATACCGTAGATTAGATAGACAGACAGATGTAGATAAATGTAGATGGACGGACAGACACAGGGCTGTAGATAGATGTATAAGGGTAAACATACAGACAGACAGATGTAGATGGAAAGATAGACAGACATGCAGACAGACAGACAGACTACTGTAGATAGAAAGATGTATACAGACAGACAGACAGTGTGATGTTATGAAGGAACTGTTTCAAGTCATGTTCTCCATAAGAACTCTCTGTGTAATACTCAAGTGGAGATTAAATGTGTACATACGTGTTGGCGTGTGTAATGGGATATAACTGTATGTTTGGGAAGGGGACAGAACTGCCCCATGGCGACGGGTGACATTTCATAAAATAAAGGCCATGCATTTTCAATGCAAACAGCTGGTGTGGCCTCATATCATCCCATTTATCGACAGACAAACATGCGTACACACAGAGTCACATGTTGTGCATTGTACAGTGTGTATTGTACAGACCTTAATTCATGTACTGCGTATCTACTGTTTTTTTTAAGAGAGATTTATCCATCCTTTTGTTTATTAGCCATTTGTTTTGTATAACACAGACACTACCTCACTTTTAGTTAAATAAGCAACAAACACGCACAGCTCACAGTTTTGGATCTTAAAGATAATTCAGACTAGTCACGTCCTTAAACATTTCAAAATATGTCTCCTAAGTTTAACCTGTCTACACACACACACCTCCAATGAGCATGGTACAGATGGAGAAGATCTTCTCTGCGTCTGTGTTGGCAGAGACGTTTCCGAAGCCCACGCTGGTCAGGCTGCTGAGGGTGAAATACAGCGCTGCGATGTAGATGCTTCGTAAAGACGGTCCATTGCTCACCGTTCCATTGACCGTGCCCGTGCCCACCTCCTCGTATGGAGACTCCAGACGCTTCCCGAGCTCGTGCAGCCAGCCTGAAAATTAAAAACAACTCTTGCTATAATTGTGCTTGTGTCACTTTCAGATGTTTTTTGCTAAAAAGACAGATCAGTTAAGGGCACATAAAAAATAAAACTGTACTGCCACGGTGTTTTTTAGAAGGGTGGTCTAAGTAAACTTGGGTACACAATGGCAGTCCAAAAAGCACATCACACCACAACAATTCTTTAATAATCCTCCTAAAATCAGCATTGTTTGGATACACACTCTGACATCCTCCCGCTTAGATAACATCTCTAACATCTTTCATGAAAGAACCCTTGTGCCCTCTGAAAAGTAGGTACCCATCATTCCCCACATTCTAAATCAGGGTACCGGAGAGGAGATTCCAGCGTTGCTATAGTAACTGCCCATCAGAGCAGGCCGAGGGTCAGTCGTCGGAGGCTGAGGGGAAGATTCAGCTTTCCATCAATACTGATCAGGGACCAGGCAGTGGGAATGCTGGTACTTTCGTAGCGGCCCGTCATTACGGACCACAGAGCGGCACACTGGGCCTAATTACAGCCCCTCCTACAGACAAGATGGAGAGGGAGGCCTGCGGCACGGCGTCTGGGTGACTGCTTTGTTGCTGTTCACCACTTTTTTTTCCTTTGTGTAGCTCACATGACTGCTTGCGGTCTCGTGTTTCTTCTGGCACATCCACTATCAGTCTAAAACACATCTAGGAGGGTCAGTCTTATCTCTATTCTACTGCAACTTACAATTCTGCTCTTTCTATTATGGTTTGATGTCGCTCTCTTGCTCGGGTAGCAGTATGAGATTTTGTTCATAATGCAATTTTATCCAATCCGTTCCGAATATTTCATGAATAGTTCAATTAGGAATTGATCAGATCATATTAAACCACGATTACAATAGACAGACCCAGAATTTAAAAATCACATTAGATAACATACTGTGCTTACGGTGTCTATTTTTGGATGGAAGTAACTAAAATGCACATGTGTTGTGTGCATTTTTTGCCAGTGCATCTTTAATAAAATGTTTGAAAAAAAGATGTCAAATGTCCAAAGTTTAACATAACTTGTGGCTACTACTTGTGGGTCAAAGACGTTAAGTCAAAATAAATTTACAAAAGTGATTTTATGTCCATAGAAAACACATTAAATGTAAATAAAATGTCTACATTATCGTTTCAACTAAGTTTTTGGAGAATAAAGTGTCAAAATTTGGTTGAAATAATGTTACATTGTCATTCAGTGTAACACAATATTTATGTAAAAGTTTAAACATGGTTATTCTGAGTTGTACATATTAAATATATATTGTATATGCTTTAAATTAGTAAAGAAATCTTATTGACAAACGGACAAAACCTAGGATAGTGGCATTTTTTTTAAAATGTAAAATTACAACAAATTAGCATTTGGGATGAAAGTAATTAGTCTTTTAGTTGTATGTCATACATTGATTTTTGTTGTAAATATGCCTGACAAGATTGTTACACTGAATGACATTTTAGTCTGTAAATTAGGGAAAAATTTATGTTTAATATATTATAAATAGTTTTTATCTTTTAAACAACAACAATTTAAAGCAGTATTACACTTATTGTTTTTATATTTAATCCTTTTTTCGTCTTTAATCCATGTACATTTTTATTTTCATTTCTATTCATTTGTGCGTGAACTTATATATACTGTATATACTATATATATATATACATACACACACAGAAGTTTTTGTATGCTTGAACGTCTCCAAAAGCTTGTCTATCAATCTCACCTATATCCCACGTGTCTGCATTGCTCTCCACCTCTTTCTTGCCGATGATGTACCAGATGCAGGCCATCCAGTGACCCAGAAGTGCAAACATGGACATGAGTAGAGTCAGTACCACCGTACTGTGCTGAGAGTATCGGTCCATCTTCTGCAGCAGACGCAGGAGTCTCAGCAAGCGTACGGTTTTCAGCAGATGGACCACTGACACCTGGCAGAGACAGAGGATACGTCATTCGGGGATTCTCACAGAAGCTGTTCAAGATTCGCTGAGTGTGCGTTTGTGTGTGTGAAGTGCACATGCTTCTTAATTCATGTTCCTTTGACAGATATATATACACATGGTGTTGTAGTGAAAATAATATTCAATTTTTCTAGCAGATGTTTCAAGGCCACTGAATGTAAAGGTTGTACAAGAATGGGAGTCTGTCAAAAATGACATTAAAATGTTTTAGATCATTAAACTGAAAATAGACATATGGGCCAATTATGAAGATTTAACATCATTGTCTCTCTTCTCTTAATTTTAACAATGCAGAACCACACTTTCTCAGGTGAAAGAAAATAATGTATACCGCCAACTATGAAACACAACAATGAACCATAAGAAATCAACTGCAGGAGAGGGACACAAAAAGGAAAATACAGACCCCTCTAAACAAAACAAGATTCCCATTTATATGCATTTGTCAATATTAAATTTAACATTATCTTTCTATTCTCTAGAGGTTTGACTCTATTTTCCGCCACCAACATATTTGGTATAAAACAGTCTACGTTTTGATTTATTTTACACATATTCAGGCCTATACATTTTAAATACATTTAGGGCCGTCAAATGGATTAATGACGACTAAAAGATTTCAAAAGAAATGTTTGTGTTTAATTGGATAATATATGTATGTACAGTATATATAAATTCACACATACATGTACAGTATATACTGTATAGCAAATATTTACATATATTTTGTACAATATAATAAATATTACACATATTTCATAAATATATACATGAATGTTTGTGCATTTTTATATACATATAAATATACATGACACAAAAACATACATATTATTTAAAACACAAAAATTTATTTTGGAATAAAATTTTTGCAGGAAGAAAATTGTCATGCATTTTAGGCCCTGCTAATATGTTTTTCTGTAAAGGTATTCAGAAGGATAAAAAATTATCTTTATGTCTACTATGCATGTATGTATTAGGGGGCTTTCTAGCTACAGATTAATTGAGAAAAAAAAACTGAGAACAAAATACATATAATAATAAGACCGTACTTGTACATTGTACTACCTTTCACACACAACCACACTACCAGGTTAGTAACACACATGCTCGTGCACACACACACAGAGATTTGATGAGTTTGTCCAGAGCTTCAGGCAGTAACTAACAGACTATATTCATCACAGCCTCTCTTATTATAATCAGACAGACAATCCCTTTGAGAGCCCACATTTTCACATCCCCGCAGCATTAAATAATAATACACGTTGCAACGACCGTAATGTTTCACTTGACAATCAAATATTAATAAACATCAAGAGATCATGGTCCCAGAATGGAAGGAAATGAGAACATGAATGCCATTAGTAATGTGGAGGCTGAACTTAACTGCCGGTCGAGAATAACATGAGAGTGAAATTGAGGGTAAGGCGGTGACAGAAGTTCAAACACTGAGGTTTATTGGGTAATATGTCAACGTGTATTACCAACTAATACACTCATACTTCTGATGATGTATAGGTGGGTGAAGGGAAAAAGAAAGAAAACATAGCTTAATAAAATATATGATTACAGAAATAAAAAGCAAAAAGGTTATTTCATTTTAGGATTAGGTGAAGGTTCAGGGGATAGAAAAAACCAATAGCGGAGTATAAAAATTACAGCTTCAATAAAAAGTCATGTGCATTCTGACACTGAAGGGCAGATGTGCATGGATAGTAAAGGATCAGGTCATTTAAACAGATTTAAAGGAACACCACAGATACACAAGGTCTATATTACAGTATTTCTCTCTGCCCCTCTTAATAAGCCTCAGTTGATATGAAACAGTCTTTTGTTGCGTTTTGCAATACAGAGGGATGGTTTTATAATCGCATGTGTCATCACCGCGCGTGTGTGGCACTGATCGATCCCGCCAGTGTGGATTGGCCAGAATAGCTGACTGTCTATTTCTCTGAATTAGCTCTGTGACCCTCTGTGACCTTTGCTTTTGTAGAGGAATTGGCAGAGCGGGTGTCAGCCAATTTCAGCACCCGTTATACATCTTTATTTGTACCTGAACACGGGATCACTCATTAAAAGTTCTACATTCATGATGTCAACTAAAGGACTTCACGGTCCACCCACTCAGGGTCACACTCAGGTTAAGCTCAGCAGGGTGTATCTGCTCAATATTTTGTTAAACGCTGAAGTGCAAGACAGATTATTGAGTTAAAGAGACTGTGCAAGAGAGGCTTAAAAATAATAAGCGAAAGCGATTGTTTGTGACTGTACAGGGATTTTTTTTACAACTTTACGGAAATGTTTTGAATGGAAATGGCAAATGTGTTGAGCACAGGAGCTGAGCACATATTAATTTGTTCTAAAACAGATTCTTTTCTGTAGGTTCAAATTTTTTGCTCCGAGCTAAAAACGAATGAGTACCGTACATTCCTAAAATACATTTGAAATATTGAGCTGTTAAATGAACATAGATTAGCCATTAAATAATCTGGGTTTGGGTAAACTAAATAAAAAATGTAAGTTTAGATTGAAATATTTAATAATATTGTCAGGATCACATTATGTAAGGTACATTATTTAAACACCTCTTAAGACATAGTTATGTATATCATATTGCATTTCTGTCATTATATCCTCCAAAAAATTTCACATTGGACCTTTGAGCAAACGTTTCCGTTTATTCTTCTTTCTTCTCGATGTCAAGGAGAAAAAATTGACGTGTCAAATATCTCCTCTGTGATATCTAAATATCTAATGTTTGTAAAAAGCCATGAATTAGATTCAAATGATTAAAAGTAGAAGAAAAATAAGAAGATGTGTTCGTTCGAGGTGTCTATGCAGTGAACCCAACTTTAAATTCATGTCCCATTGCATCTAGCAGGCAATACTAATATAAAAGCAATAACTGAATCCAAATGACAAGAACCAAGTTGTTGTGAGTAAAGTTCTTTGAGGGTTTTTAATTTTTAGCGTTAGGAGTTGAAAGCAAATGTGTAATAAACAAACAGGCCAGGGATGGTGGATGTTTACAGCTTCTGCAAGAATAAATTTCAGTGCGGACCTGCTGATCTGCAATATCATATGAATGTAATCCATTCAAAATGCATTTGAAACCATCCCACAGGTTTGTTCCGCAACATTTGTTATGTATCTTTAAAAATATGCATTACTCACCACGCTGACTTTAAAAGCATAAAGAAGATCAAAGGGTAGAGCGGCAACCAGGTCGATGATGAACCAGGTGGTCATGTAATGGATGCAGATCTGTCGTGCGTCGAAGATCACCTGGCCCGACTTGCTCACGTACGTGGTGCGGAAACTGAACACTATGTCTGGAGAAGTGACAAACAGAGTCTGCGTCTACACAAAGTACACCATCAGCATCATTTCAATGAATGACGGTGTGTCCATTCTGGCTTTTATTGCAAAAATGATTTTCTGGCAGCAATATATTAATAGAGGCTTATTAGAGAGCAACAATAGAAACATGAAATATTCATGTGCTGTCATCAAATACTGAACATGATGTATTTACAATGCATTTACAAAAGAAGCATTATTAAAGTCATAGAGCCAAAGTTAAGTTCACAGAACAGAACTTTTAAACACAATGCATAGCTTATCCACCTATACAAATTACAGTTTAAACTATATAAACTACATCTTTTCAAATGGTTGTTTATGCAATTACAAAATTAACCATGTTTATGTCCTGTCGATGTGATGTGTACACTGTCAACTCTCAAAATTGCATTCACTTACCTATAATAAAAAGAATCTCGACTGCAATGTCGGTGACCGTGGTGCTACGAGTCAAGTCTTGATCGCCAATAAAACAGACGTTATACGGCACGGTCACAGCGACATAGAACGTAGCCAGAAGAATCAGCCAATCCCAGCCTGCTTTGAAGGTGCTAAAGTGGAGCAGAATAAATCTTGACTTCTTGGCATCAGCAACTTTATATTCAGGAAGAGCCGGTGGATCACCAAACACATTCTGTTTCCATGGCAAACAAAAAAAGATGAATTGGTTGTTCTTTGTCTGGCTGTTTTTTCTCCATTGTAAGTGTCTGAACGATCTTACCTTGTTAATTTTTATTTTACTCTGTTTTTGACGGTTGTGCAGATGTCCTGAAATCTGGTACAGAACTGTGCTGGATCGCAGTCGAGTGGAGCCAAACGGAGAGCCACCCTTGACTTTCTCGCGTCGGCACTCTGGTGAAAGGGTTAGATTGTGGTTATGAAAGTCAAGGGCATTGTGGGATACAATCCATCAGGAACACAGGGAAGAATGGGGGTAAGATGTGTTGCCCCATTAATCCGGAAAACTGTGCATAATTTGAGTCACATGACATCGTATATTTAAAAGAACCACCGCTAAAGAATCATGCACAGTATATTTGTGCAGCTGCCTGTGATTGGACTTTAGAAGATGGATAAGATTTTGTATTGCTTAGAAGTATATTTACATTTCACTTTCTTTGAGACATATTTCTATGACCTGTAAAATGCTTTTTCTTCTAATTTTGGTAGATAACAGACATCCTGAAATTGAAAAAGAGGTATTCGTTTGTTAGGTAAGAGAAATTAGATCAAAAGTGGCACAGCTCATCTCTGTTTTGTGCTAAATAAAATTCATGAATATACCAATACACCCACATCAAACAACAATATAAACTTTCCTATGGTAATTCCTTTAGTACTCAAAGGCCTGTTTTATGCAAAATAATAAATAAAATAAATTAAGGATTGTGACTAAGATTCTTTTGACCTGGACAACTGAGAAACAAAAAAGTTACATGACATGCCAGAACGCTGCGTTTTAATATTGGGCACATCTGTTTGAATTAGGGGCTTGGTTATTAGTACACTTGCTTAATTTGATTTTGCTGAGCCAAAACAGTCAAGGGAGTTTAAAGACCACGTGAATTGTCCTGAGTTGACGTATTTCCATTTTAAACAGGAAGTCGGATGGGACATGTCAAAGCCTTGTTTTTTTTAAATAGCCAACAGCACAGTACAACCAAAAACAAACAAACAACCTAGCCACGTATGATTTACTTTTGCTAGCCCAAAACAGGTGGAATTTATCATTTGAGGGATTATGTATTGCCAGTTTCTTTGTTTCTTACCCTGCATACATCTATACAAGAATAGGCTTTAACTGTGACAGCAAATCTTTAGCAGGAAGCAAACAGAACAACTAAATAAATGTCATTACGATTACGGATTACGACCGTGCAATGGTTACAGTGTAAAAGACAACGCGCAACAACCTTCTGTGGATATTGGCGCCAGTTTGTGCCTGTATGCGATTGCGTAGCGTGTAGTATTTTCAAATCAACCAGCTGAGGAAACGAGAAGACAGCTTGGCTGCCAGTCTCAATCGCCAAGGGCAACAGGGGAAAATGTCACTCATTGCAACCCTGCCGAACAAGGTACCAAGGGAAACCAGAGCAAGAGCTGGAGAAAAACGGGATGGATGGAGAGACGGAGAGAGAGAGAGGTAGAGCGAAAGATGAAGGGCTGGGAAAAGAGAGAGTGAGCGAGAGAGCTGGTGATTAGAGGAGGATAGAGATCGTATTAGCCTGCCGGCCCAGTTACGAATAGGGATGACGGAAACCAGAAACTTATCCATAAAGACTCAAGTCAGCAGGGAGTCCGGTGGCATAACACTTATTATAGATCATAATAAACCTACTCGCAATTTACTAGCAGCTCAGGTCACACTCACAGCGAATCAGAGAGAGACGTGAAAACATGGCTGACACAGGGCTGCGCTTACACTGCGATCAAAGCAATAATAAAACAGAACTGCATTTTTTAAACAAAATGCAGACAATAAGGACCCCTTTTCTACAGCTAATCTTACCATACACACTACATTTTTAATAGGGTACCAAACAATGAAAAACTGCTAGGGGATGTAAAGACTGCTGTGTTAGCAGCTCCGTACATGTCTGCCACAGTATGAGAGACAGTGAGTGATAGAAAAGCTCACTACTCTGTCAAATTGGGAATACTTTCTGCAAGCTATTTCCAGTCATGATGCAAGTATAGCGCCTTTTTATTGCAATTGGTTAAGGAAAGAGCAAAATCTTCAAATGTATAGGTCAGAATGAACAAAATCGCAAGATTATGTCTCAATATGATTATGTTAACTCGTATACTCCACCATAACTTTAATAACTGCATTAACTCACCCACTGCACTGTAACTTCAACAACTGCATTAACTCACCTATTGCACTGCAACTTTAATAGCCAATGTCAATAATTTATGCATACCTAAGTCACTTGCACTATTTTAGTCTAAATTATTATCTGTTCATATGCACCTGTACATTAATGTTCATAGTATATAGCCATCTGTATATATTGTTCATAGTATATACCTACTGTCATATTTTCATAGAACATTCCTACTGCAAAATATTTTTATAGTCCATGCCCACTGTATTATATTCTCTCATATTGTTTTCTGTATTTATTCTAACTATATATCCTGCACTTGCTAACTGCACTTCTGGTTAACTACATTTCGTTACACTGTACTTGTATATGTGTAATGACAATAAAGTTGAATCTAATCTAATAATTTTCGATATGTCAAATCTGGAATAAAAGATAAAAAATGATCCAAAAATGTGAAGGGAATACGTACCGCGGTTATTTACTTACAAAAATATCTTCTTTTGTGCTTGCGGAAGTCATACATGTTTGAGGGGAGTAAATGATGACAGAGTTTAATTTTGGGGTGGGCCGTGTTAAAGTCAAATGTGAAACTGACATTTCCAATGAAATCATAGCTGACAGCTCTGTCTATAAATTCTTATTATGCTATTAAACGGGTATCTAATTAAAGTTCCAAGAGGTCCGGTCTTTATATTTTCTTCCAAACGAAGGTCCGGACAAATTGTTTTTTTTAAATAATTGAATAAATTTAGCCCACTTGGATATACTGTATAAAAGATATGATCTTTTATCAGGCCATTTATTTTATATTTTGAGCCTAGGTATAGACTATATAAGAGGGAATGCCCTCTTAATAAAAGTTTTATAATTAATATTTGTGAATTAAAAAGAACTACGGACTACATGCAAAGAACAAATGTAATGTAACAATTAAAATCTTACCTAACTGCATTAGCTTTTCCATGCCATTGTCACCTTTTCACTTTCATAAGTATCTTTAAATAATTTCCCAATTAAAATATTGTTCATTACAAAATGTGAACCTGCTTGTAAAAATCCAGCAAAAGACCTTCATAAAATCATCCTACAGAATATGCTGCGAAAATATAGCAATATCTTATGCAAAAATCTTATGCAATATGCAAAAATCAATGCTTGAAATTGATCGTTGATGCTTTTTATAATCAATTCGATTGTGAGACGTTAGCCTGGGTTTTCACAAGGTGCACAAATGTTAACATGCTGACTAATAATGCTAATGCTAAATGTAGATAGAAACGTTATTGTTAATAAAATATCACAAATCTGGTAGAAAGGATGGAGACATAAAGCAAACAGTAAACAGACTGATGGATACAAATGCTTTGTTTTTATGTTTGCTACAAGGGTTCAAATGAAGCGCGTTTGGCGCTAAATAAAGATTTTAGAGGATATAGCGGCGAAAGATCAATTGTATAAATGTTCCTGAGAGCGTGTGTGATGTGATTCACCGTTGTGAAGACGTGTGGCTAAATTTAAACTACCAAAATAGTCAAAAGTTATAGGTCCGCCTATTCAGGATGACTGCTAAAAAACATCTGACACACTGACATTTTGTCTTCATTGTTATCTGTTATATCTTTATAAAATAAATGTACACTGTATCTTGTGTCCTCTTACAGTTTTCATAAGTTATGTGCCTTGTGCATTTCCTTTATAAGCAGCTGTGCTGCAAATACTTTGGTAATATAAACATTAGGTTGTTGCCATGCCATTACAGCACACTTAAAGTGAAAATGCCATCTGAAAAGAGAGGGTGAGAGAGAGAGCAAAACAGAGAGAAATGAGAGAATACTATGAGAAAAGGCGCAAGAGAGAAAGAAGGTGAGGAAATACAGTTGCATTGGGATTTCCTGCTCGGCACGCTTTGGACCTCGGGCCAAATCCAATGTGGGTTACTAGTCAAGCAATAAACTGATATTTTTCATCTTACCTTCCTTTAACAAGCACGTACAAAAACAAGCACATATGAACATCTCTGAGAAATTCTTTCATTTATCGTCATCTAGTTGTTCCAAGTGCACAGAAAGGCGTATATCATCAATCATGTGCTAACCTTCTTTTTTCTCCTCAAGGATAGACTTGGCTTTGGTGTCGGTGATATCTTTAAAAGAGGCGAGGAATAGGACCACATCTCCTTTCTCATTCTTTATAGGCACAATATCCAGCAGACACCAGAAAACACTACCTGCAGAAGAATGCAGAGAAGAAAATAATGATTTTGCACAAAAACACACACTTGATAGGGTACGTGAAAATGGTTGGGCAGTATATACCCTGTAAAAAGAAAAGCAATTACGGTTGTTACCTTGAAAAGCTTTTGCTAGATGATCTTACCACTATTTTGATAATTATTATAAATAATATTTAATATTATCAATATTTAAATGTTTAACGACATAAAGAGATTGATGCACTATAAAAACAATATATACCATTAGTCCAATTAAAGCATTTATTGAGACTGAGCTGTAAAAATAGAAAACAGGCTGTAAAATATTGTTAAAACAAGCATGTTAATTTGTAGTTAATTCAGTCATACTAATATTTTGACGTAAATAAACAATTAATTTAAATGTGACCATCTATTAAGCACATACTGTCAGTTATTTGACATAGTGTTTATTATTGTATTGTACAAGAAAGAGCGACAATTTTATGGTATCCAATGTGAGAGTGCTTGTTTGTCTAGGTGTGTATTGAGCGGTGTGGCTGTATTTGTGCGAACGGCCATTAATATGTGTGTTTAACCGTGTTTTCAGCGCTGTATGTGTTTGCATTTCTCCACCGGTAGACGTTACATGAAGCCTCTGGGGGAATTCTGTCTGATTGCTTACAGCTGGTAAATTCTTTGTGAAAACTCTCATTTCCTCACGATAAAGCCTCACCATTATGGAGAAGAAAGAAGGAGCGAAATAATAATGCTCTCCAGAACAAGTGTGCTGGAGATGTTCCATTCAAAATAGAACAAAGGAGGAAAGGAAAATGAGCAGGAGGAAAGAGAATAGTGCGGGAGAAATAGATAGATGTAAAACGCCACAGTCAGATGTGCTCTAAATTCTTCATTTTCGATTTCTATCAGGGTCTGATTAAACAAAGTAAACCTTTAAACCTGTACCATAGTATTGTGATGTGTACTATGGTACTGAATGATCAAATTATTTAGAAAGTGCTTAAAATACTGTGGGACTACCATAGTACATGTCCAAAAACATGGTGTTACCACGGCACATACTGCTTTTTACTAAAAGAAAAATAACATGTTAAATTTCGCACAAAAAAATTGTGATGGCTAAGCTGATATTGTTGGGTAGCATGACTCCATAGCTTTTCAAAGTCATCATCATTTCCACAAATGAACCTCCGCACCTGCTGGACTGTAGATTTTAATCTGACTTCAGAGTCTCTCTCTGGTGCCTTTGGCAAACCGACTCTAATAAAAACCATCTGCCTCTTTGACAGGCAAGAGATTTAGTTTTAATGTGTTGTTTATTAACCACCTATAATTAGTGATGTACCAGATCGACCTTCAAAATTACTACCTTGCTAATTCAATCAAAAGTTTTTTAACCCTACACATGTACAGAATCAAATACCAAACTCTCATTAAAGATTTTACAAAGTCTGCACAGTTTATTTCTGCATCATCGGTAGTGAAATACCTGTATGACTTTCTTTCACAAACACAGAAGATATTTCGAAGAATGTTGGTAACTGGTCCCCATTCACTTGCATTGGTTTTGTGTCCACACAGTAGAAGTGAACGGGGGCCAGCTCGGTTACCAACTTTCTTCAAATAAACTTTCTTTTGTGTTCTGTATAAGAAAGAAAGTCCTACAGGTTTGAAATGATAAGAGGGTGAGTAAATGATAACAGAATTTTCGTTTTGGGGTGAAACTTTTAACTTTAATTTGGATTAGTTGCAGTTTTAGACCCTTGGTTACTTTTTTCCTCACCATTCTTTTTGTAGAACATGATCTGCTCTTTGAGCTCGCTCCGCTCCTCAAGTGCAGCGTCCACATGGAGTATGATGTGCTCGCTGGTCTCGGGTCCATACAAGAACTTGCACGCACAGCTCTGCTGCATGACCTCAGTGCGCACAAATCCAGTGAGCTCACAGAATCCATCAGAGCAGTACACGATGGGAAAGCCTTTGGACACTTGTGCATTGGCCAGGATGAAGTTGCTGTCTGTTCCAAACACACAAGCATCACATCAAGTAAAAATGTTAGTCTGCTAATGCTGTGGGTTATGGTCTCTGTTATTGCTTATTAAATTTGAACCAGATGCCCGCGCAATATTTTACTGTGATATTTTACCAGAAGTCATTTTGGCAGAGTTCATAATTTCCTGTGTGATTTTATAAAGGGGAACAAATCAGGCTCAAAATGAACTGTTATGCTTGCTCATCTTCAGGGTGTAAATGTTCAAGTTCTTTTACAAAGAAGGGGGCTTAAGGCATCCTTTCTCACCTCTGTTCCACAAAAGAAAGTCATACGGGTGGAACAACACCACAGAGAGCGATGACATAATTGATGGCACATTTATTTCAAGTCTCAATTCACTTTCAGCATGTTGTCAGTTCTGAAACTGTTACAGCAAACCAATTTTTTTTCTTTTAATACTTTGACATTTCTGGACAATTGTTTGTAGTTATTACTTTACAACATTAATTATGATCATCATGGGATCCCAAGCATGTTCAAACGATTTTGATTAGATGACCTACAATAACGCTTCATGTGCAAACTGTTGTTTTGCTGCAATTTCAACACATGACCGATTTCCTGCCTCGCAAATCTTTTGGTATTCAAAATTGTTGTATAGTTTGGACAATTAATTGTGTCAAAATTGATTAATAGCGTCTACACAACATAAATGAATACAACAACGTTGTCATGTAAGTGTGTCTAGAAAGATAGCTCTGAGACTAAATCTCTAGAATGTGCTTGAAGCGTTATTAAATGCTGCCATTTATTAAAATCGTTTGCACGGTGAAAAGACAGACATTAAGTGCTGAACCTCGTTCTGCTCACATAAGCAAAAGTTAAGTTATGCTCGTATTTATAACACTACGTGTGTTGGGAGGGGGTCAGACCTAGAAAGATATGAGAAGTTGATGAATGTGGTGAGAACAAGAGAGAGAGAAAGTAACAACAAAACAAATCACACTGTATTGGCAGAGGAAAGATGCTTAGAGAGAGAGAGAGAGAGAGAGAGACAGACAGAGAGAGGAGGCAAATAAAGATATATAAGGTATATTGTACATTGTCTCAAATGTTTCTCCCAAAATTGGCAAGAAATAAAGACAAAAAAAACTTTTATTGACATGAAGTAAGAGTAAACAGTATACTGCCATAACCTTAATGCGTATTACATAGTTGTATCAAATTATTTGTTTTATGAGAAATGTTTTGAATGACTTTTGATTGTATTCTTTGCTGTCTGTGCAAATCTGAGCCAGTCTGACATCCCATTTAAAACTTTATAGAAGCCCCATTCGACATTACTGGGGTTTCCCAAGAGAACAAAATGTAAGCAAAAAGCAAAAGTATTTATATCATTGCTGTCTTAAAGAAACAATTGCCATTTTATCTTTTCACTCCCAAGTCTAGACAAGACAACAGCCTAAAAGATCCCCTTATTCAATCCAGCATCCTATGAAACTGTAGTTGAACAAGCTTAATTTGTCATCACGCAAAAAACAGCCCATCCTCTCATTAAACACATTCTCATGTGCGCTTTTACAGATATCATAGAGCGCACAGGCAAATAAATATCCTCATTTACATCTCAGACCTCATGTGGTTTACACTGTCAGTTTATGTTTAATTGGACAGATTGAGAATCCATGCGGTAAAGACACTGCTGAGGGTGCGTGTATGTGTGTGTGTTTATATATAAATGCGTGTTTGCATTTATGAAACAGGCAGATGAGGGCAGGATAAAAAAAGGGGATTGTCCAAATTTTTCTTCTGCCCTAGATTGTTGTATAAAATACTCTCACACACCTTTAAATGTCCCCCTCTTGTGAGCGTATGTCCCAAACAGGAACACCTGAGAGCTATTTAAAGAGCCAGCATGATTAGTGAGGAGAGGAGAAGTGGTTGAGGGGAAAAGAGGTTTGGGGGAGGGACTGATCTTGGGAACCTTCTATTTTAATGCCGTCTTGCATTCACAGCCTCTTTGTGTATGAAATGGGTAGAAGGGAGTTGGGTGTTAAGGGAGAAAGAGACTGACCGAAACACTAGATCATTTTGTGGGTTCTATCTTCCAGTGTGCATGTTAGTACAATTAAACTCATTATTTGGACTAAGAAAATTGTTAAAGCTGTGTATTGCTTCTCATAAAAGCACTATAAAGTACATACTTCATTCAGTAAGCAGTACACTAGTCCCCATTCCAAACATAGCATCACATCCTTTAAACTCCGACACACCCTGTGAGGTTTAGAGCCCATTATTATGTATGTTTTTAGTGTGTCCTTGAGGCCTGAGGGCTTGCCTGCCCTCCGAAATCCTATTTCCTTGAAAGCAAGTAATGCACAATATAACAAGTCAAATGCCTTTCGAGAACAGATAGAAGCACCAGAGGGAAAACTACCAAACAAGTGTGTGCTCATATAATCGCCCCAATGTCAGTAAAATGACTGTTGTAAATACTCAAAGTTAATGAGCTCTGCTGGCATTATGGAATTGACAAGAATCTGTAAATAGTGCTTAAATTGTTTAACTGTCTGTTTCATGTTTTCACAATGAGTAAGCAACCAATTTAGTTTCTATAGAAAGAATCTGAGATCACACTATACAGTCACGTTGTTTACTGAAAGGGATTGGTTGCATTTCTTCTTTGAAACACAAAGGCAGAAAGTGACAGCCCCAATCACTTTCATTTTATGCAAAAAAAATCTAGAAAGTTCAGTTTAGATATTCAGAGTTAAAAACAACATGAGCATAATGTATGATGCCATTTTAATTTATTGTAATAAAGTCTTTAACAAGTTTTTTACAAGTAATTTTGTAGTTTAGTAGTTCACCTACCGTACATACAGTATTCACTCCAAGCCGTAATATTTTGTCTACTGTTCATTTCTACATTTTAAAATCAACACAATCTGTCCTTAACTGCACACATCTCTGTGTTTAGTTATGGACAGCACACTTTTTACTCAATTTACTCAACACAAAAAGACACATAATGTGTTATTGTTAGCACATCATTTAAAATACATAATGTTGTATAACATGAACATTAAGCGATGCATTATAAACGTATACTGTATATATAAAAAAATGTATACAGGTTTTTTATAAATTAAAAGTAAAGATTACACCCTAAAAACGATTTGTTCCATTCCTTGATTCTGATTGGTCTGTGCTTTATTCACAATTGTAACAATTCTGTGTATCACTACGCATCCCTAACAACCACCCTTAGCAATGTAAACGAAACATTCTGTTAGTTCTCTGGATCTGTTCCACATTGGTGGAATGATCTACCTGCTGCTACAAGATCAGCAGACTCGGTTGCCATCTTTAAAAAACGCATCTCTTCCGTCAACACGTCGCTGATTGATTTATCCTAATTCTCTTCCCTTTCCTTCTTCTTTAAAAAAAAAAAGAAATCTTACTAACCTCACTATTCTAAGCTTTGTATACTGTGCTAGGCTTTAATGGACTAGTTTGATGCACTTATGTATTTTGTTGCCTATGTTGTTACAAATGCTTCCAATGTTTCCTCATCTGTAAGTCGCTTTGGATAAAAGTGTCTGCAAAATGACTAAATGTAATTGTAGTGTTTACAGTTGACCGGGGACTATATTTCCAGTGGAAGGAAGGCTTTAAGTCATTTTATTTAATGAGAGTTGACTTTATACATATTTGTTTGGCTTATTATCTGTATTATGTGGTAACAGTTTTATAAAAAAAATAAGGAACCTGAGGCTAGTGCTTTATCGTGCCTAACAACGTCTTTCAGCTGTCATTTGTTCACAATACAGCACAGCCTCTCGTACCTAATTGCTTATAAAGAACTTTACTGGCACATGTAACAGAATTTCAAATCAGCACATTGTGTGTAACAAGCTAAATTTTTTATCTTGCCAACCTGTTTTGGAAGCTTAATTGGTTTTGTCATTGCCTCTACAAGGTGCCTCAGATTTAGTTTCAGATCATGTTTCATGGAAGAGCACCCAAACTATTCCTAGAATGTTAATAAGATAAAGGAAGACGGAAAGGTCTAGACTGACACGATTCTAGAATACTATTCTTGAAATCTCATGGAACATCGAGTGAGAGTTCCATTTGTATTCTGCTGTGACCCATGACGATAAACCTCTCAAACAACAGAGAGTTCCCTCGTGCCTGATGTTACCATCTCTAATGTGGACGTGTATTATGCAACTAAAACATTTTGGAACATCTCTTTCTATCTAAAGTTGATCTGAGCCGTAACGCCCCATTCCATGCTCTCCAAATTTTTTCTGTCTCTTTATCTTCCAGTTTGGTCTCTTTATCCCTTTCATCTCTTTTGTTTTCCGACTTCGAGTGTCTCTTTTTTTCTTCCTAGTGATGACTGATGAATTCGGTCTCAGCTCTGCGTGAAGTGCACTGAACAACAGAATAACAATATACCGGCAAGTTCTGAAACAAATATTTTGTTCTGCCAATTTCACTGTTTACAGTGCCTGAAATCAAACCATAATCGTTCAAATCTATAGATCTGTTCACAACTTGAAGAGATACCACAGAAGACAGCAATTTTCTCATTTTGGGCCTGATACACGCTGAGTTCACTGGCAGTGTGATTACGCGTCACACGCAAGAGTGAACAGCCTGAAATATCTCCATTACCTGACTTGGTTGTCTAACCCTACGCTTGAAATTTTTCCAACGGAAGCAACTACTTAAAGTGTTCTTTTAAAAGGGCTCATCCAAAATTACTCTAAATAACTCCTTCACGGTTAACCAAAGAGTTTTTAACACACAATCGCGAAAGCACACAAGCACAAAGATACACACACACTTCTTTACTGTAATTACCCACCATATGCTGTCCTGACAGTTACCTGGATGAAAAGAGCATTT
The DNA here is from genome assembly GCF_947034865.1 of Barbatula barbatula. Classification (NCBI taxonomy): domain Eukaryota; kingdom Metazoa; phylum Chordata; class Actinopteri; order Cypriniformes; family Nemacheilidae; genus Barbatula; species Barbatula barbatula. The sequence continues at coordinate 5,792,412 of NC_136784.1, forward strand.
TGACGTCTTTCGTCTTGATGGAATATTAAAGCATAAAGTGAGCACAATCATTAGGATGCAGCAGATGAGAATTTCTCCAATTTAATACATGTGTAACTTTCTCTGACAATAACAAGTCAGGAGGCTTTCTTATGTAACTGCGCTGTTGCACAGAATTATAAAATAAAGGGTTTAATTGTTGGTGATTGCTAAGATGGTTGTACTATTGCTTATCCTAGGGCTTAGTTATGTTTCAAACCTTCACTATTTATGCTTGAATGATACCTCAAAGCACGTGGGCTTGTTTAGCAGATGTGCTGTTCCTTTCCTAAGCATCAGATGTATGATTTTCACCTGTTATATAGGGGAAAACACTATAGACTTGCTGGAGACTCCCTAAATAATTACGGAAACTTGGAGATCATTTTGACATAGAATAGTAGTAATGACCAAACCACACAGAACAACCTAACAGCCACCCACAACATCATAACAACCATAGCAGTGCCCTAACATTGTTGCAGGGTTTCCTGAATAGCCAAGCATATCAAAAATTATTTGGTTTGCACAGCACCGAGACTGCAGAATCAAGATTTGCAAGAGCATTTCAGCACTCGCCTGGTTGTGTACATCGATGTAACAAACCACTGACAAAAAACAGCAAAAACTATCTGTTGAACTTGATGCTCTTCAAATGTATCATTTTTGGCGAGCCACCAATCATGATGCCTAATGGGTTATTCTCTATTATCTCACCCTGTGTCATTGTCACTTTCCTTTCAATCATGCAGGCGCTATTTCCAGTCATTCCTGTGCTATTCTCAGGCATGTTACCTGCGGCAGCTCAATGTGTGACAGTCGTTCTACAGGTAATCTCCCCTGAAGGACAAACAATAGTCACACGGGTATACACCATGGTAATATATATACCCAGCAGCCCAAACGACATTATGTTCTTTGTGGAAGATGCATGTGGTGAGAGCTTTCTTCTAGTGCTAAAATAAAACTGTCTCGAACCTCATTTCTCAAACCTTTAACCTGAAGGGGTTACTTTAAAGACACCTTACCTACAAAAACAACTGATTGTTGGATTTTTTGTTCTATAGGACAACAACACACAGACAGTTCAAAAAAGCCTCCAAGCTCCACACAAAGCTCATTTGCTTTGGGGCTCTATGTCTGAAATCAACTTTTATCACAGGAAACTATAAAACAGAAAGACAGGGTTTAGCCTTAAGATAAAATACTGTCTGACTGTTTTGGTGGACCAATTATATTTGATTGATGCTAGTTGTTACCCAGGGCCACGCAAGGGATTTTATAACGATGTTAAGCATGTCCTGCAAATAATTTCTTCTATTGGAACTTTCAAATTAACATATTGTTACCACTTATATGAAAAATACTGCAAACATTTGTAGATACAAAGGATGTACTATATGAACCATTCATGCCCTGACTGATAGTGCTCGAGAGCGCTGTCCATGGTGCTGAGCGAGTCAAGTTGTTATTATTAGACTGATGCTGCCTACTCCGTAAAGGCGGTACTTTAAAATAATATATATTTTTAATAGTTTCTAAGAAATAACAATGGATCACATTTCATTTTTCTATGATTTTGAATGATTAAAGGGACAACACCAAACATTCCTTCCACCTTAAGTTGTTTCGACTGTAAACTTAAATCACTTCAAAAATGTATATTGTCAACAATAAACACTCTGTGCTGCTTAGGTAAATAAAGTATTAAAACACCAAAGTTTGTTTACACATACAACCAATGTAACCACGATAAGTTACTCACGTGTGCCGTCAAAACGCGTCGCTATAGTATCCAAAAATGTGTTCTGTGGCGCGAGCAATCCCTTCATAACAGGCATTTTCCCGCCCTGATATCGAATTCCCCATCAAAGTGACGCGGCGTTATCGGAGACAAAGGTAGAGACAGTTTTAAGCACTCCGGTGAAACTGAGCTTTACAGACTCGGAGCATACTGTTCCCTCTCAGGCGCGAGCAAGCTGGTTGGGATGCGCGTGCCCGTGTTACTGGGAGGGACGCCTGCAGGTGCGTGTCAGGTACATAGCGCGCAACCTACTGTAGGAAGACTGTACAGATTGAATCAGCTGTAGAGTGCCACATCGTTCAGTAGATAAGATCACGTGTGCTGTTAAGATAATGCACTATAAGAACAAGCCACAATTAAAGACTTTAAAGACAAAAAACTGCGCCTGAAACTTGGGTAAATAATTAGGCTGCTCAAAATCATTAAAGAGTGCATCTACCCGTGCCACCTTCGTTATGCATTGCTAAAATAAAGGTATTTAATCATTTTCAGAGTATGGCCCAGTTCAGTCAGGTTTTAGCACTGTGTGTGTGCGTGTGTGTGTGCGTGCGTGTGTGAGAGAGAGAGACTCGTGTGTAGTGGGCATAACAGACGAAATTTGAAGTTTTAAGATTAGGAATAAGACCTCTAGAAGGTATATTGAAACTGTCACGACGACTAATGAAGAATACAAGAAATAAACGTTATGCACAAAATTAACAAATCTCATTCATTTGTCACCCATTTGAATTAAGGAGAGGATTCCATAGTTTCCGTGTTGACGCACTTGTTATGTAAATGTTAAAGTACAGTGCTAAATAAAAGAAAGTTCATTAAAAAGAAGATATCAATCTCTCACATGAAATCTCCATTGTCGTACTGTGGCGGCGCATGTGCAATAGTATCAGTCTAGCAGGCTATGCCGCCCTCTCGTGTTCATCTTTTTACATGATTTTATATTTTCCTGCTAATTCAGCTTTTGGTCAATTCTCAAGTGAATTGAGAATGGTTTTGAATGAAAAGCTCGTTTTGCCGCAATGTGCCCTAGAAAACACACTTAGAACATAAAACGTAATAAAATAGGAATTCATATTAATAATAATGAAGAATTAGCGTCACAAGCACACTAAAATTAAACTAAATAATATGTTGACATAAAATTTATATTTCATGCCAGAAAGGCGTAAATTGCCATTTAGTGAGAACACAGTCATAACTGAAACAATTATTGCCATGATACATTTAACATGTTTGAAAATGTAGCATATTTACATCTGAACACAGTTATGTGACAGGAAATGTGTTTTTCAGTGTGGGTTAGTTAATACGCAATGTAATTAAAGACACAAATGGAGCTCGTTATGATGGAACCGGATGATGGCCACATGTGGTGACTGCCATGTGCTCAGGTGCAAACAAACATTAATCACTGAGAAAACATGAAACAAAAGATGAGGCTGCTAACATTTTCTCAAAACATACAATCTGTAACTGAACCCATGAATCTATCTCTCATTAAATGCCCACTCCTCATAACTTATGGGGCCACGCTACTCAGATCAAAATACAAGAACAATGACATGTGCATAAAACAGCAAGTTATGTGTCGAGGGCAAGCATGAACATGAGAACTGATGAGTGTTTAACTGAACTGTTGAATAACGATTATCAAGCCCCTATGAATCAACACTAATGCCGGGCTACATAACAGTCTAATGTTTTAATTACATTTATACGATGACGTCACTCCCGGATAGTGAAGCACAACAGTTACACTTAAATTGTACATTTAATTTTACATTTGAAAATACATCATTTTATTCGTTAAAACATGACTATTGAAATGCACCAATAGTGCTTCATACTGTAACTGCACTTACAGGCAATCATTAAAGCATTTTAATAGCATTTTAGAAGACGAGCAGCCTATATGCGAATTATGCAGCTGTAATTACAGATCCGCTCTGACAGGAGGCATTTCCGCTGACGGCTGATTGGTTCACATTACGGTGACATCACGTGAAAGGGGCCGCCCAGAGGTTTAATAACGTGTCTGTGTGCGCTGCGAGCAGCAGCTTTTCTCTCTGTTTTCCTATTTTCTTGACTTTCTTGGTTTTTCCGTTAGCAAGGGAGCCGTCTGAACATTTATGTACGAACTAAAACGTTTTTGGCCACCGGAGAGTCGCGTTCATTGCGGAGCGAGCGTTTATGAGCGATCCCGGGACGCGCGCTCGATCTACTGGCATGTTCGGGAGCCTGTCTGGAGGAATAAACCCAACGGCACCGCAGTGAGTGATTGATTGTGATCGTTCGGTGGCGATTGAAGAAAGGCCAGATTATTTTGACGATGGAACGAATAAGGGACAGGTTAGGCATAGATGCAGCACCTGTGGCAGTGAGAAACTGATAAATAAAAATGTCTTTAACCCTCGCTTTTTATGTTTGGGGTATGTAGGAGAAATTATATATTGTCGTATTTAATATGTTCGTATATTTCTGGCAAACGTGACTGTTTGGTTATTGCTTCTCTGTGATAAAAACATCATGTTTAAAAAATATGAATAAAAACAAATGGCAGATGTACTTCGAACACATGATATGTGCATACATCATTTAGGCATGTGCAAATTCATTGTATTCATGCATGAATTATGCATATCCAGGGTTTTTGAGTCTCTAAAAATATAGAGCGTCCTTCATATAGGAGAGCTGTAGCAAGCTGAAAATTCCATATTAAAAAACCCTGCAGCATCTTTTTTATAGTGGTGCTTGCAACGGGAAGCATCACTATTGTTATGCATACTTATTATTCTTCTATTATTGTCGCTGTTCATATTGTTTAGCTGGTGAACTGCTTTTAAACCAGGGGTTCTCATCCTTTTTGACTCCAGGGCCCCCCACTGTATTCAACAATATTCAAAGGCACCCCACAAAAACTCAACATTTCTACCCAATAAAATGAAAAGTGCTTATTCAATAAAAAATGGAAATAATAAGACAAATCTTGGTTTTTAATTCGTTTTGAAATGTATTGCAATGCTTTGATTATTAGTCATCCTGAGGTCCACTTGAAAGTCAGCAAGGGCAACAGTTGTGGAGAACCACAAACAACAACCTTTGTACTAAAGAGCCAGATCTATTCAACCTTGACTAAATAGTAGCAAAAGCTTTTTAAATGTAAATGCACTTAACGTTTCTACTAATCTTGCTTCCCTGTCTCTTTAATTATCTCTTTTGCTGTAGCTTGTGATAGCTGAGCATCAAAATGATGGAGCATTTAGCCACCACGAGTAACAACCAAGCACCAGTTCTCTGTGAACCCTCTTCTTATCCTCCTTGTAAAATTGCCCGTATGGAGAATGCTAAAGATTTACCTGTAGCTGGTGTCGCACCTGCAAGCCTGGCCTCCAAACAAACATCACCGCACACCGTCAGACCCAAAGGTATCTACAGGAATACTCACACAAAACAAAGACATTTATAGTTTGAGACAAACAGACACTCGTTCATTATTCCTTTCAAACAGGCAATCTGCTACCTGTGTTCTGTATGGTGGAACATGGTGATGCCCCTCCCTCAGAGAGGAAGCGATCAGAGCACACAGAATTTGTGCTGTTGAGGAGAGACCTGCTGTTCAGCCAGATTACAGAAGCCGCATTACAAGAGCTGGGGTACACGCACACTGCAGCTGCGCTGGCTACAGGTACACATGTGCCCGCACACAAACTCAATGGGTCATCAACATGTGAGTGTTTGACACATATATCAACTTACTGCTAATAAACATGTTTTTTGATAATATAAAGTTATTTGGGTGTTTAGACTTAAAACAATTCAATGGACATTTATAATTGTTGATGACCCTAGATATAAACACATACATTGAATATCCATTATAAAGCATGTCATTTTTATACATGTCTGCATTAGGCCAGATTCAAGTTGGTCATTGGAACCCTGTTCCCCTGTCCACTGTGACAGACACCTCAGACGCAACAGTAGGAGACATGCTTGAAGACCTTTACCATGTTATCACCTTAAGAATAAAGCTGAACAGGTACAACATGCATGTACACACACACACCTATTTGAAGTTTAACATTCAACTTTCAAGCCGTTCTTTCAAAATGCAGTCTACAAAATGTTTGTCATTGTCTCATGGCACAAACAATAAGACTCATTGCAACGATCAAATGTCTATCTAGCGTTTACACAAGAATCCAGTCCGTGTGAACAGCCACTTACATGATTTATCAGAATGATGAACTACTCTCTGATCTTTAAAGCTGCTTTATTTTTCCTGATTTAGGATTAACAATTATTTTTACTAATGATTTTAGCATTAATAATGATTGTGCTATTATTAAAGTCATTATAGTTATTAAAGCTTTGAGCAAATATACTTGATATAGCTTGTTGTTATATAATAATAATCATTTTGGATTACGGTCCCACACAGTGTAATTTACTTGAAGTTATTTATTAATGATTGCGGTAAACTGTGTTTCTTACTGACTCTGTCTCTCTTTTTCTCAGTGTTTCTAAATTAGAGGACTTGCCGGCTGAGCAGTGGACTCATGCTACTGTCAGAAATGCCCTCAAGGAGCTACTGAAAGAGATGAATCAGAGCTCATTGGCTAAAGAGTGTCCATTATCACAGGTAAACAAAACACAATCTCAAACGCACTCTTAACAGATGCTGTTAAGTATATTCACAATACACAATCTGAAAACAATCCAGTTGTTTCAATCCAATCCAAAAGCAAAAGCAATAACAAGGATCTCACTTAAGGGCACAGTGGTTATAGAGAAGCGCTGTGATCATTGAAGAATGATCACCCCTAGATTTAAGAACAAGCTATTAAATCAGTTTAGCAAGGAGATATAAAAATATTAAACACATCCTTACACTTTGGACACTTTGGTTTTCAGACGCACATAAATATTGAATATCTAATAGTGAAATCCTGGGCTCTGTCGCATGAATCTCATCTTTTCTGTAATGTGTATTTTTAAGAGCATGATTTCATCAGTGGTAAATGGCACATACTATGCTAGCATCTCTGCTGCGAGATGTCAGGAGTTTGGCCAGTGGTATAAACACTACAAGAGGACCAAATCTATGATGGGTGAGTAACAATACACTGCTTTCCGGTTTCTTAAACAGAAAAATAATAAAGTATCACGTAGTGTATATAATACAGACCTAGCTTTCCAAGCCTGTTTTTGTTTTAAAAGCATTCAAACTTAACATATTAAGGCCTGGTTTCACAGACAAGGCTTAACTTAAGCCAGGACTAAGCCTTAGTTAAATTAGCATATTTCTTAAAATGCCTTAGGTAAAATCATTACTGGTGTGCATCTTGAGACAAAACAATGGCAGAGATACATTACATATTTTACGATACGTCAGGGCAAGTTATTTTCAGTTAAGACTACTCAAACTTTCATTTTAGCCTGGGACTAGTCTTAAACCTTGTCTGTGAAACCAGGTAATAACATGACAAGACCTTAGTTTGATCATATCAACACTGACTGAACTATTGAAAAACAAAAATCAAGATTCTTATTTTCTTTCAGGTGAGATGGACAGGCGTTGCAACCAACTCTCATCCTGTAGCAAACCCACTACCTTCCATCAAACAATGGAAAGTACTGGGGCGGAGCCACGTGGCTTTGTACAGATGCAAGCTGGAATGCCTGGTTTAGTGATGGCTCAGCTCCTCTCACAGCAGCACGCCATGTCTCAACTCCTCGCACACGCTCACACACAACCACCTCAACCTGCACCCCTAAGGACTCCACCCAAATGCAATGTGTCCCCGCCCACAGTAACTCAATCTCCCTCTCCTGTCACTGATGTGACACCCGAAATCTACCACTGGGTGCGCGAGGAGCTGAAGAGGGCAGGGGTTTCTCAAGCAGTGTTTGCACGGGTGGCCATCAATAGGACTCAGGTAGTTTCGTTTTTTGCAACAAAATGGCTGAATGTTCCAGCTTTACAATAAACAATCATGTAACATGTATTTGTCTGTGTTAGGGCTTACTTTCAGAGATTTTGCGCAAAGAGGAGGACCCACGGTGTGCATCTCAGTCTCTTTTGGTGAACCTCAGGGCCATGCAAATCTTCCTGCAGCTGCCACAGAGCCAGAGAGACTCCATCTATTTAGAAGAAAGAGAACGTAACATCAGTAGCTACAACACCACTTCCCCTCTGCCGATCCAGGTTCACTCTCATTCTAATTCAAACGCCATTTTTTGGCGTGTCATTTCTTGGAGGATAATATACATAACTATGACTAGAGAAGAGTATAAAGAAGCATTATTATAGCATTATGTTTTTATTACCTTAGAATGAGCTATTTCTATCTACATATACCACAGGTCCACTTGCATGGAATTCGCCATGTTGTTTCTATAGTAGCCCTAAATGGACAAACTGTAAATATGTTATCTCTTTCGGAAAAGAAGCTAAACCTTGACAACATATTAGTTCTGTGTCAGCCACCGTAGTGCTTCGGAAGGGAGGGGGAGAGGTGGAGTGAGCCATTGTTTGCAAGTCGCAACCTCACCGCTAGATGCCGCTAAATTCCATACACTGGACCTTTACTGCGTGCATACTTTATTTATTTAATAATTAGAAATCTTGTCTTCCTACAGGCTAAACTTTCACCTGTCGCCAAGGAGATTGTAGTGAAGGTGGAATGTGATGATTTTGGGATACACTCTGGGATCTATGACGAAATACAGCAAGAAATGAGACGAGCAAAAGTGTCACAGGCTTTGTTCGCTAAAGTCTCCGCAGCCAAAAGCCAGGTGCGTGTGTGTTAATGGACAAAAAACGTATATCTGAACGAAACTGACGGAAGATGGAGTAAATATGTTTGCGTGTCTGTTAGGGCTGGCTGTGTGAACTGCTACGCTGGAAAGAGGAGCCATCCCCGCAGAACCGTACACTGTGGGAAAATCTCACTTTGATACGTCAGTTCCTACACCTCAGCCAATCAGAACGGGATGCTATTTACGACCAAGAGAGCAATACCGGGCAGACACTCTTTCCAGAAAAATACACAAGACCGCTAACTGAACCATTGCAGGTGAGAGTTTGCATGCACATACATACACATCCCTACAGTGTAATACCTTTCTAACAAAAACCTTGAAATCTGTTTATTTTCCCAAGGTGATACCACAGCATTTGACACCTCTAAAGCAGCATCAACAACTGCATCAGATTTTACCGCAGCATCACAAACCCTTCGCACAGCACCAACTCATTGGAAGTTACAGCGACACGACTCACATGGGTCCAAGTCTTGGAGGCAGGCCTTTACCACCAGAAGCCCATGCAACCCTGCATAGCTTCATTCAGGAAGTTGGACTACATCCAGATCAAGAGGCAATTCATACACTATCTGCTCAACTGGGTGTAGCCAAGGAGACAGTCCTCTGCTTTTTCCATGGTCACAACTGGCCCAGTGAAAAAAATAATGACCAGATAACAGAAGGAAACGAGAACGATATTATAGAGGATGATTACATGGAGGCAGAGGATGATGGAGATTGCAGGGAAACAAAGACAAATAATCGGAGGACAGATGAGAAAGAGAATACAGAGACGGAAGACATTGGTGTGGTGGAGCAGAACGCATCAACACAAACTCGTTTTACTATTACCATTAAAGAGGAGGGGCTCCCATGTAAGAAGGAGCTTGATGAAAGCCCTGCCCACTGCCAGTTTATAAACTCCTAAAAATATATGATAAACAAATACGCAGCAGTTGAGCCTGCGTAGTATGACAATGGCATAAATGTATAATTCTGCACAAAAATGTATTCTTACACTAACGGATTTAAGAATTTGGATGATGGAAAAGCCACAGAAAGCACACACATGACTGTTCTTCTTTGAAAACATTATATTAATTTGGGGAATTTGCTATTCTAGAGAGCTTTGTCTTTTCTTTTTATGTTAAAACACTCAGTATTAAAACTGAATCTTGTTAATCTATGTTAACAGTAGCATATTCAACTAAGCAGTATTGACTTTTACAGAAGCTGTTGCCAGTGACCCTGAAACAGTGATGCTTTATGTATGTTTAGAACAAAACAGGACATTACTACAACTCTCTCTCTACCGACAGAACATTGATTTACAATAAAGCTGTATTGTCGGGGATATTTTGAGTTATTTGACTTAAAAACCAGAATGAATTCAACCATATGTAGAAATTGTGTTGCAAAAAATATTTAATTTATTTTGTTTAGGACTGCTGTGATGATAAGACATTATTAGCCTAATCACATGACAACGCTGTTGCCCAAAGCCACCATCTCAAATTAAGTTACATTCATTAGGTGGTGGTCATTATTGAGATTAACCATTTTAATAGGAAAGAAGAGCTATTTCAGTACCAACGTGGTTGCTGAGGATATGGATATAAAGGATAGCTGTTCATCAATATAATAACTACACTAATGGCTAAAAACCTTTTAAAAACTTGGCCATCCGGGATTATTATATAAAGCCACTTACAAAATAGTGCCATGGTGTTTATTAATATGTGGTGTTTGAGCTAAACATATGTTTGTATTAAAATAATCTCTGCTAGCATTCAGTTCTGTCAAACATCAATACAGGAATTCAATGACACCGTCAATAATGACTATTTCGTGGTCATTCCACAGCACATCATTATATTTTAGAGCTATAATAGCACATCCATCACTGCCGCTCAAGTAATAAACACGTTTTTTTGTGTGTTTTATCGCATTTAAACACTAAACCTCATCACCCGCAGCGACGCTTCAAGTCTCGCGCTGGCTGGCAATTCAGAGTCACGTGTTTGATCAGCTGTTGTGCGGCACTTCCGCCTGGACTCGCGCGAGCGTGTTTACATGCAGACTGCAGGGACAGTATGGTCAGACCCGCGTGAAGCTTTGCAGGTAAAATATATATGTCCCTTTATCCCTGAAACTGCGATATGCGATTGTCGACGTGCCCGTCAAACCTGAATGCAGAGATGTCAAGTGTGTGAAATGTTGTGCAATGTTATCGGAAGCGTTGAGCTTGCCTAGCCCGTAAGGCCTTTGCTGTCCATCAATAAGCCTTTATTGAATACTTTCTGTTATATTTACTTATAAAGAGCACAGCTATGTGTCGGGAAGTTGCATTCAAAATAATTATAATAAGTGATTGTAACGTTTACTTTGAAATTCGTCGTAGATTCAATGGTAATGAGTTTCAGTTTCTGATTGATAACTTGAATGCCTGTATGATGTACTATTACCTTTGTGTTTATTTATTTATTGGAGCTTGGCATGTGTCCATCATTTTGATGAAATATTCCAGTTCTCTTTTGGGGAAGTGTCAATACAGTAGTCATTTCCCTATACTCTGTGTTAATGTTTTAAAACAACATTGTTCACTTTAAACTAAAAGCAGGCAGGCTTAGAGATGAAATGTGCAAATATGAATATTGTGACGTGGTTTAGAAAAATATAGTATCGTTATGTGATATATTATCTCTAATCCTTTAATGATTTTGGTAACGTTTTCTAAGCAACATTATGGTCTGCTTGTGAAGAAGAACAGCATTTTTGTAGAAATATATGATTTGGGTGTGGACCTGAGCGCACAAAGGATAAAGAACATAGCTTGATCTACCATCACAAGACCAGGCACCAGCACACATTCATACTCGCGCACACAGGCATGGACTCTAATTTATGCTCAAGAAAAATGGTATTGTATTGAGTTTAAGAGATCTGTCTTGTGTCCATGCAGTTGTATTTAAGACCTACATAAATGAAAGCAACTTTGGTTTTTTTACAGAAAGATCTCATCTGGCGTGATGGACATATTGTGTTAATATTTAAATGTTTTCAGTAGTGAAAATGGCTGAAGAGGAGGATGTGTGTTTGCATGTATCTAACAGAACATCTTTTACTGTATTTTCAGACATGTGCACTTGTTTTAGTTTTTTTTCTTCTTGTATATTGTAAGGCAATTTGCTGCTGTAATGAGCTGTGTTTACATAACGTGGATAGAATAGGATGGATCTGATAGAATTTCAGGGAGTCATGTGATTGGTGCAGAAGTCCTGATCTCTAATTGGCTGATGAAGTGTAGTCATGTGAGTGTGTTTAAACAGGTTTAGGCCTGGCTTGCTTCTGTAAGTCTTTTCCAATGCTGCACCCACAAACGCTTCAATGTAATGTAGTTTCTCTGTTGCGTTCTGTCTTATGAAACTACTCGTGTGTCTATTAGAAGATTGCCCGGCCCTTATCGCAATTTACAAAACTTGCATGTTGTAGAACAACGCTTCTTGTTGTTCACTTGTTGTTGATCTTATTACATTTTGTTTACTAATAACTTTGTCGTTTAATGTTTTTCCCACGTTTTTGCAGTTTTGAAATTTTTTTCAGGAAGCTGTGTTGCCTTTTTTAACTTTGGTGCAGGTTTCTGTTTCAAAGGTTTTCACAGTTCCTCATTTATTTAGGTGTTCATCCTGTATGCTTTAATTGAAAGGGTAAATGTTACGTTAATATCTTTGTATCGTGTGAAAAAAATGTTATGATCAATGGCAGAATTTAAACATAATGTCCACAGTTACACTTTATCTTATGAGCAAGAGGGTTGTTATTTTAAATATCAGTGTTCTTAAAACATACATGGCAACCCTACTTAACATTGGCCCTTCTTGACCTTTGAGTGTGTCTACCTTAGAATGACCTTTTACAACTTAAAATATTATTCTTGTAAATTGGTATGTCCTGCATATGCACTATTGCAATTTTGATGCGGCGGCAAATATTTAATGCTTGCTGTGCCAGTAAAATCAAATATGCATGTTTTTAATTTTAGGAGTGATTTAATCGGTGTTACTTTTAGCAACATACACACAATTCAGTAGTAAAAACATATGAAGCAATAGTTCAAGTAGTTCATGTATACCACATATTTATATTCAGTACACACATAAGTCTCACTTCTTTTCTAGCAAATTCTAGAGAGACATTAATGTTGTTCCTGTATTTACTTGCTTTGCTTAATCTCTCAATTTACACTAATAGCTTCGGACTCGGTTCCTTTGTTTCTCTGAAGGGGACAACGCAGGTCAAGCATAATTATATTGTTATTTTAAGCATATTTAATTATTATTCATATGTCTGACTTAGTTATTCATAGCTGTCCCTGAGGAATTATAGTAATTTCTTTCACTGTAATTGACTGTAAATGAGACTATCCCTACGTGTAATACGTGGTAATAAAACACATTTAACATTTCATTCCATTTTCCATTTCCAGACACTTTAGTGATTGGACTGGTTCCCACTTCTAGTTTATTTAGTTTGTTTGCTTTGTTGTGCCACCACACCACATGGGCAATCTCCAGGCATTATTTCTTAACAAATCTGCTAATAAACCACCGTCATATAAAATGCATGAGCCTCATGTGCTGTGTGTTGGCGTACTAAGATATTAGATCAGTGTTTATTAGTTTATCTGCATAATTCATAAAGGACGTTTGCTGGAGGTTATGAATGTCCACAACCGCATGCAGCCTGATTCAAAAGAACAGAATGGATTTAGGTTTGAAAATATAACATGAATGCAGACAAGACAGGCAGGGTTGCAGTTGGGGTATTTTGGGATTGAAATGGCTTAGAATCACCTCCAAACAGTGCTTGGCACTGCCATTGCATATACTCACAAGCTGTCAGTGCTGTGGAACAAGGGTCCCTTATATCAAACATCTCCAATGAGAACGCATTGTTTGGGTTAAAAGTCTGCATTTTATACATACAGAATGTACATAAACATGTAAAGTAAAATGTAAAATTGTTAATGGTTTGTAAATAAGTAATTTGAATCATGTTTTTAAATTCTTTTGTTAAAAATATTGTTATACCATCCTAATAATCATGAATCCAGTATCATGCTTAAAGTAAATTTTAAAATGTCCTAAAGATTACATTCCTTGCACTGTGTAATGTTGCCGTCTGTGAGTGTATCAGACTGCCACGTTGTAAAGCCGAAAGTGACAAATAACAAAGTAATTGGCTTCGGATTTGCGTCACTCCGTGTAATGCCCTACAAAAATGCGTCATCTCTGAGGAACTAGATTTGCAACACTGCATGCGATAGACCAATCACAGCAAAGTAGACCATCTGACCATCAGATCAGAGTAGACTGACAGAAAGGAGGGGATTTGATGATGAACTAATAATTTGAGAGTCAGTCAAGAAGTAAGGTAATAATAACTGACTATTATTAGAAAATTAAAGTGTGTAAAAGTGTTTTTACACAGCGTATGTACGTAAACTCGTTGTTGGACACTCCATTATCCAAAGTAGGACCTTAAAAATACAAATTATTTACCTTTTAATAATTATTGTAGCTCAAACAGAGTAGAAGATGGAGTTGCACCTGCAAGGTCATGGGTTCAATCCTGAGAAATGCATGAACTGATCAAATGTATTTGTTGAATGCAATAAAGGTCGATTTGGATGAAAGCGTCTGCCAAATGCATAAAAATATAATGCCGAGGTAATGGTCCATAATGCACCCGGCTGAGCTGATGGTAAATTCATGTCATAGCACCAGCCACCCACATGCTTTAATTAAATCTAAAGAACTGTGTTGCTGGCACGCTTCATTAAATGTAATGTTTCCTTTGTGAATGTAGAAACAATCTCCTAACTGGCCTCTTGCCTTATATATTGATACATACATTTCTGCTCCTGAATTAGCAAGTAAACTTCGATACTATTGTAAACCGATCTTAACTAAAATCGTATACAATGTGATGTTTAATCCAGACAAATGGAAAGCGTTCAGAACAGTGTGTTAACCAGATGCAATGTGACAAAGCGGCATGTGATAAGCTCTGTTCCGTGCAAGCTGAGTCTCTATCCTAACCAACCGTGACGAATGCTGCTGCACAAAACATGTCATGTCGCACCTGTTTGGGGCTAAACGTGCTTTCCCTACAAAAAATAAAGAGCAGAGAATTGAATTCTGGAAAGAACTGTTAGTGAACAGTTAACATCACCGTTTTCTCATAGGGATTTCTCTTAAAGGTACAGTTCGCACAAAAATTTAATTGTTGTCATCATTTACTCACCCTCTCAAGTTTTTTTGGAAGAATGCTTGTAAACACTTCTTGGCCACTATTGACAACCATAGTAGTATCTTTCTTTGTCATCATAACGAAGAAATGTATACAGATTTGGAACAACACGAGTGTGAGTTAATGACATTTTTGGTCATTTATAATAAATGGTAAGTGTTCCTTTAAGATGAATTGACAGGAGCTGTACAGCTGTGGAACAAAAATAATAGACCACTTCAAGTTTTTCAGAATTTACTATTTGTAGGTAGAATACATGTTTAAGTAAAAGTATGTTTTTAGTTAAAAAATGTTGTTTCATTCTCTGAACTAGCGACAACAAATTCCAAATGAATTTTATTTGCAGAAAATTGAAACATGACAATCCTGTCAAAATAGCAAAAAATATCTTGGAAACTGGGAAAAAAGCACATTATTGATGTTTTTATAGATAGAATAAGCTTGTGTTTTACTAATTTCATTCATTTAATTATTCATTTGTTGTCGTCTGATTTTTGTTGTCAGATTAATAGTTAGTGGACTGTGGTCTCCAGGCCTATGAGAGCTAACCGATTCTAACAGTGAGTATCAATATACTGTAGTTCTACCTCCAAAACCAAAACACGGATGTCATATTCTCATTCCCATGTTTAACAAAGAGCACTTTTCCACCATCGTGCCAAATCGTTCTAGTTGCTTAAGCTCTCAACTCCGTGCCGATCCATGCCAGCCGGCACATAAATGGTTTAATTTTCCACCGCAGGGCTGATAACACAATGTTTTAGAATGTAAACACAAAGGCGGCATGCGCTCCCTTGGTAACACAAGAGAACCGTTTGTAATCGTGCCGCGTCGAACCAGGCTCACGTAGAAACATTACTGTAATCGTTTCAGACTGTGCTTAGAGCGGTTCAGTGTGATGGTGGAAAAGCGCTCTTAAGTATGTGCGAGTTGAAATCCCTCGTGTATGTACTTCCTTCTCCTTTCTCAGGACATGCAGCACCCAAATTTCGAAACGCGACACCCGCTGCAGTCGGACGAGCAAGAGACGGGTTACGACCCCCTAGAGAACTACAACAAGAACAGAGATCGTAAGACACACAGTATATTTAACGTACTTGTGTAGGGCCTCATCCCACAATTCACTTTTTTATAGTAGTTTATATCTTAATTATCATTATTTTTATTGATTTTATGCATCTGTAAATTCATAATGTCTTTCTTTATGTAATTTCAGAAGAGTCGCAGGACTCTGCTGCTGAGTCTACGTTTCAGTCATACAGGTTACTCAATTGATCAATCTTTCCAACGTGCTTCATTTAATACATTTGCGCTTTTTTTAACCTGTTTTTTCTCTCATTTATTACAGTAAGGAGTGTGATGACCTGTTTCAGAATAGTAACTACCTGGCAAGGATCCGACAAGCAGGTATTAACGGATGGTTACGGAGCAGCCGGTTTCGCAGCGTGTGCTGGAAGGTAATGGGTTCCTGTCACAAACTCACACCATTGGTTGAGCCAGTAGTTCACATGTTAGACCACCCAAACAAACAGCAATGTTTAATATGTCACAGTGTTTGTCAATAGCTTACTAACCAGGATGGAAATTTTGAAACGCCAAGGAATGTACACACTTCCCTTTCTGAGAATGTATACAGTATGTAGGTTATAAGGCTTGGTTATGTGGATTTCAGCTTTATCTGGATGTACTACCAGAAGATAAGAGTCAATGGATCAGGCGAACCAAGGAGCTCAGAGCACAGTATGAGAAGATCAAGGAGACGGTATGTGTGTACGTATGTGTCCATTCTTTGGTGTTTATTTGGTGGGGTTTGAGACTCAGTCGTGACTGTTTGTCTACAGCACATTACAAACCCTCGCAAAGCTGCTGGACAACAGGACCTGGTGGTGAACAACCCACTGTCACAGGATGAGGGGGTGAGAGAACATCCAATAACAATCCAGTTTCAACCTGTTGGAACAATTTGGATCTTCAATACTCTGTTTTCTTCTATGTCTCTCTCTCTCTTTCTCTCAGAGTTTATGGAATAAGTTCTTTCAGGATAAGGAGCTCAGAGGGATGATCAAACAGGATGTGTTACGAACGTAAGAGTGAGACCAACACACATACAATTTGGACAACATCTGCTCGTACTTTAATGTTACTCTTACTCTTAAACGAAGAAAAGACTGGAAATACAATACGTTTTATTTGAAGAGACTGTGATTTCTGATTATGGCCCGCCGACTTCAAAGCTTAGACCAACTGTCAAGAATCTTGGCGTGCCTTTTAATAATAGTCGGAAATTTCATAAACAAATTGACAGCGTGGTTAGAGCAAGGTTTTTTCGCCAAGATCAAACAATGTTTGAATCAATCTGACCTTGAGAAAGCTATTCATGCTATTCATGCTATTATTATTAGCTCAAGAATAGATTATTGTAATGCATTGTATGTTTGTGTCTGTTTTGTCTTTATTGTTTATTTAGCTCTTTGAAAGCACTTTGTCACCTTGAGTGTTGTAAAGGGCTTTATAAATAAACGTTGATTGATTGTTTATACTTTAATGTCTGTATTTATGAAAATAATAGTATGCTATGAAATAATATATAGAAACTTGACTGTATGCAGGTTTCCAGAGATGCTGTACTTTCAGGAAGATGATGTCAGGACGAAGTTGACTGACATTCTTTTCTGCTATGCACGAGAGAATGAGCAGCTTCTGTATAAACAGGTTGGTATCCATTTACATTTTGTGATGTATCTCTTAAAGGAATAGTTCGACCAAAAATTGTAATACTGTGGTATTGCTGTATAAATGTCTTTGTTCTGTTGAACACAAAAGAAGATCATTTGAGGAATGTGGGAAACAACACCATTCTGGGGCAGTTCTGTTTCATAACAAACGGTCTTCCAAATATGTTTTTTTTGTGTTCAGCAGAACAAAGAAATGAATACAGATTTGAAATAACCTGAGGGTGAGGAAAAGATTTTTCATTTTTGGATGAACATTTTTATTTTATCCTAAGTGCACATCTCTGTCTTACTCACACTCTCTCTCTCTCACTCTCTCTGCAGGGCATGCATGAGTTACTGGCTCCTATAGTGTTTGTTCTTCACTGTGATCACCAGGCGTTTCAGCATGCCAATGAGACGGCCAATCCCAGGTCTGACCTAATTGCCCCAAACATGACACATCTCTTTGCTTTCACACTGTCTTTTAAAGGTTTTTGGGCTCCTTTAACTAACTAAAGTTCTTAAAAATGGCGGACCTTCCCTGGTGATGTCAGTTTGACGGCTTGGTTTGGTCCAATCTATTGGCAGTGGATTAAAACAAGCTACGCACTTCGTCTGTTTTTTTCATTTGATCTGTTTCTCCCAGAATTGTTACAATACTGAAAAGGCTGGGTATCGATTCTGATGTTCTCATTCGATTCCGATTCACAAGCCCTTGATTTGATTCTCGATTCGAGTCAATGATTATATATTTAATACAAATGATAGATATTTCTAAATAAAGGTCAGTAGTATTACATTATAATGGTGAATTAAGAAACGAAAGGAAGAGTCATGAACCTGTATATTAAACTTTAAACACACTTGGCTATATTGAAACAGAAAATTGAAAAAGAAATCACAAAATTGGCTGTAAAGAGGGGCTAATATTACAAAAACAAATCTTGGAAAAACCAATGTTACTCATACTGATCTGAATCAATGTAACTTCCTCGGGGGTGGTTTTTAAACAATCTTTTTCTCCAACGTCTCTCTGCTAGAATGTATCGCCATTAGATATATATGAGTATCTCCGCTAAAGTCACTTTGAACCACGGGTCCTAACTTTCTCTGATGGAAAGTCTTTATAATATTAACACAGGTCCTAGCTCCTGCCTGACTTTGATCTGTCTTTTTATACTTCAAATTCACAGACCTTTTATTTTATGTAAAAAATAAGACATCGCTCTTTCTACAGTCTTTCTGATGCCTGCATGATCTTATCCCAGCGTCAATATGAGAAGACACGCTGACATATTTTTGTACTGTCGTGGCCACCGTCGAGTTTGGAGAGATTCCTTGTAAATCTATAATACACACTAGTGGCCACTTTAAATCAAAAATTGCGCCTTTAAGCAAAAATAAATGATATGCTCCCTGTTGTAACATCCACCAGTTGTAAACATTAAAGTGACATGTAGTGGATAGTTGCAGCAATTAGTGTATTTACATCTTTGTTTGTGTCAACTACAGCCTATGACTTAATTGTGTCTTGTTATATAAACTTTTACAGTGAAGAGATAAGAGTCATTCTGGATCCTGAATTCCACGAACATGATGCCTAGTAAGTAGAAGATAGATAATGTCACATTGGATGTCCTTCAGTTAATTGTCAATTTATTCAACAACCTTCACTCAATTTTTCCTGTTCTCCACAGTGCCATGTTTTCTCATCTAATGGAGACAGCAGAGCCCTGGTTTAGTAGTTTTGAGCGGGAGGTCAGAAAGGTAGCAGTGCTAATATTTTGTTGTAATGTTTCCTGAATATCTGAAGTCATTGACTTAAAGGGATAGTAATAAAAAACAAATTCTGTCATCATTTACTCACCATCTTGTCATTTCAAACCTGTATGACTTTCTTTTTGTGTGCGTAACACAAAGGATGATATTTGGAATAAAATTGGTTACTGAAAAGTGCCGGCACCCATTGACTTCAATTGTATGTACACAAAACCGGTTAATAACATTCTTCAAAATATCTTCTTTTGTGTTCTGTGGAGAAACGAAAGTCATACAGCTTTGAAATGATGTGGTGGAATTTTCATTTCGGAGTGTACTATCCCTTTAAAAATAATGCCATATATTAAACATACATCTTGTTTAAACATTTCAGGGCAAAGAGGAGATGTTAACCAGCATCCCCTTTGCAAGACCACAAGACACTGGCCCGTCTGTAGCTATAGTGACCAAAGTAAACCGAATTCAGGACCAGCTTGTAAAGAAACATGACATTGAACTGTGCATGCACCTGAACAGATTAGAGATAGCCCCCCAGATCTACGGCATGTGAGTGTGCTTGTGCACGAGTTGTGCACAGATGTTTTAAATCGTGTAGATACATTGAATTTTTGTTACAGCATTTATAAATGGTGTATTTGTGTCTGTGTGTTTGGGCAGTCGCTGGGTTCGACTGCTGTTTGGTCGGGAGTTTTCTCTGCAGGATCTGTTGGTGGTGTGGGATGCTCTTTTTGCAGACAGCATCACATTGGACCTGGTGGATTATGTGTTTGTTGCAATGCTTCTGTACATCCGAGATGCATGTGAGTTTATATTTTGTAGGTTTGTGTCTTTAAAATGACTAAAAGTGTGTTCTCTGGGAAATGAACGCAGGACTTTTGTGTTGCTAGCTCCCAAAATGAACAATTCTATTATTTACCCCCATGGCGTTCAAAACCTGTATATGATTCTTTCTTCTTTGAAACACAAAGATATTTCAAGAAATGTTTCAGTGGTTTTGTGTCCATACAATGGGATTCAATAGGGTCCAGGGTTTGTTTATCAATGTTCTTCAAAATATATTTTGTGTTCTGTAGAAGGTCATACAGTGAGTAAATGATGAAAAAGAAAATAATTTTTAAGCTACCCAGGAACATCTGTGTTTCATTCCAAAAACAAACTCATAGAATGTAAGATAATCCTCAGAAGACTCATGAGGCCCAAATAATACGATTAGCACGACTTTGTATGTTCTGGCTAGAATACTCTGGGTCTCACTGAAACTATTTTATTGTATGAGCATAGAGGTGTCACTGTATGCTGGCGACTTATGACTTTTCTTTGAGTTTATGTAAACCATAAATACTTATCTGTCCATTCATATAACATCAAGCGTGACCAGAAAAATGACATGCAGAGGAGCTAGTTTATGCCAGCTAGCACAGTGTTCCATCCATCACATGAAGAAGACACAGAGCAAACAGCACAGAAGATCTCTAGAGGACATTATCAGTTTATTTTCTTGTATATGTCAATGTGCCATAACCGTGTGATTTCTGTCTTATTCATGTTATAGTGATCGCTAGTAACTTCCAGACATGTCTCGGACTTCTGATGCACTATCCTCCTATTGGAGACATCCACTCCCTGCTGCTGAAAGCACTTTTCCTTCGAGATCCTAAGGTACCGTTACATCACTGCTCTTTTATATATATGTATAGTGCTGAAACTATTACGCGCAAGGAATCAGATGCATTATGTTTTATTTATAATGTTATGACATGTGGTTGAACAAAAAAGTCATATAATAAATTATAAAGGCGTTCCCCAAAGAGAGAACAAATAAAGGATGACAGGATTCTTATTTTTATGTGAACTATCACTTTAAGACAGAATGGTCTTAAAACCATTCTGGTTTATTAGTCGATAATCGATTAATCACACATGACATTAATGTTTTTAAATATACTTCTACATTTTAATAATTTCACATTTAATCCCCAAATGAATGTAGAAACAACAGATTTCTTTAACAACATAATTTTTAAATGAAAGGCAACATTCTGATATTAGTACTGCAAATTATGTCTCTATGAAATTGAGTATATTGACTATAGCCATTTAACATTGAAGTACAATATAACTGAGCACTATCATCTCTAATAGGTAGGAAGTATACAAAAGTTGAATAAAGTACTCAAACACTTTAATGCTGAATTCTAAATTAAATACTTTTCTTTTATTCTTTGAATCCGGCCCCTTTCCCAGTTTCACAACTCTTTGGATACATTTTGGATTTTATGTTACACGTTGAAATCTGTAAAATCCAAAAATGCGAAACAAATGTGCTTTCTGGTATAATCTTGTGTGGTTTTGTTCATTCAAGCATGAAAGAGAACTTAATACTTACAGTTGGCGCTGTCTGACAGAGTTTCACTGAAGCAGCCTTTGACTGTATACACCAGCTAGATGCTGTCTATCTATACTGAACGCGTCAAAACAACTGTTTCAAAACACTGTTTCGCGCTTAAATGGTTTAAAGGCCTTTACATGAATAAGAGTGTGATTATATAATGTATAGACAAAGGATGACAAAATAAACAGATGCTGCGTTAATTGCGGTAAATATTTTAATCAAAAAACAATTATCGTATGCGTTAACACGTTAATGTTGACCACCCTAATAAAAATCTTATATAATGAAGAGTTACTCCTGAACGTCGATGTATTATTGTATGGCCGGACGGCCATACGCGTTATGAGCCTTTTGGATAGATAACTAATAAAAACAAGAGGTATTGAGCAGTATAGTGTTTCGATATGGGCTGAGCAACTGCTTCTTTTTCTTTAATAACTACCTAATATGAGCCATTAATATCCAGTAATATCATATTATGGTAATATGATAATTATATCAAGACACGTAAAGAAATATAAAGTTAAGCACTACTTATTTTGCTCTACGCAACTCCTTTTATTCAGAGCAAAGGATTATGAAAAAACTTAAAAGTGTGACCATATAACTGATCCCAAAGCTGCTGTTACGCATCATTTTTGTCTTTTTGTCTAACCACAGAATAATCCTCGGCCAGTAAACTATCAGTTCCAACAAAACCTTGACTACTATAAAACAAGAGGGGCTGACCTTGTCAACAAGACTCGGTATGCTTTCCTTTTGTGCTCTTTTGATCTTTTTTCATAACGTTCCCTTTTTAAAGACCAAATTTTTCAAATTCAGCTACATTATTATGGCTAGGAAAGAGTCTGTATCTATTTTCTATTTGTCCAGGGCCAACACGAAAGCGGCACCTCTCAACATTAATAAAGTGTCCAGTTCTCTTCTCAATTTTGGTCGAAAGCTCATCGCACCAATTGGAGGCGCCTCTGGCGGTATCTCGCCAATCAACAGTGAGGTGGTATCGGCTCAAGGTCCGGAACCACGCCCATTGATCGAGCCTCCTTCCACCACCGCCCCCTCAAACACGCAGATAAGATCACAGTCAATCCCACAAACGCAGCATCAGCACCGACTTCTGAAGTCAGAAAGCATGCCGGTGCACCTTAGCAAAGGTGAACACTTGTATACACACACATTTCACGTCACAAAATAATGTTAATTTTACTCATACACCTCTGAAGAGGATATTTTATGAAATGACATACGTCAACATTTCTACATGCGTGTCATAAGCTTTTGGAATATATTGTTGTCTTTCAGATGTAAATTCTTGTGGAGCCTCTCAGATATCTCTCCCAGCCCAGATTCATTCGGATACCCCAGGTAACTGCTGCCATGACAACAACATCAGTACTGGAGTGTGCGGTGATGCTTGAGCCAAGTCAACTGTGTAAACATGCATGTGAATCTGTTGAGTTCTTTTGTGCCACCAGGGGGCAGAAAGGAAGCAGATTTTGTAACATCTATTCAATAAACTATTTCCAGGCTTTGAATAAGTTCTCATCCCCTTTTATATTACAGACACTAACTTTTTTATGTATACCCTATAGGACACATCTTTAGGACAGTTAGCTCCTCCCCTAGCAGTGAAAGCCTGTCTTGTGGGCGGGACCATGCAATGTCTTCCCCTCCTCTTCCTGTGTCGAGAGGGGGACAAGACTCTAGCACATCATCCCCGCCCTCTTCCGCAACGAGGAAAGACTCTTTCTTTAACATTAGTCGTTCACGGTCCCACAGTAAAACCATCAACAAGAAAGACACGGTAGGCAAAACATTTATTCAGAGACTTTATTATCTTCTGTCATGTTTAGGATAATATTTGAAAACTCTGTGTTGGGTGCTACATGGATGTGTTTTTGTATTTTGGCACAGGAGGAGCTTGAAGCGCAAGTGTCGTTTTTGCAAGGTCAGATTAATGATCTAGAGGCCATGAGTAAATACTGCGCCAAGATGATGAACATGCACATCGGTGAGTCACAGAGCCAGTCAGCTGTCACAATCATAAAATCATTGCTGATAAACACTGAACGGTTATGCTTTGTGATTAATGGACAGGCAAAATTCAAGATGTGATACTGCAGGAACATCTGGAGAAGGAAGATGAAGTTCTGGTGTCACTTGCTGGACTCAAACAGGTATGAATTGGGTCCGAATAAATTTGCCTTGTTTAACTGTAACTTTGCGACTGTAAATTCAATTTTAAGGCTTCAAGTCTAAATCGAGATCTTTGCTTTTGACTTCAGATTAAGGACATCCTAAAGGGGTCTCTCAGATTCAACCAAAGCCAGCTGGAGTCGGAGGAAAATGAGGAGATCACTATTGCAGACGATCACTACTGTTCTTCTCAGTTTACCACACTAAGAGACCAGTGTTATCCAGACAGCTTGTCCACAAACACAGATGATTCTCCCCGCAGACAACTGAAGGCTCCACAGCAGACCACCCAGCAAGGAGAAACAGCAGCGGAGAAAGAGGAGGTGTTAAAGGATGAGAGTGTTCCTAAGAGACCAGAGTCACAGGTAAGAGACAATTAGACAAAGCATCTGTCATGTGATTTAAAATTCTGCTTTTTTACTTTGGGGTAAAATGTGTTCTTCACAAGTTCTTGTCTTGACTAAGAATTCAACCACAAAACACATTTTTCATTGTCTTAGGCCACTGAAGGGAGAAACTGGGACGACTACATCCTGGTCTCGCAGGATGGAGAGCCAGCCGAGAGTGAGGAGCAAAGCCTGGCCGCCCCAGCTCCGCTCTCTAAGCAAGTGCGGGGCCTAAAAAAGGCAGATTTTCAAGACCCTCTGATGGGAACCACATCTGGGTCTTCCAGTCCAGATGATGGGAGCACTCACAGCAAAGACTCTGACTTTACTATCGTAAATCCTACTGACCTTTGAACCCTAAACAAATAACTAAATATGACTTTACTTATCTTCAACACTTAAAACGATAGGGGGGAAGACTCTGCTGGATGTTTGCACATATGAACTCAGGCTGATCGCCTCATGTGCCCCAAACCCTGATACTTCATCCCTACACACCGTTTTATCAGTCTTGGACCTCTGGCTGTGTATTTATTTTCAAAGTACATTATAAATGAAACCTCTCCGGTCTTTGTTGCTAAGAAGCCCTTATTCTGTAGCCTGGTTCTTTTGTTCCATGTGGTTATCTAAAGCCATAAACAACCTCAGTTTAATTTGAGTTGCCATTGTATAGCTTTCCTCGAAATGCCCTACTTGCTGAAAGTTTTGGACTTTACCTTGGTTTTATGTAGTAACCTATATTTTGTTCTTCTAAATGGATATCCTGTGAAAACGTTTATTAACAGACACGCTCTGCCTCAGACAAAAGCTATATTCTCCCTCTATCTCTGTATTTTTCTGACTTTAGTGATAAGGACGAGACTCTGAAAAATGTTTAATCTCACAGGAGAGAGCACCCATATATATCATCAATGTGGACTAAACCTCTCCTTCTCTTCCTCGTTCACTCACTCATTGATCGATCATGAATCAGTGCCTGAATTCTTCATGTTTTTTAAGTCTGGATTTTAGTCCATTGTTCACAACATCATTTGTTATGTTTTTCATGCAATTTTTTTTAACCCCAATTATATGTGAAACTTTTATGTTCTGGTTTCTTTGACATCGATAGTTTTTTTTTGTTCCCGTGTTGTTTTCCACATGACACGAGGGATGCTCTAATACTGAAATCCTATTATCTCTGGATGAATAAAAAGCAATTCTCCTGCCTAATCCAAATCGGCTCATGGTACATAGTCTTTAGATCTTTGTATATGTTATATATCTGCATTTTATTTATATTTCTATATATTCACTATATATACCTGGCTGCTTCTAAACTGCATTCAAACCCGTTTTTTAGACGCGACATCTAATGGTCAGTGATGGCTATTGCAGATCGTTTGTAATTCATGACTACGTCATCCGAAAGGTCATCAAATTCAAACTTTGAAGTTAACTAAACCCAAAAATTGTAATCAAACTAATAATATCTTGTGTTTCTTTTTTATTTGCAAAATAAATTAAATAACTTAATTGCTTCCAAAAAGTGTCCACACTTCAATGCAGGTCTTCAATTTTAAAGATTGCGTCAAGGTTGTAACTCCGCTATATTACGAGGAACAAAGTGAAACAATACCGAATTAAGAAAATGTAGAATTACACATTAAAATTATAAAACGTCTTAAGCGACAAGAATTTTAAGAAAACAAAAAATCCTCACTGGTGTTACATTTCTCCAATTAGGACCTAGTATGGGTGTGGCGCTAACGCAACTCCTGCTTGGAGCACATAGCGAGGCCACGATTTGCCCGATTCATTAACTTATTCAAGGGTTTTAATGCTTTTAACTATGGTAAGTGAAAAAAACTACAATATTGCGAAGTTATGTTTATCAGTACCAAGGCCGATTGTCTGTAATGTCGAGTTCTTTTCTGTACGCGAAGTCTTTGCGCGGCAAACTCGTCATCAAGTCAAATCGGAGCGTCGCCCATTAACGTTACTTTATATATCCATCAGGAGATCACAGATGTTCTTCCAATTAACTCATTGTTGACCAAATCCCCAGATTGCTTATTGAAGAAACATGTGAGGATTGTGTATGTGATGGACCCGTGTGTGATCGGACACATTGAAACGCGTTCATGTTAGCGTTTCTGGTGACATCGGGGGTTTAGGGTATTGTTAATGTAATCGTGGCCTAGTTTCGAATTGAAGATGCATCAGGGCGTTCAGTTACCCTTGTGTTTGATATGTGGCCTGTATTCACAGGTAACTTACACTGGTTAAACGTCTCGCCTTGTTTGCTAGTTTAACGTTGACTGATGAACGTTAAACGAAACACTTTTTTTTTGATCATTTCATCGCGATTTAGTTGTTAAAATTGTTTTAAAACACACAGGATATACAGAAACGACAGGGATTACAGTCATCTCTGAAGTTATCTAACGGTTATATTTTACCGGAAGGCAAGATGACGCCCAACACGCTGTTCGTCGGCGGGATTGACATGAAGGTAAAGCCATTTTCTTAGGAACACTAACCATGTTTTTTATCGATTCGTAGTAAAATAAGTATAGTGGTCATGTTTTCATTTGTCGTCGTATGGTTGCCAGTCGTACAACAAACTGAATGGTTAAACTGTGACTGTTTTTATTACAAATACCATAAACGTGTTGATTTTCATAGGGATTGATTATGAACCAAAGCCTGAGTTCTGTTTCTGTGCAGTTCAGTGAAATGTGAATGAATGTTTCAGGCTTGAAGTAAATGAGTTGTTTATCTATACTAAACCTGCTGTACACGCACCGTGTGCACCATATACACCATTAGGTCGATGAGAATGAGATCAGAGACTTCTTTGCCAAGTATGGGTCTGTGAAGGAAGTCAAAATAATCACTTATCGCGGAGGAATATGCAAAGGGTGAGTGATAATGCATAAAATTTACTTTAGTGTGCAACTTGTTTTCCTAAACACAATGTTAGGTAATAAGAATAAGGACAAACCATATCCTTCGTACATCCCACATTGTGATGTATAAAACGTCTCATTTAAGTTGTGAGAAATGTGGATGCCGCTTTCAAGAAAAATGTTTCTCCTTTACAGGTACGGTTTCGTTTATTTCAGTGAGGACGTCGACATCCAGACCATCGTTGACGTAAGATGGTCGCTTTGACCTGTTTAAATGACTTTTATGGGAAGGTTTGTGATTTCTGAGCAGACAGGATCGGAGAAGCGTCCACATGTTACACGAGAGTTAAATTCGCAACAGTTGCGATCGTGATACTACTACAAGTTAGCAAACATTTCTCACCTGTTTGATTTAAACATGTCAGTCTCTATACGTGCATTTTCTGGTGAGTATTGTACCTGAAATCCACAGGTGTCATGACCGCACGTGTTGAATTTAAGTTAATGGGCCTTTTTTAACATGCCATATTTGATTCCTTTCCAGCAACCGATCAGTTTTAAAGGGAAGAAACTTAAACTGGGGCCAGCCATCATGAAAGAGCGAAATTCCCGTAAGTAACCTAATGTCAATTTACTTTTGTCATTATTGCTGTACCATTTAAAACTAACCAAATTTTTGTTTGCGTTCAATTCTTCCTCGATTGTTTTAGGTTCTATGCAGTCTCCAATGATTGGTCCTTCACAGTGGGTAAGCCCCTCCCCATATGTCTACTGCAGCTGTTGCAACCCAAGCCTGGCCCCGCCCTCACCTGTCTTCAATGGAGGGAATCAATACATGCAGGTGACTTGTATTCATAGTGTTGTTTGTGGTCATATAAACCCGAATTCAACATTTTTTTTTCTGTCTCACACTTTATTTCTTGTTGTTTGTAGCCTTACCCTTATTCCAGCCTTCCAGGAGTTATGATCCCACAAGTGCCCATGAACTATGCACAGACCACATATGCCTACCAGGTAAATAAATGCATCGTCTCATGCCAAATTTTGTTTCGGCCTGACTTCTAGGCAAATATTGATTTTTGTTTTTGTTTTTAACCGTGCTCAACCAGTGTTGTTTTTATGCAGTATCCCCTGCCACAGTGGTGTGGAGAGCAGAGAACGAGGCTTGTCAATCAGGTCAGCGCTCCACCCCTTTTTCCCGGTTGGTAATCAGAGGTTTGAGCATTAGAGGGTGAACTGAATTGTTGTGGTTCTCTCTCAAACCTGCCATCCCTAGAGAATATGTAAAATAGCACATTTGCCCTTGCCTGGTAAATTGTTACATAGAATCTTCTTATTTTTGAGGACCTTTGTTATGTAAGAAGAATAATACCTGGCCAGTAGTTGTAATGTGTTGTGTGCATGTAAATATTTTAATTCCTGTATCTTGCTTTGCTAAGCCATTAGAGGGCAGTGCTGATTTACCATGTAAATTGCAAACACCGGTGTTTGTATTAACCAGTGTATAATTGCTGTTTAGGTGTTTATTTTTGTTTTTCATTGCAGAACTATGTGGATTGTGGAGTCCAAACTTTGCTAACCCTTCTGTAGCTTTTACCAGCTGCACAGACTCCTTTGTCATGGTACGTATTTGCCTGAGATGTGGTTTTCTGAACCAGTGCCAGTGAATGGGTGCCGGTTAACAACATTCTTCAAAATATCTGTACTCTGAAGTAGGCTGGTTATCACATTCATAGGAAACTCTAATTCCTTTCTTTAGGGAAGGACCCTGTAGAAGCAGAGAAGAACATCTTGCTGGAGACCAAGCAGGGAACATCCTCAAGATTTCTTCCGCTTTTGAACGCATTTCCGGAGAGGGTCGCTGTGATGTGAAGGTGTAGTTTTCACATCCGC
The DNA here is from genome assembly GCF_947034865.1 of Barbatula barbatula. Taxonomy (NCBI): domain Eukaryota; kingdom Metazoa; phylum Chordata; class Actinopteri; order Cypriniformes; family Nemacheilidae; genus Barbatula; species Barbatula barbatula. The sequence goes on from NC_136784.1 coordinate 5,821,601, forward strand.
GCTTATTTGCTTTTTCCGCCCATTTATTTGTATTGTGTGTTTTTCTTTCTTTGTCATGGCTAACAAACTTTAGAGACACTTTTAAGATCACAAATACATATTTATATTTTATTTATGTTTGCTTATTTTAACGTTTGATTCACTCTTGGTGATGCACTTGTATGCATTAAGGTAACTTGTTCAGAGGTTTTCATGCCGTGTTCAGTGTGTTTTTTTTATAAGTGTTCATTTATGTAGTCATTGAAGCAAGTGAGTGTTCACTGTTAAAATAGTTTAATTTGGGGGTTCTCACATTCAGGGCACGTTATGTTGATGCACGAGGGTATAGTGGCTTCTTTTTCCCCTTTTTATCCGTAAAAAAGTTTCATTCATGCGTCTGTTTATCACTGTACCAAGATAAATGTTTTGTTATTGCCAGTTGTCCTCCAAGTTAGTGCAGTTGAGAGGTGTAAATAAAATCATTGCATTAATTCACACCGTATGATACAATTTTATACTCGGCCCTGTAACAGACACAAACTTGTTTGTTAGTTTCAGAACAATAACGGACTTTTGATATCACCGTGAACACAGTCATGCTCCATTGTTCTATACTTTCAGCACTTTTTTTCACGTTCAGTTTTGTTATGGTTTTAAAAGATGTTTGCAAAGAGTTCTGTGTTTTTTTTGATGGAACACAAAGCACTGACATTTTATTATTAGTAGTTTTGTAACACTCTTTCTACTGGGGGGGTTAACTTAATAGATGGTAGCTGATTTATCATACATTATTTTAAGCATTTGCATTGTAATGTTTCCATTTTATTTCATGTTTCTCGTGGGAATTATGGGTTCTCCTGCGCCAAACTCTGAGAGCTTTTGCCAATCACTGTACTTCAGGTTTCCATTGTACATTAGTTAAATATTTGTAAGGTTGGCTTTGTAAGGTTTTGCTGTGCTTGTGTTAATAAAAAATAAATGTGTTTTGGCCTTGTTTGTGTCTCTTAAATGAGTGCGAGTTTTTCAGTTCTAGTTGTTTTATGGTTATCGTTATTAAATCTACGCAAAAGAAAAGTGATTTGTCTCTATGCTTATAACCTGTAGCTGTAAAGGTGTTTCATTCCTTGTTGTCACAAACAACTCCAGATGTAATTGTTTGTTATTAAATTAATAAACTTATTTCGTTGAAGAAAAGTATTTTTGCAATTTAGTTTACAGCTCAAACTTTCATTTTAGTCTGGAACTATCCTTAATCCTTATCTGTGAAACCGTGTATTATTGTACGAATTGTTTATAACGGTCGATCCATTATGTGCGTGTGCAAGACTATTTCTTGTAGCAAAATTAGCATAAATCTAACATAACATTTGAAAGGCGCATTTGTAATAGATGAATGTGCATTCTTCCACGAGGAATCTGTATTATATAAAATAAAAGACATAAAATGTCACTTTTCAAAAATAGTCAGCCCAATGCACAATACATATCATCACTCATGAAGACACTTCTTTAAAAACCCACTTTTTTCCTCTGCTTATTTTCGCCTGTTTCTTTCTCAACACCTGCATTGTAAATTCATATATTATAGAGATTAAAACAAATAAGCCAGTAATAAGTATTTTTCCCTGAGAAGTATAAGCACTGTTGCGTTGCTCCGTTTCAGACTAGACCAGTGTGCGACAGGAGGATTGTTCGGGAAACCGGTTTCAATGGTGTCTTGCCGTTCCAATTGAAGATGCACAAATGACACTCCAGCTTTAAACAAGGGACTACAGCAAAATCACATGGCAACAGAGGAGAGCAACATCTACTTTCAATCTGAGAGCGAGAGAAAGGGAGGAGAGGGGTAGTTCACGCGCACTCGCGCTGTATTGACTTGAGAGAGAGAGAACCGACGCTGCGCTCACTGTCTGCTCGCACCTGTCTACTGTTCACTTACCCCTCACACAGTGAGGAAACGAGGCTTAAGAAAAGAAACAGAAGAGCAACTAAAGGTGTTAAGTCTGAAAAGGCAAAAACAAATCGAGAGAGACGACGTCTCCGGTCCGCACATCCCCAAAGACCCGCAGGTACGTTCCCTCTACTAATATGTCTCCACGGTGTATGTCACTGTGATCTAATACACAGTATGCAAACTTTGCTCTGTAACGTTAGTCCCACATGCTTCTCTGTGTGCATGTTCTCGCGAGTTCATTGTAATGAATATATTAATCAATGCTTTCTGAGTATTGTACATTATGCAATATGATATCGCGTCACTGAAGTTTCGGTTCACTGTTAATGCAAAAACAATATCAGAGCTCGATGGATGCATAGAGAAGGGCATAAAGAATGTCACGCTTTCATCATTGTGCAAGGTAAAATATCAAAACTTTTATATTCATTACACCATACTTTCTCAGACTCTAAATTTATGGAAGATCACTAATGCACAGATTTTTTGTGCGCTTTTTATTAGAATATTTGTATTTTATTCATGTTTTGTTTTTATCATAAGCACTCATTTGCATTTGGCACACATTTTCGCCCAGAGCAACTTTAAAGGGATAGTTAACCTAAAAATGTAAAATGATGTCATCATTTACTCACCCTCATGTCACTTCAAACCTTTATGATTTGAAACTATGAACTATGGGGGATGGATGTTATGTGTATTTGGTGTGCTTTTTGGGTTCCTCTGGTGGTTCCTCTGAACTCGGAGCGCCCGCCCCTTGTCCGGGGAGAGGGCCCCGGATCCGGTGTGTGCCCGGACTCAAGTCGTTCCTCCCTGTAATGCCGGGTAAAAATAGGCCGATGGTGAGGAGTTGGGGTGGAGGAGGGATGCTGTGAAAATGTATGCGGGTAAGGCGTCTTGTCTATTTGTAGGGGTTTTCTCCCCGGCTAAAAGATGATTTGTGAGATTGGTTATAGGAAGCCAGCCGGATTAGTTATCTGCTTGTGAGATTGGTCATGGAAAGCCAGTCGGGTTAATTATCTGAATGGTGTGATTGGTCATAGCAAGCCAGCCAGGTAAGTTATCTGCACGTGCTCCTCCCGAACTTTGTTAATAAAACATCATTATGTGTGGTCCGGGGAACCAAACCCTTGGCAATCCTCTACCAGTTGAGCTATAATATAACCGGCGCCATTTAATTTGTCTAACCTGACAGCCTCACTGACTTACATTTTTGTGCAATGTCAAGAATTCCGCTTCACCCGTGACTGGAAGCAACAACATGGGGTCATATTGCGTATTCACATTTGATAGAGGCTGGAAATATGATTGCACAGGAAGATGACCTATGGTATTTTACACATGCACGAAAAGATATGAGTGACAGGCTAAGCAGTCAAACTCGGGAGAGAGAGAGATAGAGCGGGGTGAGAGATTGGAGCCAAGAGAAACGGAGTAAGAGATGATTACGAACCTGTGAAATGTGAGGCGAATGTGCTATCAGCAACTTTCATATTCCGCCATGCCAGGCTGCTCCTGCGATACTATATGGATTTCGAAACGCAAACTTTCTCTGAGGCATATACATATTCACACCTTGACTGTCGCGTCCTCACAAACCTCAATTTGCTGCCATGTGCATTCACCGCAACCATTTCAGACAACCGCATTCAAACAAAAACAGAATTTTCTGCATTTTCTCGTGGCTATGCGTGCTAAGCTGATGGGTTTAGATGATGTTTATGTACTGTTGTTTTTACATTGTAATCAAATGTACTTTCAAGAATATAATGATGTTTTACCTTAGTAGACGAAAAAATGTCATGGTATCATGTCCAAAACATTACACTTGTAGTTATTTGTTGATGTTGATACATCTATTTCTGATCTGTATGCGATGAAAAAACTTACAAAAATAGACATGCTATGTTATTTTTTAAGCATTATTGGATCAAATATAGACAGGGGTTATTCAACGCTTGGTTAGTTTTATACTGATAAACTATACAAGATTTGCCAGAGCAAGACATCAATAGAAAAAAATCAAGCTTTTCTTTATTATTGACAATTTCTCGTCTCCTTTGGTTACCCGAGTTCCCAACCACCACCTGCAGTCGGTGTGCTCTCTACTTATTATCCTTCCCTATCATCTTACCTAAATTTAGCTCTCCATCTTTCTATTTCCTTTTCTTCCGCTTCCCCTTCACGCTTATCACAGTGAGAGATTATTGTGCGTGAATATCTCTGTGTGTTTTCTGCTGAGAGCTGTGCAGGAAGTGTGAGAAATGTGTGGTATGTAGAGTAATAGAGTATATATGTGCTCTCAAGAGTGTCTATAAAACAAAAGAAAATGTTTTCTTCAAAAAAAAACATTAAAAGTTTATAGCTAAGACTTAATGGAGTTGCATGCATCATTTAAGTATCAATGTACAGATGTTTTCTCAAAAATTCTTTAGGAGGAATAAAAAAAATAAGCAATTGACATAACTGTTGACATGTACTGTCGGCAGCATAGCTGAGATTCTACGTTCTCTTTAAAAATGATCCTCATTTTGAAATCTCTAACTGCTAGTTAAATCAATATTTTCATGAAAGTTGTTGAAATCTATCTCTGAAGGTGACGTGGGATTACAAGTCTCTTCAGAGATAATGTTCTTTTTCTGCATTGATAGCTCTCCAAATGTTGTTTCAGTGACTGTGAGCGAACCAACGATCCGAGCTGTCGGTCTGTTGCTGGGCGTTTAGCCTCAGTAAGGATGTGACTGTCAGGCTTGTGAAGAAAACGGAGTGGAACCGGTTGCTTGACTACTAGCATTAACATCACTCACCACAGATGTGAACACACACAGCTCTGAGCCTCTCCGGTGAATTAGTCATTTATATTCCAGCCGTCATTTATGAAATCAAATATGATGACAAATCTATGCCGTTAAGGATTATCTTAGTATTTTTATCTAAGTATTAAAGGGATAGTTCACCCAAATATATTTTCCTCATGTTATTCCAAATCTATATCACTTACTTTCATCTGCAGAACACAAAAGAAGATATATAGAAGAACGCTGATAACCAAACATCACTGGACCCCATTGACTGCCATTGTGTGGACACCAAACAAGACCAAATATCTTCTTTTGTGTTTAAGAAAGAGTCATATACCTGTTTTGACTGACATGACTGTAAATAAACGATGACAAAATTGTAATTCTTGGCTAAACTATCTAAATTATCTTATTTGGAGCATATTACCAACCATCGTGACACCTGAGGTGGTCTTTAATTTTTTAAAAGAGAGAACTATTTTGTTTGTGTGGATGGATTTGTATCAGGAGTAATTATAAGTGTTTCAAAGGGCTAAGGGGGTTCAAAATCGAGAGATCCGTAAGCTGTTCCTGTTTGTGTATGCAGAGATGCTCTCTCAGGTATAAGAGCAACATCCGGTACTCGTTTTTATCGTCTGATGTTCTACTTTCCTCTGTGGGAGAGTTATAAATGTGTTTGCGTGTAGTTTACTGAAGTGAGAAAGACCAAGACCATGGCATTACCATCACTGTACATTTTACTTTCAAACTGTCCTGTTTCTTATTTTTAGTTCCTTTAAAATATGGCCTGATCCATAACACCAGCCATCCATCCCTCCCCATCCTTGAGTCATTCTCCATCATGTCATCATTGCGGAGTTAATGCTTGTTGTCACAGTGACTGGGCTTGTCCTGTTCCTCTCGGTTTCACCTGTTCTGGCTCATCAAACGTTAACACGGCAGTGGTGGCAGCTAACCACCCGTACCCGATGGTGTGTGTTAGCTCCGGCCGCAGGGGCTCCGCTGTCACATCACGTTTGCCCGCATTAGATGTGATGCTTATTAGCATTGGCCGCACGTTAATTCATCGGACCCTGGTTCCGCTGTTTGATTGGCTGTGTGGTCTTATCTGATCGCAGCTTCTCGTAACCAAGGAGACGGTGCTTGTGCGCTCGGAAAGGGGCGTGACGTGGAATGACGCGTCAATGTGTTTGTGTTGAAGGTTGATGCTTGAAGGTTGATTAACTTTCCATTTAGCCTTTATGTTTCGTTTCTGTGTGACAAATGCATGTGAATGTTTGCGCTTGTGTTTCAGGAGATGCCCGCATGCCCTTCCTTCTGTCTCGCACTTGCTCGGTTTCTATTTCAATGTCAATCAAACTTAATTAGCATGACAATTAGGGACTTCTGCCAAGGCAATCAGTTATATCAATAATGCGGCTATGAATAAATGAATATTTTAGACAAATTATCCATATTCATCTGTCTCGTTTTCTCTTTCTATTTCTGTGAGTGTGTAGAGATGGGATGTAAGTTACCGAAGCCCCGTGGTTCAGATGAAGCTCCGGGGAAGATCTTCTCCACCCTCAGACGAGCCCAAGTGGAGACACAGTGTGGAGTGGCCTACACGTACCATTACCTGGACTTCTTGTTAGGAAAAGAAGGTGTTTGAGCTTGAAGCACTTCCATCCTTTTGCAGGCGGCTTTGTTCACACACAAACATTTGAACTTTCGTCGGTTTAGTTGTTAAAAAAAGGAATGATCCCAATTCTTTGTGTCGTTTCAGCATGCAGAACACAATACAGCGGAGGCTGGTGAATTCAAAATTGAAAGCAGCGTTCACATTGAGAGAGAGAGAGAGAGAGAGAGACTTTTGAATTTTTTAAATATCTTTAATCACCAGAAAATGTTTTCTTTTCCCTTTTTTCTCCCTTACTTCATCATTTTCTTAAAAAATACAATACTTGTCAAACAGTTACAATAATTGTATATATCAATTTATATAATTGTATCTCAAGAGGAGAAAGAGAGGAAGATTTCATAAATCCATTGTCATACTGCATGTTCAAACAAACATCATAGTCGACTTCACAAATGCAGTTGTTAGTGCCCCATTCATATTTAAAGTCTCAATATCCATTACGAAATTGTAACAGCTAATTTGACTTTAAGGCGAGATTTTATTGAAGCCCTAAAATCAATGTCACATCAGTCAGCCCCATTTTATTTTTACGGGACAACCAAGTAGCCAACTAAGCTTGGCCGAAAACAAATATCACCAGAACATGGGTTTCCTTTTGTGGGAAAAGTTTGTACTTTGGACCATAAATATAAAAACCTTTGTGAAAACGTCCCCCAATTCACAGCAACAGTCTTCTAAAAAACAAGACAAAGGAAGAAGCCTTTCAAACAAAATAAATGAAAAACTGTTTCAGAGAGAGAGAGAGAGAGAGAGAGAGAGAGAGAGAGAGAGAGAGAGAGAGAGCAAACAACAGTGTGTGTATTCTTTGAGGGCTTATGTTTCTAAATATACTAATGCTGCTTTTGTTAGTGGGCTTCAAGAGAGGCAATAATGGATCCTGCTGGATTCACAGAAAGAGAATATGAGAAAATCTAAGACACAGATTGAAGTGGAGGTACAGGCCTTCTCATTTTAATGACTTGAAAGCATAGCAGCATGCAGAACATTACTGCATATAATTTCTGGATATGACCATAATCCTCACACTGCAAATATAATTCTCTCAATCAGGATTTTTGTTTTGTTTTTCAGTACAAAAATCTAAACATGCTTTCATTGAGATAAACAATGATGTAAGAACTTTCATTTTGGGTGAATTGTCCCTTTAAGAGAACATTTCTTTTATGTCATTGATCATTGTTTTAAGCATAAACCTCACACAGTTTTGTGGGATTAGGACTTAGAAAACAGAAACAATTGATATGGTAAGAGACATAAACCTAATAGAACCGTCCCTTTAAATTGTCCCCCTCGATTTGGTGTCTGAAGTAAATTTAGTCTTAAATGTATTCGTTATAGCTGACTGCCTTTGTGTGTGTGTGTCTGCAGGGAAGTGTTTGTGAGTGTGACCTGGGTCAAATATTTATTTATAAAAAAATGGAATATGTAAAAACTGGCACAGTGGCAACAGTTCAGACTGCACGCACACACTGATCTTCAGCCTTTCTGTTTTAGGTGCTTATCGGTAGACAGACAGGCAGGTCATTTATATGTAAAATTCACTGATGCCTTCAGAGACAGACAGACACACAAAAAGAGTTTGACTGCATTCTGCTGTCACAGCATGGGTGTGAGTCAGAGATGTCTGAATATGTTTGTTTGTTTGTTTGTGTCTTTGTTTGAGGACATCAATGTTGAAATAACCTATAAGTGATTTCATGAGTGGGAATGAGACTGATGGAGATGAAATATCATGAAAAAATATAAAATATTTGAGATGAGATAAAATACAATAAAAGACGACGAGAGAGAGAGAGAGAGAGAGAGAGAGACGAGAAAACACCAGCCATCCTTTACGGATTATCTGATCTTGGAGATGGAAGGGCTTATTTCTAAGATCTGCAATTTATTTGTGTGTGTGTGCATGTGTGAGAGAGAGAAAGCAAGAGCGAGACTGAATTGGATTTATGGCTAAAATCTTGTTTTAATTTAACTCGGTCTCCATAAATAATGTAATTCCATCTCACTGTTGGGTTATTACAAATAAAATAAGCAAAGACCCCTGGGGACCCCACATCACAGTCATACGCATCCCTATACTTATGAATCACAAACAATCACTTTAATATTTATGTGATATCAATATTTAGAGGATGATAACGGAGCTCCGATAGGTCAGCACAGCAGGGCCACTGACCGCTCTCTGTGTTACAGTGTAATAGATTTGCTAATATCACGCTTAGTTCATAGAATCATTCTCAGTGTTTGTATAGTTAGCTGTTAAAGTGGGTTTAAAGAGATCTGATTTCTTTTTACAAAGCAGTATATTTATACATTGCAAACAGTGAATACATTTTTTAAATCGGAAGTGCTACTATCTTAGTTTGAGCCATTTAGCACAATGGATAAAATCAGTGGATTTATTGCTGAACACAATTCACCTGGTGAGCAATAGTCACATATTCCAAGCTGCAACAGTGCAAACCCACACAATATGTTCAAAACTGTGACTTTCTCATTGTTTCAGATGTGTGAAGATTTTCAAATAAATTGGGGAAGTGTTTGTGAACAAAGATGCTAGTAAGAGTTTTAGGAAGAAAAATCTAGGTGCCTGATACTTTTGGGTAATTGATATATTATTTTAATTCATTTATATTTGATGATATATTATGCGATTCTATTTGCTACACAGTCAGCTAAATTGATTCATCATCTAAAGAAATGTAATATTATGAAATTTGTTCATACTATAAATTATGCGATATAACATTTTGATAATATAATACTTCATAATATATTTGGTGATGTATTTAAAGATTTGTACTTTAACTAAAACTGAAAGATGTTAGTTTAGAGGTCCACGTTTTTGTACTTCTTGCCTGAACATGATTGTGTCCAAATGCTTAACCCGCGGCTGGGTAAATTCCGCCTTTTATTAGTGGGACAGATAATCATATATTTAGCCTTACAGGACGAGAGAATTGTTATATGTTGGTGTGTTGGTACACAAACACTGTTTTCTTTCTCTCATGTAAAACTAAAGCAGTGTCCTCAGGCCTAACCCAGGCCATTTGCTGGTTAAAGCAGTTCAATTTCTAGAGTTAATAGACATCATAAAATCTAAAACGTTTCCGCAATTTTACCACTACCTGATGATTGCAAACAGATTGTGTTATTTGGTTTGTGTGTTTGTTTCATAAAATGCACATTTAAATGCACATAGCCTGACAGAAAACAGACATGTTTCCTGAACTCCAAGCTCATGGGAATGATTCTTATGGAACACAGATGATTTAATACATAACTTGAACCTAAAATAATATACATTATACCTAAGCGTTCAGTCTAAAAATATTTATTTGCATTTATTTGAATATGACGTAGGATTGTGGAGATTCTAAGAAACTCCCCTCAGCGTGGAAATCATTTCAGTTTGGTTTAAACAGTTTTCTTACACCTCTTCAACATGATTGCAGTCAAGGGTTGTGTAAATTATAGCTCACCTCTGCTCTTTATAATGACATCTGTAATGACCTCTGAACAGTTTGTTTAATTGCTGTTTCCAGAAAGCCACTTGAATCTAAAATGATGAATATTTTTAGGTCCCTATGAAGAAGCTATAAATCAAACTAAATTATGTTTATTTTTTAGGTTTAGGGGTGGGGTGAGGGATATAATATACAGTTTGTACAGGATAAAAATCATGTCTATAAAACCCAAATTGTGTTTGTGAGTGTCTGTGTTTGTGTGTGTGTGTGTGTGTGTGCGTGCGTGCGTGCATGCGTGCATTTTTTTTTGTGTCACCGGGTGAGTGTGTCATCACATTATTCGTCAGAGATGGCTGTGAATGAAATGATTCGCACCTTTTTTCTCATCATTTTCTCATTATCTTCTCATCATGTTCTTCCTCACACATCTTCCATTTTCTATTTATGTCGGGGGAGGGAGATTGTGTTGACTTATGCAAATATGCTGCCGTGAAAACAGACACAAAGATTTGTTTTCTAACCTTTACATGTGTAATATTTAACATTGGCTCAGTTCGTTGGCACCATTGAAATAGGTGTGGATGCTAACTCGCATATAACATGAACGGAGCGGTGCGAAACGGAAAGGTTGAACAAAAATGTTATATTTAAAGGGATAGATCACTCGAAAATGAAAATTCGTTAATTATTTACGCACTCTCATTTCAAGCTTTCTTATGCAAAACACAAAGGAAGATATTTTTTGGCCCCATTGACTCCGTTGTATGGACACACAACCACATTGAGACATCTGTCAAAATATCGTTTTTCTTGTTCCGAAGAAGAAGCAAAGTGTCATACAGGTTTATGACATGAGGGTGAGTAAAAACACAAAACCAATGCCAAGTGAAACATTTTTCTAAATGTCTTCTTTTGTGTTCTGCGGAAGAAAGAAAGTCATACAGGTTTCAAATGACGAGGGGGTAAGTAAATGATGACAGAATATTTTTTGGGGGGTGAACTATCCCTTGAAGTACAAAAGGTCTGTAAGATTTCAAGATAATGTAACATACAGTATATAAAGAATGCAACTCTCTCTTTCTCTCTTTCTTCAGAAGTTGCAGTGTCTTCACTGCTGTGTCTGTCGTCAGTGAGAGAGCTTCCCGTGCAGGTGTGTGAGTTATATCAGAAGGGATTCGTTCTGGCTGCTGTCCATCCATTCGTTCACTCCGGTGGCCCTGCCAGTGCTAACCTGCAGAAACAGTTACACCGAGCTGTGCTCATCAAAGAAACACACAAGTAAACATAAACCCATCAACATCTCTTTTTCCCTCTATTGACCACTGAGTTATATTAAGATTCATTGCTTATTATGACTTTTTTTAGTAGTTCCGACAGCAGTTTGCTTAACTGGGTTGGACCTCATCTCGCGACAGACGTGTGTTACTTAGGTCACCAGGAACCCAACCGAGAAGTTATACAGGGCTATGTGAAAAAGGTCAGTCGTTTTTCATAAATGCATCTGCTATTGTTTTACGACTCGTTTTTCAAACATATTAAATTAAGTGTAAATGTGAATGTCATCACTACATTAAAAAGGCACAAAAAGTCACTTCCCAGCAGCCTGTATTTCGCCACAATACGGATGCAAAGCAGAACACATAAGCTGACAGACCGCTCTATAGACACTGTCACCCGACATTCACCCGCTGTTCTATTAGTCACCCTGTCGCCTTTTCAGTAATTGCATTTATCTGGAGATAAGCGGTGTTTGACTGAGTGTGTACAGGTTTGTGCTGTGTGACATTTACTTACAATTTAAACTTACGTGTGTGCGAAGAAAATATGGTTTTCATTAACGTTTACTGTCACTGAGAGCTTCCTTTTGAAAGCATGTGCAAGAAAAGGCGTTCAACTCCACTGTAGAAATTACATTGGAATCCATTTGCTTTCAATGTCAACCTTAATTGTATACTTAAATGTTGTTCTAACTGGACAAGGTGTCCGGTGTCGTGATCAGTGTTATTAAAGAATCTTCCACTCTTTCTCTCTGCAGGTGCAGGATTTGGCTGATCAGGGTGATCTCTTTGTGGGATTTTTGCCACAACCTGGTGGTGGTCCGTATTTCTTCGGTCACTGGGAGACAGATGAGCTTCCCTCCCTGCACTCCAGCCCATGTTCTGTGCATCGGAGACCTCTGACCATCAGCACGGCGAGCGAGCAACAACAGGAGGACGATGCTATTGAGGATAGTCGAAACCAAAATCTGCCAAAGTTTGATTCAGATTTCCCAAACCAATACTTAATCGACCAGAACTTTCAAATGCAGGACTCAGAGAGCAGCCAGTGTTGGACTAACCAAAATCCTTTCACTGAGAATCATCAGTATCTTTATGAACATGACCATACCCGAGAAAAGGATTTAAAGAATCAAGTGGAGCCCAAGATAAGCTTTCGTGCTCCAGAGACGCATCCGGCCCGAGGTACTAAAACAGAGTATGTGCTGCCTAACTGTGATTTGGCAGAAAACCAGCAACCAGACCATAGAGAGCAAGTCAGAAGTCAAGAAAAGCACAGCAAGCGCACTGGAACCACACAGATGCTGAATCGTGAGAGCACAAGTCTGTAAAAATACAGAAAAACAAAGGCTGGAGAAAAAAGACACATTTTCGCATTAATCATTTTATGTCAAGCTATAGTAGAGATAAGAGCATCAAACATTGTTTGATCATCAGGTTAAAAATAGCCTATATATTCCTTGCCAAACAAATCTATTTAGATTATAATCCACTTTAATATTTTTTTACTAAATTAGGAAATGCATTATAATTAGGGATGCAGCGATATGTAAGTTTTGGCCGATCGCGATAACCGATAATTCTTTACCATTGGAAGCCTATAACCGATATACAGTATCTTAATATAAATGTACATTCTTCTGAGACTGAAACAAAAGGCAATAAGTGGAAAAGTGCAAATTAGGTAACCATTAGTTGTCTTTTTTTCCCTGAAAACAATGTACCAAGCCTACTTTACACTAGTTAAAGATTCTTTTACTTTTAAACTTTTCTGGTATAATCTACATATAATATACATTCTGGTATAATAAGTCTACATAGTAAATATCTACACACTGTACCTACATCAAAAATGTTTGGCTTATAACAGTACGAATCAGCGTGCACCTGAATTGATCCCACCAGAGGACATTTTCAATCATGTATCGGCCTGATTTTACCCTATAACGATTAAAATTGCCATTTAATTTATCGGACGATACCGAAATGGTCGATTATTTATCATGCATCCGAAATTATAATCTATATCCTAAAATAAGAACTTTTAAGATAAGTTTTATTTAGTAAACATTTGCTTTTTTTATATGTAGGCGTACAGGTCTTTGCTCTGTACAACCACACAATGGTTCTGTCAGGATCGCCAAAATTCTTCTCTCTGAGGGTTCCACTGCAAGTGCAAAGAGAGGCGGGGCTTGTTAGCTCGATTGACTCCCACTGGCTGGATCACATGACTCACCACTTCAGAAGTGGTGCCCGGCTCATCGATGGCTACTTTCACCTGGGAGCTGATGCAGGTACTTACAATAAAATCAAATTGTAGAAAAACTTGACATTTAAACAGATAAATCTGAATTCATCATTATTAAAATAGAAACAAAATCACTAAGATATTTCTCAAAATATCTTCTTTTGTGTTTCAAAGTCGAGTCACATACAGGTTTTGAATGACATGAGGGCACTCAAATGATGACATGTATTTTTGGCTGTACTGTCCCCTTTAAAAAATGTATTTTTAGAATTCTTTTAAGATGTAGCCTTTGGTTGTTTTTCACTGTCAGCACTACATTTCCAATCATTTCCTCTCTTTTAGCATCTTCATTCACAGTGGAGAGTGTTTTCATCTTCCAAAGTGATGTCATGGCAACCACAGCTTACGATGCTATTGTAGTGGAGCAATGGACTGTGATTGATGTAAGTCACCCAAGCTCAATGAAATTATCCAGTGATTTTACACCTGTCTGCTTATGAATTGCCTTCCCGTCTGTTAAAAGCAGGTGAAGTTGCATGTGTTGGCACAATTCTCAATAGGACATTGGTGAAATGATTGAATATATTGTTTAAATGATGCTTCTGTCCTGCAGGGTGTTACTGTGAAGACAGACTACATTCCTCTGCTACAGTCTCTGGCTCCGTATGGTTGGAGATTGATGTGTGTGCTTCCCACCCCTGTTGTCAAAACTAAAAGGTCCTATTTCCATATTAAAGCCTCATCCATGAGTCAGATGTTAAACTCACAGTAACATAGAAAGATGCCAATGGGAGCTAATTATTGAAAAACTTATTTAAAGACGACTTCTTAATAAATATTATTTGCGTTATTTTAAACACATTTTTAAGCAGTGTTTTTTACCCCTGATTCGTTTGGACTTTTTTGTCTTAGTGATGGAAGTCTGGCCACAAAACAGATACTGTTTCTCCAGAGACCCACACTGCCTCGCAAGAGAGAACTGACGGTGTGTATACGCGGCACAGACAAAGTTTATTTCTGCTCACGACAAGAAAGATTGTGCTAAAATTAGTTCTGGTTTGTATGGAATTGTCAATCCACAAATTTATATTTTTGTATTTTCCAGAAACTGTCCCTCAGAGGTCAAAACAAGAGAAACTCAAATAGCAAGAGGACTCTGGAGACCGAGATCCCACCGCTGGCAACGATCGAGAGAGAAATGGAAAAGGTGGTGAGAGAACGAACACATGATACTTCCAAAAAGGAAAAGGGAGAGAATTTGTCGAAAATCCCAAAGAGGAGAGATCAACCAGCAAAGAAGCCAGAAAACCGCACACAGATGGATAATATCACCTATGTAAATAAGGACAGCATTGAAATAACAAAGTCTACCAATCACGAGGTAAAAAGCATGATTTCATGTGCTAAACTAAAGGAAAGAAGACCAGTCAGAACAGAAAGAGCACTATTCTCAGGAGTCTGCTGACAGTATTCATTTATGCATATTGAACTATTGCAATATGTTCATGTTTATTCAGGCAGAACGCAGTCTTTTCAGGCCCTTGCCCGCTGACAGAATAATTGTCCCGTAAGATTGCGAGGAGGTATTTTGAGTCACTTTTGGTAATTTGGGCCGTAAAGGCTCATCTTTAAAGGTGAAGTGCGTGCGCAGCAAACAGAGAGACGTGTGATTTGAGCAAATCTGTGATGCTGTTAAAATGCACTGACCTTTCTGAACATTACCCAATTTGTCAAAAGACAGCTTGTACCTTTGTGAATCTCTAATGCTAAATCATTTTGTTACATGCCATATTACCAATCGCTGAATATTTTGTTTTCATTAATCCAATTTATTACCAACAATATCCATGAGATTTTTTTTTGTAATGCACAGTATGAACAGCTGTAACTGACTTTGTAAAGTAATAGTGAAGGTCTGTGTTAATGGTGTTAAGAAAAATGACCAATTATGACTTTTTGATGACAATTAAAGCCACATGACTTAACATCAACATGTTGCGGTTCTCTTTACATAGTTCACCCAGAAATGACAATTCTGTCATTATTTATACATCCTCTTGTCATTTCAAACCTGTATGACTTTCTTTTTTCTGCAAAACACAAAAGAGTGTAATTTAAAACAAAATAAAATTGTGATAGAATTTAAATTTTTGGGTGAACGTTCGCTTGAAGGCCCAAAATGATCTCACAGCAGTTTTGACTATTAAAACTTAAAATAAATATGCATATTAAAATTCCATTGCAAATAACATACAGTTGTACATAGATCTCTAGAAAACCTAGTGTAATCTATGTATGCAGTACTTCTAGACTCCAATGGAGAGTTAGCCAGCAAATGAACTATAATGTAGAGCATTTTAGCACAGGTTACGGTCAATTTGTGGAGTCCATTATTACAATGATGTAAAACCGAAACAGTTCAAGTAACCTCACATCAGAGAGTTTAAACCTAACGTACAGCCCATCTTCATTCAGGAATGCAGTCTAGAAAATGAATGGTTAAATGAAAATATGGAAATCAGAAGAGTAATAAAGTCCAGGAGAATGCAGACAAAACGTCTGTTGTGCGTTCCAATTGAACTCAAATGCATTACTGCTCCATTTCCATTACATTCTGTTTCCATAATGCACAAATGCAGCCATCCATCCGAGTTTGTGGCAATGAAGGGGTGGGGTTACCACCATTTCTCGAAAAGGATTTTGTCCTTTGATAGCCCGAGCCTCTGTAGGTCTGCACTCACTTTCTCTATCATGGGAGGAGGACCACAAAGATAACACAGCGTACGTTTGGGGTCTACGTGAGGCCGTAGCACCTCTTCTGATATCCTTTCATCTGGACACAAAAGACAAACGAACATCAAAAATAGTATACAGTATGTTCAAATTATTTATCACAGCAGGTACTTTAGATGTATAGACTCACTGATGGTGTAAGGTTGAATTTCCTGCTCTACATCAGAGCTTTGTTGAGTTACGTGAAAGTTGCAGGAGATCTTCTCCGAGAGCTTGTGACAGATGTCAATGATGGTGTTCTAAAAAGAACAGACACATGAAGATAAACATCCTGTCGATCAACTAGATATTTTAATGCAATGAATACCTTAAATAGAAGATCCTTAGTGTTTTTAGCACTATAGCAAAGATGTGTGCGACCGGGCCTGTACGCATGACCGTGAGAAGAGTGTCGGAGTAGATCAGCTGTGTGCAGCAGGATGGAGTACAGAGGGTTGATTCCAACACCACCGGCTACCAGCAGCAGGTCAATCACGGGATCAGAGGGTTGAGGGTCAAAATAGAAATTACCTCCAACTCTCACAGCTACTTCAGAGTCCACCGAGCACTAAAACAGAGATGCACATGCTTAAATCTGTCTGAAAATCTGTCTAGGTACAAGCCTGTCAAACTCACTTGTGTATGAATCCAGTGCGCTGGAGGGTGGCATGTGTATTTAACAGCAAGCTCGATAATTCCCTCTCTCTGTAGCAGGCCAGGACTGGAGCAAATGGAGAAGCCGCCTACCGTATCCACACCTGGGATGAAGAAATCCACCCTGTGATAAAGAATGCAATTGAATTCTATTCACATAATATTTTGCATTACGCTGAAACTATGCTGCAGGACAACAAGGTTCAAAATCCACTTTGACCTAATAAATAAGCATAAACTACATTTGAAAAGCGGAGACAGATTCTTCCCACACACAAACAACCAAGCACAAAATACGTCCGTTATTATTCAAGTTTACCATTTTTCATAAAATGAAAACCAACACATAAGAGACGCCACAAGTGTATGCAGAACAGGAGTAAGAAACAAACACATATGTTATCCCTGCATGCACACCCACACCCACTCTCTCTGACTCATGTTCTGTAGCAGTAACACAACATCATATGGTCTGGAGGAGTTTCTGTGCATACATCTGCATAAATCACCGCCTGACTTTTTCACCTCGCTCGGGCTCACGAAACTCAACAAACCCAATGCGGCAGAGCTCAAGTGAGAGAGAAAGTGTAAGGAGAGACTGACGTAAGCTTTTCTTTTCAAATGTCTGCTCACACACTGAACAGTCTCAGTGACTAAAGTCTGAAGGAAAGCGCCATCTCCTGGACGTTTTTAAAAAATGCATTCTCCCTTATTAGTATACTTGGATAATATTGGTTGAAATAATATTATTATTTGGGTTATACTAAAGTTATCAATAGTAAACTATAGAAATGTGTTAGCTCTAAACTATTAACCTATTTTAAAGCATCAATCATTTAAGAAGATGCAATTTATAGTTCATGAATAATGAATAAGTGACAATATTCTTTAGAGGCACAGTTCTTACCATTGTCCAGCATGGAATTTAAAGTCAGGATGTTGCACCTCTAATCTCAATCTCTTCACTGTATCCGATTCATTCACAATGTCACAAACACGTGCAGAGAAAATTTCCTAGACACAAAATAGCATACACCATTAAATAAATGCACTCATTGCAAGTACAGTAAAACTCAGATGTACCAATGGTCTGCATAATGCAAATAAAAACATGTATCTGTTTATTTGATCCTATTTTTGATTCAACCAAGAACTAAACTGGAATTAAATAAACACATATTTATTTAACATTCACTGCCTTCAAAATAAATAATATCCATAAATGAGCGTTCAAAAAACACAGTCATAACCCAAAACAGTGGTGGGATAAGGGGATAATTCATTCATAACTTCCCTTTATTCACATGACAGATTGGGTAACCTACAACACAGCGTAAGTGTATGAACTTTCACCCACTTGGATTTAAAGGGACAGTTCACCCAAAAATGAAAATTCTGTCATCGATTACTCACCCTCCAGTTGTTCCAAATCTGAATACATTTATTTGTTCTGATGAACATAAAGGAAGATATTTGAAGCAATGTTAGTGAACAAACAGATCTCATCCGCCATTGACACCCATAGTATTTATTTTCCTCACTATGGCAGGAAACGGTGGTTTTGTTACTGACATTCTAACAAATATCTTTCAGAACAAATACATGTATACAGATTTGGAACAACTCAAGGGTGAGTAATCGATGACAGAATTTTCATTTTTGGGTGAACTGTCCCTTTAATGTCTAAATTTCAAAGTGTCATTTCAAAAAGTCTATAAAGACGCATAAAGAAGAAGACTTACCATTTGTCTGTAAACACTAGCAGTTCTCTCTAGATGGTCAGTCTGTCTCTTTGACGACATTTTGCTAAAGCAGTAGGCAAAGCAAAAAAACAAGAGGTAGAACAACAACAATAACAACAATATACGCTTTACCATGTATTAAGTTTCTAAATCACCTAAAAAGAATTCGAGATGGGAGAGAAACTCACCGTGTGTCGATCCCTTTACATGAACATAATACCGCTGGTCTGAACAGTGCCGATACACCGGTGAAACTTCTGGTAACAGTTTTCAGAAAACACGGGACACTCATGATCGGATATGACGCCTTTACCTGTTCAATACCTGCTTACATCATGAGATAGAGAAATATAACTTAAGCCACACAAAGCAAACAAATGCCAAAAAGACGCCATACGCTAGAGATTTAGTAAATGACAGCTAACTTGCATAAAATGACATTCAGACACACATGGAAGATCAGCTAACTACTATAAAGCTTTGTTACTAACAGTTCATTTTTCTACAAACACATTACATTTAGAAGATGTATAAAAAAAACAAAGGATGAATACCTTATGAGCTTTTACGAGACTATTTTATCGCTCGTTTGTCATTGTGTAAGTAAAACACATTAACCTCAGCAGCTCCTGTGACTGTTGTTCTTCGTTGGTGTTTTGGTTGATGAACAGTCTCTCTATCGCCACCCGGAGGAGGCTTGAGCAACAGCATCCTAAGCGTATTAAATTGTACTCATCGTTGTAAAATTTAAATAAGAGTTTAAATGCATATGTTATGATGCACAGTGATACATAAGCGTATTGTCTGCTCTGTTAAAAAAAACTACATGTAAGTAAATGGCTTCCATTACCAAAATCATCATGAGCCCTTTTACTTAATGCCAGAACTATTTGTCCTTATTTAGTGTTTTTTGGGCCTTATTCCAGCCATTTCTTATTGGTTTCATCCCACCAACAGCACCCAACACATAACCAGCAAAGACCCACAGAGACCACGTAAAACCTTAACCACGTGTCCTCGAGAAAGAGTGAGAGCAGCCTCTGGTGGCCACAATTAACATCGTTATTGTTTTAAAAGAAGCCAAGAATTAAATATGGTCTAGACTCTAGTCATTAAGTTACACATGCCGTTCGTATTAAGGAATTGTGTTATAAATATTCTTTATAAACATTTGTGTTGTTGTTGTTCTTGTTTTAAGTAAAGTCACGACATTGTGATTAGGTAACATTACAGACAGGAAAGAACTTTCAAACTGACTAAATTACATCAGCTCGTGAGAGACGCATCAAAGCATGTGATTACATGCCAGTTCCCTTAAACAAAATCTGCGACAAACTTTACAAAATAGTAAAACATTTATGTATCGAGTGGTCAGTATGATATTAAAACATATTTTCTTGGTTTCGTTGATGCTTGATGACTAATGTCTTTTTTTCTATATCCCTGTGTATTTTTGCACATCTAACCTACTTTTAAATAAATCATGAAAACTGCTCTTCACGTTTTCCACAAATCATTTGTACTTTTGCACTGATTTATGACTTTTATGACCACATTTTATAGGCTTTTAATAACGACGTGTTTTCATGAGTTTAAACTCAATCAAAATTATTTTAGCCTACATATACGCAATTCGTTGAAACGTGTTATTCTGATAAACTATTATTGTATCCTGGAACATAATTAACAAATCAATTGATATATAAGTGACACAATTATAATGAGCAATAAAATGATAAAAATGTAAAATAATGTTATTTTATAAACATTATCAAGATTAATATATAATTTAGCCATAAATATTATTTCCATTTGTATTAAGTTCTATCAAGTTTTTGTGATATTTGTTTCTGATGCTGATAATAATCAAAACCAGCAGAAATAAACGAAGGGCTCGCTGTTTACGGGGATTTGGACACAACAAAAAATGCTGTTATTATTGTTTTTTTCTTTCTTTATAAAAGGCTATTTCAAGTTTTAGATATATGCTATACATATATGCTACCAAAAATAATGTGGCGCACATGACATGAATTCGACAAGTTAGCACACATCAAGCCAGCACTTTGACAGAAATACTAAAATGTTTTGAAACATGTCTTAAGTGCGCATGATATGGTCACGTAATTGAGAATCAGATGCGTCTAGTTACAGTCACATGCTTGTTCTATTAAATCAGAGTTGGAGCAAACGAAGGGGGAAACTGAGCCAGAACAGAACAGAGTCGCATGTATCTGCGAGCGACTGGACTATAGGGGCAAAACAGAGAAATACCTCAACATGGTGCCTTTTGAAATTATATTTGTGTTGACCTGGACGTTGTTCGTTCCTACCAACAGCAAGAAAAGTGAGTATGGGCTTTACTTTATTATTAGTTTGTTATTATTAATATTTATTATATGTTTATTATCCTAAAATTTAAAATGTCCATGTGTAATAAGACTTCTGCTTGCATATGTCTAGGCAAAGACTCAAAGAGAATAAAGAAACAAGATGTAAATAATCTTCACTTTATAAGGATAAGCCATCTAATTTATTTTAAAAGCAACAAGGCTACATCAAATTGTATTTATAATAAATAGGTCCGCGTGCGCTGCAGTCTCGTGAAACTAACAAGCGTTATGTGTCATGTATCCAGTTCAGTATTGAAACAAACTTTCCCGAAACAATATTTCGTTGGAGGCACAACCGGCTATATTAAGTTATTTCGTGTAGGCATAACTATAGACCATTATTAGACAAATCTATTGAATGTAGATCTAGTACAATTATATTAGTAATAAAAATATATTTAAATAATTTAATACATAAAGATTAATAACGAAATATAGATTCAGTTGAGCTTTTCTTAAACTGCGCTTTTAAAACGGGTAACTTCTAGCTTCAGTGCGTCACAGGCGCGCGCTGCCAAACTCTCATGTTCGTTGTGTGCCTCTTACCTATTTATCACGAAGCTTATTGCGTCCACATTTAGTTTGTAATGCCTTACATTAAAATTATTATTATTTGTTATCAAATTCATTCCCCTTAGTTTGCACAGAAAATATGTTTTGACCTTTCTAAGAAAATATGCGTTTAAAACGTCAGTATAATACTTTCTCTTGCACTAAAGATTTCTAGTTGTTGTGTCACTTTACTTTACAGTCACGTTTATTTACATTTCTATTATTTATGCAGGTTATGGCGACATGTTTCCTCACAAACACAAGCCTCCAATTCCATTTCCGATCCCTGGATGGGAACCGGACACCAAGCCATGGGACGAATCTCTTTATCCACCTTTCAAACCAGAGCTGACGCGCAGACATGGTAACAGTCGTGTCAAATATATATCAACATTCATACGCTCGTAACACGCTAAATGTGCAATGTTCTCACAGGTAAAATTCCGCGGGTGCGCCTCACGAGCGACAGTCCGGCGATCAACGGCTCGTGCGTCTCGTTCACTGCAGCGCTGGAGTTCCCGCCGTGCCAGAAAGAGGACGCTTACGGCAAACTGGTGTATGACGAACACTGTGACGACGGTATGACGGAGGCGTCAGGTGCTTTTGATATGATCTATTAACAAAACACAAATATACTAAACAGAAACGCAAGATGGAATCAAACTGTTGCTTTATGTAGGACCGAACAAGTGAAATGTGAATAAAATATGATTTGTTAATATGAACTTTAGTATTATTTGTAATTATTTTAAGAAATAAAATGGATATTGGAAATGTATTAGCTATTTCAATTTGAACAGGTGCCCTATAATTCATTGCCATATTTATGCAAAACATTGTGTCTTATTTGTTTTTTTGTTTGTTTTGTTTAACCCTTTTATTTTGTCAGCCAATGGACAGCTGCCCTCAGGGAATGTTGGATGGTTGGAAGACTATGGCTTTCGAAAGTGTACAGATTTAAAAAGATGTAATGTTTTTCCTGATGGAAAGCCTTTTCCTCAGACCAGCGACTGGACACGTAAAGGTTATGTCTATGTTTGGCACACGATGGGTGAGAGATTTTTATACATCCAATACTTTATGAATCCAAAAATTACACGTTTACAAAATAAAAGCACGCTAACAGCTTGGTGTCTGTCATATAGGCCAGTATTTTGAGACATGTGATGGCTCCTCCTCTCATCTCACTCTGAACACCACTAACATGACTTTTGGAGCTGGTGTGATGGAGGTGATGGTCTATCGCAAACGTGAACGCAGAAAGTACACCCCACTCTCTACTGACAGTACCGTATACTTCATTACAGGTCTGGTCAGGTTATTTTGCTCTCTGTCTCTTTCTCTCTCTCACACTTTCAGTGTTTCTCATTCTCGTGTCAGTGTATAAAGTGTGATCACTTTTTAAGATTAATAAGTTGTGATTGATTTTCAGATAAGATTCCACTCTCAGTGAACATTTCACAAAAAGAAGCAATAAAAATACAGGAGAAAAACGTGTTTGTCAGAGGCTCGGATGTAATATTCAAAGTCCAGATCCACGATCCAAGTAACTACCTAAAGACAGCTGATGCAGTAGATTTTATCTGGGACTTTCGGGATGGCAACCAACTGGTCACCCACAGCAACGTGGCGATCCATGCGTACGACATGCTTGGAAACGTAACAGTCAAGCTCCTTGTAGAAGCAGCGTTTCGTATTCCCTGCCCACCACCAACTCCCACCGCAATGCATTTTACACAGGCTCGTACCACAGGTAATCTCAAAAACACTTCTGTAAGACATCATACATGTCCTATTAAAACAAAAAGTCTGGACAAATAGCTGTCTCTATTTCTGAATTTACGTATACATATTCTAAGCTTTAAATATTTGGATGTTGGCTGAGAGTCCTCCGGGTCTATAAAGGATGAAAGGAATTAATCAAATTGTTTTTTGCATTAACAGCAGTGCCTACACCACCACCACATGAAACTCATACATTCACCAGCAAAACGGAGACCACCAAGGGTAAGACACAGAGTGTATGGTTGTTTAACAGTTTATGAAACCATGACACTTGTTAAATGAACAGTTCACCCAAAAAAAATTTCTGTTCTGCAAATCTGTATACATTTCTTTATTCTAAAGAAAAACCAGAAAGATATTTGAAAGAATGTTTGGAACCAAACAGTTCTTGGCCACCATTGACTACCATAGTAGGAAAGAATGTAGGAAAGCAAAATGTTATGGGGCACTTTTGACTACTGTTGTTTTCGTATGAAAATTTACGGATTTTGTAGACATTTGAGGGTGAGTAAATGATGGCAGAATTTAATTTTTGGGTGAACTGTCCCAAAATAAAAGTAATTTGTATCAAGCGTCCACAAATGTGTACGTCCACAGGGCAACGTTTGTAATAATTTCTTTTTTTTTAATAACAACTTTTGTTTAGCTCCTATTATAACCAACCCTTCGCCAACTACACCTCGAGCTCCCACAAGTGCTGTCCCGACAACAGAATCATTCCAAACAGATGCGGATGTGACATCTGCCGTTACAGCAACTCCTGTACCTGAAACCAGCCCAACCCATAGCCAGCCCATCTCCCCATCCATGATCAGACACACACACTCCAGTGAGTCCAATTGTTTCCGATACCTGTATGGATCCTTTGAGGGCGAGGTCATTATTATTGGTAAGGATGATTTAAGAAAGCTGCCTAACAACTAAAAGGCTTTATGATTTTATTTGATAAAGGTTTTTAAAACGCTTAATTGTTTGTTTGTGCTGTTTTTTGTGTGTGTTTCTACAGAACCTCCTCTAGCTCTATACAATGAGCTACCCAGTAAGATTTTAAATGTGTCATCAGCTGAAATCACCAACACCTCTGTCAACTTTGTGGTGACATGCTCGGGCAGGTACGAGGTCTACACACACAAACAGAAATGCATTTCACAAAATGAATTATTAAAGAGCATTTTAAACTTCATGGCTAACGTTCATAATTTTCTTTAATTTCTTATTTCCTCCAACTACTTACATTTAAATAATATAAATAACGTAATAACAATTAATATCATCATTATAATCATAACTTATTCTTTTTTGCAGTCTATAGAGAGTTGCCAGATCGAATTTTATCCAAAGCAACTTACAAAGAATTCAGGCAGCAATAAGCGATATGTCATAAAAGAGCAATAGTACGACAGGTGCTAATACAAAGTTAGTTTCAACAAAAGCTAGACCACTACCTGTTGAGAGAAGAGAGAGGGTTAGTGTTCATTTTTGTCTGTCAGGTATTCACAGAAGAGATGGCTTTTAAGTAGTTTTTTGAAGGTTGTGAGAGATGTGGTTGACCGGACTGCGTCATGAAGAATGTTCCACCAGGAAGGAGTTGTGAAGGAGATTGAGCAGGAAAACTATTTAATGCCTTTATGAGATGGCAATACAAGGCGCCGCTCATTTGCTGAACGCAGGGTTCTAGATGGTGTGTAGGAGTGTAGGAGGGTGTGAAAGAATGCCGGCGCAGATCCAGTGATAGTCCTGTAGGCAAAAACATTCAGTTGGCCTACAGATCATGTCTGTATTATACTCATACGTGTTATACACAATGTTTTCTTTCCTTAGTGTTCCCTCAGTGGCCTGTACAGTGGTGGCTGACTCCACCTGTAGGGAGATTAATAATATTCTGTGTGAGGACGCGTCCCCCTCGGGTGAAGGTTGCAAGATTAGTTTGACACGCATCTTTCAGACGCCGGGCACGTACTGCGTCAACATCACTCTGGGACTTCCCGGCGGCTTAGCTCTTGCTACCACCTCGGTAACCATTGGCAACCGGCTTGAAAAAAGTAAGTCCTTTATCAATCTGTATGCATTGTCTCTGGGCTTTAAAGTGTCAAACAACAGGGATAATATTTATATATTGGAAAATACATTTATAAAGAATAAATGTATACATCATAGGTTTTAATAATATAAATATATTGTTTTTACATTATCTCTAAACCTTCTATGCTGAATGGTCTTATTGAATCCTGTACCGTTCTCTCTTTGAAGGCACTCCTAAATCCACCCACCTTGCCGAGGTAGTTTTATCTTCGAGTGCTGTGCTTATTTCCATATTTGCCTTCATTGCTATTATGATCTACAAGTGAGTACCTTTAAAGAAACATTGCAAAACAAGTATCTTATAGTTTCTTAATTATTATTTCCAATCCTTTCTTAAAGGCGATATAAGGTGTATCGTCCGGTGAGACGATCCATGTTCGATGATGCAGAGAGAAACTCTGGTGTCGAAAGCTGGAGTTTAAGCAAACTGAGATCTGCTCTGTTTCCAGCCAATGAAGAGAGAAGCTGTTTATTGACAGAGAAACCACTTTAGATGGAGCCGCTAAACTGGTTTAGTTAAAATAATGGTTTGAAGTTAGGATTTTATTTCAATGCATGCAGTTTTATCGTTTTTATGGCAAGACTAGGACATGCTGTTGGTTTAAGATCTTAAATATAAAAAACTTAATACTAAACCTTAACTGACAAAAAATAAGTATGCATTCTTTGTATAATCAACTGCATTATAAAAATTAACATTTACCAGAAACACTATAATAATGTCATGCAGTTTGTAAGGCAACAAAGCAATTTTGCACGTAATTTTATAACAAACTCATTGTTCATGAGCGATTCTCTGTGGGATTTGATATTAACAGAGTTGGTAATTTTGTGGCAAACACAATAGAAAGTACCACTACAAAGAAGAAAAAGTGTCAGATAACGGTTATTCGCTTTCATTTAATAGAACTTTATATTTTTTGTAACTCACTTAGAATGGAAGAAAGTAACATGAAACAAAGCTCTATTTCTGACAGGTCTATTAAACATATGCGTGGGTTTCAGACAGTTATTAAATAGTAATTCATTTAAACAGCACTCTTAAAAAAAATTCTCTCTGAAAATGCTACCTTTCATGTACATGCTGGGCATATGATAGTCTAATAAACTTCTTAAACACTCTCGTTGGCTATAAAGGAGGCAAAATCAAAATATGGACAGAGAAGGAACCACAAACAATGGTTGCTTGGAGCCAACTTGACTTTTAATTATCTTCTTTGTATCAGAGTCATTTGACAAGTGGAGGTGTGTGAGGGCGCACAAGCACGGTCGGAGGGGATGTTGCTCAACATGCTGAAATTGAACCACTTTTTAGGAACAACTCCATTTCCCGGAATTCCACATCACATTCCCACTGAAACATGACTCACCACACTACACGGCCATGAAATGAAATTGGATCAGTCAAAAAAACGAAAAAAAAAACCTGAAACAAACTGTAGCATCCATAAGACATGAATTGTTAAAACAAAGACTTCATTGTTCATTATTTCACAAGCAAGGAATGAAGCAGGCCCTTGACAACAAACTCTTTCTAGCCATTAATCAGATCGGAAATTAAATACTTTGACCCAAGACAATACCAATGCAAGAAATAAAGTCCAATACAGCAAACTCATACCACCAATCCAAGAAGCAGAAATAAAAAGCAGTAAGGTGAGGTTTATCAAATCAGTTAGCAGAGAATAAATTGCAGGCAAAAAATGAAATCATTTTCTCACTCATCTTCAAAGTCTAACGCAAACATGATTTTTTTTAAAAAGATACTTTTCTGTGAGGAAAGGGGCGGGTGAAACATGACCCTATAGATTCTAACACATAGCAATGTGCCTCTAATTTAAATACTTTTTCTAATAAGAGGTAGATCAAAAACGGTGTAAGAGAAGTGTGGAAAGAAAAACTAAATGATCACTTGTGCCCCTCCGGTCAGCGCCAGGCGCAACGCGCATACCCAGTGTGGAAGCGTTCGCGAGGGACTTGAGGTATTGCTGCGTGCGCTGGAGGTGTAAAGGGGAGGTTGCAGGATTGCTTCCACCCACTTTTTACCTCAGCTGAGGTAGACAGCGGTCTTACTAGTGTGGAAGCTGGGATGCACTCAATTTTACCACAATCAAATCATATTTACATTCGACATGAAAACATAGGAATATTGTTTTTTCAGTTTCTTTTACTAGTTTTTTTCTTGCTAATGTTCATTTTATAATATTTTTTTTTTGTATTTTTCCACTTTGAATGATAAACGAAAAAGTATAAATGAAATCGTTCGAACGTTCATCTATGTTACTGCTTATTAGCCTAGAGACGGGCCCTTGACTATTGTAACCTAAAGCTATTAACGCAAAATCATCGAAATAGTGTAAATCCCCCGACCCCTGACATGCATTGACCAACGTTGATGTAAAGCCCAGTTTTATGCAAGTTGGCATGGGAGCGCGGCCCAAGACCAAACGGAGCGCGTAATTAGGAAAAGAAAAAATAAGATGAGCACGGGAAAAGAAAAACTAACCTCAATCGGGATGGCCGTTATTTTTTACTATGATAGACAACTAGTCGCGCTAAGGATTATGGGTGTCAAGCGTTGATCATCCCAGACCTCTATTGCTTGCATCCAACCCTCACTGAATTGTAATGAAATGCTAGTGAAACGTATGATGCCCGCCAACAGTTATTAGCATGTCTGTCTGTCTACACGGCATTGATGCCGTGAGTACGATCAGCATTGATATTCTCATTACTTTGACGGGGTTCAGAGGGTGGTGGCTCTTCAGCGACACTGAGGCGCTTTTCTTTTCGTTCTCCTATCCGTAGCTAGCAAAGCAGCCTGAACTCCGCTGTTAGCTATCGCGCTAATGTATGCGGTAAAACTATATTTTTTGCGTGCGCGGAAAGCGGAGTTCGAGGTCCGCTTGTTAACTACAGACAAAATTTTACATTTTCTTAAAAAAATAAAAATGTTCAAGAACTATTAGCTTTATAAAGTA
This sequence comes from Barbatula barbatula, assembly GCF_947034865.1. Lineage (NCBI taxonomy): Eukaryota > Metazoa > Chordata > Actinopteri > Cypriniformes > Nemacheilidae > Barbatula > Barbatula barbatula. The sequence continues at coordinate 5,849,969 of NC_136784.1, forward strand.
TACAAAATACCACAAAGCAAAATAAAAAAGAACAGAACGTTTATCATTTTCTTTTTTTCTGAGGTACTCTAGCCTGAGGTAGATCAGTAAAATGCATATTAACTATTTCCTGGCCAACACCAATCAACACTTCCCTCAGTTGTAAGTGGCAGTGTTGTTCCACCTTCTTTCATAATTTCATATATGTATATATATATATATAATCTATTAATCTATAAAATGCATCAGAATTTATAAAAAGCCACTCTGGATACCAGGATCACATACTTCAAACATTAATCCTTACCCATCTCAAGCCAAAGACCTCAAAACCCCACCACATTCCACCCATTCCTTCCCAACAAACGTTTGAACAGCAAAAATAGTTTCAAATGAACTGAAATAACGAAAAACTGTCAATTAAAGACTGTAGAGCCATTGGCCCGGGGGAAATTTTCCAATGAATTCACATGCTTTGATTCGGGAAAGGGGTGTGCGGGTGTAACCATATCACTAAATCTTGAGGAGGAATGGGTGTCAAAGTGGGCAGGGTTATAAGGACATTCCCTGACCCTTGAGATAGGCGTGTCCCATATCCAGTTAAGTCTCCGAAAAAACGTAGTGGCTCTATTTCCTCCGGGCGACTGGCGGACCTGTGGCCGAGGCCTTGGGCTGCTGCTGCCGCCTCACCTGAGAGATAATCTCCTGGATCTTTCGCTGGGCCAGCTGAGAAACAAAACAAGACAAAAATCAACATCACCCAGTCACATTTTTTATTTCAAAGCCTAGCTCTAGAATGTGAGAAACTCACCTGGCTTGCATAGAAGTGGCCTGTGATCTTCACCACTACTTGGTCGTTTTCATCAGGCGTCTGATCCCGTGGGACAACCACCTCCGCACTGGTCAAGTTCTGTAGTTCATTAACCTAAGAGAAATGCATGCATGAACATGACTTGCAGGAGATTACCAGAGTAGTGAAACGGGATGTCAGGAAAGTTCGACGCCGTTTTTTACCGTTTTGCCACCTTTGCCAATGACTCGGCCAGCAGCGAACGATGGCACTTTTATGTGAGCCTCCAGCTTCACCTCCTCTTTCGGTCCAAAGAAATTCTCTTCTTTTAACTTCCCAAAGATTCGTCCCTGAGCCTGAGGAAGACATTTATACAGCAATTATTTACAAAGCGATAATTTAGAGTTACATATTCAGACTAGAGGTCTTCACGGGTCCACTTAGATCCGAAAACCCGAGGTCCGGCCCGAGACCCGAGCGGGTTCGGGTCTAAAAGATTCACGGGAGCTTCGGACACGGGTCGGGTATATTATTAGTGTCTTCAGGTCTCGGGTAATATAAAGTAAAAATTTTTTGCTTAATTGACCCGAGGAAGACCCGAACTATCCTGTACAATAACAGCGCGTCGCTTGTGTGTGTGCGTGTAGTTACCAACTCTCCTCCAACCCTCAGCCGATCGGTTGAAAGCCACGCAAATCTTCAGAAAGTCGCGGTGATCTGAAATCACCTTAGAATTGAAATCCCGAAGTTTCCAACGCTGCAGGGGTTTGCACTCGATGTAGTTACCATCGTATTCAGGAAAAACATACTTCCACCAGGCGACCAGAAGTAGATATTAAAAGACGCGCACATTTCAGTACTACGCGGTTTGGGACACATTGTTGAGACCGAATGTTCGCGCGAGTGGTTGCCATGTCGTCACTTATTTAGATTTGATTCAGCTAAAATTTGCACAACCCATTTAGCCTCAGTTTGCGCAATTTGCCAGAGCAAAAGAAGAGGATCAACGTGTTCATTGCCATATACATTTCATTAATACACGTCGGTTTACATTCAGGTCTAGTCGGGTTTAAAAAACATATACGATGGGTCGGACTCGGGTCTAACATTAACGGGTCTGTCTCGGGTCGGGGCTTCAAAATAAAAACGTTATCGGGTATGTCTCGGGTTCGGGTAAAAAGTGATTCGGGTCGGGTAAAGATCTTTGGACCCGAGAAGACCTCTAATTCAGACGTCTACCTTTATATTCGTATGAAAAGGTTTTACCTTGAACTGTGCCTCCGGTGGCCCAGTAATAATGACCATTCTTTGCTTGGCGTCAACTCCGTCAGCTGGGGCAATCTTTCAAGAGAGGAAAAACAGATTTTTAGACTTCATCCTACCTTTATCAATAATAAATAATATTGGGTCAATATGTAACATTCCAAGTGTTTTTATTATTTAAAGGTATTGTAATGCATCATGGCACATTTTGAAAAGATTAACGTACATTTTTCACTCAACTTTTAATAGTGAGTGGTTAAAAATATCCCACTTGGGCCTCTTCTTGGCCAACAACTTACTTTAATTGACGCACCAGCAAAGCGACTGAGCTGTTTGATGTGCTGGCCTTGCTTGCCGATGATAGCACCAACTGCCAGAGCAGGAATAAAGAGATGCACCGTTTCCGACTCCACCTGTCCCTGCTGACACACATTCAATAGAAAATAAATCTTCAAGACTAAAATGAGATTTGACTTGTCTGCTAACCAAGAACCATTCACACTCAATTGTTTGCTTGATATTTTTAAATAAAACAAACATGACTACACTCATTTACACAGCCGATTTAGAAACACTGCTTGTTTAAAAAGTCAAAGATTATGATTATTTTAAGTAGAAAAAATAGCTAAAGATTAAAGCACTGAGGAAACTAATTGCATGACACAAATGTGCATTTTGAAGGTCGTGTCAAGGATTCAGTAACATCAAAATCAAATCTTAAGATCTTTCTCTTTGCAATTGAGCAAGAGGTGAAAAAAAGCCAACACACACTCCCTATACATTTAAAGGAACAGTTCAACCAAAAATTTTAAATCTGTCATCATTTACTCACCGTCAAGTTTTTCCAAATCTGTATAATTGTCTTTGTTCTGACGAACACCGAGAAAGATATTTGGAGGAATGATTGTAACCAAACAGTTCTTTGTCACCTTTAACTACCATACCAAACAGTTTTACAGCACTTCTGACTACCATTGTAATGTTTCCTTCTATGGTAGACAATGGGGTCCAAGCACTGTTTGGTTACAAGCGTTCTCTCAAATATCTTTCTCTGTTCATCAGAACAAAGAAATGTATACAGATTTGGAACAACTCGAGGCTGAGAATTTTGGGGTGAACAGTCCCTTTAATTCTAATTCACAATGTTAGTCCATGTTATTCATGCCCTTCCCAACTCACTGGACTGACATTCGTCTCCCACCCCACACAAGACTTCAGGTCCACATATTGCGTGTTAAACGCAGCGTTATCTTGTTAGTGGAGACTGGCCAGAGTCATACCACCCGGCTTGCGACTACTCCGGACGCTAACATTTGTCTCCTCAGTAAATCCAGCAGCGAGCAGCCAAGCCATGCAGTGCATGGTGGGTAAAGAAACTTACAGACAAGGCTGGGCTGCTACTGGAGGACAGTGTAGAGGCCCAAAATGGCACCTCGCCCCCAAACACGCTGCACTAGGGAGAAACATACACATTAACACACACACACGCACTCTCTCTCTCCCTCTTCCACACATACACCTACATATTCCCTGTTCACATCTTTTGAATGTTGTGTTATACGTGTCAAGTCCTTTTGAACAAATTTAGTCTGGCATTCTTGTCCTGTTGAGACCTCACTGAAAGGCTTGTTCCTTTTTTTAACAGCCGATAGTTTGGTCACACCCATAAATGCAAATTAAACAGACAAAAATGAATTAAACAATCGTATTTTTTTACCCCAAATGATTGATAGCCAGCTTGAGCTGCAGCTGGAGGTCCTGGAAACACAGGTGACGACATCCCACCGCCCGCCGCACCGGGGAAAAGGCCCAACGCATTCAGATTTAGCCCAGGAATCAAGTTAGACTGAAGCTAGAGGAACAGAGGACAGAGTTTGTCTTAAACGGTTCATGTGTAATTGGATGAACAGCCCGCAACTTAGAATTAACTTTCAAAGAAAACAATGTACGTGTGAAAATTACATCATGACAAATTTAAAAGAATTTTACATGCAAGCAATTATGTCACCATAGCATCTCATGTGTGTAAAAGTACAGAAGTTATAAACTGTGTTTTTCATCATTATATTGCTGCCTGGGCCGTTTCTCCGTTTGAAGGAACAAAAACACTGTAGAGCCTCAGAATAAAACCTGCTTAATGACTCAAACTCACATGCATGGCAGCAACGTCGTTCTCGTAGGACTCGCGGATTTTCTTCATGATTTCCTCCTCTGCTTTTGCGCAAGCCTCTAATGTGCCCTTAACAGTAATGGTTCGCTCTGGGTTATACAGGGTCAGATCCTGCAGGCTGAGAATGGAGTGACACGTAAAGAGTGGGAATAAAATGGGAAAGACGGATGTTATCCAATGTTAAATTGAATTGAACGGCAGACAAATATTCAGCCAGTGGGTCAAATACATCAGGCAAATGAACAATGGAAGATATGTATTTTTCAATTTCAACGTGAGGAATGTTGAATTTGCTTGAATGCCAAACGATCTTTTGTACAAATCTACAAAACACAAAGATGTTTCTTTAGTTTACATTTTCGTGTTGGGCCTAAGAAAATGGATTATAGAGTTGCCTGTTGTGCAAATCACCTATCTATCTAGAAGGTCATGCATTGTCACTTGCACATACAGCAATGTTGTTTGGTTGACTTCACGCTCTTTTTTAATCAAGATGACGTCTTAAGACATTTATAAATAATGAGACTCATGGTGAATCAAGTTACCAGCACAACAATCACCTCAAGCAGCATATATACAGCAATAAAGTAAGAGCTGGCACATCATAAATATTACATTTTAAAATATGACTTACGGTGAGATTGTGATCTTTGTGTCAGTATCCTGCTCAATTTTCTTCAAGTTTCGTCCTTCTTTGCCAATCAGACGACCCACAAAGTTATTATGAGCCAAGATCTTCAGGGGAATTTCTTCAGTGCTGCGAGCAAAGGAGAACAAACTGTGACACAAGTGTCTGCATAACAGCGCAGTATGACGGACGGGGAAGAACGAGTGGATTGACGTACAGTGCTTCAGTGTCCTCGCACATCTTAGTGTCGATGGCCTCCTTCTGCATGATCTCCATGATGCTCCGACAGGCCGAGCTACAGCCCTCTGGTGTGGAGTGAACAGTGATGGGCTTTTCTGCCGCTCCGGCATTCTCCTTACGGTGGATATCAATCCTGCGGGCACATGCATGGATACGCAAACAGTAAGCACGACCCAGTTCTTTCCAACACCCACGAGACAGAGCGAGTTTCAACAACCATCTTATCCGTAGGGTTTGTAAACTATATCATTTTTTAAAAAGACACCAGAGGAAGTACAGTATAGCGTATTCTTACTTCGAGTGAGTTTGCTTTGTTATATTGCGGATGGTGGCACCTTCTTTGCCAATAATAGCTCCCACAAACTGCGTGGGCACCAGCATGCGCAGAGGCACGTCTGACTGCAGTTTCGGTCTCGCGCCCAGATTAGGGGAACCTTGGCGAGGCGGCCCGCGTGGGTTGAAGCCTCTTCTGTTGCCCATGGCTGGAGGGTCAGCTGCAGCGTTCTCATCTGGTATATAGGAAACCTTTAGTGCGTAGTTTTCCATAAGGAAGCCGTTTAATTTGTCCAAGGCTCTGGATAAAGAAGGAAGGGAAATATAAACAGACTATCAAACAGACAGTTTTTCCTTCAAAAAAGTTAATTTTATTCAAGTTAAAACTTTAATAAATAAAAGGACAAACGCCACAATAAATGGAAAGAACTAACTAAACTTAAAGGGACAGTTAATCCCAAAATGAACATTATCTGAATCCAGGGGATGCGAAATCATAAAATATATTTAAAATCAAAGTACCAAGAAAAAGTCTATGGTTTAAATAATAAAGTTTATCAAATACACACAATTTCTTGGACACCATTCTAAGCAAGAGGCACGAACGCCGTGTTAAAATTAACCGAAACTGATAGGGGTTTAATAGCACGAGGCTTAAATGTGCCGGAATGCCAGACCCCTTTGAGCCCACCAAATCTTTCATTGACACCCACTAGCGGATGCAAACAGGAACTCCCTATTGTGCTCAAACAATTGCCGAAGATTCTTTTATCCCAGTCTTTACATTCACGTACCAGGGGCTTCCTCAACTCCCGTGACCGCTCTGCAGTTCTTCTAATCAAACAGTAGGTGGCACTGAATGAGTTATTATAATTGCTGAATAAACCCCAATAGCATTGCATGCAGAACTAACAGTTTTGCATTTCACTTGGAGACATGGGACAGAGAGACGCTGGGGGGTGGCCGTGTGGGCCGAATCGGAGGCAGATGGTACTCACTCTCTTGCTTGGTCCTTGGCGGCATATCGCACGTTGACAACAGCGGTCTCTGTGTCTGTGTTGACTGAAGATAGGATAATAAAACAATGAGCGAAAGCAAGAATTACCTTTTTTTTAAAGAAAGTGCGCAACCCACCTTGTTCACAGCTTTCCACTGTGCCGTACTGTGCTAACAACCCGTCCAGAACCTGTTGGTGACAACAAGCAAAGGAAACTTTTGGACTGTGCAGAAGAGCAATGATGAAAGAATAAAAATTGTGGTAGTGGTGTTGAGTATGAAAATGGTATAAAACTAAACATATCCGGCCAAGGCTGGCGAACAGAAGGGTAAAATTGGATGGCAGTTTCCATCCTGCTGGTCTGGATTTTGACCGAACTAAAGTTAGGCAATATCAATATAATTTAGGATTGGTTCACTTTATACATATTACACAAAGCCAAAAACAAAACATATAAAAAAATAATGGAATGAAGTGTAAATTGGTGTCTGGGATTTTTTTCAAGGCACAAGTTGTACGTTTCCGCCACGCGTTCACTGAAGGAACCATGCGGCCATTGAGCGCCTATTGGTTTCCTTTAACCAAGAATGTTCAAATCCACCAGCTCTCTATACGTCACACATACTTAAGCTCACCACCCCCCACCCACCATCACTTCCCTTTCTCCCCCACGTCTTCCTATTGGTTGGCACATGCATTACTATGGAATTCCCAACAGCCATTGGGCATCTGCTGCCATTGGCTATGCAACCCGTCGGTCTTTGTCAACAGGCCAATGAGACCAGGGTTTATTCAATCGGGTGAAAGAGGAAGGGGGTGTGGTTGGCTTTTGGACACCATGCAGTGAGGGGAAGGGGGAGAGGAGTTGATCTACACATTCTGTGCGTCCACACGGAATAGGCCCGCAGCCAGAATGTGCAGTCGGTTAAAATCGAGCTCTGGCTGAGCTTGCTCGAGCCTGGTGGTCACACAGAAAATCCCAAAGCTTCGGCATCACAGATAACTTCGAGATCTCAAGCATTTGTGAAACCCTCAACATGTGCCCACACTATTAAAACAGCATACAAATACAAATATAAATACATTTGAACAAAAAATAAATAAGGTTACACACATGCAATAAAAAAGGGGGGAGGGGTTAAATAAATCTTGCTCGAGTAGGTACTTCACATTTTCGCAGCGTGACATCAGAGGCGGTGGAAATATATTTAGGAGGAATAAAATAAATTGTGCTTTATTTCCAAGTGCAGAAGAGATTTTTTGGGACATTTATCTTAAAAGCACAAAAATCCCATAAACCATAGTTGTATTTAAAGCTAAATGTTTTTGTGTGTGTTGTTTTAAACATTGAACTGCATAAACTTTCACACTTTTAAACGTTTATAATTGCATGCTATCAAAGCTCTTTTAAAAATTCGGTTACCACCACAAAAAACTGTGCACATGATTCATCAGACAGATCATAAAGTCTGAGGAATAGTGCAGAGGAAAACTTGTGCAGTGAATTAACATTTCTGTCAGTATATAAGAATCTACAAATGTTAAATTGCATAATTATTTACTATTAAAGACTGAACTTACAGAATTTAACAAGTGACCCCAGTATTTGTTTTTTACTCCACAAATGTCTGCATTTATTTAGCTGCATTTAACAACTAAATGTTTATTTTGGGTGTGCCATGGTTGAATTTCTTTTTTATGAAAATTATACCATAAATATGGAAAGAATAAGTTCAATAAGATTTTAATAAAATTCACAAATAGTGAAAATAACATAGTAAATTACAACAAACATTTGGTCTTAATTTATATATCATATTGATATATCTCTGCTGTCCTTCTGAAAACATGCATCTTTGTTTCGTGATTTTTATTTTTGCTATAAATCCTTAGTAGTCACCCTTTATGTTTGTCACTGGGAAGTGCAAATATCCAACCAATAAAAAGTATTGCTTAACATTGACTACACAGTATATAATCATTAAAAAAAAAGTGTTTTTCCATTTCCTGAAAAACATTCAATTCAACAAGGATTCAAAAGGACAGCTGCAATATCATGGATTGCTGAATAATTATGATGTATAAATTATGCTTTCCTTATTGGAACAAGTCTCTTTAACTAGAGATTTCCACACTTCTAACCATCTGTCAAATGTTTTATGATCATAATAAAATTCCTACAAACGCAGGGGTCTTGGAGGAATCAATATCATACAAGGGAGTTTTAAACTCAATATTATAATATAATATATAAGAGTTTATCTCCAATATAAAGCAAATCAACTGGTCTTGTGAGCAGTCTACTATACAGCACCATAACTGACAACAGCGATTATGAGGAATAGAAAACACAGAAGGGACCCTGTGGAATCCCTTGGTGTCCCGCAGAGGAAAGTCATATGGGTTTCGAATATTCATTCAAATATAAAAAAATCTGTCAAGCCTAAATGTTAAAGCAGTAAAACATCACCACAGTACAATGAATCTGAAGAACTTCGGTGGACTTCTGAAAAGGTCTATTCATGCACTGCAGTATCACCAAATGAGGATGATGCGATAGAGAGGAACAAGTCAAGCAAACATTTACGGTGACTTAAAGGGTCAGTGGGATCTTTAGCTCACACTTTGAGCGGGAGAGAGAAAACAGTGTGCCACACTTGAGAGTCCTTCTGCACATACAATTATTTCATAAGGGTAGCTCAACAATGTCTTACATGATGGAAGTGGGCTAGTTAAGCTTAAATTGCATTTTTTTTCAGAACATTATGATCAAATCAAGACTTGAGATCTAGACTGTACAAGTCCAAATACAAAATTCAACAAAAACTCAAAAGGTCTTGAAAAGGTCACAGACATAGATCAGGGGGAATGGCACTTTGGAATCCATGGTATTGTACAATAGTTGTTTAAAAACATAAAAATCAGTGCTATTTGTTCTAGATCACATGATGAGGGCTTATGACCTGCAGGCTGACTGCGATCTAACTGACAGCTTGTAATATTTCTAATTCAATTAATTTGGGGCAATTGTATACATTTCATCCAAGTGTGTAAGCACTTATGAGGTTGGTGGTTCAAATGCCAATGTTGGTGATGAGCCAACAAATCACAATACTGCTTTAACAGCGCAGACCTTGCGCAAGCTCTAAATGACCAGGTATACTTGACTTTCCGCGTACGTCTCTCACACAAAGGCATCCGCACAGCTTCTACAATTTGCGCATGCGCTGTTGTTTGCATTCAGCCCACAAGGTCTAAAAAAAAGGGCTCAATACGGACTGGGTGTGTGGACGACCACGGACCCTCCTGATGACGAAAATAACATCATGCAGGCAGCGCACTGACAGCAGACTATACTTTTGCCTTTACTGTATTTAAAAAAGAAAAGCACTTACTTCCCACTGCATGTGAGGTGGAATGTTTCTGATCTGCAGCTTGCAGCTCCTGCAAAGACAGAAATGTCATTATAAATAACACAAGGCCATCTATTAATCCCACGGGTTATATTGAGATTAAAACAGTCCATATATTTTAAGAAACAGAATGGTCACCAAAATTAGGAGCGTACGTGCAAGACCACAACACTGTACACAAAAATTACACAAATTGCCTTCTGATTTTGGTTAACACTCAGCAATTGAATAGTTCAAGGCCTAGGCACAGCTATAGAATCAAAAGATGGACGAATTTTTGAGCAGTCATCTGTTTTTCCTAGATTTCCTCCAGATACATAATGCTATCCGTATAAGACCACCAGTGTTTATGTATTAATATACCTCTGAGACAACCTGACTGTAAAATGTGTATTTTCAGATCAATTTAGGGGTAATATTAGCAAATGATAAGTAACCATTAGACCAGGGGTCTCCAACCTTTTCGCAAGCTAGGGCTACCTGAAAGAGATGATTTTATCTAGAGGGCTACTTTTAGATAAAATACTTTTAATGTGATGCAGTATTTTACAGTAAACTGGTCCAAATTGAGTTCTCTCACACATATTTTTGTACTTCAATATATTTAAGCTTAAACCAAGTGCTAATAATAACATTTTCATGACGATAGTCACATATTCGTCAACTGTTCTGAGCATTATTGTTGGGCAGGCACCTTACAGAGTTCCTGTTGGCTACCAGGTGCCTGCTGGAACCCCGTTGGAGACCTCTGCAAACTAGTGATGAGACTAGAACTACCAAATTGCATGCTGGAGTTCATCAACTGGAGCAAACACAAAACTGGGATTTGTTGTATTCCCAGACAAGGTACGTAACCCAAACCAGTCCTCTAATGCCACCCATGTGTCTGACAAGGCAACTCAAGCCTCTCAGTTCCAATATGAAGTTTAGAAATCAAGCTATTGATCATTGATACAAAATAATCAGGCTTTTAATCTACACATGGACATGCATTGAAATACTTCAATGTGTTTATCAGTCCATACGCATGCAAATGACGTCACAGGGGGAATGATAAATAAATAATACTGTTCTTGTTTATATAGATAGACATTTGTGACAATTCCAGTTGAAAAGCTAAACCTACAAACTCTTAACAATGTTCGGAGTCTGTTTCATGGTGGTTGCCGTAAGAACATCAGATATTAAAATTAAACAGAATTACGGGATCGCAACACTTTAGTTCGCTGCATGTCCGTGGGCATGGTCATTCTCAATGCATGATGGATATCTTTACATACCTAATAAACAGATAAAACTGACTAGACAAGACATGATGTCCATGATGTCTGGCGTTTTGCCAGGTGCCTTGTTGTCTGAAATGCCGACGTGTAGATTGAAATGATAAACGCAGGGTCAATTTAGAGGCTTTTTATATAAGGAAAGAGTGTGGTTTAAACAGTGCAATTCCTATTAATAGAAATTCTGAATTTTACATTTACGCCAAACATGTAGTTGTATAAAAAAAGACATGATTCTGCATTTTCCTTCAAAGCATCAGGTAAAAAAATTACCTGTTACTCGCGTATTTAAGTCATTAAATATCTACATCACAACAGGCTATTTGAATATTAAAAAGGTGACATTTTGGGGTAGCGAATCACGCTGTAGCCAATATAGGCAGACAAAAGATTTTGAAAAGACCAAAATGCAACTTTTTAATCTGCAATTTTGAATCAAGTCTATATATAAGCCATTTCAAAATTCTAACCCTAAATATTCCATCACGTGCAGGACACTCACTTCACAGGTCAGCGTTTCACAAAAGTGTGCATTTGGTGCAGTGATTATGCAACATCTATAGCGGCCTGCTCCAAAGTTCACACTCTGTATACTTGTATATTTACATACTAACATTGACAAGAACAAAATGTACGGAGGACATGGGAACACAAATACGCCTCTACCTGAACAGGCCAACACACAATCACACCTCATCTATCAAACATGCACATACAATAATAAGCGACCAATAGCGGCTGGTTTTGAAGAAGAAACTTGTCATTGATTGTGGTGAATGAATTTGAGTGCATATTTGCTCCAAGCAATCAGTGTGCCTCAACTATTTTTTATCTGTACAGCAGTTCTCATAGATCTGGATTATTTAGTGCACTACACTATTGTTAAAGGCTATCTGCAAGCCAGCACACACACACACACACACCTCACTAAAACACACACAAATCATCCTGGGTTCAAACTAATGTTGATTTTTAAACTTTTAGTAGAAAAATACATTTCAAGTAAAAATCCTACTAGTAATTAACAATACGCAAAGTGTTAATTCGTATTTGTTTTTCAAATTAATTATGTAATGTCTTAATGTTCGTTTTGCAAATCGTTAGGGATGCACAATTCAATTTTTTAAAGACCGAGCACGTTCACAGATATTTATTTTCTGGTTTTTGCAGAGACCGATGTCTGAACCTTTTCACAAAATAGTGAGACTAATGAAAATAGAATAGCTTCATAATTACAAACAACTCCACCTTAAGCACCTTCAGCTCTGTCACATGAGGTATCAGTGCATTTTTAAGAGTAGGAGTGTATGAGCTTAGTATCGACCTGATACTGATGCATCCCTGATTGTACGGTGCAAAAAAATGAATCTCATCTTCATAACCCAAACTCCTTTAAGAAAGATTTTGTTGCAACTATTTCCTGAGTTAGAGGAACTAAAACTGTCTAACCGAATGGCTGCACTGTACAGTCTCTGTAAAGAAGGAAATACGCATATGTATGCATCTATATTTGGAATATAATAAAGCCTTGTTGGTACCATTTATACTACCACCAAAAATGTTGCCCCTTCTTTCTTAATATTATTAGGAAGAAAAATGTCCAATTCTGTTGTTTTGACTAGATATGCATGTTTACATAAACAAATAAATGGACATCTGAAAATGCACTCCTTATCTCGGCTTTACTATCTATACAGTGAGGTCTGGAAATGAAATGTTAAATACTGTGCCTGTGCTTTAAGGGGAAACTTGGACGCATGAAGAGCGGCGTGGAGTCATCCTTCTCAGGCTGTATGAAGAACTTGCATTCTACATCTCTGTGTGATTTCTGGTGATGTTCACAGTCACTGGACATGTTTTCCCCTGCACGCTTTGCCACATACAAGCATTTTTCTGCAGTGTCAAAAATTCAAGGCACGGGAATCCAGATCTGATCCCGTAAACTAGAACTAGTCAGGCAAAACACCCTAGGTAGGTCAGTGCTTAAGCTCATCTTAAACAGTGCGGAGTTCCCGTAGAGAAAATCCTGAAATTGTTTATTTAGAAATAAACAAGTAATAGACACTTATCAAATTATGGCCTGAGAGGGATATTAAAGAACACGAGAAGCTGCCCTTTCTTCACTAACAACATACGGTGGCAAAAAACTAGTGGAATTATATAATTACCAAACAGAACTATATCGATTAGATCTAAATACAAAAGCATGTACACCCAATAGTATAGCAAAATTTAAGCTACACGAAACATTAGCACTTAGTTGTATGAAAAGACACACGCAACAACAGGGGAAATCCACACAAGGGATGAGGGCCGAGCATATAGGTCCATGTCTGCAGGAGAATTTAACTTGAAGATTTAAAGGTTTTTTTTTAGTCATACATAGCAAATAATTAAAGACAAAACTTTACATTTTACTTTTGTTAAAAGCCAAGTTGTACTACATCCCAGATTTGCCACTCAAATGAAATGCTTCCCGTTTCTTTTGATGAATTTGGTAGCGATGGTGTGCTTTCCAGCACGGGTCTGCATTCCAGTGGAAATGCAAAATGGAATGTTCTCCTACAGCAGATTAAGCTATAGGAGCAAGGGGGAGTGCATGTATGTGTGGTTAGGACGGGGGTGGGGTGCTGGTGCTCCATTTCAGGGTAACAGAAACGCTCTCTGCCCCAGGGGGTGGGGTCTGGTCACTATGGTAACAAGCTAGGTTACAGAAGCGAAAGGGAAAAGGGGTGGGGGGTTCGGTTGTGATGTAACAGAAGTTCAGGGCATCTTCATTTACTTAAGACAAAAATGCGACAGACATGCAACATAACTTTCTCTGCATTTATGCATGTATGAACATATACCAAACACTTTAGAATTCCAAGCTCCCCCCTCAAACATTCCTGGAAGCACCAGAACACACAGCGAGACACTAGTCACATGGCCCTAGATAAATTACTATAACCTGTATATTTAATATCCTGTTTTATTATTCATACATTTTTATATTTTGTAGGCATAAATGGACAAGAACCACATTTCATCCAGAGCTAACGTGAAGGCTCAACTTTATTTTCTAGTTTGTTCCGAATTGTAGATTTCGCCAATGCACTGCATTTGAATACCACTACTAATACTCGTGTACCCCATACGTGGAACTTTTTTTTTTTAATCAAGAACTGAGTCAGATTATAGCAAGACAACATAAACCACATATATACAATGTTTCCCCAGTACCATACATGCCAAATCATTTTTCCACCGTTTATTTCTGAATTCTGGAATACAAAGACAACTATAATTTCACTAAAGTAGTCAACGTACATTGCAAAATAATTTAAAGATTTCAAATCAAAAGCCAACCAGATATTTTTCTCACCAGAATGTCTGCTCTAGCCGAAGACCCTTTCCCACACACACACACGCTTTTCCAGTTGGGGCCCCTCTTCCACACATCTGTATGCACACATACATGCAATGCAAGCTCTTGGCGTATTCGCTTTTGCTAGTAATCGAGGGAAAGGTAGAAATGGAAGAAAAACGGCTTCTGGAACCAAACTTACAAAGGCCAATGGGCTCGACACACACTCCTTGTACACTTAAGTGTACACACACACAAAACTGGACAAAGACAACCGTCATGTTTATGCATGGAAGCTTTTTAGAAGCTACGTTTCAGAAATTACAATTTGAAATGAATACAAATATGTATTATGTTAACACAGGTTAGAGTGAAGGTTAACAAAAAGAACACAATATTCACGTGTGATCATAAATCTGGTGTAAATACAACTTTGCACGCACCCGGCTACTTTGACCACACTAAAGGAAACTATTCCATAGCATGCACACTAATATTGGAACATTCACACAGTCCACACTCAATGAAGCAAAAAGGACACATTTTAGCCAACTTCTATGGATCTGTGTGTGCGTGTTAAGATGGGCAGGGCCTAAGCTGAGGCTCATATGATAGAATGCAAGATGGCTCCCAGCATGCATTTCACCGTACTTAGCTCTCATTGGCTCAGTTTAAAACCAACTTTACATACACAACCTCTGACCTCTTTCTATATGTATGATGAGCACATGTACAGCACACACAGAAAATTGAGTCACAGGGCAACATTTTAAACTTGAATTTGACGGTCTATTTGAAAGTCTATTTAACATTTGTTTTGCACCAAACTCTTTGAAAACTCCTTTTAAATGTCAACGTGAATAAAACGTAGCCCACTTTCTCATTAAGAATTACATAGTTAAAGACCCAATAAGAGCAATCACCAACATTTAACCATAACGAAATATAATAAATTATAGGCCTAATGTATTAGAAAAAAATTAAGTCCTTTGTTTGAGAATTAAACGAGAAAAGTCAAACAGATTTAATCTACTGCATTAATTATAAACGGAACAATTTACTCTTAAATTCTACCGCTAGCATAAAATAAACACAAGACGTCAAATAATGACTGCACTATAAAGACGTACGGCTTTTCTTCGAAAATAAATTAAATCTGAAAGCCGCCACCTCTTCGCAACTGTTATAATTTTAGCATAAAATAGTAACACATTTGGTCAAATGAACTGTGCTTTATGGCTTTGACCACGTCTAGTCTTTCGGGTTCCCGTGAACCCGCAAACCAGTTTTCGTGACAAGACCTCGACCCTTCCAATCCACGCGTGCAGAGGAGTCCATCTCGTGCATGAGCAGCGCGAGAAAGTGAAAGAGGGGGAGGAAGCACTGAGGCATGACTAAATCGTAGTTTCTTCTTAAATGGACGCCACTGCAAGCATGGCTCCATAGATGCACATTCGTGTGCAACGTGCGGACACATTTACGTGTTGACTTTGCACACCTATTCGTCGTTTCCTCGTTTATAGAGGCCTCGAAGGCCCAGTGCCATGTGAACTCTGAAGCAAGGATCTCGGATTTGACAAAAACTGATTCCTCACGCTGGGATGGAGGATTCATCAGCAGCCTCTCTTACACACATCTTTGACAAAAAAAAACGTTCATGCACGCTCCGAAATACACAAAAGATCTTGCCTTTCGCTTGCAAATTTGAGCAGACTGTTAAATCACGTCAACAACAAATACAAAGTCAGTGAAAGAAAATAAGCAAGCCCGCTTTAAAATCTAGGCTAATGGGTCAAAATATTTCGTTATTTAATTTAATTAAAAACACAAATGTGGCCAAGTGTGTTAAAAAAAGCGAAATTTGCGAGAATTCTTACCTTTGTCGTTTAGGGACAGAGTGTTCCACTTCTAAGACCTTTCCGTGGAGTTCTACTTTCCCTGAAAAATATTAATTGCATTTTAATAAAATGACACCTCAAGCGAAATGTCCAATTATTTTGTATGTGTTTACAATGAGCGAAAGTGCACTGCAAGCAAGAACAAAAAAATATGTATACGACGTAAACAACGTACACATTTAAGAAAACATTCACGACGATCAAAAGCTAAATCAGTGTTAATTTAGGGGGGGAAATTCCCAGAGGTTAAACATGGAAGACACATTTTCCCCCACGTTTACGTGAAGGCCTCAGCCACGAGCAGCGAGACATTTACTTCAAATGTCGAAAATTACAACGGACGTTTATGGTGTGTTTAAAGCAAATGTTGCAAATCTACGCTGTTTACACTCATCCCAAATACAAATCAACCACTATTGTTGAGACAAGGCGACTAGTCGAAGGCCTACAAGCCACCAATGCAATCCAACCACCTGGTGTTACAAACCTCGTAATTGCAACAACAAAGTGATACAATTTAACAATGGGAAAGTTCGCAAAGCAATAAATAACGTGTAACACGTTACTTCCACTCCTACTTCTACATCCACAAACTGTTTAAAAAGCCGCGAGACACGTTTAAAAGCCACCCAAACATTAAGACCTTTTTAATTCAAATGAACAGTGTGCGCAACCACTCTCCCCATTCACATCTACGAGTTAAACATTATATCACATTTTGCACTTCCCAGACAAGCAACGCTATAACTTTGATGGACAGTTCAGTTATTTTGGCAGTAAAACGAGTTCGGAGCAATTAAGCCCGTGGTTTAAAAAAACTGAAAGTGAATTGTCCACGTCCATACAGCCTTTACTTGCTCAGTAAACGCACACATCGCACACATTTGGCACAGGCTTTTAATTGTTAAACGCGTGTCCATTGCTTGCGCATCGCAATCCATTTATATTGCGAAGCCTACACGAAGTCACGCACAAATCTTCATTCTCACCTGAAAGAGTGTCAATGGCCCTCATCGCTACCTTTTCGTCGGGGCAATCCACAAACGCGTAGCCACTTTTTACGAGAAAAGGTGCACTGAACGGTATCTTCCACTGCTCAAAGATACTTTCCAAGTCCAGCGCGCTCGCCTGCTCGCTCACGTTCCCAATGTAGAGCTTATTCATTTTGTTGTAAATGGAAAAGAGCGACCGTATTGCAGAGGGGCAGCCCTTTATCGCGTCGCTCGGATGGACAGTGTTTGGAGAGAGAGAGAGCCGCACTGTCGCTCAGCGGAGGGTCTGGGAGTGTTCTCCCAATCGCCCCAACCTATTGAGATATTTGATGGACGAGATCGCGGCCGTGGTTGCGCGCACTTGCGTTTCCTCCCGCTTTACGCGATCTCGATTATTTATTCCGTCACCTCCTTTGGGCGAGGGCTGGGAAGAAAATAGAGAAAGTTATTTTTCTTTGGCAATGCGACTAAACTGTCACACACGTTTATGTAAGCACCGCCTCTTAATAACATCGAGAGAACTGGGAACAAAAAAAACATCTATGTTCGTCTGCCTTTTTGAATGAGCCACGTGTTCAAACTACAAATCAGTCCTGCACGTGAGGTGTCCCGGTTGCTCAATTAAGTGTCGGATTGGGGGGAAATGGCACACGGACGACTGGGGTGGGGACATATAGAGATGGAGAGAGATAGGGACGGAGTAAAACCTCTCTACGTGCATATGCTGGAATCCCGTTAAAAAAAAAGCTACATCTACCCGTTGTAGGCTACTGTTCAATGATATTCCGTTCTGTGGACTTTTTCCTCTACTAATGCCGCTCTGCTCTCTTATTGGTTGTTGGTAAAGTTGTAAAAAGGCGTTGCACGCAACGTCCGCTTGAAGCCAGCGCAGAGGTACGAGGGGAGGGAGTGCCATTCATGCAGCATCTGTTTCATTGGACTTCATTTGAAACGCATTCTTTACGTAACACAAATGCAGTATATTTACGTTAAACATCAGCAACGATCAGAACAAGCATCTTCTGCAATGCCTCTGTTTTAAAAACTGCTCCCACACACGTAGCTTTGCGTGGAAATCTAATAAACTAAACGTGTGGCACATTTACGCACGTCAACGCATATTCTTCAAAGTCACAGAGCGAGGATACATCCATTGAGTCTTTGACATATGTGGCTCATCTACAGTAACGTGCCCAGCCAGATTGAACAAAGCGAATTATACACTTCCGGTGCCTAAAGAAAGGGGAGGGCCATGCGGACGGAGCATAGAAAAGTCGTAATGGCGAGTGGTAAGGCGGGCCTGCTTCTGGCACAGTGGGGAGGAGAGCAAAGGCCTCGCGTTAGTTCAAGCAATATATTCCCGACGCAGTACCTGATAACTCGCCACAATTCATAGTTTCCTGGAAAATTGTGAAAAAAAGAGTGCGCGTTATAAGTATTGTTTATCTGGATGTGCGGCCTGCAATTCGGTCGACCGTCCAAGTACTGCGGAGACGTTAACTTTGGGCCCACGCCCTTTAGCGCTTCTTTCCCTCTCTCTTCGTCACACACACAGGTCGTGTTGTACGTCTTTAACAATAAATGTATCTTTAAATGCGGATGAGTTTAAGAAAAAAATCCATAATTATGTTGTTAATGAATTGTAAACTGTTAAGGGCGGGATACATTTGACATGGCAAAATTTAACTTCTAATCAAAGTATTTTCGTATCGCGCCACCTTTATTTAACGCAGAGCCTAAGATAGCCGTTTGAGCAGCTGGTAGCCTACATTGTGACCTGAAACGAAGTTTTTCATTTTCATCCCACATTTTTAACCAACCCTTGGACAAGTAGGTTTGATTTATTAATAATCAACATTGCTTCCAGATTATCATTGAGTGTGTGTTATATAAAACAAACCAAATTAAAGTAATGCGTCGTATTATTTTCTATAACGGCAGGGAGACGAGTTCCTACTTTAATATTTTGTTTGAATGATCCTCACAATCTTGGTTACATTTTCACAATGAAACAATATTGTGTTGCTCACGGCCTACTGGTCCAACCTTACGAAAACTATATAGTTTAACTATAGTGACCATCGCTTTTTATTTGTATTAAAACAAACGATTTACAAATGAACACCATGATCTCACTATGGAATCTACCGTGATATTTTTTCTGTGGAAATACTAATGGCGATCAATCCGCCAAAACACGGTTAGTTGGACACAAAATTGCATTTAATAATATAAGCAGCAATAACAACTGATGTTATTGTCTCAAGTAATCTATTTGCTTTATTGGAGAAGTCAAACAGCATGGGCCTGGTTGTCAGTAGTGTTGCTCTCACAAACTGAAATACTACTGTAGAATGGCACGCACATGACGCGCTCCTATTGGTGGAACGGGATACCAATCACAGCCCAGCTCTTTTTTTCTTTACTACTCTTGCTGCCCACCGAACTGACTGTTCATTCATTGGTTTTCATCCACTCCTCTTCGGTACAAATGCAAGCGCAAAACGGTTACTACGAGGTAGAATGATGTGATTAAGCCTGAAATTAGAGATCGGACAACAACATCTATTCCGACATGAATTTCGTTGTACTTTTAAATTCTAGAATATGCTTAAAAAGGGAAAAGGAAGAGGACTTCGTTTCACGAGGTATTTGTAGGCAGTTCGCATGAATATATTGCATATAGAAAAATGTTGATATCAAACTTGTCTTTTTCAGTATTTGCTTTACTCACCGTGTCTGTTTAGTGGATTGTAAAGTCGTATTTGATGATATGGCTTTAGATACCATATATCCCTTTGTCTCTCAAGCATGTGGGCATTCGCCTTCTCTCATTCGCTGTTCAGGTCGGAAGCTCATTTCATACAGTTGCCCCCCTTTTCGCACCCTCTTTCTCCTATACTAAACCTGGGGTGTAATATTAGACCAGACGTTATCCCAAAACTTTTGATGTGCATGTTGTATCAAATCGTTGAAAATGACTTCCGCTCGCTCCCCCAGACAGTGTGTTTTCTATAGAAAAAAGTTGTTGTGTTAAACGAGGATTAATGGTTCTGGCATATACCTATAGGTTTCATACGAGATGTCCAAAAGTGGATTGGAAAGTCGTATTTGATGATATGGCTTTATCTTTAAAAATAAAACCGAAGAAATACGCGTTTTGTTAGAAAAATAACTAACCATACAATATAAATAACAGTAGACCGCAGCCTATAGATTATATAGAGACAATGGTTCTAGAGACCAGGACGCTTTCGTTGAAAAAAAGTGGATTTAAGCATTATGTAAGCGAGAAAGTATTTAATCCTTTAGAAAGATAGCGGCTTTTCTGCTGTCCATGTTTCTTGTTGAGTGAACGTATGGAACACTATGTACGCTACAGCAATCGCCATGTTCAGGCGAATAAACTGTTTCAGAAACTTTTCTAGAGGTTTTACGACACTAAGGAGCGTTATTTCATGCAAATGTTGTTGTCAAAAAAGTATTAAAACGAACGAAGAACAGAATTTCTGTGCCCTCGTACTTTTGAGATATACGTATTTTAGACCGTTTAGTCTTTTTTTTGCTTGGCTGTATGAATCACCGTGCATTTCAACAGAAAATGGCGGTACACATTCACTCCTTCCATTTTTACTACACTGATTCCTGTGTTTATGTCAAACAATTCATCATGTATAGGCTATTTAAGAAGTGTTACAATTTACAAGTGTTCTTTAAGGATCTATGTATATTAATATTCTAAAGAATGTGTGGAGTATTCAACTGTAAGTGATTTGGAATGTATGTATTTATTGCTGTTGTTTAATCTAATTTTAATTTTAAAACAACAATAAATACTTGAAAGACGATTGCACTGTGAGTCTGTTGTGTTAATGCTACTGCTTTTAGATATACCATAATGGAATGTAAGGAATGTAAAAATCTAACTAAAATTTATAAAATAAAAGGAAAATATCTACTTAAACGTAACTTTCAGTCCTATGATTATATTCATTTATTTATTCGTTTTCTAAATAGTTGGTTAATACATGTATTGTGGTATTTCTTTACAAAACACAAGTGCCTTGTCAGAGCTCTTAGGAAATAAACTCTGACCTTTGACTGCATGGGTTTAAAATCGCAATAAAATAAAATTGTAAAAAAGAAAACTAAGGGATTTAAGAAAATATAAATGTTTAGATATATGGATGGCTCCTTAAGTTCTGCCTGTGTGTTTGAAGTGTACCTACATTTGGCTTTCCTAAGCTTAAAGTGGCAAAACAATTAATTATATAAAGTAACATAACGAATTTATTGTCCCACCCTCTTCTAAATCAAAATAATTTTATTTTTATAGTTTACAACATGTTACTGATAATAGTTTTTGTACAAAAAAAAATATTTTTTGAATGTGAACTATTCTGAATGTTAAAAATGTTTCATTCAGTTGTTATAAATAAAGAGGTTTGTAGCCTTCCAATTTATTCAGAAACAGATACTGTTCAAATGTGTGTGTGTCTTGATGGGCGGGTCCGTTCACAATAACAGACATGGAGGGTTATTCTTTTAGTAGCCTAATACAAGGATTTCTGTATTTTCAGAGGATTTATAGAAGCCTTAATGTTCAAGGCTGGGATTATGTATTTTCTAGAACAATAAAACAGACCATTTTTAAAATGAGAAAGTATTTGGTTAATGTGAATACTGACTGAATGTATAGTTTTAGGTTGTTTGGACACAATATTGAAATAGAAGCATGTTAAGATATTGAACACAAATCCAATATAGTGTGGCTTTTTTCAGAAACTTCGGAAGAATTGAACTTATTCTGTAACCTGGTTATGTTAAGGGGCTGCATTATTTTTTGTGATAAGGTGTGTTTATTTGTAATATAAATACATTGACTTTCCTTAATATCTGCTTTTACCTTAATATTGTAATATGTAATATTTGACATATTAAAATCTGTTTCGATAGCAGTCAAAAGTTAATAAAATTGTATTGTTTAATTTATTAAAAACTACAGAATTTTCTAAAATTTTAATATCATAATTTAAATTTTCATGTCAATTTTCAAGTCATGGCTTTTTACAGTTGTTAGACTGTAAACGTTTATTTTAAATATACACCATGATATCTGTTGTGCTTAATGTGACTGCATTAAAGGTGTAGTTTTAAACCAGAAAATGTATATAGATTGGTGCTTGTTAAGACTTATGAAACCTCAAACTGTTTTCAAAAGGTTGCACCTCTGTTAGAAAACCATGTTAAAAAGTTGAATACAGCAGTTGAACGTTGGCCACACGTCACTTCCTGACCCTACCAGAGAGTGGAATCTAAACAATGGTAATGTTTTCAGTTCTTTCCTACCCTGCTGATCTGAAATGTCTGGACAGGTGAAAACAATATGGCTGACAGTCCAGTAGAGACTAGTGCTCAATAGTCCTGCTCTGCCATGCTTGCTCTACTTGTTCTTGTGCAGTTTTTTAATATGCCTCATATTTGACAGATCCTGGCACAGGTTTGATTGTTGGTAAAACTATTTACACACACAATTAAATGAAGCAGTAGCTCCTTCCACCATGAATATGTTTGAATTTATATGAATCGGAACGAGGACCATACTAAGGTGTATACGTTTATGACAAATTAGCTGTAACATAAGGGCTGGAATGAAACAAGGATTCCACATACTCAAATAAGATATGTTAAGGTTTTTCTTTGACCTCATGTCAACAATGAAATGAAAACCTAAAACAGTGACATCATTGTGTATTTTGCCCACGTTTACACCTCACCATACTGTTTTAGTGAAAGCAACCATTTCATACTATCCTCAATTTAATGTTTCAACTTTCTTCAGTTGTTGCCTTGTGTTCTCACCATGTCTAAATAGAATGAAGATCATTCATTTTATGCTAAATGAATAAACGAAGCATTCATTTCAAAAACATGTTACATGTTTATGTCCTAATGTTACCACCACCTTCATATTGTGCAGATATTGGCAGTATTAGTGATAGTGCGTATTCAATATTTCAGAAGTGCAAATAAGGAGTTCAGTGAAAATTATGTTATCCTATTTTTTAGACTATATCACATATTACAGAATGCTTCTCTCCGCTCTTCTCGGTTTATAATTCTAAATGCAGTTTTTAAATGATTTTGTATATATTTTTTCTAATAATATTGAAGCTTAACTTTTACCCATTTTACCCCTAAAATCACATGGTGGACATTTTGTGGACATTTTTTAACTTACATTTGCTCATAATAATTCAGCATGTTACTTGCACTAGAAACTGTATATACATACACTTGTAAACCTATGTCCAAATTCACCGTTTTACAGCATTGTCAAAACTGACAAGCACTTTTGCAAAACCCATTAAAAAACAAAGGGTGAGTAATAATAATGATTAATGACAAAAGCAAGAAATACATGGTTTCAGAAGGACAGCAGCGAAAGACCGTTTAGATCTCCATCTTTTCAGTAGTCCAAGTTTTTTACCACTTAAAAAACATGCTTATATTCTTTTAAAAGAGTCAAAAGTATGTCAAATCATAGTGTCATGAAACAAAGCAGCATTGTATTTTCAAGTCTTTATTCCTTGAGAAAGAAATAAACACCACTTAATCTTGAAAATAAAGCATTTCACAGATAAACAGACAACCTTAGTCACTTATAGCTACTCACACACGTTCTCAACATACAGACCCTCTAAAATGTTCCCACTATATGAAGAAAACAGATAAATGCACAGTCATATCAGACCATACAAACACACTTCCAAAAATGTTTTGCACATAACAAAACGTGATGATGTCCTCAAACCTTAAACTTACACACTAGAAAGGCCAATTAAGACATCTATTAAACAAACCAATCTTGTCAAATCAGAGCTGCTCCCACACACAGGTTCTCTTTCAGAGAGGATTTTACATGTACTTCATGTCCTATAAATGTATCACTGGATGCAAACAGGCAAAAAGTAAGTAGTCAAGATCTTCTCAGTATCGTCCTGCAAAACATAAAAAGTTGACATTCCTTAGCACAAGACTATAATAAAACATCCATCACATGGTACACGGGATTCTGTGAGCTACTGGTGAATAATGAAACTTCTTTCACAAGTTCATGAGTAATGTTCTCTACAAACTGTTGCCTATCAAGCAGACATGTATTTGGGAATGGGTGGAAAATGTAGGTTGCTGAAGGCATTTAAATCCACACTCACGTGGGCTGTAGGAGCGAGATCTTGAACGAGACCTGTATCGGCTGTAATAAGGTGATGGAGAGCGCCTCCTGCTGCAAAACAGAGGAACAGTTCAGAATCCATGAACTCTGGTAAAACGAAGAAGCTTCTGTGTTAGAGTAAATATTCTCCTCACCTGTATCTGTAGTCGTACTCATCGTAACGGTCATATCTATCGTAACTACGATCATAATATGAATCTCTTCTTCGTCCACCACCACCACTGCTGCTGCTGCTCCCACCCCCATTACTGTAACAATCATATTTCAAGAGTCATAAAACTATCCATACTTGCAAAGCCATGTTTTTTCATCATGGTGACATGTTCCTGAAATGCTTATTAGCATGCAAATTACTCACTGTGTCGGCCGACCCATGTAAATGCCAGGAGTGGGGGTGTGTGCACGTTTGGTGATGGAATAGTCCACTCTGATGCGCCTCCCATCCAGCTCCATGCCATTTGCTCTCTCCATAGCCTAGAGTGAGAAACACAGTTTCATGAGATGTTTGTCTGAATGAAGTAGCGATTTGAAAACCATGACCACAAACGAGGTGAACACATTGATTTGGCTTGCAGATAACGGTCCTCAAGCTACCATTAGGTGAACCAATAAACTGCTTAGTGTCTGATCTTGTTGGTAGGCCATTTAGCACTGTGCCCTATCCACAGTGGCGGACTGGCCGTCTGGAGCACCGGGAGTTTTCCCGGTGGGCCGCTGATCAATGTGGGCAGGCCCACAGTAAGGATATAAAGAAATTATATTTTCTTTTGCTCACTTGTTATAGTTGCGATTTCTGTACCAAAGCCACAGAGTAACGGCGTTCGTCAATGTCAAAAGGTTGGCCAATCAGGGTTTAGAGAATTCTACATTTACATTTATTCATTTGGCAGACGCTTTTCGACTTACAAGTAGTTTTTAACAGTGGCACATTACTGCAGAGCAATCAGGGGTAAGGTGTCTTGCTCAAGGGCACTTCAGTCATGACCTGCTGGCACTGAGATTTGAACCGGAAACCTTCTGATCACAAACCCAACGCTCTAACCCCCAGGCCACAACTGACCCCTTCTTGCAATCAAATAAATTGAAGACTGGAAGACCGAAGTTCAGTAGGTGGGCGCTTGCAGAAATCAATGCAAATTCGGTTTGATGACTGTAAAGCAGTGATGTATGGGAAGTTAAACAAACCAACTGTTTAACAATAAAAATGATAAAAGTAAGATTTTAGAGATTAATCTACTAAACATTTGTAAATTCTTCCGTTTTCTTTATAGATTTGGCAGACACTTTTAACCAAAGTAAATTTCATTGGATCGATTACATTGCATATACATTTGTTTCTGATTAATGCTTATCTCCTCTCTTCTCGATTTATAATTCTAAATGCTCACTTTTGTTTAGACTCATATGTTGATTTTGGACTTTATATTGTATGTAATAAGAGTTTAGAAAAGTATAGTCACACCTTTTTGACACCATTAAGTAATTTCTCTTGTCCAGGAATTTTCATAAGTAGGAAGTCACCACACTTAGGATATACTTGAATCTTTGATAAAGGTGCGTTACATGTCATGGTCAGTTATGTCTAATTTAAAAACACTTCAAATAGAAATCTGATGTCTGTTTGTTGCTTAGACTGCACTGGCCTATGCGGTTTAATATTTGTTGTTTTATTGGCTTTGCAATGTGTCTTTAAAAGGTCCTTAGAAACATTTGTTTCAAATTGTGGCGTTATAGAATGATTTGTGCATCAATAAGCTGGTACATTATGTTGACATCCTGGTGTTGTGTCCTGCTTCTCGTGAAGAAGTTCAGGGCCACATTTGAGTCTCAGTCCGCCCTGCCCATCCAGATACTATATTTGTTATTCAATCTGGATGAAAAAAGATCCTGAGCCACACCATAAATTCAGAGCCAATTAGAATCTCTGATTGTTTCATGTACAGTTATGCAAATCTGCAATTTCAATGTATCCAATAAACACAAATCTAGTTTTTCCTCTTGTAGAAAATATGTACAGCCACACAGGCCGTTTCTGCTCAGAACATACCTCT
This sequence comes from Barbatula barbatula, assembly GCF_947034865.1. Lineage (NCBI taxonomy): Eukaryota > Metazoa > Chordata > Actinopteri > Cypriniformes > Nemacheilidae > Barbatula > Barbatula barbatula. Next base: position 5,876,526 of record NC_136784.1, read on the forward strand.
TTTGCATCATCGATGCGCTCATAGTAAACAAAGGCAAAACCACGAGAGCGCCCCGTGCGCTGATCGTACACAACGTTGACGCCAGCCAAAGGTCCGTAACGTGAGAAGACTTCCCTCAGGTCTCGCTCTGTGGTGTACAGACTAAGACCAAATACACCCAGACACGTGTTAGGATCTGGATTGGCCTGTGAGAGGGGGAGAAAGGTGAAGATCAAGACAATTCAGCACTACTAGAAAACAGAACAGTGCCAAACATCAACATTAGCCAGCTTTCGACTGTCAGACTTTTGTCCAGCCGGGCTGTGAGGCCAAAAACAAGTTGCATCTCCACTGTCAGGCCAGCGCTTCTCTAAAAACCCCACCCTTTAAACAGCTCTCTGGACCAAACGTCACACAAACCTGCCAACTCAAGCTGAAAAAAGGAAGTCAGACCGGAGAAATGAGAGAAGCTGGATCGCAATCGAATCATAAAACAAACATGACGGAGAAAACGGAGGCGGCTTATTGTTTAATCAATTGCTGTCATTTTAGACATCATCATTTTAGACATATCATTATAACAATATTTTTTCTAGCTATTGAACAATAAATCATACTGTAAGACACTTTCTGGCAGATAATATTTGACTATTGATGATCGGAACGCGGGTTTTATATCAGAATTGGTAACTGTAGCGGATGGAAAACGGTGCGTTTACGGCTCGATATTATATATGTAACGATTATATAAATCTGAGCAAGCTGACAAAATATCTGCTTTAACTTCCAGACACGAGCACACCTTCATCCTTCAGAGAGAGCATCCAGCCTTTGCTGTCGAGTTTTGGAGAAAAGACGTTCAGGAATGAAAACGAAAGCATCAGCAGCAGGTCATCTACATTCAAATACATACAGAAAAACCCTGCCCTTTGGCCCTGAGTAAGCCCAGGCGAGGCATGATCAAGCCCCGGAAGTAAGTGTGGAAACGCAACTGGCCCCTGGAATGGTGTGATATATAATGTAACAATGTGACTATGACCTTTGGCTTGTTATATACTAATATGTAAATGTAGAAATAATTATATAAATGTATAAATAAACTTTTCTAAACAAAAGGCTGGCCAATTCCTAGACACTTTTTCCTTTTAGGAAATACTCCCATGCAATGGCATAATTACTGGATGGAAAGCATCTCAAAATTCCTTTTGTACAGAGATGGATGTACATGAGGAGTAAATCAACACGACTAATGCAAACTTCTTGAAATCTCTCTGGGTAACTGTGTGACAGTATTTAATAACCCCTGGTAGAGATTCTTCAGAAAAAAAAACATTCTTACAGCTCGATTGCTTTCCGTCCAACAAAACATAACATCACATATACTGTCAAACCACGAGCCATCTGAAACAGCCTTCATAATTACTTTACGTTTGTAAAAGGCAAAAATAAGCACATTGACCCCTTAACCCCTTTGGGGCAACCTGGAGACTTATTTGGTTTTAAGTGGTAACTGTTGAAAGGTTAAGAAAGGTCCACATACCCTGACGTCACCATGACTGTTTGAGTCTTTTTTGGAGTCATGGCTGTATGAGCTCTGTTGATGTAATAAAAGAATGAAAGGGGTTATTAAAGACAGTCATGCTTGTCCCCATGGGGTTGCGATGGGGAAGGTTTACATGCATCGTGGGAAAAAATTACACATCTTTAACACAGGCCAAAAAACTTGGCTCTGAACTCAAGTGAATTACTCAATTCAGCATGACTAGACTAATGCATTATATACCTTAATTTTATGTTATTTCTGAATTAACAAAAATGAGCAACATAAATCTGAATAACAGTGATTTAAGCGCACTCATGACCCTGTGATACTCACCCTGCTGCCGGTGTGTCTGCGACGGTTAGACATGGGTGATGCACTCTGGGATTTCCTGCGGCGGTATTCAGGGCTGTATGAGCGAGAGCGAGACTTTTTCCGGTAGGAACGAGATCGAGAACGGCTGTGCCGACGGTTGGAATGGCGGCGAGAGTGAGACCTGAAGGGGTAAAAGAAACCTTATCTTAATCTTTACTTCTCCAAAAAAATCATGTCATTTACTATGCAGTGCTCCTCATGAAGTGCTAATTTACTTCATCATCATAATACGGAAATTTGTCATTTATATTTACTTCCATAAAATTAAATACAGGTTCCACAAGTCTGAAAATGTTTTATTTTGTGTTAAACTGACCTGGACTTGGATCGTGATCTTGATTCAGAACGCTTGGATGCTCTGGTAGGGCTGGGAGAGCCAGATCTGCTCTCAGACTTGGCCCTGGCCGGACTGCCTCGCTCCGATTTGGATGGAGAACGGGATTCCTAACGTTACAGGAACGAGTTACAACGTTTATGAGACAAATGTGTTCAAAGCAAGCATGTGTGCACAGAGAAACCCACACATTCACTAATACTGCAGAGGAGGGAAGTACTAGATTTACTCAAATTATTTCACGGAAAACAAAGATCAGTTAATAATGCTATTTCTACATTTACAATGAGGTCTTCCTTATGCTTGTGTTTTTTTTTACCCGAATCATCACAGTAAAACAAGTACAAACATGCAAATCATCATCAAGAGAGAGATTTGAAAGACACTTGAAACACAATTTTTCATTTACTTAACCTACGGACTGATTCTTTCTTCTGTTTTCAGTATACGCTATTCCTTTCACTCAGGCATTTTATTCTTCAGTCTTCATTTGTTCAGTTTTCATTTCTTCACCCCAATCTGAAATCTTTTCTTTTTTTCTGCTTAGACACAATTTGCGAGCGTGCTTCTATCTGACCGATCTTCTGTTCTTTTTTTCCCCTTCCCACTTAACCGTCTGCTCTGTAAACATTTTCAAAAGCCTTCTTTTATCTTGAATATTCTTCCACATTCTCGGCCTTAACTCTTCAAATCCTTCACGACCAATAACCTTAATGAAAAAAGAACATTCAGAGCAATTAAGATCAAGGGAAAATTTGAAAAAATATGAAGTGAACTATTCAGATTTCACTACTCCTTTTGATATACAGATGTTTGCTTGATATTATAACACAAGAGACTGGTAAGACAGGGTAAGGAAAGGTCAGAAATGCTTGAATTGCAGGAAAGAGAAACCAAAAGTACTCAAGTTGCTACTTGCCTGTATGTAGAGGAGGCAAGTTAGAGCTTGGATTAAGTAACCTTTTCAAAACTATTCAACTATTGGTTGAACACTTAAATATATCCGAATATTTGATTTATAAAAAAAACTAAAGTAGGAAACTAATCAAATATTTTTCACATCGTTAAGTTCGACTCATGCTGGTTAGCATCCACACGAGGAAACGACTGTTTCGGTGTTATTTGTGTTTAAATTCAGATTTAAAAACAAGCGTGTTAAGAAAAATCAAACACTTACAGAGTGTTATTTTAACTACAGAGGTGTATCTAACAGAGCTGAATTCATATTTCTACTGCGTAAGTTAAGTGAAACTTACTTCCAAGAACGTATTTGCAGGTTTGATATTTATGTTAAACGGACGATTAAAATGTAACGTTATAGGCATATGCGTTAAACTAAATTAGTAACAACATAAGTACGCGAATTAGTGACATAAACCTACATATAACCTGATACATCATCCATAGCAATTACGTAACAAATAAACAAAAGAAACGAGTTCCTAGCTAACGTAAATCGTGCATTGCATCCAAGAGAGACACATTTGAGGTAAACTGTTATTTAACTTAAAATAAAAACAATACTTACCCTTCCCTCAAAACGTGTGTCCTCAGCATCGCTCATTTTTAAAATACTAACGATTCGTTAAAGCGTGAAAATTAAGATAATGCTCGCCGAAAATGTCAGCTTCCGATAAACGTTCACTGCAGAAAATGGCTGACTGTAAGAAGCGCGAGGCAAATGATGGGGGGTCTAAACCAAAGACGTCACTTCCGGCTCAGCAATATATGCCCCGCCTACCATTCCGAAGTGATCATCCGTGTACCCTACTTACTTCGAAGTGTAAAGCTCTGGAGAAAACGCAGTTGTATCTCTTAATGTGTCTGTAGAAATTCACTTGGCAAAAGGAGTAAAAAAAGTAATTTTCTATTTATTTCGAGTGACGTTTTGTGTGGCGTCTCCTTCCTGAATGGCCTTTCGGAAGGTGATAAAATCCCATTTGGTACGCACAGAGGAACGAATATGCGGTTTAACAAGTGGGTTTGAAGGAATAGTTCACCCCAAAATGAAAATTCTGTCATTATTTACTCACTCTCTTGGTCCAAACCTGTATAAATGTAATTGCAGAGAAAGATTTTTGGATGAATGCTTAATCAAACAATTCTCGGACACCTTTGACTACCATAATAAGAACAACTACAATGGTACACAAAATTGCCCCAGAACTGTTTGCCATCCTACATTCTTTAAAAGATAATATTTTTGTTCTGTTGAACACAAAAGATGAAGTAATCCTTTCTAGTATGGTGGTCAATCGGGTCCAAGAACTGTTTGGTTACAGGCATTCCAAATATCTTGCTCATCAGAACAAATAAATCTACAGATTTGGAACAACTCGAAGGTGAGTAAAGGATGACAATTTTATTTAGGGTGAACTTTCCACTTAACCCATAGACCCACACAGACAACAGAAGTTTTAAACTAGTATGTATTTTATTGTACTCAGTCATTTATGTTTCGTGTGGTACAGATCCTTCTGGAAAGCTTATAAAGTTTTGCTGGGGTTCACGTCCTGAAAGCAAAAACTGCAAGCCTGTGAGGTATATCCTCCATCCTTAAATTTACACTCACTCTGTAATAAACACATTAATAATCTATTCACTTAGAATATAAACATTCTTTGGATTTGCTCATTTTCTCCACATTTAAATAGCTAAAGCTCAGCAACGTGTACTCTTAATTTAAAATATCATAAACGTGTAACGCCGTGTCTACACCGGACGCGACCGGAGTGATGCGACACATCAAAAGATTTTTAATTTTGTGCACACTGGAATAGATTCATCACGACAAACCCATTAAGAACAAGCAGGTTGTCATGTCATGTCGCACCTGTCACGTCCGTTGTAGACACGGTGTAAGCCTCTTCTTTAAAGTCAATCTAAGTGCATTGTTAGCTGTGGAGATCTACTTGTGTTGTCTTTTGCACATATATAAGGAAACACCCGTCCATATATAACAAGACCTGCAGATCTTACGATCCATATTGCACATACGTAATAAAATATTGTGTGGTCCACTAATAAAAGACAAAACAATCAAGCAGAAGCTCAAATGGCTAAAGAAAGTCTAAAAAGCTGCTTTGATCTAAAAAATATATATCTGTACATTTCAGTCTTTTCCAGAAATGACTCAAGTCCATGGCACAGATTGCTATTGTGAAGAGTGCGTCTTATGTGGTCTATCGGGAGACTGTGGTGGAAACTGCAGAGGGTTAGTACGCCGGTCTCTCCGACGGGTAGGCAAATTTTGCTTGATAGGCCTGGAAACAGTCATTCCAGCAGCAAGGACAGTGCCGGCACCCCCGGCAGGATGAGAGATGTTGTGCGCCGATGCGTTTACAGCAGTGTCCACTTTCCCCTCCAACTTCACCAAACGGTTTAGAATATCGTCCAACAGCACGGCAATTGTCCTCTTCAGATCAGCTTCAGCAAAAGAATATATTGTAAATGTTAGGAAAATGTAAACTCTAAACCACATTAGCCACACCCATCCTGACCGATATCTTTTTAGAAAATCAAACACAGAGATTAAAAGCAAACAATTAATACATGAATGAGTATAGGTATAGACGAAATCCTAAACCCAGGTAACATGACCTGGTGAAGGTGACCTGCTTTATGGAATACAAAACAACTTTCATTAAGTCACTGGAATAAATTCTGTACTCATGAAAGTATATGTGGTTTTAAACAGTATACAAGTACTCATTTATTTACAGGCAAACCCCTAATGAGGAAAAATAAACAGAGTGCACCTTTCAAATCGCTCAACTTGACTTAAGCAAATGACCACATCTTACAAACAAAACCGTGTTTAATTTAAATAATGTTCTTACCATATCCTGCCATGGAGGTGCCCTGGGGCCCCGAAGGGTTCTGATTCTCCTCGCTGAGGACTTTGACATAGCGATGACTGAGCTCAAGGATTTGCTGGCGGAGCTCAGCACTGCTCTGGCGATGTGGTTGTGTGACGGTGTAATGAAGCAGCAGCAGACACCACACAAGGCCGAAGAGAACCAGCAATATACTCAGTCTGTGAGACATGCTCCTTCGCAGCAAACAACCTAGCATTGCAATGCTGCGGAGCTGCCGGCACAACGGCACCCGTGTTAAGGGGAAGGGGTGGAGACAGGTTTAGAAGAGGGTGGCAGGTCTAACAGTGGGAAAATTGGAAAAACTGGAGTGGAAAATAAAGTTTGGAATGGAGATATGGTGTAGGAAACTGATAGTTTGAGTTTATAGCTCACTGGGATTCATACAGGTCTTCTGGTGCAAGGACCTTCTGTAAAATACAATAGACATATGTATGTCAGATTAGTCATAAAACTCAGTTGCTATAATTTTAATTACATTACATTACACAAGCATTTACAATATTACACTGTATAAGGTCTCACATTTAGGTTGCATATATAATATTGATTTTAATCCTAAGGTAAATACAGCTTTGTGTCACTGTCATCACTTTCTTTCACTATGCTCAAAGTGTTCTCCACCCAATGACAAATCACTCATTCGTACTGTGGTTAACACAAATTAAAAATGCAACAGAGAGAAATATGACCTAATGCTGAAAACCACTAAAACAGTCAGTAGCACACCTAAACGTAAAAAAGTTATGTTTTTGCATTTTTGTTATATCTGAGATTAATCGATGAATGACTATTCACATTGTGTTATCCATCCTGTCATTCAATTGTCCTCTTCTGTGGAGTTGACACATTGGCGTTGCCAAATAACTGCAGTGCAATTAGATCCGCAGCTATTTACAACCATTCTTGAAATTATTTTATTTCTTTGTTTGGGTGTGTAACTTGCTATTAGGGTTTGAAAACAAGATATATCATATTCGAATCATTCATAAAAGAAGCTATAGTGACTAAAAAGATATAACTGCGGCCGTTCACACAACCTTTTAATAAAATCATATTTGAAATAACAATGCAGGAACGCAAACTAAGTACAAGAGCACTGACCCTTGATATTTTCTAGTTAACTCGTAACATGAATGCGCATGCTTATCTTAGCTTTTCACAGCATTTGGGTCTAAAGGTCTTATCACCTTAATACAAGGCCGATTGTGAAATCAAACCTGGTGATAAAACCGCTAAAGGCAATCGCACTATAGCCGTAATAATACAACTGCAAAGAAAATCACAGGAATTACCTTAAATACAAGGTGTCAGGGTCGTTGACTCCACGCTCTTTGACATCTGATCACGTATGTCCTAGCAAGCTAGCTCTTAAAACAACATTGAAATGATATTTAAACAGATTCATAACTGCCAGGTAGGCATTTCTCTATAAAATACATCAAGTATGGTTTTAGAGGTAAAATGATGTAAAACAGATCCAGTGCCTTCTTGCTGCGACTAAACTAGGAACTAAAAATGGCAAATCTTCAGTAGTTCCCTGCGGTGACAACACGAGCTGTTGATATTGCGTACTACGTTTCATTACGACATCACGTGCTCGCCAAAGGGCTGCATGGGAAATGTAGTCGATCATATGAATAGCTCGATATCGAAACGCAATACACGAGTAAAATGCATGTATTCGAGAGTCATTCGTAATTCATTTATTTCATTTTATGGCGTTTTACCAAGTTTTTACATCGGAAGGAAAACTGGTCATTGACAGGACATGTTTGTGGACACGTTGCCTAGCAACACAGACTCTCAATAGAAGGCCTACTTTGGTATAAACATGATGTGTAGAGGCGAGAGGCTGTAGTTGACAGACGAAGGAAATAATAAAATACTTAAAATAAAAAAGGTGGAATGGAAAGGATACACATTGACAAACAGGCAACCAATGCAGTTGATGCTTATCTAGAATACAGAAGGTGAGTTTTCTGAAGTGATTTGCTAATAGCCTAAACCTAACGTGTTGTCAAACTTAGTTTTTGCAAAAAAAAGATTTACTCTTGTGATGCTTTCCTTTCCTGTTAGTTTTTTATAATTTTTTTAAGACAACATATTTTGTACATGATCTTTTCTCATGAAATCAATATTTGAATGTAGGATTGTTGGGGAAGATGATGGAGGGCAGCTGTTCTCAGAGGATGAATTCAAGAATTACAAAGAGATAATGTTACCACAAAGAATGAAGAACCGACTTTATGTCAGTTTCGGTGCCCCTGGACAGATGGACTGCAAACTCATTGGGCCAGAGACACCTTGCTTTTGTTCACACAGGTAGGTGTATTACCACCTACCCACACATTTGTTTTTATATGGTGTGGACTGTCCAACATATTAAGATTTTAAGTAAGTATCAGACCCACACAGAAATAATCTCTGCTGTTTCATTCTCAGATATAAGCAACACTGCACAGACTTTGAGGAGTTACCTAAGGAAAGGCCTATACTTCTGCCCTGTAGGGCCAAAGGTTGTCAGTGCGTGTCCTATCAGTACGCTCATATGAACGGATCTAGACCAGTGCGCTGCCAATGCAAGCACACAACCACTGAGCACAGCGAGTCTCCTGGCCACCGATGCAAGAAATGTGAGATTTGGATACAGAGTTCATCATGTTGGTGTGCTGGTGTCATGGGCATTCATTTTTTAGCTGACCTTTCTGGTAGAGTTAGAGCATATAATTTATTAAATTGATTAAAATTAATAATAGTTACCCGTGTCTACCTGCAGGCTCTCACTGCAGTGGCTATCGGAGTCCATTCACTTGTGGATGTGGTCAGCCTGGATATGCCCATGTGACATTGGTTGAAACCAAGGAAGAACGCGTGGCACGGGGTCATCCAGTGGGCAAAGATGTTCCCTATGCCGCCATGGGAGGTCTGACTGGGTTCAGCTCACTGGCAGACGGCTACCTGAGACTGGATCCCAGTGGTATAGGTAATACACATGAGGGCAGCAAGCACAATAGACTGCATCACTTATTAAGCAGGCATTATTTAACAATACACCAACATACAGGATGTTAATATTAGTCTAGTACACACCTCTAGAGTCAACATTATATTTAAATAACATACATTATGTTAATCTGTTTAGACTGATATACAGTAGATACGTTTGTTTGCTGTTTTGTCATTTAGTGACTGTATCAATAATGTAAAAGAAAGTAATGTTTGTCCTTTGGTGTAAGTGTGCTCTTGGCTAACAAATGATGGTTAGACAGCATTTCAAAGCATATTTTGGATATTTGTTGACATTGTGCTTCTACATACTGTAGGTCCTCTGTCATTTAGTACTCTGAAGCCTGATAGGCTGGAGTCAGATCATTTGTTTGAGAGTGCCAATACATCACTCGCTCAGACTGCTGGTAAGGACATCTATTTATAATTAGAAATTGTTATCCTGTATATTCTTGCTTTAAGATTAACAGAAATCATTCACAAAACAAGCCTCAAAATATTTTTTCTCACATACATTATGTAGAAAACCAATGGGTCCTAACCTTATTTGGATTAAATTATAGTAAAAAGAATTGTAGGATAGATAAAAAAAAAAATCTTTGTCAAATATTCAGTAAAATATTTATATTTAACCCCACAGCGCATGAAAAGGAAAGAAAATGTAAACAAAGAGATGGAAGAAGCATCCATTTATCAGGCAAGAAAAACTGATTCAGATACACTGTATAAATCCTGTACGAATGGTTAACTTGTCAATTCTTAAACAAAAGTATTTTAACAAGCAAACATTGCACTTGAAACAGCTGCTCTTGTTTGCATGATCTGTTCACAAAATACTTATTTGTCAAATATGTTGTGTGGATTTATTGTTTGATTATGATCTAAAGGTCCAGTATGTAATTTTTTGGGCTTCTCTAGTCTTCAGAGGTGTGTAAAGACCTTACACCAGGGGTGTCAAACTCATTTTAGGGTAAGGGCCGGATGGAGAGAAAAGTGACAATGTGCGGGCCGAATCACCTTTTTTAAACCATATTGCACCAAATTACAAATGAATTAGCAAAAAAACTAGAAAGACATACTGTTCTGTAAAAGGTGCATTTAATAAATCCTCAGAAAGGTTCAATAACACTCTTATTCCTCTTTGAAAAAACTATTTTGTTTAGGTAAAGGCAATCAAAACCCTTTCCTTTGAATATGAATATTTTTTGTCAGATACTTTTTAAACTAGTAATGACAAAAATGCAACAGACTCTATTTGTGTACAGACGGTCACATTAAATATGAACCATACAAGCTATACAATATAATTCACTAATAGGAAAAACTGCCTTAACATATTTAACAATTAGTACAGTAGTACAACTTCACTTTGGATATGAACATTAAATATATACTAGAAATTCCCTTTAACAACAAAAGATCTAGATCGCATCTGCATTATGATTTTAATTCCTGACATCTCTTTTCTTCAACCACATCAATCTCATGATGTCATTTAGCTGTCTGTTTGTGAGTCGAGAGCGCAGGTTGGACCGATTCTTGATGAATTCTCCCTCTGAAAACGGCTTTGATCCCGCTGCGATTTCGTTGGCAATCAAATAGCTTTACAGCTTCATCAGTCTCTGTTCTTTTTGTGAACATTGACTGCTTTTTTCCGAGGCTAAAGTTAAATTATTGACTTTTCGAAGCTGTCCAGTGTATTTATCATATTTCTCTGCGTATATCTCATAGTGCCGTTTAATATTGTACTCGTTTTGCACAGCCACGGCTTGTGAGCAGATTAAACATACCGGCCTACCGTTGAACTCACAGAAGACATAATTCTTCTTCCGTCAGTTTTCTTTATTTGGACATTTTAAAATCACTAGTCCTTGCCGCACAACTTAGCCGACTTTGTTTTCGAAATGTAGGCGGCGCTTTAGAATGCGCATGCTTGTTAGGGGTTCCGGCAGAAGCCCAATTAAATGATCAATGATAAAATAAAAAATTTAATAAAACAAAACATAATATGGCAGCGAAAACCTGATTGTATTAATAAACTTTAAATTAATTAAAATAATAATAAACTTTTATTTCATATTTGTATTATTTTTCAAATCTTCCCTCGGGCCGTATTGGACGCCTTATCGGGCCGGATACGGCCCGCGGGCCGTATGTTTGACACCCCTGCCTTACACAATGAAGCGTTATGTTTTTCTTACCCATGAGCTATTTCTATGTACGTGTTGTTTCTACAGTAGCCTTAAACGGACAAACTGCTCTACAGAGCAAGTTGCAATCTCACCACTAGATGCCGCCAAACTTCATAGACTGGACCATTAAGATATTTAAGCAAAATGTTATAGTAAAAAAAGCCTATATAAGAAAAGAAAAATTCACCTGGTCTTCTTGTCTTTTAAGTGTAACATCCTTTTCCAAAATGACTTTAAGTACAAATATTTCATCATCTCTCACTTAATAATATGGTCAGAAAAACTGCATTCCAATTAATGTTTTAGATGTTGCACAGAACATCACAATGCAGTTGCTGCTTAAAATAGGTTTTGCACTCTCCACTTTTAACCAACAGAGGTCAGTAGTGACACATATGCTGTTTCATTCAGACTAGATTTAACTGTGTGAGATTATGCATTTCATTCAATTGGCTTTAAATGGCTCTACACTTGGTAATGTTCAGAAGTACAATAGCAATTAAACAGCATAATTAAAAGAGTTATAGAGCTCTATCTATGAGACACAGAGGGCCGTGTGTTCTGTGAACTCTGCAAGCTCTGTGGCTTGTGTTCAATCATTTTATGTGCAAGAAGCATAAAGAAAGAAGAAACAATTTCACCCTTAATGATTGGTACAGTTCCACTAGAATGGTTTGCTGTATTTGCTGGGCATGGCTAGTCTTCTCTTTCTCATTGTGTGTGTGTGTATATATCTCAGAATATATTTGAATGTGCTGTGCTGTATTTGTAAGTGTTTTTTGACTCATCGTAAGATCTTCAAGATTCCATTAGATTGGATTGGATACGACTTCCCTTTTAAATGTTTTATACCGTGTTCCTGTGTTCTGATATCCCTCTTAACTCAATTGCTCTCAAGAACATCTGTCTGTCTCATGGAATGTGCAAATGTGACCTGTGAGGCTTGTCTTTGGTGACGTAGGCTTTCGAAAAGAGACCAAGAGCAGACTGTTCTCATTACCACACTTATAATAAAACTCGTGGCTCATTGGTGGATTTTTCATCTTCACCGACACTCTGAAAATACTTCACTGGTTTATTTAGAAATCTCTTTTGTACTGCTGCCTTTTGCCTGGTCCTCTTATTTATATTAAGGCTCATTAAGATCATATTGTGTTACACCATGCACATCTTTTTGCTTCTTCAATGATATCTTTAATTTATTCTCTCTTCCACATCTGAAATCCCTCCGCTCCAAATCTTTAGTTACATAGGAGATGTGTTTAAAGAGAGCAGGAGCAAGGAAAACACACCATGAAGTGGGTTTAAATTCAGTATTCATTAAGTTTCCTTTAGCTTAATGGAGAGAGCATGATGCTGACAAGGTTATGGGTTCAAATCTTAGGATAAATGTACTGGTGAAATATATACCTTGAATGCACCTGTACTTGCTTTTGATAAAGTGTCTGATAAAAGCATATGTAAACAGTTTATATTTGATTCTTGTATATCGGGTTTGTTTATTAATCCTATCATTTGGATTAAAGGTTCAAATACATATCTGTTATCAAGTTGTGCCTTTATAGTAGTTTTTAGAGGAAAGGATTTAAGAGGATTTGATGACATTTCTTTCTTCTCTTTGATTAGTTTCACTTTGAGGATTAAATAAAAAAACTGCACTGCGTGTACTCTTAAAACTAAATTAATAAAAAAGTAAACATTATTTATTATTAATCCAGCTTTGTAAAAGGGTCTTTAATAAAAATAAAATAGCATATGACTAACTTTATCATTTAGGTTTAGATTGATTTAAAGGAATAGTTGACCCAAAAAGGAAATTTCTATCATTATTTACGCACCCTGGCGTCATTTCAAAGCTGTATAACTTTGGTCCGTAGAACACGAAAGAAGATATTTTGAAGAATGTTGGTAACTGAACAATGGCGGTACCCATGCACTTGCATTGGTTTTGTGACCATATAGAAGGGAACGATTACCACTGTTGATCGGTTACCAACATTCTTCAAAATATCTTCTTTATTGTTCTAAATTAGAAAGAAAGACAAACAGTTTTGAAATAACAAGAGTTTGAGCAAATGGTGACAGAATTTTCATTTATAGGTGAACTTTCCCTTTAAAACAACAGTTCTCATTATGACAGAGCACAATATTCTTATATAACAAATGTACTTAAATTATTTGTATTAAAACAAAATAATCAAAATTTCACGTTTCCATGTGTCTCCATATACTACATAATTTGTAAAAACAAGCCATAAGAGTGAATATGAACTTGTTAAAAATGATTCACAGGAAATATGAGAACTAGCGGTTTATTAACAAAATATAAAATTACCATCCAGGAAAGGTTTTGAATGACAATGTAGAGAGAAATCAGGACAACATTTCAAATAAAAGAGACATAATACATGTTTAATTAATCTGATTAAATTCAGCAGATCTGTGCCAATAAAGCGATTCACATTGAAATCAGATTAATTTCCTTCCTTCCTCTGGTAAAGCGCATTAATTTTTATTTTGAGCTGAAATGAGCAAGTAATCGCAGAAGTGATTAAGTCAGCCAGAGGTTTGTAGAGCAAAGATAACAATCTGCAGTGATTTAAATTGTTCAGGTGGCTTCATTTGTCCATGAAACACATTTTGTCTCTTTTTGACCGTAGCAGGTGTCCAAGGGAAGCTTTCGGTGTGTCTTAAACGCAAACAATCTACAAACGCACACCTGTGTCCAAAGAGACTGAACACAGTAAATATAAGCTAGCGGAAGGGATGATGTCTGATCTGAAAGGTGACAGATCGATTTACTGTGAGCATTTGATGACGGTGTGTGTGTGTGTGTGTGTGTGTGTGTTGATATCAAATCCTTTGGTGTATGGCATTCTGACTTTAAGCTTTTTTCCCACAAAAATCGACACTGTACAAAATATACTGTGAACAAACCCCTTTTACACCCTCCACCCAATGTTTCTGTTAACAGTGTATCACATTTTTTGTAATTTCCACCATTTTCCTTTTTTTTTATTATGTATTCCCACTGCATCCCACCATTGCAGTTCCCACAAATGCTATAACGTGACATAAAAACTTGGATAGTTAAAAATTCAGTAAAATATCTGAACCTCTGTGTATCCACATGAGATAGCTCAGACTCTGACCTCTATGTAGACCCCTCATTTATAATAGGCAAATCAGAGGTATGAGATATGGCAATGCGCAATGGGAGGCAGACCAAAACACCATGAGCAACTCATGGAACTCAACACCAAGTTTCGCTTGTTACATGCAATTTTGAGAGGTTTTCTGTGAATTCTTTTTATTTATATACCACTGTATGTGGTTATAGGGTCTGTTTAAAATAGTAAATGCTAAGTGCAGGTGGAAATTACGAAAAAAGGACACTTCAGTTGCTTTAGAACAATAATTGAATACCACGTGATGGAGTAAAAAAACATGTTGGAATCAAGAACAGTTTTCTGCAGGTTCCTGGACTTTAGAAAAAAAGTGCCTTTATTTTAGTGTATTTTTCATAGGACTGACAACACATACAATAATGTTAAGCACTTTCAGCAGTGTTTTATTACATTTGGAGGGGTTCCTGGAATATGACACCAACATTTTGTGTTTACTGTTCACTGTATGTGGATTATGACAAATTAAGGTGGAAATCCTAAAAATGGCGCAGAGTTGAACAGGTTATGGCTTCCACTTGGGAGTCTAATCTCCTTGCCATGGAAACCTTTCTGAGGAGTAGAAAATAGACCAGAAAAAATATTCATCGCTAGTTTATTTTCATGTACGCTTAGAACTCGTCATTCCACAGCGCAGCTGTCAGTCAATCATATATTTCAGGATGTGGATTCGAAACCGCTGCATTCCAAGTCGTGACCAGACCGCTTGCTCACTAAGTCAAGAACCACATATGTCCAACAAATTAATCACAAAGCTCTTCTCTTCTGACTTCATTAAAAGTCTATTTGTATTACATTGAATTGCATTGAAGCCTCTTAAAGTGTCGCCTCAAGAGCGTCTCCCATAGGCCTGACAGATTGCTTCACAATTGTCATAGACTTTTCGTGTGATGTCGAAAAGAACAACATCATTACCATGAATCAAAGCAGTGAGACCTAAAAGTGCATCAAGACAATTGCTTTTTCAATTTCTTTGTTAAAAAGCTTGAAAATGGGATCGAAGCTGGAACTATGCCCTAGCTTGAGGTGCTCCTGCTCCCCTCCAATTCTTTCTTCTGCTCAATGGTGCTTTGAGGAATGGGGGGTGAAACAGAGATAAAGACTGGTGTTGTTATTTATTCAAACCGAGTCCGTGAATGTGAGTGGAGACACCAATGCAAGCGTGAAATCAACGTGGCTTGGAAAATCAATAAAGGTTCACTGTTATAAAATACATTTTCTGTTGTTTGTGCATCAAAACATACAGATTCTCCCTCTTATAGCATTAACAATCTCTTAAATACCTCAGACCTGAAATTGCCCGCTTTCCAGGTTTCCATACTGCCCTTCAGGTCAAAGATCCAGTTTAGTCCACCTGTGGGCAGATACAAAACTTAGAAAGCAGAAACTAATCTGACTCACTGATGCCAATTTATCAAGAGATCATATTGACTTTCTAGACATTTAATGCCTGGAGTTGGGTGCAATATTGTATAGAGAATACATAAATAAATGCTAAATGAATAAATGGATACGTATGAAAAGGACAAAACAGACTGCTTTGCAGTGAAGTTTTCTCTTTTATGGATTAATGAGACATTGTAAAACTCACAGAGTAAAAGGAATGAGATAAGAAAGAGAGGTGGAAAAAGAGAAAAAGGGACAATTGGTGTTTGGTGTTTGAGTGTAGGGAAATTAGTTTGACGTTCTTATATTGGACCACTTACTTTGCTTTTCTTATGTCTTTTCTGTAACATAAAGGCTTTCATGTAACATGTTTATGTAGATATGGACTGCAGGGACAGAAATAAGAACAGCCATTGCGCATAGTGAGTCAGACAATTGTGTGCGTAACTGCCTTCTCCAAAGGACTTAAAACTGTAAAGTATAATACTTAAATAAACACTGGATAAATGTCCTTAGGTGTGTAACTCAGAATTCAAGAAATATAACTCCAACTTGGTTCAACATATGGTTTAAACAATGATAATAGAAAAAATGTATAGTTTGTATACAGACAATATATGTATAAACATACAGGCAAAAGAAGTCTCTTGTCTCGTGTTTCCTGGCTTGCTTGGTTTTTTAACAGACATGATTGGATTGACAGCTCAAAGTCATTGCACTGGTCAGACAAAGACGCATGTTTTATTAAAGTTATATCCCACCTTTGTCTCTCACCTTTAACTCTGAACCTCTGACTTCCCTCAAGCCTGAAGCCAAAGCACCAGAGAGGACAGCTGTTTCCACAGAATGTGCTTCCAGCCTTTATGCTCTCTTAAAACAATTTTAAAGAGCTTCTTAATAATTGTTTCTATGGGCGAACAAGCATATAAAAGAACGTGTTTCTAGATGTACATCAGGGACTGCAGATTAATTAATTTGTGATGTATTTGCTTTCAAAGCTTTACACATACTATTCATTAACTCTGTATGGAGGAGAGAGAGAGACAAAGAAAAAGGACAAACGTCCAGTGTAACAACAACTACAAAATTGATTTTGCACATAATTATCTTCAGTTGTTAAGGACAAAAGACGGCATTCTTCTGAAGCCCCATAGCATTTTCCTTGTCAAAACAGCCTCATTCATCAACACCAAAAGCATATTATCACTATTGTCATGAATGCAGTTTGCCTTAAGTGAGGATTGTGTTCTTTACTATGCAAAATGAATGGTAGTTTACAGTAATATATTTTAAGACAGGTGTTGTGGAATGATCTGTGCAATGCACTGGATATCTGAAAAAAACCTTTAGGATCTGTGACTCAAGCACACACACACACACACACACACACACACACACACACACACACACACTAATCAATTTTCTATGTCCTCCTTTTTTGAGTTAACCCTTTCATTTATGTTTCTTGAACACACTCAACATTTTCCCACATCTGGCTAAACTATGCATTTCACGTCATTCCTGAATCAATCTTAAGTATCCCTCTACAGTTTTTTGTTACATTTATTTCGTTGAACTCTGAAAAGACCCATCATTGCGTATGCATGGTGTTTTGGGGGGACTGCATCAAGTGAAAATGTCTGATTGAAGTACAGAACAAGGTACAACGTAAGAAAAAAGATAAAGATTTGTTAATGTCTGGAGATCAGATAGGCTAGTGGGCACTGCTAGTCCTCTCATGTAAAAAATGACAAGTTCAAATCAAGATTGTTATAGTTCTTAATCACACCCTTGTGTTCAGCGCAAAATAGCGTCCTCACAACCTCCCACAAATTTAAATGAGCACCAAACAAGAATTGTGTGCGTTACAAAGCGGTGATGACAGAGGATTAAATCCATGACGCGGGCTCGCGCGCATCAAAAAGAGTCGAGCTCTCTGACGCGTGGGCTCCGCTCTTCACGGCACGAGCGTGCAGGTATAAAACCAGACGGCGCACGAGTCGAAACCCAGAAAATCGAAGACGACACCCCTCGAGCAAGAAGTACCACCAAGACCTCGTTCAAGGCAATGTAGGTTTACCATTTATTTCAAGCTATTCTTATTTAGATCAAACTTTTGGACGCCTTGAGACAGCATGGATAAAGTTTGGGATTACATTTTTTATAGGAATCTATTTAGTTATTCTATACATAAATATAACATGACGTTTTAATTACTAAAAAGTATGTTGAAATAAAGAAACCCTCAT
Source organism: Barbatula barbatula (assembly GCF_947034865.1). Taxonomy (NCBI): domain Eukaryota; kingdom Metazoa; phylum Chordata; class Actinopteri; order Cypriniformes; family Nemacheilidae; genus Barbatula; species Barbatula barbatula. The sequence continues at coordinate 5,894,650 of NC_136784.1, forward strand.
TTATGTATTTACGCAAACGTCTGTTGAGGTCTGTCATTAGTTTGAAGGTAAGACGTTTGTTTCAGATGACGTGTTATCACAAACACTTTGTTTTGTTTTATCAGATGCATGCTACCATGAAATTGTGGATCGGTTGGGCAGCGTGCGCCTTCCTCCTGTTCGTCTGCTTGGGGACACTCACGGAAGCGTATCCAGCAAAACCCGACAACCCGGGAGAGGACGCACCTGCGGAAGAGCTCGCCAGATATTACTCTGCATTGAGACACTACATCAATCTTATCACAAGGCAGAGGTGAGATACCTTACTATTTACCACATGGAAGATGTTCATCAAAATCATCTCCAAACAACTTTTTATTCATAAAAAAGCAATTTAGCTTTAAATCTATTTTTGCAACCCTTTTTAATTGTGACGCATTTCCCCACAAAATATGGTTATTTTTCTTTACAAAAGCAAGGTATTAATCCACAGATAAACCCGCTGGTTCTCTGATAAACTACGCCCCACGACGCTGTAAATGTATTTCTTTGTTGTGTTAAAACAGAGGGCCACGGTTTTGTAATTATAACATTTCTTTGTTGTATGCATTTTAACTATTGACCTGGCAAAAAAATACACAATTGCTAAGCCAAAGTGTAAGCCACAATATCTCGATAACCCAGATGTTCTTCTCAAGAATGAATATAAATGCAATGCAGTTTTTATTTCATAGACATACCTTAACAAAATGGAAAAAAAGATATATATCACAAGCAGGCTTACAATTGTTCTTGAAAATGTAATCTTGTCTTTTGTCACAGGTATGGCAAAAGGTCCAGCTCTGACACCCTAATTTCAGACCTTCTGCTTGGGGAAACAGAGTCCCACCCTCAGTCGAGGTAAATTTTAACAAATGTGTTCAGACAGCTCCGTCCTCCCAATTGTACTTCTTTCACTACGATATTGTGATGATCACTCATCGTGTTTCACTCACCTTAAAGTTAACAATATTACCAAATGTATTTGGCAAATGATCAGGTGATGACCACTGTTCAGCCATGGAAGATCCAATTTTGTTACACAATGAACATTTATGTCCTTTTTTATCCACAGATATGAGGACCATTTGGTGTGGTGATCTCTAATATTGTGTTTACCTAATAACATCCATGTGTCATCCTGTAACTTTTTGATGCTACGGCAACCAGATCTCATCAAATTGAAATTCTCTGCAACATCAAGATGAACAACATCCTGTGAAAGACCACAGCCAAGATCAGGAGAAAACATATAGGACCATTCAAATAACTGTTATACATCAAATCACTGAACAGGAGAAATGTCTGTATGCAAGTACCCGTCTGTGTGAAATGTTCCAGCGTATATAGGTCTGTTAAAACAGTCTTGTTTAAATTTGTGCTCTCTCTAGACTCATCAAAGATCGATCAGCCGTCAAACAGAGTGTACAAAACTGTGTATGCCTATTGTGTCCATTGTATGCCGCACCACCAAATATAAAAAGCGAACAATACTGTCTGTACAGTATAACAGTGATAATAAAATTCCCTATTTGAAAGAGTTTACTTTTCTCTTTTGTTCTCTCTATAAAGACATGTCAGTCATATTTAAGACCATGCTAATGTAATGGAAAAAAAGGAAAGTTGGTACAAGAGAAAAGGGAACTATGATGAAAATCTTTAATTCTAACAAAAAGACAATGCTTTAAAAACGCCCACTGTTTTAATGTCACAAGAGCCTCGTTGATGTTCTTGAACCCCAAACTCATTTGTTAAGATGGTCAAATTTGACCGAACAGTTTTAGAAAGACTATCGTCATCACCAACTCTATTTTCAATTCTATTGGAAATGACTGAAAACCAAAAAAAACATTTTGCACGCCAAAGCTTATTACAGAAAAGCTGATCAGGAGCTATCCTTGTCAGATTGCCTGTTTTTGGATATTAGTAAGATAGATAGAAATGTAAATATAACTTAACTTAATGGTGTAATATCTTGACATTCATGGTACAGAATTTATGATGTCAAAAGATAAAAATGTATGCTGTGATCCACTTCATATGCTAATTGTAAGTTTTCATGGATTCATTGGTTTATAGCCTTACTTTCCACCATATAAAGCTTTCTAACAAGCTTAAAAACCCAATATAAGGTTTCTAGACAGAAAGCCATAATCAATCTGTAGGGATGGTGGAAGATTAATCCTCTGCAGACCAGCTAAATACTATATAATCAGTTCTAATCATTAACAAATTAGAACATGGAGAGATAACAATACTGTCATACTGTCTAAGCATTTGAATTTTGAGTGTGCATATAAATTCTTCATTAACTTCCCATACATTTGGTGCATACATCATAATAATTTCACTAAAGTGGCTGCCAGTAAAATGTAGAATTACTTATAAGATCCTTGTTCTAGTTTTTAAGGCCTTTAACAACTTAGCTCCGGTGTATTTATCCAGCCTGGTGGCAATTTACACCCCTTCTAGATCTTTGAGATCTGAAAATAAACAGCTTTGTACTACCAGGAGTAAATATATGGGATGATAGAGCATTTTCTCGAGCAGGTCCTAAACTGTGGAATGACCTCCCTCAATCGATAAGATCTGCCAAAACCTTATCCATGTTCAAAGCTATGCTAAAACAGCATATTTTTAATTCTAAGGGAGAGCTATCTTAACTGGGTTTGTCTATGTGATATGTTTATTTATTCTATTGTTCTGTGTTTTCTAGTTATGATTGTGAAGCACTTTGGGCAACGCCAGTTGTGTTAAATTGTGCTTTATAAATGAATAAACAAACAAACAAACAAACAAACTTAAATTGACAATGTTGCTACTGAAAGACTTGAAAATACAACTTCTTGTGGTGCTATCAGCCAATACTCAATACTTACTTTTAAATGTTTATTGTTGCCTAATGTGTACTAATGTGTTTCACATAACATTAACATTTCGATAATACGTATTTGTGCTTTTTAAAAGGCTTTGTTCAAAATACTTCAGTGGTTTTTACAGAAAAGTGTGCAAGTTGACTGCACTGGGGTGTAAAGTGCTCAAGGGTAAGGGCAGGGTAAATTGGTTTAAAAATGGCTTTCTGTACATTTTGTGTATAAAAAACATTCTCATACTTTTCAAAGTATAGTACATACTGTTGTGCAAGTTGTAGTGTGTTTTTCAGCGTCTTCTGTCTAATATTGTGATATTTATCTCCAAACATTGAAAGTTAATTTCTGCCTCATTTATTTTATAATTTTATGATAAATTCTAGACATTTCTGGTAAACTCAGTTAGACAAATTCTTCAAATGCCAGAATACAGACGATAATATACCCCAACAACATGTTGGTTTAAACTTTGTTCCAACAGCAGGCATGATTGCATCCATAAGTTTACCCATAATGGCAATAGTCTGATCATTAGGGACTACATTAAAAGGTTCCTTACCTATAGTCTGTAATTGCACATGGGTCACTACAGACCGTGTAAAAATTCTTTAGTAGAGTAAAAATAAATCATAAAAGATTAAACTATGCATAAATGGTTATTTCACCGAATTTAAAGTAAATATAAAAATGTAGTATTAGTAGTCAAATAAACAAAGACTTAAATTAATAGTTAACTATGTTACATGACATTTATTTTAGACTAGTGCAGTTGTGTCCTGGCTCCAGATCATGCACAAATCGCATTATCCTAGCAGACATGTATAAATTGCGCCCTCTTGTGTTACTACATACTACATACATTTTACATTATCTTTCCCCATCATGTGTTCTGGCTTCTCCCTTGGCCAGCATGTTTATATTTGTATATCTTATACTATACAAATCTAAAGAACAAACCCTATAACAACTGCAGCAGTATATAAAAAAGAAATAAAAATCACGTTACTCGTAAGAAGGCACACAACTCGCCTCTTTTTCTCAAAACTGGAGATATTTTAATACCGAAAGATGCCACTGCTGACTTTGCCTGTTAAATAAAATGCAAATAGCGCGGGTAAGGATTTGCCAGAGCTCGGTCTTCATGTGCAAGCGAAAGGTTTTCTGTTACTGACTATTAATTGACATCATAATGTGTTTCTTCGCGTCTCTCAGACGTAAACACAACGCAATAACAGAGCTCTACGTTTGCTAAAACCCTAGGGGCTAATCTCCCGCGAGAAGAAAAAGCCATGCATTCATGCAGCGTTTTGATTGGTCCGCTCACACGGTCGTCACTTGTAAGGTGGGGCTTAGTGTTTGATTGGCATTGTGTGGTTCCGAATAGTTATCCACGGGACCCACGACAAGCAAAAGCTTTTGAATATCTGACCGGGACGTTTACTGAAGACTCGGAATAACGTTTCGAATAAAAGGTGAGAGCAAAGATACTATTACTTGCGATGTGTCGACCAAGGAAAGTTACGCTTCATTGAAAAGTAACATTACATGTGCGGGAAGAGACACTTCTGAGAGAAATGACTTTGCCATCGAAGTCCAGCCCCCTCTGGCTGTCCTTTATTGCGTGTTTGAATTGCGTTGTATGTGCACGCGCAATGTGGGTGTCTGGATGGCACCAGGTTCGAGTGGTGAATGATCTTTCCTACGGGTGGCACGTCTCGGTTTATCTAATGTCATGTTATGGCTCAGGTGAAATGTTCTCAACGCAAATAACAAAAATGGCCGCGCGTGTGAAATCATCTTCAACTAAACAAATTGTAATTATAAAGTCGTTCAGACATTAATAGATTTCGTTATCTTCGCCTGGTTGACGTAGATCTGTTTCATTCATGAATTAAACGTCCCGCGCTGTTTTGACGGAGCGGAGCTCCAGAAGTCGTACGTCCTTCGGGGACGAGCACAAGGTTTTAAAAGGGCATGTCATGTAACATAATTAAATCGTTAATTAAAGAACATGCAAGTGGCTTTTCAGCTTTGTGCATTTTCAAAATCTCTAAATGTTAAATATTTTTTAATTTAATACCTTTGTGGCACCGATCAATGTCTTCGCGCATATAAGCTTTTGTCGGCCTCAGATGAATTGGTGTTTTATACAGACAATGATTGCTTATTCAACAATTATATGTTTTATGTAGCTCGCATTTACGCAGTGTCCCCACATTCGCACCCTGGACACTCGCCTGTGTAAACATTTGCTGGGAATGTGATCGGGCGGGGAATCCCTCAACGTCATTACCGAGGAGACATGGGGTTCCATAAGGGCGTGGCCTCAGTTACCTGCTTACAGAAAGACGTCTTGAATCTCCATATGAAACATTTGTGAATGTGTTGGGACTGTTGCCTCCGCCCCCTGCTCAGTGGTAGTCGACATTATATAGTATATTAGAAGAAACAGCTATTGTATGAACGCAATTCATTTTGGGTGTCTGCATATCTATCTGTCTCTTTAATAAAATTGACTTTAAAATGATAGTGACGTAGAGGAGAATGATTGTTTGCTTTTTGTTGTTGTTGCTCCAATAAACGTAATCCTCTTATTTGTGGGAGGCTTCATCATAAAAAGTGACCTAAATATTTTTGTGTGGTGTAGTGATGAAACAGTACAAAGACCCATTTAAGTCCATCTTAATTCAACATTTATGTTTTGCATCTATTTGTATCTGTCATGTACTATGCATTGGGCACACATGGCGATCTTGGACTCTGAAATGAAAGTCCCTGAAGCTTGCTTTCCTTGTGACCATGTCATGTACTGTATTTGATATTTTTCACTAGTACATAAGTAAATACATATAGGGCCTTAGGCCATGTTTGACTAAATCAATAGGTTTTACACACCCTCCTCTAGACATTTCAACCTGTGTAACTTACTTTCTTCCTCAGAACACAAAATATATTTTGAAGAATGTTGGTAACCAAACAACATCTTTACCCGTTGGCTTCTATGTATGGACACAAAACCAATGCAAGTCAATGGCTATCCTGTAGTTAAATTATACCAACATTCTTCAAAATACCTTCTTTTGTTTTCTGAGGCGGAAAGTAAGTCACACAAGTTTGAAATGATAAGATAATGAGAAAATTTTGACAGATAAAATTTTTTTTGGTTGGACTATCCCTTTAAATGTAAGAGAAACAGAAGGATGATTTGCTTAGACAACAACCCGGTTCAACTACCTCCTGACCTCAGTTGATCCTTTACACAATGACCTCACTGTGTCCGGACGTGGGTAGCAGTGACAGTCTCCATCCTGACCCAAGAAGAGAAGTGTGTGTGCGTGATCAATATTATATCGCTTCTCTCTCTGAACAGAGTTGATGCTCGGCTGGTGCAGTGGATGAGAAGTGTGTAGCAGCACGGGCAGGGAACAGGAACAGGAAAAGGAAAAGCATCAGCCACGAGTGAGTCATATAGGTGCACATGCATGTCTGTGTGGGTGAATGAAAATTAATTTGTGTGTTGTGTTTCTTCTCATCATCCTGATGATAGATGATCATGATCTTACATCAACAGTATTAGTGAATGTGACATTGTCTTCACAGCTGGAGTTCCATTGGCCAGCAGCCATGATCACAGGTAGTAATGGTGGAGCAGGAGAGAGAACTGAGTTCTTATCTGGCTTGTTAAGTTATGAAAGTATATTTAGTATTTAACTTTGTGGGAGATTAAGTAGCACAGCACAGAAGAGCTTGAACTTTGTGGTTTTGGATTTTCATATTATATTTCATATGATCTATACAGTATGAATTTACAAAATCACAAGACGAAAAGGTCACATGCTTTATTTTGATAGCCGGTCGGATCGTGAATCTCAACCCACAGCCTTTACTTTGGTAAACCCACTGCTGTTAAGAGCTCTATGGTATTGGTGCCGATACTGCAAGTGCTGTATTGTGTACACAGCTGTGCAACTGTTGTAGACCAGTTTGAACTTCAAATTAGACCGTTCTTTGTCAGATGACTTCTCACATTCTTTCTCCTCCTTAGATGTATACTTACTAAATTATTTATTCATTTTAGCACTGAACTTATTCTAACACCGAACAAAAGTTTACCGATCAACTTTTGCTGGTAAATTAAAGGGATAGTTCACCCAATAATTCTGTCATAAATTACTCACTCTCTAGTTTTTCTAAACCTGTATACATTTCTTTGTTTGGTTGAACACAAATTTTTTTTTTTATTTGAATGAATGCTTGTAACCAAACAGTTCTTGGCCACCATTGACTACCATAGTTGAAAAAATGACAACGGCAAATCTAAGGTGCCCCAGAACTGTTTGCTATCCCACATTCTTCCAAATATCGTATTTTGTTTAATTTTTAAGTAATTTTTCCTACTATGGTAGTCAAAGGGGTCCAAGAACTGTTTGGTTACAAGCATGTTTCCAAATATATTTCTTTATGTTCATCAGATTTGGAACAACACAAAGGTGAGTAAATGAAGACAGATTCAGAATTCATTTTTAACTTTGCCTATGTACTGTATATCCGAGCAAATCTATTTGCATTTGTGCATTCACACTTTTATTCCTGAATGTGACTTGCCACGTATTCAAGGTATATATTCTTTAATCAGTGTATGTGTGTTTCCTGGGTAGTGTCACCTTGGCAAGCTCTACCAACTGAGAAATAGATGGTTTGATTCGGTAGAATCAATTACTGTTGAATAGTTGTAATTTAATACAATAAACATACAAGAAATTTCTATACATTAATATTAATATAAAATAAATCATTATAATCAAACTGTTCAATTTGGGCAAGGCCTGTGTGTCCAATGAAACACTCAAAGCACTAATACCTAGAAAGATGTTTTTTTCAGCAACTGCAGATTGTACCTAAAGGGAAATTAAGCTTTGCATGTTATCATCAATGTGTATACCGATTCACTTCTTCGGAATTGTTATTGTTTGGAAAACTGAAAAACACATACAGAATTGACAAAACATCTTACCGACTGAAGGTAAATGTTCACTTTCAGCTAAATTCTGTTTCTAGACTTTTAAATAGACTTTTAAATATCCTGTTTGTTCATATGGAATAAATGAAACATTTAAAAGGGAGATACAGTAAACACCCACAGAGCTTTTTATACAGTCTTTTTTTTTACTTGTTTTCCATTTTTCCCATCATTTACACATGTGGACGTTTGGACGTGCCGTTTAAGCCATGCCCCAACAAGCTCATAGTGGATTGTGTAATCCACTGTGGTCGGAATGAGATTAAAATCAGGCTCAGATTTACAGAAGGCAAAACCCTGAGGGCGGGGAGAGAGGGGCTGTGGGGGTTGGGGCAGATGGATTAGGGACAGATCCCATCCCGGGATAGCGACTGTTACTGCTGGAAGCCTTTACAAACTGACCTGAGATCAGACTATGCTACTGTATTGTTCATTTAAGCCAGTACAGTTACACAGAAAGGATGACAGTAATGTACATGGCCAGATGTGAATTGTGTAAACTGCGTTTATATTATGTTTATGTTACGTTTTGCATGTAGAGACAAAAAATTGCATTGACAGAAATATTAAGGACAGGCATATTGAAAGGTGTTCGGTTCTAGAGTCTTAGGCTGGCCCTTCAGTTCCCCTGTTGCTGAGCTTATATAAGAATACTTATATAAGGTTCACTGGGGGGCTTAATGGGTCGAGGGGCTGTCTTATGTGAGGGGTGGAGTCTGAAACTGCAGGAGAGGATTGTGGGATTAGGTGCATGGAGGGAGGGCTGTGTGTGTGTTAAAGTGAAGAGCCTAAGAGGATCTGTGTGTGAATGTGTCCACATCTGTGTTTGGTCGGTGTATGGTATATTCTCGCTCTCATTTCTTTATGTTTATATTCTCTCTCAGCCACTTTTCTGTCTTCTGTTCAAATTTTTTTTGCCAGTTTTTTTTTACAGTACGAAAGTGCAGAGTAATTCTATCCACGTTAATCAACCTCTTTGTTTTTATTTACTAAGAGCAAGTCTACATCTGTCTAGCTTTCTTTCAGTTGTAGCAGAGAGGTCAGATTTTGCAGGAATGATTTTAACTGCGACTGAATCAGTCTCAAACGGAGCAGGTTTGAACTCGGATGCCGGGAGGACTGGAGAAAAAGGGGAGGGTGCGTCAGAACTCATTGAGGGAGCAGATTCTTCTGGAGGTTAGAGACTTTTTTCAGATGTTAACATCGTCCTATAAAGTAATATGTGATGGGTTTGAACACGGTGAGAGAATTTCTTGCTTCTTCTTAAACATTCTAACCAGAGCAAGAGTTAATGTATGGGTTGCGTGGTCTGACCATGAAGAGCAGGTAGCTTGTTACACTGATTGACAAATGTGTTACATTTCCGTTATACTTGTTTAATTGAGATATATGCAGGTATTAAGTAAAACCATTCAATGGCTAAATGCAAAACAGGAGAAGCAACAGAACAAAGTTTAATGTAATTGTAAGAGACGGTTCCCAGATCACACTATTTCACTGACTGTAGATTCAACAACAAGATATGGGTCTTGACAAATAAACTGTATCTTGTGTCCTATGGTGCGACAGAAACATTTTGAAAAAAAATATTTAGTTAATATTTATTTATAACACTTTATATAATTAATATTTTATATATAATAGCTTAAGAGAGTTTATTCTTAAAAAATGTTCTACATGTTTGCTATGACACACCATAGGACACATGTGTAGTTTATTTGTCAACTACCCACATTCATTTGATTCTATATTTAGCTCTAAACTAATTATAGTGAAATTGTGTCAAACATATGATCGTATAATTTTAGAGTCTTACGATAACAACTACAGTACATTAGCTCAAACTGAAACACTGTAATCTACTGTTCCTGTAACTCAAGTGGTAGTCAAGGATGAAAAATGGTTGTCGAATGCACTGTAAGTGGCTGACAACTGCATCAATTTAAACGTTTGAGTTTTTAAACATCACATATTTGTTCTTATGGGAATTACGGGCTGTTTTGTAAATGAGACGTTGCTCTGTATATTTGCAAGGAATTAAATCAGGTGTATAATTAGACTTTGGGAGTGTCACAACCTGCTGTAATTTATCTGTCAAACACTTTGGCAATGTCTCTTATTAGCTCCATAAACTAAACCAAATAAAACTGCAGGTTATCGAATCGGAGAGTATGTGCTCATAGGGGGTCAGTTGCTTGTGTTGTATGTTCGAGCATGCACGTGTGTGAAACTTCCATAGTTTTGTTGCACAATGGTTTGCTAAGTACTTCATCAGTTCATCCATTATGTACTCGGTTCAGCTAAATCAAGGGACGCCTCCGGGCACGTTTCTCTGTGACATATTTACAATAGAAAATAAACACTGGTACAATGTCAGAGCTGGCTGATGCTTGTTTTTGGACTACTGGAGCGTCTGACCTGAATGAAATGAGAGGAATTGAACCAGGTTAAATATTGATCTGTTGGTCTAGCCTACTGTTTCCTGATGGAGAGTAAATGTACACATAGACATACACACACTGTGTCAGATGGATTACACTACGGCAGGCTATGACCTATGTAGTCACATGACACTGTGAGTACTTAGACACAAAATGTTTGTGAATGTGTGGAGATAAGTTGGATTTGTGAATGGCGGTGTTGGTTACAAATAATGAATCGTTCTGTTTTTATTACTTTAGAATGAGCTATTTCTATCTACATACACCGTGAGTCCCTTTGTGTGGAATTCACCATGTTGTTTCTACAGTAGCCCTAAACGGACAAACTGCTCCAGAGTGCGTTTCGTAAATACGTTATCTCTTTTGGCAAAGAAGCGAAAACGTGACAACATCTTAGTCCTGTGTCAGCCACCGCAGTGCGTCGAATGGGAGGAGCGAGGGGTGGAGTGAGCCGTTGGTTGCAATTCGCAATATTACCACTAGATGCTGATAAACTCACTGGTCCTTTAACTTCAAATGAAAAATTATTTTCTCAGCCTCATGTCAATCGAAACCTTTATGACTTTCTTTCTGCAGAACACAAAAGAAGAGGTTTAGTAGAATGTTGGTGGCCAACAACATTGGACCTCATTGACATCCATTGTATGGACTCAAAACCAGTGAAACATTTCTCAGAATATCTTCTTCTGTGTTCTACAGATCTGAAGAAAGAGTCATACAAATGTTTTTAACGTCATGAGGATTTATAAATGATTTCAGAATAAAATTTTTGGGGTTAACTATATCTATTAACTTTGATGTAAATTTAAGTTAACTGGCAATACGTTTATGCAATGAGTATACAGGTCTCTCATAGCTAGCAAGTAGCCTAAATGGTTAAGTGACACCTTCCACACCTCACCTGTTTAACACACTGTGCTGGTTTACAAATGATCTCAGTGGATCAAATGAACACAAAAGAATAGATAAACATGACATAAATAGATGAGACGAATCATATTTCAGACATCTGTGATGTGAAGTTTAATCTGCAGGCTAATCTGTTGCCATTCTCCTTAAACTCTGGTGTATCTTTAGGTTGCAGGTGTGTTTTGTAACTGTTTGTATATGTATGTGCAGCAATGCAGCAGGTGTTGGAAAACCTAGGTGATTTGCCCACCACCACTGGGGCTAAACACATCGACCTCATCTTTCTCAAAGGTGTCATGGAGAGCCCTATCGTCTGCTCACTGGCCAAGGTAAACATACGGCTGTGGTCATTGCATCCTTGTCTTAATCTAGTTGGGAGGTGATGTCAGCACAGAGACGTCTATAATAATGAATATCTAAAATAATGCGTGTCTGAATATGATGTTCAATCAGGGCTGTTTCACCCGAAGGAGGAGCATGATCCAGGCAGATATGTGAATTCATCGATTCAAATGATGTGTGTGTGTACAGGCTCACGAGCGTTTGGAGGATGTGAAACTGGAGGCAGTGCAGGAGAATAATATTGAGCTTGTGACTGAGATTCTGGGGGACATTAGTGGACTGAGCGTAAGAGACGACAGCGCTGCAGAACTCTCCAAAATTCTGCAGGAGCCTCATTTTCAGGTAACTGTGGACAACGTTTTGTCTCATCCCATCACATCTCTTCTCTCTTTAGCTCAAGTTGTTCTAATTTTCTCTTTTCTTTTCAGTCTCTCCTAGAGGCCCATGACATGGTGGCGTCTAAGTGCTATGAAGCCCCGTCCCCTCCCGAAGTAACCAATGATGCGGCAATAAACAGTGCACTCATGCAGGCTGATGCGGTCAGGATGATTGGTATCCGGAAGAAAGCGGGAGAACCACTGGTGTGTGTGCATTGTTATTTAGTGATATAAACAGTAGCGGAAAAAATTAAGAATCAAATTATTTTATAGGTATGTGGTTAGGTTAGGTTATTTCTCCCACATTCAAAAAAGAATGTTGTTTCTATTTACATTTATTTTCAGAAAATGAAAACTGGAGAAACGGGTAAAAATAATAAAAAATATGCTCTGTATTTTTTAAGACCTCAAATACTGCAAAGAAAGGTTCATTGTCACTTTCAAGCAATACAACAGTAATATATCTACATGTGTTTAGGAAAACTTCTAAATCATATTTGTATGTGTCAACCTCGATTTTATCACATTTTCCATGTATCTTGTCATGCAGTCAGTCTTTCACATTGCTGATGTATGACTTCGTGTCACTCCTGAGGTTTGATTTTGTTGACAATGGACTGGAATGGCCACAATAGTCATGGATGAACCAGCAAAATAGCTTTATATTCGAAGAGTTTGGTTCCAAAGTTAGATAACTTAAAAACTTTCAAATATCACAGTTTCTTCCCATTCCAATTTATATCAATCAAACCGCAGTTGGTTTGTTTTGATTCAAGCCATGATATAAAAAATACAGCTAACTAACATAATAAAACACAATAAAAACATGATAACATAAAAAAAAACGTGATTTCTGAAAAAACATTTATACAGAGTTATCTCATTTTGGATCCAAACTCTTCCTTTGTTCATTCTGTGTGTGAGCATCTGATTGTGTTATCCTCTCGCTCAGGGTGTGACCTTCCGAATGGACAAGGGTGACCTGGTGATCGCTCGCATCCTTCACGGAGGGTTGATTGACAGGCAGGGGCTGCTACACGTGGGCGACATCATCAAGGAGGTGAACGGGAAGGACGTTGGCAATAATCCCACTGAGCTACAGGAGATGTTAAAGGAATGTAGTGGAGGGATCACACTGAAAATTCTACCAAGCTATAGAGATGCCCCAGCACCCCCTCAGGTACACATGTACACACACTGACACAAATTAGCCTGTGCAGTTTTGTGCATACCCGCACATTACACAGACATCCTCGTTGTTGCATTTGGCCATTTGTGAAATCCCTTGATGCTTTGTAGTAAAAAAAGATCCCTGAGAGCCCTATTAATAACACTCTACATGTTATCTGGGGCAAGACACGGGTACAAGCAAATTCAATCTCATTACATGGCTTCTGATATTCTCTCTCTCTCTCTCTCTCTCTCGCTGTGTACACATTATATATTTATGAGTTTCAGCAGGCTTTGGAAAGGGATTCAGATGAAAACATAACAAATGGTTTGCGACATAATACTCAGAAGCCAGTGGTACTATATCATGAAGTAAGACTAAATGTGTGAGAAATACTGTGGAGGACCTCTTATTTTATGCTAAATCATTTTAATTTGAGCTCAATGAGCATGAAAGTTTAATATTATATCGCCCTTTCCCTGTAAACGAATTTGGGAGTCCCTTTTAAGACCATAATCATAATTGGGTTTAGTGTTTATGCATTTAGTGTACTGTGAATATTGATAAAGCTTGTGAGAAGGCTATTCATTATTATTATTATGGGCCAACAGGCTTGCATAACAACTAAATTTCCAATTGCTCTCTGTGATGGCAGAAAAATGATAAAATACAGAAAGCATCAATTATATTCTCAATGCACATCATTGCAATTCATTTATTGCATCACCAATATGAAGCTGCATATCTTTAAATGAAGAAATATGGCTTCTGAACTTCCCAGAAGCAAATAGATGCAAGTTAAGAGACATTTTTTATATGTTTAAGTGACTTTAATATTTATAATATTATAATAATTAAAACTTTCATGTATTTGTCACTAAATTGTAAAGAAATTTCAGAAGTCATTTGCTGAACAACAACATTTGTAAACATGAAGCTGTGTGCTTTTTGGATTAATTCTACCTATGTTGTGTCTCGCAGGTGTACGTGCAACCCCATTTCGACTACAATCCGGCCGATGACAATCTAATTCCGTGCAAAGAGGCGGGGCTCGCTTTTAATAGGGGCGATATCCTCCAGATTGTTAACCGAGAGGACCCAAACTGGTGGCAGGTGCGATATTCCTGTTTTTATTAGGTCTGTTTTGATTTAAAAGGAATTTGCATTGATGTGTTGGCTTGGATGAGGACATCGTATTTCACTGGTCGTGTTGTTTTGACCGACAGGCGTGCCATTTAGTGGGAGGAGCTACTGGGCTGATTCCCAGTCAGTTTCTGGAAGAAAAGAGGAAAGCGTTCGTTCCCAGAGACCTGGACGGAACAGGTGAAACACTCAAACACAACATATATGGCCCTGCTGTATATAACTGTAAATATTAACAAATAATCATGAACATGCTGAAATAACTTTTGTAATAGACACAAATGCCTGTGTACATGATAATGGATAATAAATTGTTGAAATGCAATGCTCTCTTGTGGCCAAAAACAGTAATACAGCTCCACATATCGCATGTCTATAGCTCTGCATTTTTGTTTTAGGCATTCTGTGTGGAACATTGAACAGCAAAAAGAAAAAGAGGATGATGTATCTTACAGCTAAGAATGCAGGTAAATTAAGTTTTCAATCTGGCTAGTTTTGTGAAACTTACATTAAAAATTTAATGATATACATATCATAGTATAATTCTTGTTTGGTTGACCTTTTAATTTTCGTCAATGGTCGCGTTGCAGAGTTCGACCGCCACGAGCTTCAGATCTACGAGGAAGTAGCATGCATGCCGCCGTTTCAGAGGAAAACTCTTGTTCTGATAGGAGCGCAAGGAGTGGGCCGCCGTAGCCTGAAAAACAGACTAGTCGTTCTACATCCCACCCGATTCAGCACAACCGTACCACGTGAGTACATAAACCCACACTTCAACTCGCAAAACATAACCAATAACAAGTATTTTTGTCTACGTATTTATCTTCTCCCTTTCTGTTTGTCTCTTAATCGCTCAGACACGTCTCGCCGGCCCCGTGAAGATGAGCGAGATGGTCAGTCGTACAGATTCATAACGCGCTTAGAGATGGAGATGGACATTAGGGCCGGACGTTACCTGGAACATGGAGAGTATGATGGCAACCTCTACGGTAGTAAAATCGACTCAATCCATGAAGTGGTCAACACCGGTCGCACCTGCATTTTGGACGTCAACACTCAGGTGAGAATTCTCACGATTTCATTAGTTATAATTCTGTATTATTGCTCAATTTGAGCCTTTGTTGGAATAAGACACGTATAGTAAACCTATTAACTGGTTTATGTTTATGTTAAATCATGTTCATTTGAATCCATCTGGTCTCTTCTCAGGCACTGAAGCTGTTAAAAACAGCTGAGTTCATGCCGTACGTCGTGTTCATTGCAGCGCCGGAGTACGACACGCTGAAGGCCATGCACCAAGCTGTGGTCGACGCTGGCATCACAACCAAACAACTCGCAGTGAGTCTTGATCAGATGAGATTTACAGGCAAATATATTATGAATATATGATCTATATGTGGCAGGCTATATGAGACCAGTTTTACTGCGATTTCTGCTTTTTGTTGTCCTTATGTTGTTCCAACTTCTTCCATTGTTTACCTCATTTGTAAGTCGCTTTGGATAAAAGCGTCTGCTTAATGGCTATATGTAAATGTGTCTGTGTCAACCAGTTCGCTTGTAATTGAAGGACTTCCTATTTTCTTTACAGGACGTTGACCTGAAGAAGACTGTAGATGAAAGTGCTCGCATTCTTCGGGCGTACAGACACTACTTCGACCTCATTATCGTCAATGACAACTTGGACTGTGCGTTTGAAAAATTGCAGTCGGCTGTGGACAAACTCTGCACTGAACCGCAGTGGGTTCCCGTGAGCTGGGTCTACTGAGGGCATATAGACAAGCACGTTTGAGTGCGTTTTCAAGTGTATGTGTGTGATATCCAGGATGTATCTGGGCTGAAGTGAAGTTACAGGTTTGGACTGACCAACCAAACAAGCACTCACAACATTAGCCCTAACCTCTTTTGTGCACACAATGCAACATTTTTTACTGAAGCTTAAAGGGAAGAGTACTTATTTATTTTAATATTTGTATGTTTTTAAAGAATATCTTACTATCGGGAACATCGTAAGAGAAATAAGAAAAACTAAAACTGGCCTTGATGAATCCCATTTATAATTTGTATTTATTATTTTAGTTCGTTTTTGTGTGTGCAAATTTTTTTGTAGCACCTAAAGTAGCTGTGATGTTTTGAAGGAAACTCGAATGAAAGACTAACCTGACAGTGTGTAGCAGGCCAAGGGCTCATATTGAAAATTCTAGAAAAGAACAGAACCAAACAACTGTTTACAAAACACCCTGATCTCTTAACCCTTGTTCCCCAGACGTTCATATAAACGTGTAGGTTGTTTTATATGTACAGTAGGTTGTTTTAAATTTTGCATTTACAGATTTTGTGACTGTATTGTGCACGTTGTGTCAATGTTTTTGTGTGTTTGTTTGAGTCCGAACAAAATGCCCTGTTGATTTCAGTCACCCCTATTCTGAGCAACCTGAGCAACTTTCTTTGTTCTTGTGTCTCAAAATCACATGACCTGCCAAAGTTTCCGTTAAAGTATCTATGTCATTTTCTCTGTGTCAACTACAACACGGCAATAAACGAACAATGTTCCTCATTGTTCCTCTTTTATTTAATGATTAATAAAAGGCTTTTAAAAAGAAAGCAATCAAGATTTTATTGAAAAGATCTGCATACAATAGTGCAGTTTACATATAGTGCACAAATAATATGGCATATATTTGCATAATATAAATCGCAGTGTTCTATAGTGCATTAATACATACAAATATAAAATACATCATTTAAATTTGTGACCTTCAATTATGTGTAATGTCACAAAGCTTTACATACATCTGGATTTACTATTTACAATAACATATTTTATGATCAAATATTAGAATATACAAAGAATACAATGCAATACTAGCAATAATGAAAAACAGAGCTCAATAAAACTTTATACACTATTTATATTTGTCTTTAAGGTTATTTAAACTTATTGTCTCGTTAAACCAATTTTTTTGGTAAGTAACGAAATAATTTAAAAACACAATAGGTAATAATAGCATATTTTTGTACGTTTGTACATGACGATTTTTGAAAAATATATAATAAGTACATATTTGATTTGTAAAATAAAAATATAAATGATTGAAGGCACAGTATCAAAAACAACTTCAAGTGATCAAGTATATATCTATTATTAATATTTTAGTCATTCTGAGAACAAACAGGATTAATCTCATTCTTACTGTCAATGAGGAATGCAAGACCACTGATGGCAATACACAGAACAAGCGGTAGGAATCCATTTTCACATGTTACATCTGCAAACATGAAATCATCTTCTCTCTTTAGTAAAACATCGCATGATTTAAAAAGGTCGACCACTCTGTGGAATTCTTCGTCTTTCTGTAAGAAAACAGGGATTGCGTCTTTGTAGAGTGGCTCAGAGCTAGCCATCAGAAGATTTACCTATAATAAGAAACAGAAATATAACAATCAGATACAAAGACGATAAAGAAAACTTCTGATCTGTATCAATAACTAGCACTAACTTACTAAGTCTTGCAGGCTTCTAAAACCTTCAGGGAAGCAGAAACTTTCTAACAGTTGTAATCCAGCATCTGTCAACTCTAAACAGAAAAATAAAATGAGGAGTTTGTACAATATGAATGAAGATAGAAATACTCTAAAGACAAGCTGAGCTCCTCACAGGCTCTTGATTTTGATATACTGACCCTCAACGGCACTGAGCAGCATATGCATTGCCTTCAGAATTTGTTTGTTCTGCTTTCTTGATTTCATTGAGCATCCATTCTGATGGGACACAGCTGTGTGACAGCCATTCTGTTTTTCTGCTCTGGGGGAGGATCCATTAGACTCGGATGCAGAGGGAGAAGCGCTGTAATTGACTGTTGATATTTGAGATCCGTTCTGATTGGGCACCGATGCTGCGGTTTTCCTGCTCTGGTTGAATGGTTCAGACTTCAGTAAGTCTAAAACTTCACAAATAAAATTGCTCTTGTTGTCCAACAACTCATTTTGGAGTAATGGAGCGTCATCACTGCTTAGAACCTCGAGCTTAGATATAACAACAAATATAATGAGATATAAAGAGAAGAGGAATGTGCTGCTTTATTTATTGCAATGCTTTCTCAGTGCTTATGAAATATTAATAGCAAATTTAACAACTTGTGAGGCATTTTTTCTACTCACCCTATCCACCAAAACTGACAGGGAGGGTGGGTCCAACAGAATTTGCCTCAAATTAAGCAGTAAGGAGGAGCGGCACTCAGAAGTCAGATCAGTCAGCACACAAAACCTATTCTGAACATCTGAAAGTGCTACAAAAAAACACAAATACATTATAGACAGAAATTCTTAACAAAAGTGCTTCATATCCTGAGCTATATAAAAGAAATAGGGCAATATCTGTAAAGCCAAAATAACAATTTAAGGAACTTAAAAAGGGGAAAGTAAATTGACAGACCAACTTCTGCTTTTGCACAAGCCACTCCACACACACGCAAACTAGTACCTCTTTGTAGAGAACTAAGTGAGGACCCTTTTTGGATCTCTTGTGGTGCCCAAGGACCATCCACCGCGTAAAAACCTGGATTCTGGGATGGATCATCTGCCTCAATTCCATCACGCAATTCTGATCAAAATCAATCACAAAACTCAAACGTATATATTTGAAATAAAACGTATTACATTTAATGTGGAATAATATTACATTTAAAGAGTTGATCAATTCAATACTGAAAAGTGCAATAAATGTTCTACCATATAAGAAGAAAAATAGCACTTTTAATATTTTCTCTACAGTCACACAAATGTCACTGACCAAAGGAGCCATTACTGCTGATGCTCATTTCAATGACACTGTATGCCATCACAGTGCCTGGTGGGATGTCTAAGGCAACCACTGAGTCATTTCGTAGTTCACCACTCTCTTTGATTAACGCCATCTGAATAATATAAAAAACATTTAAGAAACAAAATACTGCTTTAATGTGTTATTGCCAGAGCGAATACATGTTTGTCACAAACCTTTGAATATTGTCCAAAAGCAGAGAAACAGCTGCCCTGCTCCAGTCCGGTGTAAGAGATGGAACACTCACAGGTAGTAAAGATTCGCTCTTTAAGGAGGGTAAAGATCCTGTTCATTTTCAATGATTGCTTAATCAAAGAGTGTCCGAGATCCACCTTCCTAGGAGGAAAATCATAACATCGTTACTAACCCATACAATTATATTAAATCAAATAATTATTAGTGGAATTAAAAATGTTATTAACATATTAAATAATACATAAAAATTATATATATAAATGTTCAATTTAAATTAAATAATATATCTGAATAAAGACAGATTACATATATTATTCTTCTCAGATTGTTATTATTGTCAATTTTAGAGGGTAAATATCAAACCTACATCGCACAAATCGCTTAAGTGCTTTTTTCTTACTTGCTCTTGGACTCCTTTAGAAGTTCTGGAATATCCATGTCTTCCTTTTTCAGTGTGCCAAGAGACAAGCTCAGTTTAGACCGGCCCCGTCCGGTCACATTTAGTCCGAGAGCTTCATTTCCCACCTCCACTGATCCACTTGCGGCACTTTTGTAGGTTGCTGCATATTTCAGAAACTCTTTCTCATCCCGCACTGTCCGAAACAAGGAGAGGATCAGTCGAGCATCTTAAAATGACATAATTTACTCATCATCATGTAATTTCAAATCTGTATGACTTTCTTTCATCTGCAGAACAAAAACAAAGACATTTTGAAGAATGTTGGTAGCAACCCTGAACCCAATGGACTTCCACTGAGACATTTCTCATCTTCTTTTGTGGTCCACTGAAGAAAGAGTCCTACACACTACATAGTTGGCCGTGAATCTATCATATCCCAAATAAACCAACAGCTAGTCAATTTAATTTAATTTATCACATGAATATAACATGCTTTGAGTAAGTACAAAGTTTTTTTTTTTAAATCTAACATTTTAAATAAAATAAAGGATTAAAATGAGATATATAATGAATCAAAACTTCTAGAGCAGGTGGACCTGTGAGTTTTATTAAATTATAGTATATTTACCAGGATTTATTTTGCCCTTTTCCAGCAGGTCATTAAGCGTGAAGGCCGTGGGTCTGTATTTAGCTTTCTGCCAGAACCACACCTTCGGCTTCTTCAACACCACAGCAAGCAGCTTGAGTTTCTTTGAATCGTTCAGACTGGGTGCAATCAGAACACCATTAGGATCGATCTGTCGGACCAGCTGCTTTGTCGCTCTCTCATACATCCCCTGCAAACATGTGGCTGCATTAAATCACTTTTAAAATGTTGGAAAACTTAATTAACACTTATTGTTTACATTTGTGTACAACACTTTTGTCTATGAATGAGTTCCCTCTCAAACTTTGTTTGCCATCACTAAACCGTTTTTGTGTAAAAATGTATTCGTTCTAATGAGGTTTCCTTAAGAGACCTACTGTATATATACTGTACGGCAGATGAAAGCGGCATTTGGCAGTCTAGTTTTTTTATCACAGTAATCCCTATGAATTCAAATAATTATATTTAAATGTTAAGGATAAAATAAGATAAGTGAAGGTGAAATATAAAAAACATAAAGGTTACACTTTACAATAAGGTGGTATTAGTTAGCATTAGTAAATGCATTAGCTAACATTAACTAACCATGAACAATTTCGTTTTTCAAGCAATATTTGCTAATGTTAGTTCATGTTAATACAGCTACACATGTTACAAGAAATCTTCAACATGTCAGCGACTACTGCGAATGGCAGCGAATGACTTCAGCTCATTTCAAGAGCCTGTGTGTATTACAGAACCAGTGGGGTTTTCCAGGCATTCATTTAATAATGCAGTGTAAGGCTTTTATTAATCTGCAAAGGTCTGAAAATGAGACATATGGGGAAATTTGTATGCCCCAAAACGGTGTTCCCCTCGCATCAGAGAGGAAGATGATGGTGTTTTGCCAGGTTCGTTTTGAACTATAGAAAAGTACAATAAATCTGAATAGTGAATGATCAATATAGGATTTTAATAGCGTATGGTCTCATTTATATATATTTCTAAAATACTTGGTAACACCATTATAAATCACCCTTGTTATGTTGCATTTCAGAACATAATATCTCAAAAGCTTCATTTAAGTTTCAACCTGATCATTTCCTAATACAGTAAAACTGCATTTCATAACATCATACACAAGGCACAACTTATCTTCTGTTATCTCGTTTTTCCTCATTCTGATGTTAATATAGGACCAAGGGAGCAGGAAAATGACTTGTGATGTTTGCCTCATTCATTCATTACTGTAAAGTTACCCACATCCACCGACCCAGACTGCATTTTGCCCATGCTTTTTCACTTCCTTTTTAAATAGCCCCATTTAAATTATTTAACTATTTTATATTTCACTTAAATAATCAAATCAAGTATAAATCAAAGCGATTATATAATAAACCAAAGATGTTTTGATGAAAGATGTTTTCAAACTACGCACCTGTTTGTTCTTGTATGGCAGAAGCAGTTAGTGAGATCAACGAGAGCTGAAGTATTGATGTCCTGTGTGATGGATAAAACCTCGCACGTAAGTTACTTCTCGTATTACAAAATGCAATGATTCAACAAGATCACAAATATTGTATAATATAACCGACACCTCATAAAGTCGGTACAGCCACTGACGATCTCGATATAAGGGGGTTGCGCGATATGTTGTCTGTCCGCGGAGGCGGCATGTGGAGGCGGTACAGATCTGCGTTCTACATCATGCTGCGCGTATCGCGACAGCTACGCTTCAGAGATCTGTTCTCGCGATAGTTTATGTCAAACGTTTCACATCACTCGTCGCAGCATGAAATCGAAATGTTTTAGTTCGCGTTTGAGCTCATTAAACAGAATCATGTGATCTTAAATACAGACTTGTCCTTTTAGTTATTTCTCATAATGCAATGACTTCAGGAATTTCTGTTTTTACAGTATCTGGATTTAGCTTTGATTACTCTATTTGTCTATGCAACATTCAAGTCAATGACGATAGGCACATGGTAGTAATTAGACATGCATTTTTCTTGGCCGATTTCCGATTTCTTGTAGTGGCTTTCCGATTCCGATTTTGTTTTAAGAACTATAATTAAAAGCACATACAAACAAAAATTAACTTTTCTTTTATGAAAACTTTTCATAACCAAACATTTTTTAACTACACAATATTTTCACCTTATCAAAATAAAGTGTAGAAATAACAGTTGAAAATACAACTGAAAATAGATTCCTGTATATTACAAACACAGTCATTAAACTGCCCTTCTTCTAAAAATAACAAATGTACAATAACGTAATAATAGGTGCAGTGGGTAATAAGTGAATAACAAGACGTGACGTCAGAAAAGTACCGCCCACACGGTATAAAGTATTTTGGGCTGAGATAATCCATCAAGCTTCTGAAGCCTCTGACCTCTATGGAGAACTGATGGTCATCAAGGGCCGTGGATTCCATAATGTTTCTCGTAATTGCTTTAGTCTTTTCACTGCTCATACCAATGAAAGATAGGAGAGGCTGCTGACTTGTGGTTGGCGTAGAGCTCCGGCTCGGAGCGCTAGCATTAGTGTTAGCCGCTTTACCTTGTTCAAACTGGGCATATTCAGCGGTGTGATGCGATTTTAAGTGTCTTATTAGGTTTGTTGTGCCGAACGTTTTTGGGGTGGTTCCTCCACGGGGTATTTTGGATATTACAAATTGCGAGCTTTGTGTTGTCTACACTCACAGCGAAGAACTTCCACAATAGCGACATGTTTTCACGTGACTGTGAGTGTGCGCTTGGCTGTGACGTTATTGTTTGCGCCGCTGGTGTTCTGTCGAATTGTGTTACCCGTCGAATTTTGCTACCCTGGTGTTTTGATTGGGCTGGAAAGGGGTAACTTAGGTTTAGGGGTTGGGTTGGGGGAGGGGTTATTGCTATTTTGTATGGAGGTAGCAAAATTTGACAGGGTAACACAATTTGACAGAACACCAGCGGCGCAAACAATAACGTCACAGCCAAGCGCACACTCACAGTCACGTGAAAACATGTCGCTATTGTGGAAGTTCTTCGCTGTGAGTGTAGACAACAAATAAAAGTATTAGCTCGGAATAAGCCCGGTCACCGGTCAGACCGATCATCAGAACCGGCCGATTCCAAACACCCGCCGGTCAATCGGTGCATCTCTAGTTGTAATGCATCTTTGAGAATCACACGTGCATTAGTTTGTGAGACTGAATGAATATAGCGAGGGATGTCCTAGTTTAACAGGAACTCACACACACTTTGATGCTGATGAAGGAAGTTGTGGCCAGTTTGTGTAACAAGGCAAGCCGCACACATTTGCAAATTGAATCAACTCATAGACTGATAATTCCTCAAAAACACGCACACTACAGTTAACATTTCTGTAAAACACACATGTGAAAGAGCTTCCATTTGTGTACAGTTAAACACATGCACACACTGAAAAAAAACGATTATGTGCCTTAGTAGATTTTATAAAAATAATTTATTAAAGTGGCTGTCTGTAAGAATGGCCTCTCTGCTGCCATCTCTGTTTGTAATGGCTACTGCAGGTGATGTGCGGAGGTATTTTCTTTACGTGAATTGTGATTTGGCACTGCTCAACTGCGCGGATGAGTCTGGTGTTTTTGATCGTTTGTGACAAACACAAGTGTGGCATGTGACAGTGAACCGGTGGGGATCCTCACTGTACATCAGTAGCGCTAGTAAACAACAGAAAACATGGCAGATATAACACGAAACAAATAAGAACATAAACAGACCCAAATAGCGCAAAACTGTGGGGGTCGTTTTGTTATTTCTCAAGGAAACTCGAGTAACGCGAGGTCATTTCTAAATCAAACAAGGTCCCCAGATAATATGTATCCAGTGCAAATAGTGCTTAAGTTATATTTATTTTAATGGACATAACAGGAACAATGAAACGGTTAAGCGTACCCGTCTGTAAACACAAGTGCGCTACGATTTTTGTGTTATCTATTGAAATATAAAACTGTTTTTGTTTTATATATAAATACATGTTCTGTTCAGAAGAAATAAATCCATGTCTGCCTATATCTATATTTATAGGAGTCCAATCACATTTCATTTTTCTTTGTAAACTCTCATCAGTTCGTATTTCAACAAAATCAACAAAATCTGGGTCAGCTGTGGCCTGGTGGTTAGAGCGTTGGACTTGTGATCAGAAGGTTTTCGGTTCAAATCTCAGTGCTAGCAGGTCATGACTGAAGGGCCCTTGAGCAAGACACCTTACCCCTGATTGCTCTGCAGTAATGTGCCACTGTTAAAAACTACTTGTAAGTTGCTTTGGATAAAAGCGTCTGCCAAATGAGTAAATGTAAATTTATTTCTTCTCACCAGGGCCCGGTTTTTCAAAAGGTTTAATCCGGATAAAATTGATCCGGATTTAGTAATCCTTTTTTTGCGATCCGTGATCACGTAATCCATCTTACTTTTGGAGCCAGTTTTTTAAAGCAACATCGGATTGGATCAATCTGATCCGGATAGGAACTTTTCAGGATCACCAAATCTGGATAACCAGTGCTGGATAACCAGTGCTCAAACAGGATAGGAAATCACAATGTAGAACTATAGATATGTAAAGAGCAAAAAGTAGAATAGCCAGTGTGGGGTCAATATAAATGTATTTTTATTTGAAATGAAAACACACACGCTCATCTGAGACCCACAACACAAAAACTGTACATTGAGGATATTTATAACAAGTATCAAGTATAGATATATTGAATTAAAAAAGAAGACTTAATGTCAAATACTCCCCAATAATTTCAGACTTCCTCATCTGATGTGGAGAGACCAGGGGCCTGTACCATGAAGCTGGTTTAGGTGGCTAGCCAGCTATGTTTCAGTTTAGTTTGTGCCGACCCTGGGTTTTAGGTACCATGAAAGTAGCTCTGCTTTATTCGGTGTTCGTCGCCATGGTATCTTACGCTGCACGGCTAACCTGCTCCGGGGCAGGCTATGTTCTGGATTCGAGATCTCAGACTGAAGTTTGACCAATCAGCTGTGAGCAAAGAAACATAGAGGTGACGCAACTGACTCACAGTGTGTGTTAGAATGGCTAGTTATTTTTTATACGGTTTAATCAAATAAAAATACTAATATAAAAATATATATTGCAAATATAAAATCAAATATTGTTTACTATATGGGTAAAATCTGATTTTACAGATTTGCTGGCTTTCCCTTACACTCACATGAAATTCAATTTACTTACTTATATTCCACTTTTATTGTATCACGTGTATTTGCATTGCATTTTTTACATTCTTGTCTGTGGTGCAGAACATCTAGGAACACTTCCAGTTTCACTGTATTAGGACATTTTTCCTTGTCCTGAACCGTAGTTTTTATTAAGGCTTCAATGAAATGACTGACCCTGGTAAATGGCGCAAAGACTAGTCTATTAAAGGTAGAGGCTTATGCATTCTGTTGTAAAAGCAGGCCGTTTTATTAAGTGTAATTCTTATATTTTCTTCCGCTTCTCTGTGTTGCAGAACACACCGCTATTTTATAATTCTGAGCTCTGTTGTCTTTCTGCAAAAAACTTAAATAGTTTTTTTTCTGCAGAGCATCATATCAGACTAAAAGGAGACCAACATGCAACCAGTCCGCGTTATTTTTGGGGCAACCTGTTTGACATGCACCATCAGTACACGGTGCATTCAGTGATTTTAAACACGTAAGATGTCAGAGTTTACAATGCAGAAGCTGTGTGGTGTCATTTGCCTGTCAAATTAGCCGTTTGCAGCTTTAACAAATTTGTACAGAAGTTCAGAAATATATGAGAATGAACTTTATTTGCACGCGACTCCTCTCATGTGTACTCGGAAGGGAAATGATGAAGCAGATGTAAGGTTAACTTTCTTGCTTCTACTGCCTAAATGGATGTTTTTTGTCCGCACGAGGGTTAAAATTGCAATATGCGGGAGCTTCAATGAACATTGTTGTAATATTTCTGTACCCATGCCATACATAAAAAAAGTTGCCCGCAAGGACACGGGTCCCTTGTAGTTCCACTGAGGACCCCGCGGATCCTGTTTGCCCTACAGCACTACAGTAAATGTGTGTACTATATAGTCGTTTAACTTGCACATTTACGCAATCAGCAGTGTTTCCGAAACACTTCTCTCTTGCGTAGACAGCAGAAACATATCAGTCCATGGCTGAAATTCAGTTTTGTGTTCATATTGTGGAAATCGCTTTATCCATTAATAATGCGATTGGTTTAGCCATGCTGACGTCACTCGTAAACTAATCTTAGCTTCAGGATCAAAGCTTGAGTTGACAAAGAAACTCCATGAGCTGCTTCATGGTACCAACAAAGCTCGATCACGTTGGTTTGGTTTTGTCAACTCAAAACTAATCCAACTACCCTGAGTTTGTTCAGCTACATTCATGGTACAGGCCCCTGCTTGTCTGAGCGTAGCCTTTAGGAGGCGGATCTCAAGTCTGGCCTTGGTTTGCTGCAGTTTGGTCAGAGTCAGTTGTTCCTTTGCCAGAACGAGCAAACAGGACGTGCAAAAAGGGACGCAATAGTTAGACACTATTTCTGATTTGGATTTGTTTTGGATTTCAAAAATCAGTGATTGCCATTCTTTGCATTTTTTTGGTTATTCTGTAATCCTTGCATGCATCACTAAGAAATATTTTAAAAACAAAAATATTTTCGAATGTGATGAATATATATATCAATTAGTGACAGAATAAAATGTATTGTTTTTGGTCAATTTTGACAGCTGTTTGGAGGATTATTTTATGAGGCCAAACTCTTTCTACTTTGCCGTAGGCCTATACTGAAAGGCTGAATACGTTAAAGCCTACCTAATCACTGGTCAATCACTGACTGATGAACAAATAAAATTAAAACCTTATGAATAAATAGGATATCTTGTAAGATACTGCATGATCCAAATATAGTATTATTTGATAGATTTTTAAAGTTTTCATTACATTTTGGGCATGAAATCCACGCTGAATCCACCCTTCTGATGGGATCAGTTTAATCCAGATATTTTGGATCAAAGTGATCCAAATCCTACAAAAAAGTTCTGAAAAACCCAAAGTAAAGGTTTGATCCGGATCAAAACCAAGATTGGATTACGTGATCTAATCCTATTATGTAATCCGTTTTTTCTTTTGAAAAACACATTTTCAAGATTTGATCCAATCCGTTATCCAAAATCCTAGTGGATTACTTTTGAAAAACCGGGCCCAGGTTGTTAGAAATTTTTTTGTGTAACCCTGTGACCCGCAGACTCCAAACGCAGGCTAGCCGGATCCTCTTCGTTCTGTTCACGAATGTGACGAAATGACGGATAGACGAAAGATACCAAATAAGAATATCCGGGAAGAGTCGACCCGACAGGGAAAATTACAAACCATTTTTACAAGCTTTCCGTGGTGAATCCCTCAAAGGCAGTGACACAGTTTTAAACGCAGTTCTTTCATGTACTTGCTCAATAATTGGTTTTAGTTCATTATTACTGAAAATAATTTACGGAATGCCACTTTAAAATATACTTAATATAATTATGTACCTGTTCTTAACAAAGAAATTTAGATAAAATAACGTTAAAAAATAAGTAATATTAATTGAAATTATCAAGTAAAATGTATGACGTAAAACCCCTTTAAATTGGTCAAATTAAGTTTAATTATTTATTTTGTGTTGAGACTACATAAATTATTTTTGTAGATGTAACTACCTTGCCAGTTGATCTGTAATTCCCAGCATGCTTTGTGTCTGACTGCATTAGGAGATTTTCAAGATAAACTGTCATTTTAAGTGTTTTTTAGTAAAAAGAAAGACTTTGTGGAGTTCGTGTTTTTTGTTGATTTGTCTTTGAGATTAAGGAGAGTTTTGGCATAGTGTAGGTTTTTTAAGTTGTTAGCGTTGTTCAGAATGCGGTGCTTGTGCCTAGCGCGAGGGAGGCACATTAGTAGTCATGTATTTAATTAATTGAGCAGAACAAATGCTAATGCCAGCACAGAGACCATCGATCTCTTCTTACTTGCCCATCTATGTTGTAAAAAAATTTATATATCTATATATAATATAAGAAAATGATCTGTGGAGGTTGAGTTAGACACATGTTTTTGTTCAGTGTAATTATTTTATTTTTAAAGTAAAATTTACTTAAAACTAAATGTATTTAATAAGTAGAATTTACTTTATTCTGGTTAGCAAGTTGCCCTTGGATTATAGGAGCAGATTTTCTTTTAAAAGTTCGTGCAAATTCTTACGAGGATTTTATTAAGTCAAGTCTATAAGTTATTTTTTTCTATGCACACACACACTCATCGTGAACGTCAGAAACTGCAGATATAAGAAGTCTTCATATGTTTTATTATTGTTTCACATAAAGATTGGATGGCACAATCGCTAACTATGGCAATCTGTAAAAGTCTGGAAAGCACCCCAAGTTTCATGTAAGTGTTTATCAAACAACCCCCATTGACCCTGAATGAACATCCTCAGCTTGCGGATCTTCCCATTGTTACACAATCACACACATGCCATTCAGTGAAATAATAACTCTTCCTTTTTATACAGAATTCAACTCAATAATGAGAAATTGTACGCTGTTATGCTGTATGAGTGAAGCAATTGGCAAATACCCAAGACAAAACGAAAACAAGGAAAGTTCTTTGAGTTGTGCTCATAACATTTATTGCTCAAACCAAACATGTGGTCTTTCATCATACACGGATGCGATTCATTCCTAAACCTCTGAAAGCAACAGTCCCTGCCTGTTCAGAATGACACAAACTAAAAAGAGACAAAAATGTTGTTTATCGCATCTAAAACACCAAACCCACAAACAGGACAACCTTTATCAAGTGTAACAGACACGCCACATTGAGATTACCACACACTCGCTTTCAAAGGAGGCCAGACTTATAATAAACATCATTCATTTTAACAGTATTTCTTTTTAACCTATCTTTTATGTTATATTTTGTTGTTATTTTATTGAAGGATTAGATGAAGCATTACAGTATGTGACTATTTACTTTATTTTCAAATAACTCCCTGAAGTACCTGATACTGTTTGAGTCACCCAGTCGGAAGTGTTTGAAATGTGACTTTCAAACTTTTCATACAGTGTAAATGTAAAAAAAAGAACATATCCATAAATTAAAAACATTTCTGAAGGCTGATTCTCTTTATTTTAATGCAGTATTTTAACAGTTAACAGAATGGTTGGGGTATGTTTCATTATGTATCTGTTTACACTACTTCTGAAGCCAGCTTTAATAACTTGATTGCTTAATATTATTTTTTATTATTGTGCTTATTGAATGTAATAAACAAAATATAACAAGGCACTTACAATATTCATTTGGCTGTGCATTTACATTTTAAAAAGTAGCAAGTCACTGAGCCAAGTAAGGCATACGTTTCTATTGATACTTTCTATATTGTGCCACTGCATATGTGCACCTAATTTTATTGTGGATGACGGGAAAAATATAGAATCAGAGGATAAACTATGTGAAACAAATCCATAGGGGTGACCTAAGAACAGGGAATTCTGCTGAATCCAGCATCCGTTGCTGAGTCGTCTTCAGCACACCTGATTTAATTTACAAAACAGAATTTCGGACAGAACCTTATGACACACCTAAAACAACTGCAGCTTTGTGTAAAAAATAGTCACTTACATTCTTTATTATGTCTAAAACGTGCAGAGGGCTTTCAAAATCTCCTCTTATTCATTCAGCTCTATTGCAAACTGTGTGAATCCATAGTACTGCATTATCCTAATGTATGGGATCTAAAGGAATGCACTTGCACAAACACATAAAGAATAAGCAGCTTGCATTTAATTACAATCCAAAACTTTCTATTAATGAACATTGGTTTTTAAAAAAATCTAACATTGGGGTACTGAAAGCTGTCAGGACTCTGTCCTTCTTGTCTCGAGTTTTCTAGCTCCCTGGGCAGAGTCGTGACATTACCACGTCTGTCGGGTTTCTTTTGGGTTATGTGTGGAGACACGTTGCTTTTGTTGTCACTTGGCTCCATGTGTCCTCCTGTCCTGTCTCTTAGCCCCGCCCTTCTGTCTCCCGTAATCATACCATTAGTGTTTAGTCTTGTCACCTGACGGTCACTGTCCCTGGTCTATCTTCTTCTAGTGTTTCATTCCTCTCACCTGCTCCGCGCATTCCTCCTGTTCGCATGCCCTTAGGGTATTACCCCATTATGTTTGTTCTCATGGTATTCTCCCCTGTAGACGCTTCCTCGTGTTGTTGCTTGTCCCTTGTTCCTGTTTTCAAGTTAGTGGATTTATTATTTTGTTATTCTAAAATCCTTGTTTAGTCCCCCTTGTGGGAATTTTTGGTTTTGGCTTGTTTTTGTTCATGTTTTCCCATCGTGGGTGTTAATAAAAATGTCATATTTTACCCTTCATCTGCCTGCACTTCATTCCACCCTATTCCGTGACAAAAGCTGTATTTTATTTTGTGTTAGATACAATCAAATTTAATTTATTTCACATAACATCAGACACCATGCATGCCCGTATTTATAGTTTAGGCTAATTTTTTTAATGGTATTTTTGTTTTGTATTATGTGTGGTTGGGAAATTCATTGATTGTTACTGACAGGTGATCAACGAATGAGGTTTTACCTTCATTGTTAAAGGATTAAAATATGAATCGAGTTTCACTGTGAAACATTGATAAGTGAAAGAGATTTGGAGATTGGAAAGAACAGAGAACATAATGCAAGAAATGACAGCAGTTTATCATGTTTATTTATTTCCTATTTACATTAGCACACGTACTTGCCTGTTTGTAAATTAAGAAAAGTAGGCTATATTATGAATAATACGGATACAATTTCTGTTTATATCCTTAGGTCTCACTGAGATTATTGACTCGCAGAAACATTTTAATGAGCCTTTTAATGAGGACCAGTCTTCACAAGGTATAAACTGCTTTTAGAAGTTTATGATGATATTGCTGGTGAATACATCTATGGAGTTAACAAGGGTCTTAAAAGCCCCACAAAAAAACAAGGCACAGATTTTTGAGACGGGGTATCTGCAGATCGGAGAAATGGGCGTGGCCGAAAGGTGAAGGCACGAATGGTAGTGGAGTGCAAAAAGGTCTTTTCAATTGGTTGCGAAAGCTGCCTGTTCCACATGACCACATCAGCTTAAACGCTATTGGCCTACACCTAAAGACACTTTTCACTGTGGTGTTTTTGTATCCAAGATTTAAAATATTATATAATAAATACAATAGTGCCTATTTTAAAATGGGCCTCTACGTGAATCTGATGTGTGAGTTCCCCATGATCACAGGTTGTTATTGCCGCCGAGAACAGCTTGATGCCAGCAAATACACCTAAAAATGGCCGCTGTCTCTAATATCACTTAAGTGACTTCCGAGACTAATCATTTTGACTGAGGTCAGAGTTTAATAACGATACATAGCCTAGCTAAACTCTATGTTAAACGTAGTCTTGGAGCACTGTGTACTTTTGACATTTTTCCCCATTGTGCAAAGTTAAAATAAAATTAGTTTGTTATCATGTTTTATTTGATTAAAAATGTAAATAATCACATCAGATTACCTGAACCATATATATTTATATTTATAAGGTGGTGTTAATATCATATTGGGTTTTATAGTAAATGTAAAATCAATGTACAGGAAATGCCCATATTGGATTTGAACTATTTAGAGATAGACTGATATTAAGGAACACCTGATAAGTGTCACAACCAAAATTGAATTATTATTTAAAGGGTGGTCGAATGTATCTAAAATAACACTTACAACTGCACTAGCGTTTATAAGTTCAAAATAATTTCCTTTCCTTTTGGTCATGATAGAATGAGATGCCTATGGAAATAAAATGAATTGTTATTATTATTAATAGCAACATGTCATACTGTACTTATCGCGATCTCTTTCCTGTTTAGAAGAAATTACGTATGTGCGAGGTTAACGCCGACCAGTCGGCAAGAAAGAGCACCTTTGACCAATAAGAACCCTTTCGGCACGCCCATTTCTCCGAACTGCAGAGACCCCAATTTTTCAAGTAGGGGTAACTGCAGCCTGGAGCAATGGGCGTGCCAAAAGGTGAGGGTCTGGCAAACGGCATGGGACGTGCCAGAAGGTTTCTCATTGGTCTCGCCGAACAGTATGGGCGTCATCACCACGGCAAGTTTAGGTTAAAGTTTGCAAAAACTGTAAGCAGTAAATATAAATTATATATACTTCCTTTCATCTTTTTTTCTCGCTTTCATTACTATTATTTTGTTTCAACATTTCATAGTATATTCTCATTTTTACATATTGTAGTCTTTTACGATTAAAAAAAGTTTACAAAACTTAATAGTAAATATAGCGATCAAAAACAAATAGCAACAATTTTTAGGGTACAAAAGCCTCTTAACACAGTCGCATTATCTGTTTTTAGATAGGAGTTATTTAAAAGTTGTATTCGTTAACATTAAAGCACTTTGAAGTGAACAAACTATGAGCAGCTGTATTTTTATTAACTACTAACAAAGCTTAAAACAAATACTGTAACAAATCCATTGCTCATAGTTAACGTTAATTAATACATTAATTTTAACAAACAAAACCTATTGTTATACCTTACCCTAAAAACAATGTTTTGCTTCATAGAGAAAACTAGTTAATAAAAACACCACAGAATTGAAGTGTTTAGTATCTTTCTGCTAAATGACAACCAATTTAGGAAACAGACACAGCTTTATTCACAAAAAAATCAGCTTTGTTTCCAATTCAAGTAAACAGAAACATTCAGTCACTCATTTTGTAGTAGCAGTCCATTGAACAGAACCCAGCAAACTCTTTCTCTGAATAGAATGCTGTGAAGACCCCCTTCTGTCCATTGCCACTGTAGAAACGCATCTCTTCCGTCAACACGTCGCTGATTGATTTTTCCTAATTCTCTTCCCTTTCCTTCTTTAAAAAAAAACACTTACTAACCTCACTATTCTTAGCTTTGTATACTGTGCTAGGCTTTAATGGACTAGTTTGATGCACTTATGTATTTTGTTGCCTATGTTGTTATAATTGCTTCCAATGTTTCCTCATCTGTAAGTCGCTTTGGATAAAAGCGTCTGCTAAATGACTAAATGTAAATGTATCCAAAGGTGTTTTTGTAGATGTTGTCACAGCAAGCGCACCTGGTGAGCTCAAACTCCAATCTGTATTCTTTTCTTACTTCTGGACTGACAGATTTCCAGTCAACGATACATAATTACGTTATATAAATCATAGATAAACATATGATGAATTGCACCATATCATACCGCCGCCATCTTCTTTGGCTAAAGGAAATTACTGACAACTACTGTAGTGGCTTTTTTCCTCTTAAAGTTTGGCACGGTTTGCAAACCAACTGATAAGTGCTTTACCGCCGCCTGCTGGACTGGAGTGTGGAACAAAAGTTTTACGCTGATTGGCCAATACAGTAAAACTCCTTTCACCAATCAGTAACCTTTTGGCACGCCCCTACCTTTTGAAACGCCCCTACCTTTCGGCACGCCCATTGCTCCAGGCTGCAGTTACCCCTGTCTCCAATTTTTTGCCGTGACAGCGATCAGGACTAAATCTCCATCTTACCACCAGATGTCACTGTCTCCTCACTAGTAATATTTGATCTCCAAGGTTTCTGTAACCTTGTCAACTCCAGGGTTTGTTTAACCTAGTAACATGTTTAGATTACGTAAATATGTAAATTGACGTTGTTTCAACTTGCATTGTACATATTTCTTCTGGACGCTGTACGTTTGTACAACTTTTTTTTTGTAACCCGAGTCTGTCGTTCATATTATTCAGCGGATATAATATGCCACTAATTTTCCTATACGTAAAGCAGCCTACCTGTCGCTGAAGCATTGCATGCGTTTAGTACGTTTATAAAATGCGACTCTGTTTTTGTTTTTTTTAATGCCACAGAGGGCAGTGTGCGTCTCATCTGTTGGAGACACAAGATCAGATCTCTTTAAATAGTAATACACTTTACAAGACGGTAGTCATATGGAAGAATAATATTGTAATACTGCATTAATTTGCTCAAATTTAGGAGGCCTTTGGTTGTCTATTTCTTTTAACCACTAAATAAATGAGGTAATTATAATGTTTGACCACTTTTGGCGTTGGATGTTTTGTGTCGGCATGATGTAGCCTAATTCACTGTGATTATTATTTGTCACCTTCTGGGACGTTTTACCATTAACACACTGTAGTTTTACTTGTGCTTTGACTTGTCACATCACTCGCATAAGTAGGTTTTATGTACACTTACAATTTCTATTCCAAACGTGTCTGAGATAGACTTAATCCCATTGGCTACAAAATGCAATGCAGATAAATAACCAGAAGGTGAATGTGAAACTGCTTGGTTAGGTTAGGAAGTATAATATTTATAGCTTTCCATGTAAGGTTTTTCTATGGAAATTTCTCAACTTCTACACTAGAAAGCATGAATCACAGAATGAACACAGAAAGCCTATGACACACAATATTGCACAACATCATCAAAACTTGACTGCACTGTGCCGCTGACTTTTGAGAGTTTTCCCAGAACATACCTTCATTCATACCAAACAGCACCCACTACTGTTTTTAAAGTGGTTCACTTCAGTGTTTGTAAATGTGTCTATGACTTGCAATGCACACCTGAATCAGGCTCAGTGGTTTGGTGCATTCCACTCAAGGGAGGAGTCCCTTCCCAGTGTATGAGGGTGTAGCCAACAAAGGAAAACCTTTGTTGTTAAGGCAACACTGGGATGACATGCAAAGGAGTTGTGTAGAAGCAACACAAATGATAGCAATGCTGATGTAGATGTATATGTGGTATGTTTTCATATATTTTGAAACAGTTTATCATGTGTCTTTCAGAAAATGTTTGTTTTGACAAAAAAATACCCTCTCTATGTAGGGAACTGAAAGCATTCTTTCTTAATGTTACATCTAGGTCTTTTTTTGGCAAGAGTTTCTCTCAATGATATCACAAACACACATTCTCAACCTGAGCTCAAAGAAACATCCTAGGGCTAAAGTGAAAATGTATGTGCTCAAGGCAAGAGATGGACATTTGTCCATGGCACATTTGCCAATACGAAAGCATATATTTCAGATGTTCAAAGATTCGACACAAAATATACTATAAAGTCATGTTTATTTAAGGTTATACAAAATAAATGGAAAATATGAAAACAAAATACATTTCTAACAATATGCCCCTGTTGGGATTCATTCATCATGCACAACATTTATATCACACACAGTTTAACTGCTATATTTCTGCACCTTTCTGGTGTCTTAGGAATCCTAATATTATTTATGTTTTAAAATAAAAACAAAGCATTGGCTTTCTTTTTATGGTGGTTTTGCATTCACAGACATCTCAAATCAACTTTGTAGTCTAAGTATAAAAAATTTGAAGAATTAAAGAATGGACAAAAGAGTGAGACTGTAGCCCCTCCCACTGTGATGTCAGAGATGACCAACAAAACACCTGTCAGGTTTATCCTTTCAGGTCATGCAGCATTTTTTAAAATCCTCTGCATATGCAGACAAAGCAAATTATTTAAATAAATAAAACATGCTCGTGCATACACCCAGAACTCACACAATAGCAGCTTAAAATTGCACATAGAGTTTTAAGCAATGGTTTTGGGAAGAGTCATTTACTGCATTTACTCAAAATTAAGTCACAAAGCCATAAAAAATGAACTTTCCTTATCCTAAAGTCAACAAATCAGGACATACTTTCAAAGGATAGGGCCTATTTTGCATGGTATCTAGGGTTGGGAATCAAAAATCAATTCCAAATATGGAATCTGAATTGAAAGGTTAGGAATTTAGGAATCGAAAAAAATAGTTACAATTTTAATTCCTTTGTGCATATTTTCAGAAATGTGCATGTGTTGACTTGTGATCTGATATCTTCAATTGAAACCCTTATGAAAATGAAGCATATTTTACTATTAAGCATAGTTTAACTATAGTATTTGCAGTACAGGAGCACAGGAACCAATTATTTTGTAAATCCGACAGTGTTGCTATGTGTATATACACAAAACGGTGCTCTACATATATAACCAGCCAATAAGCATGCTAAATGATCATATAGGTTGATATCTAAATGTTTTATTTTAACTGTGCAATCGAAACTGGGAATTGATAAGATGCGGAATCGGAGTTGGATCGGAATCAATAACGTTCAAGATACCCAACCTTAATGCTTTCTATCGTCCAGTTTTTAATCTGCGGTCTGTGGGAAAATACACAGTTAACGGATGTCTCAGTGAATGCTGTTAGATCGACAGATTCTTCAAAAATCGCTTATCTTGATTTACCTGAATTACGTAACGTTGTTTTGTGATCCCTTCGTTGATCTCGCCGTCACGCCTCATTGGCTTTCTAAACGTCAATCATCCCGAATCCCCGCCCTTCCTCTACTCACCTCACCGCGGAACTCAAAACACAAGAAGAGGATACAACCTGAGCTAGTGGCCGTAAACTTAAAACCTGTGGCTACTTCCACCTTCCGCTTTACTCTCGGATTACAGCGGCACGTCACGGAAGTTTCGTTCTAGTAACCTTCCTCGAAGAGAAGTTACCTAATATCTGACGGCGGCAGGTAGACGAAGAGGGATGGCGGCGGTGAGCCGGATGACTGTGGCCAGGTTCAAAGTATGAACGTGCTGATACGGCGTTTTTAAAAGTGGATCATCGGTGACACGACGACAGACCGCCGCGCCACGCTGTCACTCTGAACTTGGCAACTGTGGTAGGCATTCAGTTTAAAATTTTACTCACGGACAATACGTAAAAATACGCTTTAACTACGAACAAGTGTGATTATACGGGAAGTGGTGGTTGGATTTTGTCACTGTAAACGATCGTCTTGTAACTGTGTTTTATAGTCACTTGTAATGTGCCCCATTACCGTGGGCGACCTTCTACGGTTTATCACCTGATGGATAACATTGGATGAAAAGCGTGTGTGTGTGTGCGTGTGTGTGTGTGTGTGTGTGTGTGTGTGTGTGTTTACTGTAATTACAACCCATGACGATCAGTCATCGTATCAACTCGTTTGTGTAACTTTCCGTGTTACCATAGAAACCCTTAATAATCATGTTTCCTCTTTGGTCTTCAGTTTGGACTCATCGGAGTGTCACAGAGTAACGTTATAGTTAGACAAACGATAGAATCGTTTTTACCAAATGAATCTGTATTGTTGTTTGTCTGTTTTGAAATTATGTATATTTTGGGTTTTATGGTAAAGTATTAATTATGAGATCGCTGGCGCATCGCGTTGCTATGGCAACGGAAACGCTCAGACCAGTCGCTTACCAACTTCCAGATCGCACCACAAATGTAAATCCTGTTGTTTAATACGTTTTTATTTAATGACTTGTTATTGTTGCACTTTATTTGTTTTTAGGAACACTTCTTTTTCATTACATTTTGCATCAAACGTTGTCTTGGAGAGACGTCATGGTGGTTGCGGTTTAGTGGGACTTTTTATGATGCTATGCTAAAGATTTAGGTGTTCTTTATTTAAATGGAGTTTACAAAAAGTTATTTCATCATACTCACCCTCATGTCATTTAAAACCTGTATGAGTCCCCTTCTTCTGCAGATCACAAAAAAGACCAAATAACAAACAACATTGACCTCCATTGTATGGGCCCTAAACCACTGAGACACTTACACTCTTTTGTGTTTCACAAGAAGAAGTCAGGTTTTGAATGACATGAAGATATATAAATGACGACAGAATGTTTGGTAAACTATCCTTTCCTTTTCCAAACGCTTATGAGCTTGTTTTAAGTTTTGGACTTAGAGAGTATGGTATGGATTACTTAAAACCAATATGTTTGTGTGTGTGCATACTTTCCCTAAAACATATGTGGCCTTTTAAGTTATTTTAAAATAGTTTAAAGTTACAGTAAAGGTCATTTTAAATAGAAAAGATCATCCAACTAAACTAATGTATTTTGGGGGTCCTTATTGGCCCTCCTTCCATTCAGATTTAAATCATATACAATAATGTGCAGTCCCCTCATTACCCAATAAACTTGACATTGTAAGCTTTTATTGCCCAAGTGAATCTGCTAAATCAGAGTATGGGATTAATGTTCCTCATAAAGCTTCTTAAGTCACTTATGTCAACTGCACCTTGTTGGACCCTCACCCACGATAAATGGTACATTTTCCATCAAGGACAAATCAAGCATTAACAAATTTCACTCTGTCCTCCAATAAGTCTTTGTTTGTTATTACAGTAGCTTCTATATGCTTTATTGCCCTTGGTCCGTCTGTACAGCCCTCATCCTACAGCTCATTTACAACAATGACTAAGATATGTGGCATTAATGATTGACAGGTATAATGTAGGGTCGGGCTAGATATTTGTACATTAGTACATATGTGCATTAGTACATACACCCACACGTTGTGTATAACCACAAAAGTCAGTATTGAAAATGTCAGTTTCCATTAAAGTGAGCAGGTTCCTATTTTTTTTGGCAGCACAATCATCTCTGATACACAATATACATTGTTGGCCTCTGGATTTCAGTTTTGATTTTGAGATTTGTTCTCCATCAAAAAAACATATTCAAAATATTCCATGAGCCATTTTCAAGGCCGCATCGACATGTTTTGCTTGAAGTCAAGTTACAATTATTGTAAACAGGCCTGAATTTGTATTCTTTCCATAGCAACACTTAGCATAATGCAATGTAAGTCGCTTTGGATAAAAGTGTCTGCCAAATGCGTAAATGTAAATGTACTGGTGTAAAATCACTACAACTCGAGTGACTCTGGTGGTTTTTTTTAAATGCTTTTCAGGCATGTTTTCAGCATAAACCCCTTCCTTGCTGTATTTGCATACCTTCCTGCCTTTCATTTAAAAAAATGCCTTGCAGAAAGAAACCGTAGCAACGTGTCATATCTCAGGCTTTCACTTATTTCTGAAGTGTCCCCTTTTGAAAAATAACTTTTTTTATAACTTTAGCAATTGGATTTGCAGAAATTTCCAAAAGCTTTATATAATCGTGTATAATCATAACTTAGTATATGGGCCACTTCCTGCTGAAATGTTTATTGTGTGCACAAACTGGGGGGCATTAAACCACAGGAATTCATATTTTTTAGAAACATGTCCACGCCCATATTTCAGCAATGTTAGGCATGTCTGGCTCTGCAAACTAAACAAAAATCAGACTGCGTTTTGGAAACCATTAGCTGAAGTTACCGGTAGTATTGCACACTCATCCACATGTATTCAAACACACATAAATTCAAGAGACCAGAGAAAGTGACTTTAATGTCATTGGAAAAGTTGTATGCATATATGTGTGGAATAACAACATGTTTAGCCAAAAGCTAAAGCAGCTTTTGTTTGTGTGGACTTTATTCACTGTAGTGCTTTGGTGACTCATGTGTTGAGAATGACCTAAACAGTAGTGGCCTAGAGGGTCTCGCCCTCTCTCTTCCTCGCCCGATTTAGTGATATTTAAAATGAAGTTTTAACAATGTATGTTATTATCATAGACGTGTTTTGCATGCCTCAGATTTCAAGTTCACATGATGTGTTTATGATGGAGGTTTTGTTTGAGTTTGATAAGTGTTCTGTAGATTTGTGACTGGACCGTATGCCCTTGATGTGTACAGTAAGGTAAAAGGCAAAGTCAGATTAAGATAGATTGTAGCCATTTTTTTTTAAGATTTACTGTTGTGGATTTTGATGTCAATTTGACATTTTATGAAACAGCTTATTTCAACAGCATAGGTCATTTTATTTGTTTGAATGGTGATAAGTAACAAGTGTCAAACAAATATTCACATAACTGCACTTTGCAGTTCCATTTGCATGCAAAACCACGCACAGCGCATTATATAATGTTTTGTCAAAATAACAATCTGTAGTTTAACCCCCAAAAAGGCAAGCTGAATTCATAGTTTGCATCGGAAATCCAGTCTGTTATGACGTTGCGTTACAAATTTAACTTTTCTAATGTCTGTTCTGTTAAAACACTCAAGGTAAACCGGGTTGATTTACAGCCACACAAGCCACATAACACTTTCATATTGTTGCACTATGCAAAAACACCTTGCAACCCACGTTTTTAGAATGATTTCAACTGGTTTTGAAGTGTAATGGAGAAAGACTCTGTCTTGGAAACTGAAACAAAAATGTTCCATTTCCTGTTGAGAATGACGTACAGATATAATGAAGTACATTTCCCCATTACATATATTACAATATCACAAAAAGGACAAGAGCTTAGAAATATTTTACAATTTCAAATACGCATGTTATATTTTAACAAATATTTCCGCATTTTCACAGATTTGCCGGTGTTGTCAGTAACCCAGGTGCGCTTGTGTATGTCGCTCCCTGGTGGCCACGAGGTGTAGCGCTATTGTAAAGTTTCCTTTTTTGTCTCCACAGTGACTGAATTGCAAGATGAGTTCAGAAGAGCACAATGTGGCGCTGTCCTCAAAGGTGACGTCCCCCATGCCCACTTCACCAACCACACCATCAATTCCCCAAAGGAAAGAGAGTACTACTTCCACTGAAGATAAAAGGGCAAGAAAATGGCTTTACATTTTTAAATAATGAATGAAGATTGTGTAGAGAGCTTGTTTTCAGTTGCTAAGTTACATGAAAAATGTTTCATAAAATCCCAGTGACATCAATGTCAGATAAATTGCATTCCTTTATTTCATTTCTTTATTTTTTTAATGTTACATTTTTGTTCAACTTTAGGACAGCTGGGAGGTGCTTGAGGACCTGCAGAGTTTGACAGCAAATGTTCAGAAGCCTAAAAAGCAGGAGGGACTGATGCTGAAAAAGAGAAAGTGGCCCATGAAAGGATGGCATAAGGTCACATGATATACTTTTTCTGCATGTGCTTTTATCCTAAAATATGAGTGGCCATTTAATGCTGACTTCTGTCATTCTGTATGTGTGTTTAACAGAGATATTTCCTGCTTGAGAAGGGCATCCTGACATATGCCAAGACAGGGACTGATGTGAGTGTATAAACACAGTCACATACGTATTTTATTAGTGGTCTGGGTGTCGATATTTACAAAATACTACTGTATTTTATTTCTGCCACAAATCAGTATAATGGATAATTAGTTTACAGTGATATTTTTGTAATATTTTCAACATTTTACATTTAGTAATTTTGCATCCATTGTCCTAACTTGACTTTTCAGCTGAAGAAGGGGAGATTACGAGGTCGGATTGATGTTGGTCTCTCTGTTATGGCTATGAAAAAGAAGTCATTGTGCATCGATCTGGATACAGAGGACAGTATTTATCATCTGAAGGTATTTACAACACATGCACAGACACACGAAGTACACAACATGCTCACCTATGTGCAACACAAATGCCTGTACACGTTGTCGTTGCTCATACACATTAGCACACGTTTAATAGCTGTGTTTGCTATGATATTGTCAGGTAAAGTCTCGGGATCTGTTTGAACAATGGGTGAAGCAGCTACGGCATCATCGAACGTTCCGCCAGAACGAGATCGCCATGGAGCCACAAGAGCGACAATCTGACCACATATCCATTAAAAGAGTATTTACTCTCCTTATTCAGTAACCAATTGCATCATATTCAAGGGCCATGAAGACAACCACTGCAACTGCATCTTCTTCATTTAAATTAGTTGTTTTTGTGTTTTTAGCGTTCCCTTCTCACAAAGCAGCCTTCAGCCTTG
The DNA here is from genome assembly GCF_947034865.1 of Barbatula barbatula. Lineage (NCBI taxonomy): Eukaryota > Metazoa > Chordata > Actinopteri > Cypriniformes > Nemacheilidae > Barbatula > Barbatula barbatula. Next base: position 5,936,746 of record NC_136784.1, read on the forward strand.
TCAAAGACCAACTGGCGGCAAACCTCCCAAGACATGGAAAAGTGTTGTAAAGGTATAGCCGGAAACTACTCCTGGGTTAGAGGGTTTATTACTGTGATTGATTCTGCATTTATTATTCGCTCTTTTGTTAGATCTGACAGAATGCGACTCCTCCTTGCTCGAATTAAACCTTCTGCTAAAAAATATGGAAGTTCTGCATAGAACTTTCTCAGCACCCGCCATCAACACACTCCAGGTAATGTACACCTGTACAGAAATCTGATGGACCACATATAAGATTCCTTTATGGGCATGTTTTGCATTTACACGTGTGATTTATTATATGCAAGAATTTATATTCCTCATCAGCATGTTTGGTGATGTGTGTGTGTCCAAAGATTGAAGGCTCCAAAAAAGAGAAGCGCGGACGAAGATGGCGATCTAAGAATTACAGCAAGGAAAATAAAAACTCCGCACAGGTCAAATTTGTTTATTTTTAAACTGCACTGGCACTTCAAGTGTCTTATGCAGAATTCAAATTCTCACACACGTTTTCGCTCATCTTTCAGACTCCTGATATATCTCTTCTGCACGTGTCTCATCCAAACCTCAAGTATTCAGAGCCTGTTTCTCTAGACTCGTGTCTAGACAGCCCTGACTCGCCCACAGAAGCCTCTCGAATGCAGGAGGAGTTCTGTCGGCTTGCTGGTATTGGTGAGTATCAAACAGCTGTCTGTATTCATCCTCCCTCATTTCTATATAACGCTATGAAACTATTTCAACAAAAGTAGACCATTGACTGATGCTTACTTAAGTAGATCAAGAGTTTATTTTTAGGTTTGTGTTGTCATACTTTTTCCTTATTCTTTCTCACTCTGTAATGTTTTCATATTTCTCGCCGTCAAGTTCATTCCACTCTCCGCTCAGCATATACCTCCTTGTCTTTAGAGAAAGACAGAGTTAGAAACACTTTGGAGACCATCAGTGAAAAGGTATTTGTGTGTATCTATGAACCACTGAAGATGCTGTCTTGCCTGAGTGTTTATAAGGTCTTTTGTTATTGGTTGAAATCAACAATGTAATTTCCTCCAATCAGGATATTCTTGAAGGGCCACGCCCTTTGATGCAACAGGTGTCCAGTGAGAGTCGAGGATCAATCCCAGAGTCTCTGTCAGAGTTCTTTGATGCTAGGGAATATCTGCTGTCCGGTAGCTCATCCGAGAATGAGGTCAGATAATAGAAGTCCAGGGGCTAAATGACTCTTAAAGTGGAGATTTGCGTGAAATAATTTGTCTGATTTGTTTGTGTGTGACCAGTTGTCAGATGATGACTCGTACATCAGTGATGTCAGCGACAGCACGTCCGTGGACTTTTGCAGGAATGAAAACAACCGCGTGAGGGAGATCTTAGGTGAGACATGTCAAACACACATTTACCTTCATAACAGTGACCTTTGTGAGCTAAGCATGTGACTATTAACTCAGCTCATGATGCGATTTATAATTCACTATACTTATATCACGATACAATTTCACGTTTTATTTACAAAATATATTTGATGTCAAATGACAAAACTAAGTTGCATTTTAAAACAAATTCCACATCAAATAAAAGATGAATAATACAAAAGTCTCTTTAATATAAACAAACTAAGGACGTTTTCACACATAAAGGTTTTTTTTCGGAACCTGCTGTGTTTTCTGTGAACACGGCAATCGCGCTAGTCAATCGACCTGAACAAGGTGGTCTCGGCCCGATCGCAAACGAACTCTTGAGCGGTTCGCTTAACATGTGAAAGCCATCCGACCCAACGGACCAACGAATCAGACTGTAACACAATGTATGACGGGTAATTACGTAAAGTTGCGTAACGCAAAAGGGATTGTTTTGCTAATGGCTCCCAAAATGAACCGTGGGCTCACTTGGGGCAGGGAAGAAGTGAAGCGTTTGATTGAAATTTGGTCAGACTAACACGTCGCTGAACCGCTCTCCAGAACTCACAAAAACACAGAAATGTATAAAGTGTTTAGCGAGCGCTTAAAACAAATGGGATTTATTCGGTCTGTTGAAAAGTGCCGTGCAAAGGCAAAGAAACTCTATCAACAATATATAAAAATTAGAGATGCGCTTCGTAAGACGGGCAGTTCAGGGGAAGAAAAGGAGGAATTTGTGTGGTTTGATGACCTAGACCAAATACTTGGCACTAACCCTGTTGTCGATCCAGTGGATGTTGTGGAATCATATGCTGAACCAACAGAGGCATCATCCGCAGATCTTGATTCCGCTAATAGGCATGATGATGTTCCTGATGACAATCGTGAGTATATTATCGTTACCTTCTGTCCTAACTACATGACTGTAATGTACCTAGGTAATTGCTTTTCTTCGCAAGAGGTACAAGGCAATAATGTTGTTCCTGCTCAAAATAATGAAGTAAAATAACAGAAGTAACCAAACAAGCCACAAAAATGCTGCGTAGCTGCTGTCTGTCTATCCTGATGGATGACATCTCTGAGCGGAACCCCGGAAAATAAACAGATGCACTCTGACCAATCGAAGGAGAGTTTACTTGCAAGTGACAAAGTTTGGTCCGTTTGAAAATATTGCCTTGTAAATGCAATATTTTAGCGATATAACCCCCGGTTTCGGTACAAAGCAATCGATCCACAGGTGTGAAAACGCCCTAAGATTTTGTGCTTTTTCTAACTATTTTTAAGAAATATCAGCATATAATTCAAGTCGGTTGAGATGTTAAATGAATCCCTATACATGTTTTTAACAGCTGTGTTAACTGCAAACATGTATCGCGATTCATTTAACATCTTAACCGACTTGAATGATCACATATTATAAACGATTTCATCTGACTAATGGTGAATCGTTACACTCCTATTTGTGACTCTACTTGCATGTTTTTTTTTTCGTTCAGAGAACGGCAATAAGTCCACGGTCATGCGGAGGCAGCGTTTACCAAGTGCACGTATGAACGAGAGTGTAAATCTGTGGAGTATTTTGCGCAGTAACATTGGTAAGGACCTGTCGAAAGTTGCAATGCCGGTTCAGCTCAACGAGCCAATCAACACGCTGCAGAGACTGTGTGAGGAAATTGAGTACTACCATCTACTGGACACAGCGGCAAACACGCATGACCCACACTTGCGAATGGTGAGATCACACACTTAATCAGATGTTTTGCTTGAAACGTGAATGTGCGCTTAATTCATTTATAAAATGCAAACCTATTTTTGTGTGCATTACATGTTAAAATTCTTTTCAGGGTAACTGTACACATTACTTGTGTGTTTCTGTAGGTGTATGTAGCAGCATTCGCTGTGTCTGCATATGCATGTTCGTTCACTAGAGCAGGAGGGAAACCCTTTAATCCTGTGCTGGGAGAGACATACGAGTGTTTGCGACCCGATAAGGGCTTCCGTTTCATATCTGAACAGGTAAATCATCTTTGCCTTTTATTTTTAACAATAGCAAAGCCATGCCATTTACGTTCATGTTACACACACCTTCACTTTGCATCACGACCCACAGGTCAGTCACCATCCACCTGTGTCTGCCTGTCACTGCGAGTCCAAGAACTTCACACTCTGGCAAGGTGATTGAAACACAATTGGCTATTGTCAAGCAAAGATACCTGCCATCAATTTGTATGATTTTGATCGTCTAATCTGTGTCCATTTTCTGTTTTTGATCATCAGATGTCCGGTGGAAGAATAAGTTTTGGGGGAAATCTATGGAGATCGTTCCCATGGGAGTCAGTCACTTAGAATTGCCGGGGTATCTCAGATTATTCTACATCCCATTCCACTTGCATTAGTCCGTCATCATCATTCAATCCCATGTTTTCCACACACACCACTGTTATTTCTCTTCATCTCTCTTTTCCTCGCACACGTGCTTATTCAGTTTCGGGGATCATTATGAGTGGAGTAAAGTCACTTCCTGCATTCATAACATTCTGAGTGGCCAGCGCTGGATAGAACATTATGGGGAAATGTCCATCAAGCACACAACCACAACGGGAGATGTCAGTCATTGCAAAGTCACTTTCCTTAAGGTGCGATCATCAAGACATCTTACATATGTGTTTGTCTCACCCACATCTTCATGTGGAATAATAGAGTAATTTACTTTAATATGAATAGTACCTCAGTAAATCGTGACTATTTCTCATGTCCAGTCGAGATCTGGAGGTTTGAATGCTAATGAGGTAGAGGGTGTGGTCACTGACTCAGAGGGTCGTGTCATTCACTGTCTGTTTGGCAAATGGAACGAGGCTTTGTACTTGGGGAAACCGCCCTCGGCAACCTGCATCTGGAGAGCAAGTGAGTTACAGACAAGTCCAGAAAATTCAAAACAATAACAGCATAACAATATTAAATTGTTGGTTGTGTTTATTTGCATAGTTAAGTGAATTTGACCTGATGGTATTGTTGAAAGTGACCTAAAGAGGGCGCTTACACCAACTGTATACATGCTGCTTACACAGTATGTGTTTGTGTACATGTGTTTGTGTTCAGATCCCATGCCTGATGATAATGAGCAGTACTATGGATTCACAAAGTTTGCAATTGAGCTGAATGAATTGGAGGAGAGTTTAAAACCCCTCTTACCCTCGACAGATACACGTTTTAGACCTGACCAAAGGTAAATGGATGCTCAGGTTTTTTATTGCTATGAGTAGTGTACCCTCGGTTACTTAATATCTTCTCATTGCAGACTCTTAGAAGAAGGTGATATTACTGGAGCAGAAGAGCATAAAGAAAGAATTGAAGTTCTCCAGAGAGAGAGAAGAAGAGTCCTGCAAGAAAACAACATGACACACTCGCCCCGATATTTCAAGTAAGTGACTATACTTAAAGGAATTGTTCACTTTCAACATACATTTTCATGATAATTTACTCACCCCTGTTGTCATCCAAGATGTTTATGTATTTTTTCTTTAGTCGAAAATAAATAAGGTTTTTGATGAAAACATTCCAGGATTATTCTCCATATAGTGGGCTTCAATGGACTCCAAACGGTTGAAGGTCAAAGTTACAGTTTCAGTGCAGCTTCAAAGGGCTTTAAACGATACCAGACGATCTTTTCGCTAGATAAGACCCTTATTCATTGTCTGGTATCGTTTAAAGCCCTTTGAAGCTGCACTGAAAATTTAATTTTGACCTTCAACATTTTGGAGTCCATTGAAGTTATATACTATATTGAGAATAATCCTGGAATGTTTTCATCCAAAACATAAACATCTTGGATGACAACAGGGGTGAGTAAATTACCATGAAAATTTATGTTTATGAAAAGCTGCAGTTGTGTTATAATGCTTTTTGTAAATTCTATCAGGCGTGCTGAAGACGACTCGTGGGTGAGCAGCGGCACATACTGGGACCTTAGGAAAGATCCTGGATTCAGCAAACTAGAATTCCCTGTGCTTTGGTGACCCCTAAGAGATTTCTTTCATATTCACTATACAGTTTCTGCTCTGAATGTATATAGATCCCTGTCAACCACAATACAATTAGGTGCCCATATGCAGTAACGCAATATAGAAAGTATCTATAGAAACGTATTTATGCCTTACGTGGCACACTGCCTTGCTGCTGTTTGCGTAAATGCACGGAAAAATTTACATTGTAAGTGCCTTGTTATATTTTGTTTATTTACATTCAATAAGCACAATAAGAAAAAATATTAAGCGATCAAGTTATTCTATATTAAAGCTGGCTTCAACTGCAGTGTAAACAGATACAGTCATACATGATGATGAAACAAAACCCCAACCATTCTATTTATTATCAAAAATACTGTATTACAGTAAAGAGAAAAAGCTTTTCGTCATAATGTTAATTCATGGATATTTACTTTATTTTTACTTTATAAAAAAATGGAAAGTCACATTTCAAACACTCAAACAATACATTGGGGAGTAATTTGGAAATAATGTAAATTGTCACATACTGTAATGATTTAAGTAATCCTTTAATGAAATATATAACAACAAAATATAATATTAAAGACAGGTTTAAAATAAATTCTGTTAAAATGAATGATGTTTGTACTGTATTTGTCGGGCCTCCTTGTGTATGTCTTCAAAAGGGAGTGTGTGATAATCTCTATGTGGTGTGTCTGTTACACTTGATAAAATGATTCTGTTCTCTGTGAGGTTTGTGGGTTTGGTGTTTTGAATGTGATAAAAAAAATCTCCTACTTTAGTCTGTGTCACTGTGAACAGATCCGGGACTGTTTCTTTCAGACGTTCAGGAACAATTTGTATCAGTGTATGTTGACTGACTACATCTTTGGATAGCGCAATAAATGTTATGAGCAAACTCAAAAGAACTTTCCTTGTTTTCATTTTAAAAGAGATGGTTTCGGGTATTCGCCTGTTGCTTTATTCATATGACTGTGAGTTTTTCTATTATTTAGCTAAATGCATCTTCTAAATTACATGACATCCCTCGGCTCGGTGATTCAGAAGCATGGCTTCTCTATCACTGCTATGCGGACGACACACAACTCTACTTGTCATTTCGCTTCTGGCTAGACTTCCTGCTTGCACAATCAAACCTCTCCAGATGATCCAGAAAGCGGGGGCAAGAGTGGTCTACAATGAACCGAAGATAGCGCATGTAACTCCGCTCTTCATCAGGTTACACTGGCTCCCTGTTGTCGCCCGCATAAAGTTCAAAGCTATGCTCCTGGACTACAAGACCACCACCGGGTCCGCACCATCGTATCTCCACTCTCTGATGCAGACCTATATTCCTTCCAGATCACTGCGGTCTGCAAAGGAACAACGACTAGTGGTACCATCCCCAAAAGGAAAAAAGTCTCTCTCCCGTACCTTCTCTGGATCTGTTCCACATTGGTGGAATGATCTACCTGCTGCTACAAGATCAGCAGACTAGGTTGCCATCTTTAAAAAACGCCTAAAAACGCATCTCTTCCATCAACACTTCGCTGATTGATGTATCCTAATTCTTTCCCTTTCCTTCTTACTCAAAAAAAATTATATATATATATATATATATTGTGACGAGCGTCCCGAGCTCACATCAGCGTTGCCCTGGAAACAGACAAGAAGCACCTGGCAACACTCATCACGGGCTGATTGGTCACAGCTGACAGCGATCAACAGAGGGAATTATAAACAGCCAGCTCACAGAGAGAAGGTGAGACACCGCTCCATGAGACATGAACTAATGCGCTCTTTGTCTCACTATAGAGTACAGCCTGTGACTGGCCAATCATGCCACGAGGACCACACAGACAAACACTCACAGAGGACACGGAGAAGAGCACGGAAGAGGGATCCCACCACGCACTTTCACACCACCACAAATCTGTAAAATAAAAACCACCCTCTGGGGCTTTTCATTTTGAGCTAAGCTTGTCGTGTATTCTTACACCTTGCTACTCTATATATATATATATATACACTAACCTCACTATTCTTTGCTTTGTATACTGTGCTAGGCTTTAATGGACTAGTTTTTTGTGCACTTATGTATTTTGTTGCCTATGTTGTTATAATTGCTTCCATTGTTTCCTCATCTGTAAGTCGCTTTGGATAAAAGCGTCTGCTAAATGACTTAATGTAAATTTAAATTGTAAAGTTTTTATCAGGGGGTTTCCTAGACGTTCACACATTGCTTTACTTGATATGTCACCATCTCAACTATGAAACGGTAACATAACACTTATAATAAAATGGCAAACATAAGACTCTGTGACTTCTAACATCTACATTCTTTTATTCTGGTATTGCTGTTTGACAAGTTCATCTACTTCCCCTTTTGACGTTGTTTTCTTTAAAAGTTGTGTATAGTTCAGTGTGTGTTGTACTGATGGGTGTATTATATTGTGGGCGTGCATGCTGGCATGTTTTAGAAGCTCTTAAATATTTTCTTGAGAAAATCGTCCTTTTGTTAAAGGATTAAAATGACAGTCTATAAGACTCCCGCACATGCACAACACATTCTATTTATTATCAAAAACACTGTATTAAAGCAAAGAGAAAAGGCCTTTCGTCAAAATGTTAATTCATGGATATTTACTTTATTTTTACTGTATAAAAAATGGAAAGTCACATTTCAAACACAAACAATACATTGGGGAGTAATTTGGAAATAATGTAAATTGTCACATACTGTAATGATTTAAGTAATCCTTTAATGAAATATATAACAACAAAATATAATATTAAAGATAGGTTTAAAATAAATTCTGTTAAAATGAATGATGTTTGTACTGTATTTGTCGGGCCTCCTTGTGTATGTCTTCAAAAGGGAGTGTGTGATAATCTCTATGTGGTGTGTCTGTTACACTTGATAAAATGATTCTGTTCTCTGTGAGGTTTGTGGGTTTGGTGTTTTGAATGTGATAAAAAAAATCTCCTACTTTAGTCTGTGTCACTGTGAACAGATCCGGGACTGTTTCTTTCAGACGTTCAGGAACAATTTGTATCAGTGTATGTTGACTGACTACATCTTTGGATAGCGCAATAAATGTTATGAGCAAACTCAAAAGAACTTTCCTTGTTTTCATTTGAAAAGAGATGGTTTCGGGTATTCGCCTGTTGCTTTATTCATATGACTGTGAGTTTTTCTATTATTTAGCTAAATGCATCTTCTAAATTGTACAGTTTTTTTAGGGGGTTTCCTAGATGTTCACACATTGCTTTACTTGATGTGTGACCTTCATCTCAACTATGAAACGGTAACATAACACTTATAAAAAAATGACAAACATAAGACTCTGTGACTTCTAACATCTACATTCTTTTATTCTGGTATTGCTGTTTGACAAGTTCATCTACTTCCCCTGTAAGCTTTTGACGTTGTTTTCTTTAAAAGTTGTGTATAGTTCAGTGTGTGTTGTACTGATGGGTGTATTATATTGTGGGCGTGCATGCTCGCATGTTTTAGAAGCTCTTAAATATTTTCTTGAGAAAATCGTCCTTTTGTTAAAGGATTAAAATGACAGTCTATAAGACTCCCGCACATGCACTACAAACACGAAGCTAACATTCAAGTTCTGAATAGAATACCATTTTTACTAAAGACTTTTCAATAGATAATCAACCTAACATTATAACTCATGGATTGGTGACTAGTTGATCAAGTGGAAATCACTGGAAGATTTTAAGTCTTAAGGCTTATTTTAAGTTTCTATGATTCGTCAGGTGAGTGAAAACCTGCAGCGTTTAAAAAGGTGCATGCGACTTCATGGTGCGCCTCCTACGCAGACCGACAGGTTTATGACATCAAAGAATCGCGAGAGCGAATAACAGACGCGACACATCGAGGTCTGCGCACAGTGCAGTATATCTACGCAGTCGAACGCAGATCTCTACAGAGACACCAAACCGCGACTTCTACCGCAAACCCTGAGTAAGGTTACAAGAACAAAAAGGTATGTAGTTAATCTTTAAAAGTAAGTTTTTACCCTTGTTCTGGTTTTAATGAAATGTAATATAGTGAAATAATATTATGAGGCTTTGAAGGTTGAATGAAAGAGGGCAAAAACAGTCTGCATGTCGGTGAATATAACGGGCCCCCACGAAATCGGGATGTTTTTATGACGTGTGGGAAAACAAGCTATTCGAATTAACGCGCGTGGACGTAGTTAAGCGATTTATATTCGCTCTTTGTAATGTTGTAATTGTTTTAAATACTCGGCGAAACGATGATTTATGGAGATGGGGACATTCTAGAAAAGGCCGGATATGCGACAACATGTTACTCAAGCATGCAGGGTCAAGTTAAACAGACCTCTAAAAACAGAGGTAACTTTCAGGGTATGAAAGGAAGTTATAGGAAGTTCGTAAGAATGTTAAGAATTTCCTGTAACAATGTTAAGAACGTTAAGCGCTATTCTTAAAAATTTCCTAAGAAGTCCTTGAATATTTTTTTCGTTCGTAAGAATATGGCAGGGGTGGTTAAGGATTATATATTATTATATAAACATCTATATTTTTTTATTGAACAAATATAATATCAAGTACAATGTCACAATTAAGAGCAAAAATAAACAACAGTAATTCAGAAGACAGAAAGCCAGTAAAAGGAAGTAAAATTTAAAGGAAGTAAAATTTAAAGCAAGTAAAAATAAATAGATACAGATAAAAATAAATATTAATAACATTGATCCAGGGGTAACAAAAACTTAAAATAAATTCAAGAGATAGAGAAAAGCCTCCAGACCCTTTTGGTTTTCATTACAAAAAGCAGAAATATTATACTTTGTGCACATTGTAACAAACTTTAATGCTTTGGCATTGTTAGAAGAAGAGATGGTACCCAAATAACATTTAAGGTCTTTGCAAAAAAAATTAAAAAGAGGTTTGACAGACAAAAACTTACACTTGTGTAGAAAAACTTGGCTAGAAAAATAAATAGATTTATAAGAAAATACTTGTCTTTTAGATTTTTGTCAGAATTATAAAGTCCACATAAGATATCCTTAAACGTCAAAGAAAAGTTGACTAATAAAGAAGCACGTACAAACAGACAAAATTTTCCCCAAAAAGTAGCTACATGAATACAGTCCCAAAAAAAGATGAGGAACAGACTCGTCTTCCACTCCACAGAAGGAGCAAAGGCGATCCAACTCTGGAAACATTTTTTTGATAAAGACTTTGACTGGGTAAAATCGATGCAACAACTTGAATGATACCTCTTTAACCTTATAAGTGATTAAGTATTTATTGGATAGAGACCACACTTTCTTCCAAGGAATATCATTAAAACTATTACTCCAATATGAAATTATAGAAGGGACAGTTATAATATCAGTCTGAAAAAGTTGTCTATCTTTCTATTCCTAGAAGAAGGACAGGATTGTCTGCTAAAGATGTGTCGTAGATCGTACCTATAAAACACGTGACAGATCGTACGCACATCTTCTCAATGTCTACATGACATCTGACAGCAGACGTCTCACATACGTATTGCAGATGAGCAAACAATAAAAACCTTATCTTGCACATGTAAAACCAGACGAGTTTATATGTGCGAGTGTTGAATAGGTGTGTTTGCACGCATCGAGTTTGTATATATGTGAGAGTTTTTTATAGATGTGTGTGCGGAGTTTGTATATATGTGCGAGTGTTTTATAGATGTGTGTGTGCGGAGTTTGTATGTATGTGCGAGTGTTGTTTAGGTGTGTTTGCACGCATCGAGTTTATATGTATGCGTGAAAAAGTGTACATGCATGCATTACTAACATAATATGTATTGGTATGGATTTCACTTTAGTGCGCATAGATGTTTTTCATTAGTTTTTTAGCTTGAACATCCAATACTATACATGTGTATGTGAGCAATGTATATGTTTATGCAAGATTTATATATGTATTCATAAGCGCAGTTTGTTTTAAACCCTATACGGCGCCTCGCTCCAGCTACTCACTCGCTCTGTTTGTTTTCATTACAGTGTGCACCTTAACACTGGCAGCTGCTTTCCATAAGGTGCCTGTGCGCACCAGCCATTTCAAACCCATCCTCCAGTATTTGGGCCACGCCTCCTAATTTGCATACACTCCTCAATCCTCAAATGCCCAATCCTAAATCCCCAAATCCTCAATTCTAAATGGCTAAATGATTAAATTCCCAATCATACATACAGAATACCCAATCCTATATACCAAATGCCCAATCCCATAAACCAAATTCATTTTCAACTTGGACTTTTAGTTTTAAATTTAGACTTCGTTTTGGTTTAAAACTTTTAGTTTTAGACTTTTAGTTTATATTCTGAATGAAAAATCCCTCCATAGTATAGGTGTGTCAATTTAACATTTTACAACTGCAGGGAAAGGATGATCAAAAATGATTTCTGACTTGAACTTGAAATGCAGGTTTCAATCCTTCATCGTAGTAGTAACATCTTGAAAGACTAGATTTATATTTCAACTTCACTTCACTCAATGCTGGAAATTTATTTATATTTAATTTATTATTGCTTCTGACTCCTTAGAATTAATAGGGATTCTTACTTTGTATAAAAACGAGACTGCTGGTTTCGTCCAATTTATCATAGGACTCCATGATAATCTGACTTTTGTTTTATACATATGCAAAAATATGTAACTGACAAACATGTGAGAGGAAGTTCATTCACAGACCAAGCTGTTTTTAATAAATGCAAAAAAAACAGTGTTTATAAACTTTCCAAAGTGATTTAATGCAGCTGTTTGTTTGTGTTTCTGTGCAGAGGATGTTTAATAAAGCGACAAAGCAGCTGGTCCAACAGATTGATCCTAACGGAGTTCTGATTCCAGCAAGTTTAAACGATTCAAAGAAACTCAAGCTGCTTGCTCTGGTGTGGAAGAAGCCGAAAACGTGGTTCTTTGTGAAAGCTAAATACATTCCCACGCACTTTACGCTGAATGACCTTCTGGAGAAGGGTGAAATAATTCCTGGTAAATATATGTATAAGGAACTGAAATACTGCCCCTGCTCTCGAACTTCAAAACATTTTAATTCATAGGTAGACTCTTTGCACTCTTTGCAATTTACGCTTAAAGGGATAGTTCACCCAAAAATTTAAATTAAGTCACTCACGGAGCAGATCGTCCCCATTTGACTCCCATAGGATTTATTTCCCTAAACAGGGGACGAGATCTGCTCAGTCACTGACATTCTTCCAAATATCTTACTTTTTTATGTTTATCAGAACAAAGAAATGTTTACAGGTTTGGAACAATCTGAGGGTTAGTAAATTATGACAGAAATTTCATTTTTGGTGAACTATCCCTGTAAGATAATCGATTGCTCTTGTCCTGTTTTGATTAGGGCGGGATGAGACAGACTTCCTGAAATGTAAAGCAACATTTAAAACCTCTGGAAATGGATCAGTGGAGATCGGAAATGAAGATGTCGGGCTTAATGCGACTGGACAGAGCAGCACTGAACTGAACTTGTCTTTCGACACACTCAGGAAGGAAGATGTGGATATTCCAAAACTTATGAAGGACTCCCAAGGCAGGTAAGAAAACGCAATTTGAAGATACATTGTGTGTCTTTATTTAAATAAATGAAGATGTCTTGAAAGTTTTGTATGCATGTTGCATATTTGTGGCTGCAAAGTAAATATGAATAATTGTGTAAAGAAATCGATAAAATTTTTTAATTCCTATGATCTTTTTGTTTTAAAAAGGTATTCCTCGTTGTTATATAGTTTTGCCTCTTTACGATTTGCCTTTTTTGCTAAATTATGATCCTCATAGGAAGGTGGATCTCAGACATGGTTTAATTCAGCAATTTTTAAAAGGGAAAATAAGGTTGACCCTCCTTAAAGAGCGAATCTTTACACCCTGTGAGTGTACCATCTCTTGTGCTGGACAGGAGCAGGGCAGTGTTTCTTCTACTTTGAAAGGATATCCAAAGGTTTGTAAGAAACTTGTGTTTGCTTCGGGATTAAGACATTTAAGCAGTACTTTGTTTCTTAAATGTTTTCAATGTGTCTGTGTTGCAGTTGGTGGCAATAAAAGCGAAGGGTGAACTAAAATGTAGCTCTGACCTAAAAATGAACATCCCAGCAGGCACTGTGTTTGCATACAGTGTCATTAAAATAAACTTCAGCAGTGATGGCTTCATTGGTCAGTGACATTTACTTCTTTAATTTATTTTTACTAATATAAGATATAAATTACCTGCAGACTTTCTGATTCCCACTTATAATTTTATAAACAGACTAAGGGTGGGTTGCACCAACAAGGATTAGTCTTAAATGTAGATTCAATCAAGGTTTATTTAATAATTCTGTTGCACCAAACTTTAAACCTTGTTTAAAAATAATCAGGGTTATATTTAAGATATCATTTGATCCTGGTTTTAATTCCACACTAAATCTATTATATTTAATACTGTTGCTCCATTGGGGATTAACTTTAAACACAGAGTTTAAAAACTTTAAACACTACTGAGGAGGTTTAAATAAATAAAACATGTATAAAATGTACAGGAAAATGATCAGAAACAGACACAGGCCGTTTGGGGCTGCGCCAATAGAAGAGGTCGCAAATGACGGTTTGGATTAAATTTTAATCCACAATTTGTTAATCCGTGTTTAAAATTAGGTGGTGTAACACAACTCGATTTAAAATAAAACTAGGATTAACAAAGCTTTGCTCTAAACTCAGTTTACTTTAATCCTTTTTGGTGCAACCAACGTGATTCAAATGTAGGATCAAATAAGAGTCATTTAGCCGTCACAAAATCTCTACTATAGGAGTATCAAATTATATGTCTATCACAATAACCGTGATGTTATGTTAAGTACTGTGTATGTAATTGGGAGCCACAAGAGAACAGTTTCCCCCATTTCTTCCTCCCTACCTTGTATTTTGAGTGTGATTCATTGGCTAAAGTAAAAGTAAAATTAACATGAATGTTAGCCTTATTTATGTATTTTAAAAATCTAAATAGACATCACCATAATAGCCACAATAGTGTAATAGAAATGGTTACAGCACATACCTTCAACTTCTCGAATAGTTGACTGCTGTTATTGGGCTTTTTATTTGGGTTTTTAAGTGTGTATATTATTGCAAACATATTTTTTCAAAAGTGCTGTGTTTTCTATTAGGAAATAGTAAACTTTGAATCTCAATTCTTTAAATGTATTATTATATTATGTATGATTGTTTGTGATCAGAGTTGTGTTTTGAACCGGATGGAATTGAGTCAGATGACATATCCGAGGATCCAGATTATTCAGAGGTGGATTGTCCTTATACACTACAAGAGATTGAAGAAGGGTACTCACTTAGTTCCCTTAAAACAGGTACTTGTACGTGTGTGTGCTCATGCAGTGTTGTGTGTAGAAGCAACATTTAGTTTATCAATTTACTTTTCATTTTCCTTAAATTGTTCTTTTGGCCTTTCAGAATTTCGATATTTTTATATAGGATATGAAGCAATTGAGAATTATTGTTAAGAATGTTTGTATGGTCTTTTGTAGCACTTTCAGATGTTCAGAATGGGTTTTGTGTGTTGACTGATCTGACTTCTAAATGCCGCTCCTCCTTACTGCTTAATTTGAGGCTAATTCTGTTGGACCCACCCTCCCTGTCAGTTTTGGTGGAAAGTGTGAGTAGAAACAATGCCACACGAGTTGTTAAATTTCCGATTAATATTTCGTAAGACCCAATAAAGCATTGCAATAAATAAAGCAGCACATTCCTTTTTTTTGTATCTCATATTTTTTTATTTACCTAGCTCGAGGTTCTAAGCAGCAGTGAAGCTCCATTACTCCAAAATGAGTTGTTGGACAGCGAGAAAAATTTAACATCTACAGTTTTAGACTTACTTAAGTCTGAACCACACAACAGCCAGCAAATTCTGAAGGCAATGCATATGCTGCTCAGTGACGTTGAGGGTCAGTATATCAAAATCAAGAGCCTGTGAGGAGCTCAGCTTGTCTTTAGAGTATTTCTATCTTCATTCATATTGTACAAACTCCTCATTTAATTTTTCTGTTTAGAGTTGACAGATGCTGGATTACAACTGTTAGAAAGTTTCTGCTTCCCTGAAGGTCTTAGAAGCCTGCAAGACTTAGTAAGTTAGTGCTAGTTATTGATACAGATCAGAAGTTTTCTTTATCGTCTTTGTATCTGATTGTTATATTTCTGTTTCTTATTATAGGTAAATCTTCTGATGGCTACCTCTGAGCCACTCTCCAAAGACGCAATCCCTGTTTTCTTACAGAAAGACGAAGAATTCCACAGAGTGGTCGACCTTTTTAAATCATGCAATGTTTTACTAAAGAGAGAAGATGATTTCATGTTTGCAGATGTAACATGTGAAAACGGATTCCTACCGCTTGTTCTGTGTATTGCCATCAGTGGTTTTGCATTTCTCATTGACAGTAACAATTAGATCACTCCTGTGTGTTCTCAGAATGACACCGATTTTAATAATTTTAACATTTTCTTGCTCATGCAGCCCTTTGCACTAATTTTATCTTTCTTAATTCTAGAATGGTAATCCACAAGATATTTTTAGATGTTGTGCCTTTTATCAATTATATTTACATATACATATTATATAGAAAATAATCTAAATATGTTGTATACAATTTATACAAAAATTTTACTAAATACAAATTTATACTTAAAATATGCTCCACAATAATATGCACTTTTTACCTGTTGTGTTTTTGAAGGTTTTAGAAGACCTTAAAGACAAGCTTTGTTCTGTGTATTCTCTGAAAATATAAATAGTATAAAAAGGTTTTAATGGGTTTTTTATAATAAAACAAAATCTTTTAATCTGTGTAACTGAAAATAGTACATGTACGTCATTTATGTATGTGAAGTAAAAAGCTTTGTGACTCTACACATAGGCCTAATTTGAGAAAACTGCGGTCACGAACAGTGGGTGCAAGGCAGAGGACCCAGACCCAGGCAGCAGGTGAGGGGTTAACAAATCATTTTTTATTATAAACACAAAACAAAAACCCACGAGGGGGTAAAACAACAGAACATGAAGGTTATAAACATGCAAGGTTATAAACATGAAGGGTAAACAGGAACACAGACTAACTACACTAAACTAAAGACTAAATTAATCATACTATTAAATTCAAAAGAGGAACAATGAGTGATCACAATGACACAGAAGCATCAAGTGGCAGGTCATGTGATTTTGAGACACAAGAAGGTTGGAAAAAATAGAAAAGAAAAATAACAACATAGACAATAAACTGAATCAGGCAGAATTCAGATGTGCATAAATAATCAGTTGCAATAAAATATCAATAAGTTTTCATTGTTAAATAAAGCAATTATTTGGCGCTGGGCAGACCAAAATATTGCAAGATCCATTCTAAAGCGGATTGCTCATATGCTTTAGAATGGATCTCGCGGTACTTTAATGAAATTCATGAATGAACTACTTGAATCGATCTGACTGGAACAGCTCTGGATTTGCGTAGCATGTGATAGCACATGACTGTTGGCGCAAACTTGAAATACAGACTTGAACAGAAACACAAGGATTATCTCGTTTTACCAAAATATCAATGAAAGCTCAATGGACATTGGGACCATTTATAATGGAAATGAAGGAGCTGAGTATGGCTTTCATATTCAAACAGGTGAGTTTTACATTCAGAGAGCACAACTGATCTCAAGAATACATATCAGCAGTATAAGCATACTATGCCTCAAAATATTGATTGATTTATGACCCCCTGTCACCCAAATGGTTCTTTTATGGCCTGATGTCAATCTTGTTGACATTTGTGTTTTATGACTGTTGGGCATCATCTGTCCCCCCTTCCCACTTCCTACACTAGGCTACCTACACACCACCCCTCACACCCTAATAAAAAACTGTGTTTTCAGGCTGATTTTCTACTGTAGGCTACATTGTGTGAAAGACGTTTGTGTTTGTAAATTACAAATAGATAAAGTAAATGTTTATGTTAGTTTTCTTCTAAGAGTGTGTTGTTTCCTTGTTTTATGGCTTTTATTTTAAATGAGTGTTTGAGACTTAGGGTCTGCATTCTTATCAAAGTGTCATTGCCCCATTATACATTGGAAAAGGTGGCCTGTAGTATTTTAAACAATTTAAAAAGGGCATTAGAAGATATAAAGTGGGAAGAAGATTTTTCTCTAAATTGTGTTGAAAGGGATACAAATGTCCAATTATTATCCAAAGTACTGTGAATAGTTTTATGAGACAAGTTAAAAGTAGACCTAGGAAGAAAAATTGCCTACCTTGGTTAAATGAAAATATTTGGTCACTTATGAAACAAAGAGATAACGCATTGAAACAGTTTTTAAGATAGAATGTGAAAAGCTAAATTTTTACAATTTAAGAAATAGATTAATAAATGAGATTCGAAAAGCAAAAGCACATTTTTATATTTCTATAATAGAACATGGAAAGGAAATACTAAATTGATATGGGAAAATCTGAGTTATTTAACAGGAAACGTTAAAATACACCCTATAGTACAAACTACTTATACTTTACAATAAAATATTGTGTTTTGTATTTCATTTGATTAAAATAGTTGAACTATTTAGAAACAGCTGATATTGGAACAGCTGATAAGTGTCACAATCAAAAGTGAATTACAATTATTATTTAAAGGGTGGTATATGTCTCTAAAATAACACTCACAAATGCATAGCGTTTTATTAGTTCAAAATAATTTGCTTTCCTTGGTGTCATGATAGAAAAGCAACAACATAGCTGTTATAAAGTAAAAGGCATTTCTACGATTTTAGTACAACTATGATTAAGTATATAAACAAAAACTGAAAGATTGAAATACTCATAAAACATAACAGCTGCTTCTAGATGAGTAAGAGTTGTTAAGTTACCTTCTGTAATTTATTACTAAGCAATTTAGCTAAATCACAGACTTATCTAATCAACTGTTATTTAGTTTTTAAGGGCTTACGTTCACAAACCCACAAGTTTTGCAACCTTTGCATTACACACCTTACCGTGACCTTCTTCTTGTTTAAAATAAATGATGTGTGTGTGCGGTTAACGCTGATTGGTCAACTCAGTTGGAAAGAAAGAGCTCTTTTAACCAATGAGAAACCTTTCGACACGCCCCCTACCTTTCGGCACACCCATTTCTCCGACCTGCAGAGTTGTCTATAATTTAATCTGGATAACAAAATTTAGATCATTTTATCTTGAATGAATTTGATTAAGAATGTTTCTTTTGTGGATACATGTGTGACAATACAGCGTTCCTTTTAACACATTTGCAATATTAAAGATTCTCATATGATATCCATGCTAATGTTCCTTTCTCTCCTTCACTCATCCATGTGCAGCCCTTTAAACACAGAACTTGCCTGCGATGAGTATGAAGAGTCATGTGAGTGTGGAGAAGATGGTGAGATCTCTGACTCAATTGCAGGAGTCTCGACATGATACACTGATGACAACTGTCCTTAAGGCTATAAACAGTGTACACCCTACCCAAGGCAAACGAACACACACACACGCACGCACGCACGCACGCACGCACACACACACACACACACACACACACACTCACACACACACACACACAGTTGAGTAGGCAGTATGCAGGTATTAAGAGTATGCAGAGTATTAATGTTCAGTAAAAAAGTCTGAAATTAATTAAAATCTGCTCGTGACACTGACCTTCATTACCGTACGTGCCCAAGGCACCAATGCTTTAAACACTAAGTGAAAATAGTGATGCTATTTACACTTAGGTTCTGTCTACACTAACCGAAAAAAGCTGTATTTTCTTTGGATTTAGTAGAAATAGTAGTTAGATGCTATTGGTACTTATAAATAGTGGCAGGTAACATTACTATTTGCACCTCAGTGTTGTTGTGCATTAAACATTATGCAATAATAAAGTTATTATATTCATATATTTTTTAAATTATGGTAACTTATTGAGATATTACAGCCATACACCTCCTTACCCTTAACCTAAACTTTGTGAATAAAAATGAATTTTAAGTCTTAAATACATTTTATTGAGAACACATGCCTTTATGATCTGTAATGTAGAAAAAGGTAAAAGAGCGTTTTCAGCGAGAGGTGGACTAGAACGTCTCCAGTGCCAAATCTATACAGACTTTACACCTTACGCCAATGGAGTTGCTACTTGAAAAGGTGTCCTTCTTACACTTTCTCTATTCCAATCACATATTGGTGGGCGGATCTAGTCTCTGCCTTTATTAATTTATTTTTGTACACTGTTTCAGTTTTTCTTTCGCAAGACTTTATACTTCTTAAACTTGGCTGAGCAGTCAGTGGGTGGCTCTCCAAAGGACAAGTATTTGTGGGGAAATGAGTGTATTGAAGGTGGATGTGCAGCATGGTTCTTTTGTAACCTAAATCTAAACCAAAGTTACTGTCTGTGTGACCAGACTTTGTCAAATCTCAAAACCTGAATGCTCAAGAGTTATACTCTACAAAAGTTATAGACACTTGGGAGATCTTGTGAAAAATAGTCAATTAAAGAAGAAACAGACAAATAAAGAAAAATAGTTTCTCTATTAGAATTTATTGCTAAATGCATTCAACTATTTGCAAATAAGATTTTTTTTTTAATAGGTTAACCACAACCTATAAACACACTTTCAAAGCCACACAGTTTACCATTTTAGTGAAAGTCTAAGGTTAATTTAATGTTTTGGTAACACTTTACAAAAGGTGCTATTTGTTAACCGTAGTAAATGCATTAGCTAACAATGAACAATTTCGTTTATCAGTATTTATCAAACCCTGTTAATGTTATTTCATGTCAATACAGTTATTCATGTTAATTCATGGTGCATTAACTTATTGTAACAGTGACAACGTTTGATTTTAATAATGAATAAGCAAATGCTGAGATTAACATGAACTAACATTAATAAATGCTATATTAGTATTGTTAATTGTTAGTTCATTTTAGCTAATGCATTAACTAGTTGTTAACAAATAGCACCTCATTGTAAAGTGTTACCTATTCCTAATATAATACTGAAAATGGCTCCATTATTGTTTCTTGTCTCGTCACACTGATAAATATGAATATATTACATGGATCACGATCATATTTCTCATTTAAAACTTTTGTAGTTTGCATCAGAGGATAACTCTGAGTCTTCTGTTTCAAACATGAAGTCATTGACTTGAGACCTGCGAAATAAAAAAATACAATAAATAGCCTGCAAAATATATCCATGTGCAGAAGCAGGGAACTGTTTTCAAAAATAGTTAAGCAGATGCACATACATGTCAATAATAAATCAATGAATTTAGAAAATTATACTTTGTATACTTCTGGAGGAGTTATTTAAACAGGAATAACAGAAATTGTAAACCCATTACCTGTCTTTTGGAAATGATAATCCAGCTGAATGTGTAAACAGTCTCGAGGTGCGAAAAGGTTCCAGAGTAAATATGTTCCGTCTCCCGAATCTTTGCGGGAGGGTGGCTGAAGGTCCAGTCCCTGAGCGCGCACACATCGTGCAGGACCGTCCGAACCGTTGCGGGAGGTTGATGGTGGACTTGGGCGCGCGGTCACCTGCATTCGCCTGCGAGTCTCGCCCGAAGCGCAGTGGCAGGTTAGCGTGCGAGTCTCGCCCGAAGCGCAGCGGCAGATTAGCGTGCAGGTGAGATGGTTTCACTGTTATTGGGTGAAGTCGAAGGATGGTAGGAGAGCTTACGCGACCACTGGTTGGGGCCACGTTAAGACTGAAGTCCTCTATCTCTAAACTCCGTGGAATATCTTGAGCATTCTTTTAAGAAATAGATAAACAAATCAAACAATAAATGGGCAAAGCTTTCGATTTTCAGTTTTAACATTCAAATTGAGTTACATTTCTTTCTAATTTATGTCAAATACATTTAGAAGTACGCATTCATTTATACCTAAATATTCGTATATACCTATACAGTCGCAAATTTCATTTAATCAGCATTGCTAGATGTATTGCGGGCAGTGTCTGTTGAATTTCAACAAAATCAAACCTCAGGAGTGACATACATTCATCCAACAGCAATGTGAAAGACTGACAGCATGACAAGACAAAATTGTGATAAAAATCAAGGTTATCACATAGAATTGATGTGATAGACTTTTCCTACACACAAAGACACAACAGTTATACAAATATCCCTGTTGTAATGCATTGCTTAACAGTGAATATGAAGTTGTTTTCTTTGCTGTATGTGAGGTCTCATCTGTAAGTCGCTTTGGATAAAAACGTCTGCTAAATGACTAAATGTATGTAAATGTAAATGTAAATGTAGGTATATATACAGTGCATATTTACTGTTATTTTGACAGAACCAACAATATTTGTATTTGATATTTGGTAGAAATATTGTTTGTAGTTCACAGAAGAAAACATTTTTAAATAAAATGATAATTTTACCTAAACACCTACCTATAAATATTACATTTTAAAGTCAGAACTTTTTTTATGGCTATTTGTACATAGGCCTATACTAAACAAATCCTGATCTAACTTTAAAAAGTATGTTGTTGGTGTAATCTAATTCATTTACATACTTTGACATGACAAAACATTATTTAGACTGTATGATTGTCTTGTCTTTAATAAGTATATTTCCACCTAACGTTTTCTAACTGTTCGATTCCTAAAGGAAGCTTCTGTAAAGATAGTTAAGAGATAAAAGTAAAACGCTTACCACTGAAAATTGCCCCCATGTGAATCTATGAGGATCACTGTCACCTGGACGTGGCCATCTAAGAGTGGTAACCTCCCTTAGCATTAGGCTGCTAAGGATGCCAAAGGCTAAAGAAAAGAGTGTGCAGTATGACATCTTACAAATCTTTTACTGAAGTCCACGCACATCACAGGGTTTTTATACTTCCGGACACAGCATCTTAATATCTTAACACAAACAGCAGCCACCTTTATTCATTCACTAATGACCTTCTTTAGTGTTTCATAGCAACAGTAGGACACATTCATCTGAAAGAGAATTCAAAGTGCTTACCAATGATGCCTTTTCAGTTTCCTGGTCCATGAAAATATTCTGAACTTGATGCTCGTTACAAATAATTGTGAATTGAAAATTGTATCCTCTAGTGGTTGTTCTTTGGTGTCCAGCTTCATAAAATGTTTGAAGTTTTAAATAGAAATACAAATGATTAATTAAATGTCGTAAAAGGACAACCTAAAATGTAAAATACTCAGAATGTTTTATGTTTATTAATTTGTTAATGTTCCAAAGGGATGATTTCTAATAATTCTGAGCTATTCTACATATGACTACAGTCTATAATGTGCATTCACGTGCCAAACTAAATCTAGGACTTACTTCAAATGAGCTGAAAAGCATTCCATTCCACAATAGTTTAAAATCAATCCATTGTGAAGGGTACTAAGACCACAATTACCTCTCAGATATTCAGGGTGGCGTTAATGGTATGACGAGTATGGTATATCATTTGTTTCTTGAAATATGTATGACACATGAGCTTAATAAGACATTGACATCTCATCAATGGTCTGGTATTTGATTCCATCTGGGAATGTTTTAATTGCTGTCCTTGTCATGCATGACATCCGATGAGTGAGCAGTGGTATATATTATATTTAATTAGAAACAAATGAATGGTCATCACATTTGTAGAATAGAAGTCCAAACGGGGGCGGCATGCACCCATTTCTTTAAGGGTGGCAGTGTGCACAGCACACAGAAACATGTCCTGTAGGAATCAAAACATCACACATGTCATTGCGAGAATTTAAATGACAACACATTTGATTGATGAATCTTCCATCCAGTAAGAAATATGTACATTTTAAAGTTTAAGGTATCAGTCTGGTGTATTTTTTGAAAAAATATCCTGTATATAACTTGGTGCTATAGTAGTAAAAGTACTAACAAATAACTAACAAAACAAATAAAAATAAAGCACAGAAGTAAAAGCAAATAAAAATGAAGCAAAGTGGTAACCCTTTGTTAAACTGCTATTATAGATTATTTATAGATGATAAATTCCTTTTATTATGAAAAATATATACAGTATAATGCAATAAATTACATAATATAATAATTATTGCATTATATATGAAAAGTGGCTATCCTTTATGCATTATTCTATATATTTTATATATTATTTTAACTAATATATTACTCTTAAGTATTTCGAAATCTATATTAAATTATTTAATATATTTATAGTTAATTTAATGTAGAGGAAAATATATTTTCTTTAAGAGTATTGTCAGGCTTTGCACCCTGAAATTCAAGTGTTGATACTGTAACATAAAAGTTACTCACTTTAAACGATGCAATGCCAACTAGTGGTGTGCACAGACCTCTGCAGGGGACGATGACCAAAAAAGGGCACTTAAAAATAAGTAGGCTACTATTACTGCAATGTATACATGAACAAGTGTATTTTTACAATGTCAAAAACGGATGCACTAATGATTTATTAAATATAAAATCAAACCAAAATAGGGGGATAAAAATACAACATAATTGAATACTAAATAATTTAACATAAATATTGTCACTACTATTTTACTGAACGAAACCGTAAGAATCAAGAGGGTTATCATGTTGAATTTGTGTAAAATTGTATTCATATTTTTTGGCTGTATTATATAGATAGAGGTGCTATCTGTGATAAAATTAAATATAGATATATAATGCATTAAATGGTAGTGAATTGTCTTGGACGTTTAACTTGGATGCATTTCCCAAGACATGCAACTTAAACTATTTTCCTCTAGAATTAATTTGCCAACTTGCTAATACAAAGACATCCTGAAAATGTTTTAGAATCCTGACCAAAACACAATAGATAATGTACTGGGTTTTAATGGAAACTATACTGGTGTTTACTGGTACAGTATGTAATGTATTCTATTGGTGGGGTGTTATCTGGCAGATAAATCATATTGGAATAATACCCAAAACTCATTAGAAAAAAGCTCATGGTGGGACATTCCATTTTGTTGAACTTTTAACTTGTGTTGTCCCTTCAATGTTTTACAGAAATTGTGTTACAAATAATATGTTAAATACCGTAAACTGTGTGTGACGTCTTGTACACACTTTTTGATAGTTGTAAGCTTCTTTCTGGGAAGGTAACTACATATCAAACCCACCAGGGGGCAGCATTAAAACATGAGAGATGAACACACAACTGTCTCATTCCAGAGAGCTCTCACTTTTAAAAAAAATATTTTCTTAAAACGTTAACTGTAGTTTTTTAAGGCTATCTCTGGTATTTCCACCTCTTAATGACATGTTTAAAAATGGAGAAAAACTGTGATTGACTTTACATTTTCATCAGGGGTGTCTTATCTAAAATTCTGTGATTTTTATTAAATAATATAAATAACCAACCCATACCTATCTATCCCATTGTATTGTTTCAGTCTCCATTCTTTCAGCTTCTGATTAAAGACATGAAAACATTCAGACAGGGGTTGTAGACCTTACTCTGTAGTTATCCAATCAGATGCTGAGGTCCGCTTGTTTCCACCAATCAGCGGAAAAAGCCCTAGTAAGGGGTCAGGAAGCTTTAAAAAGTCCCCTTTATGACAAAGAATACATCCCACACATTTTGTTTTAGCCTCCTAGTATTTATGTACATGATATACGTGATTGCTTTATCTGCCAATTGCATCTGTTGCTTATATTTAGACCTCAGCAATCATAGAGAAGTACAATGGACACTAGGAAGGTAAAAATAGAAATTATGAAATTTAAGAGGGAGAGAGAGAGAGTATGGGAAATAGCTAAGAAGAGGTGGAGTAGAAGCACATAGAGAGACTCACACAGGGTCTTGAACTTTGATCTGTTGTCGCAGATTCCTAAGACGTGGTTGACGATGACGGGGTCAAAACCGGGCATGATGGTCACTCTGAAAATTTTCAGTTAGAGTGGGAGGGGTGAGTCACCTTTAACCTCTCTTCGAAAATGACCTGTGACCCCTACACTTAGCCTAAGGGGAACAGCTCAAGGAACGCCCACTGTTAAAACCGGACCTCCGTTAAATCTTGTCAGCATTTCCTCCGGTCTCTCTTAGCTCTTCAATCACATTAAAGTCACTACGAGCTGCTATTTAATGATATTATCAAAGTAAAAGACACAGAAAATAAACTCTGACAGACCTGAAATCGACACAAATTCTCCATATAGATTCTCCAATGCTGGTCCAGAAGAACTCACTGTTTGGAACTAATACAGCCAATAGAACATTTATAACCTTATCAAAGTGTTATTTTAAAATATGATATCGGGGGTGCCTCTGGACCAGTTGTAACCTTTTCCTAAGAGGTCTATATCAGTACTTAATCTTGATGCATTCAACTTCTATAATATATTAAAATTCAATAATATTATTTACGCACAAACAGGCCATTGTGTTTGCAAGTTCTTGCAGGGCTGCATACCTAAATGTCATGAAAATATAATATTTCTTTATGGTTGTGCCAACAAATACAGAAGAATTTGGAACAAAAATATAAAAAACTATATGAAAGATCCTCTTTCTTATCTCAGCAACACACAAACTTGTTCCCCTCCTGAATGCTAAGCCCTCACTGTTATTGTTTCATTTAATTTCTGACAGCCGGATTTTCCATCATCATCTCTGTATGCACACCGTACACCGACACACACAGACATCCACAGGTTACAGTACCAAAGATGACCTCTAACTCAAATCCTGTGGATCCCTGTTGAGGAATGTGTTTGCTTGGGCTGTGCAGTCAACTGACTAAGGCATTTTCCCTCTGTGTGTAGTGATAACATCAAGGTGTTGAAAGGCACAATTTCGACTGTTGACACCTGCCAAATGCTTCAGTGGAAACTGTTCTGCTGCTGTGTTGAAGTTGATTGGGATTGATTGAAGACAAGGAACCAATTAAAAACACAACCGGGAAAAAAACTCTAATGCTGATTGGCATTTCATAGCAGCTCAAACAAAATACTCGCTTGATTTTAATTATGTGGATGCATTGAATATTTCAAGCAACACCTAAAACAGCCAGAACAAATAGATAAGAGAGGTGAAATTTAAGGTTGGGTAAATCTAGTGCATAGCTGTGTTTACACTGGGAGATTTAAAAGTTCATGCTTAGAACAGTGCTATGAACGTTTAACTAAAGACACTAAAGATGATGGCATTTTAGTCTGGCAATTTCTTTCTTATCACACCTTGAGCAGAGTTTAGATGTAGATCTCTTTAAAATTACATAGGACCACCGAAGGCCCAATTATCACCTTTTATTGAAAGGATTTAGTTTAAAGCATATAGAATAATCACCTTTTGTGTATGTCACTGGGTTTTGCAAATATCCAGTTAATAAAAAGTATGAAAAAGTGCTTGTCAGCTTGGACAACACGGTATGCAATCATAAAATAAGTTTTTTGCATTTCCTGAAAAACAGCGAATTTGGAAAAGGAGGTTTCAGAAGGACAGTGACGATATATGTTATATTTCTCCTGAAGAATCTCAGATGTGCCTCATTACTTATTGAGAAGATATCAACAATGTCTCAAACTGTGCTCAGATTAACTTCAAAGATTTTTCCAGGCTACCGTATTTCCTTCTCATACTCTTACTGTATTTGAACAACAGTCTCGGTTATGTCTCTCCGTCTCTTTTTAAATTTTTTGCACTCTTCCTCAACAAATGCAAACAGACAGAAATACAAAACAAAGGCACATATACATACAGCACAATTGCCCCGTGCAAGCAGTTCACATAATAACACGCTAGGGAGTGTGAAGTCGCGTGTGTGTGAACAAAATAAGTGAGAGACAGACAGAGAGAGTGAGAGTACGGGAGGGATTTAGTGGCTGACAGGTATGACTGATGATATGTTGGGTCTACAGGCTGAAACAGTAGACGGTATCAAGGAAACTCGAGATTAAACCAGTTTGAATACACACTTACACACACACATTTTCTATTTACCGCCTTTGACCGCTTCACTTTAATGTTGACTGTATCTCATAACAAATCTGACACGCCAGACACCAAAGATTTACTCGCAAGCACTCTATAGCAGCTGTAGCAGGGAGCGTTCATTAAAGTGCCATTTCTTTCCCTACATGCCTCACAAGCACACACATTCAATTTTCCCAGCAGACTCGTTACAATTCTCAGCCATTCTACTAATTGGTCATTTTCAACACTGATGTCATTTTGCAGAGAATGAGGTCGCAATGATTGGTCTCTGAGAGAGGGCAAGAGAGACGGAGAAAGAGAGAGAGGAAGACAGACAAAATGAGACAGAGATAGGAGAGGGAGTTGTTCATGTAATTCTGGGTTATCTTGTTCCGTTTTTCAGTTTATACTTTTCTCCGGGTTAGTAAATAGTCTGATTTTGAGATTGTGCATGCATGTTTTTTCAACCTGTAACATTATATGTTTGTAACATTCATATCAAACCACTTACTTACTTAACTAACTAACTTTTATTCTTTACATTGTGCAAATATTGTTGTTTTTCGTGTTACAAATTGCCTGCGATGTTCCTCACTTGTAGGTAAATTTTAATCTGAAGCATCTGTTGGCATATTTAAATTGTCGATACTTTGATTCTTCTTTGGTTAAAGGGTTCATCAAAGAATGACCTCCAGTCATTTTAAACCCGTTTGAATTCTGCAAAACACAAAAGAAGATATTTTGAAGAATGTCGGTAACCAAAAACCAATGGTCCCCATTGACTTCTATTGTATGTATAAAAAACCAATGCTAGTCAATGGGAACCAACGGTTTTCTTTTTCCAACATTCTTCAAAATATCTTCTTTTGTGTTCTGCAGAAGAAAGAGAATCAATAAAGGAATTTCGAGAGGGTGAGTAAATGATGACAGAATTTTCATTTTGGGGTGAGCTATCACTTTTAAAGAGATATTAAGAAATGACACAGTTTTTGTTATTTTCTCTTTGGCTTTCTTTATGACAAATAGTGCAACGGGTGCATTTTCTCTGAAGTTCTTATTTCCTGAATGTCTGTGGTTGGTCTTGAGGGCACACACAGAGACGCACATACACATTATCTCATCGTGCCCGCGTCTTTCTCGTCCTCTCTCTGTTCTCTTTCTCTCTCTTGCCCGTGATGAAAGACAGACTGACACCTTTTCCTGCTTTCAACAAATCTACTGTTTAAGCTGTCAGCTATGGAAACACACACATTGCTAACACATACACACACTAGATAAAAAAAGTTTTTATTCTGGTTTTAGTATTTGTATTTATTTTAAGTGTTGTTTACACTTTTATCCCTTAACATTAACCACCACAATTAGTTCAATTCACAACGACATGCAATGAAAATTTACAAAAACTTTTTAGCTTCTCCTTTGTTTTAAGTTTTTGGTGTGCTCCTGATAAAAGTGTGTGTCTCATAGTCGTGTATAGAATATCTTTGATCTGGCACTTTTCTGATTGTTACATTCATTTATCATCTGTTTCCTCGTTTTTCCTTGTCTTATTTTGGCTTCACAGGCATTGTGGGCAGTCATTTACAAAGGTGGAGACTTCTGGGAAAACACAGACAAACCACAACAAGCTATCGTTATTTCTCAATGTCACTCTTACAATGACAGTGTGTGTGCGAAGGTGGTCGGGAGTGGTTGTGTTTTTGTGCCTGCGTACCACAGGGAACTTGCTGTCAGAATCCCCAAACCCCACAGTCTCATTTTAACTAAGACCAGCTGACACGTACAAGCTTAAGTGTGACTTCTCATTTCCTGTCCTGCTTTGAACGCATGTGTATGTATTGCGAATGAAAACGGCAGCTTGAGCTCTTAAACATGGCAGCTAACGGCAGGAGGGTTACGAGCTAAATCGTTTGTTACTAATTGAGTCCACCAACGAAACGCACACAAACCTCTCTACACAAAATGAAACCTTCACCTGGGAACAATCAAACCCAAGCGGAGGGGGTTTACTACCTAATGGCTTCCAGACTCACAGTGTATATGAGGAATAATTGAAACGGCCACATTCCGTCAGGCACTTCTTTGGCAGCCGCTCTAAAGGACCCCAGTTGCCATATAGCCCCCTTTGCCAATAAAAACCTCCAAACGGTCTGAACAAATCCTTCCTTTTCATTTCAAAAGAAAGAAATTACAAGTCAAATGACATGATGCAAAACTAAAGAGGACGAGATATGAAAGAGCGCAGTGAGTGATGTCATGGCTCATTTTGTCTTCGCTGGAGCCCCGAAGCCACGGTTTGATCTTCATCATCTCCATTCATTTTTTATTTCCATATTGATGACAAAACCGCTTAGTGTGAAATTGAAGTGCGAGAACGTACGATCGGCGCACAAATGTTCACCCTCGAATCACGCTTGTCTGGGTGTCCGTACCTGCACGGATGACAGAGAATGTTGGATGGAGATTGCGTGAGCCAGCGGGGAGCCTTCTGGGTAATTTCAACATTCTACAACTCTAAAATGGTCTGTCAGAAAATGAAAGGAGGGGTGGTTTGGAGAAAGTTATAAGAATGAGAGTTTGGCTTCTTTTCAACAGTTTACATTGGGGGCATATAAAATAAAAAGGATTTCATATAGCTTGTATTATTTGAGATTTGAAATGTTATGAATACTTCTCTTGCCACTCTTTATTTTGTATTACAGAGAGACTCTTGACTCTTCAATGACGAGTGAAAGGAATCAGCCTGATGGAGTATTTAGTAAGACATGGATGCTGTCAATCAATATATATGAATTAGAGGGATTCACAGCCTGAGATGAGCACTATGCGTGTTTTTTTTTATATTTCCCCTGCCAAATAAATTAGGCTCCTGAAATGGGAGAAATGAAGCTTGGCATTTGCCGTCATGGTAACCGGGGTCTACAGTTGTTGCCGGGGTAATGTGTTGTGCTGCACCAGATGGATGATGTTGATAAATGCAGAGGATTGGGAATGGCAGAAGCATGGGAAATTTCGGAATCAAAGAGATTCACGCTTTCTCAAGACCTCCGGAGGAAGACTGCCAATGTGTGTTTTTGTGTGTTTTCGCTAACAGACATTCTGTGTAAATCTAGGTTTCATCGCTTAACCCTGTAATGTTCCAACTGAATGTATTGATGGTGGATGGTTGAAGTCGATCAATATCAGGGTTTCAAACGTTGTTTCTTCTGTATGTTTATGTGTGTACGCGATTATTTACGAGCTCTGTAAGTGTTGCCCAGCCCACGTAGTTTAGGCTTGATCAGATAATTTCTGTGTGTTCCTGTGCTTGATTTGGGATGTATTGTGTGTGTGTGTGTGTGTGTGTGTGTGTGTGTGTGTGTTGCCCTCTCTGATTGCTGTTTGTTTTATTTGCTTTGCTCCTTTAATCAGCGCAGAGGCCCATGCACCCAACGGAAGGAAACCCCATCAGACAAGCCCAGTCTGCCGAGAAATAACAAAGCCACTCAAGTGAATCTGTGGCTGTGCATGCGAGTTATGAGAACATCATATTTTACTCTGTTAACGCATGTTACAGCTTGCATTTAACGCTATCATAACCTGTTAAGTGAAATTAAACTATTAGCTAAGTCAAATAATAGTTAGGAGGAAAAATACTTAAACATCACAATCAATTTTCCTAAACAGCATTGATATTAAAAAGAGTTCAAATTGAGACAAATTGTTTCCAACACTTAGATAAGAGAAAAAGCTCAATATACCCTGTAAATATTAAAGTTAGTTTCCACTATAGCTAAACCTGTAAAAGTCCTTGATCAAAAAACCTTATGAGAGAGCTTTTTATACTGATAGAACAGGTAACTACAGGATGAGAGAGATAGGACCAGGAACCAGTATTCAAACTCTGGTTGCCCAAAAAACTAAACGTTGGCACACAGTTCACTGGAACTCCAGCGTAGTTTCAACCTATTGCGAGTCAAATATAAACCTTTTTCTAGGTTAATTTAACTCTGTTGGGTTCGTCCCTTTTTGACCCAATGCTTGGTTGAAAAGAAAAACATTCTATCCATATGTTTTTGTTTAACGGGGACTAAAAGTTCAATTGTCTTGCAGATAAGTGTGCGCACCCAGTTTTTAATCATGCATAATTGTTTCCACCTGCGAGATCAAGATAGTCTGAGGGCACAAAAGGTGAGTGAGCAAAATCACTCTTGTCACATCAAATGAATTTGCTCATGACTCCCACTTTCTCAAGCTGCGCAGTGAGGATCAGGAAGAATTTCTGTGCGGCTTAATATGGCCAGAGCTTCAGTGAGTGCATCGGGAGGTCAGATCATCAGTCAACTCACTATAGCTGCTCTGTGCTTCATGTACAGTGAATATCTGTTTTTGATAGTGTAGCTGTCCGTGTTTCAGTGCACTGGTGTATCTTTTAACCTTTGAACTGCCTTATCAAACTCTGCAGCATCTCACATCTCATGAGTGTTTGTGGGGTGGCAAAAACTGACATAGTATTGAATGTAAAATTATTTTGAATATTGAATAGTTCATCTATATTTTCTATGTAATTTTAATTAAAAAACGAATGTATTTGTTCTTGTTGAGTGTTCTCTGTGCCAAGGACAGGATGTGGGACTATTTTGCCACAAGAGTTCTGTGGTTTCTTATCAGTTGTTTTGAAGATTATCACACAAACACAGATTTACCATAATTAAACCAATTAACCTGATTTAAAGTCCATTAGTGCAGTTACATGTGTAGAAGATAGAAAGTCATTACACTGCCACTCAAAGATAATTTCGTTTGATGTTTGACACATCTTTCTTTTTTCCAAAATGTATTGGATGTATATACGGCCGAGGTCATTCTAAATTTATTTAATCAGCATTTTGTGGCCATTCCAGTCTGTTGAACTTTAACACAATCAGACCTCAGGATTGACATACAGTCATCCAACAGCGATGTGGAAAACTGACAGAATGACAAGACACATAAAACTTTGATACAAATCTAGGTTATCACATAAAATTATATTTTTTTATTAAGCTTTTCCTTAATACGTGTATAAATATGACTGGTGTATTGCTTAATAGGGAATATGAACTTGTTTTCTTTGCTAAATTTGATTTTAAAATACAGTCGCGTAAAAAGGTTTGTATGTACAACACTAGGTGCTGCAAAAGGTTTTTCATAGCGTTGCCTTAGAAGAATAATTTTTGGTTTCCCAAAAAACCTTTTCATATTCTTAATTTTGTGCACTACAATGGCTCTTTGGATGTTTAAGGTTCTTTAAGGTAACCAACATCCAAAAATAGTTTGTCTACTGCATTGTGTACCGCCATATAAATGTTGTCTACATCTTCAAAAAAAATCCTAAAATGTACATTATTCAGTCACAGTCATCTTTGGAGACACTATAGAAGTTTGTATGTTAAATGATGATGAAGAAGAAATATTTCTGCCATATACACACATGCAGAAATACAGTACATGTACTCACATGCCATTATACATCTCTAAGCTATTCAAATGTGACCAGGCGTTCTGTTCTACATGGTATGTGAGTTTTGGACTGACTGATGTTATTCTAAAAACCACAGAGCTGTCCATCAAGCTCTCCCCCGGGCAGGCGGTCAACCATCTCGCCATAATCTTTCACTGTTGCTCTGATATTTTCATCAAAGTGACTATTATATTTTCTTGCATATCTCTTTCATCAGCCGTTATTAACTGTTTTTGCTTGAGTAATGAGCAATTAGGTCTTATTTGAATCTTTTATGTGAGTGTTATCACAGCGCGAGTCGTATTTATGTTTCCAGGCGTATTTCTGCCAAAGTAAAGACAGTAGTAAGGCTTTTCTTTTGATTTTTATTATTGCATTTCTGCAAGAAAGCCAGAAATAAAACGGCGCAATGATCCAGATGTGTAGCTTTCCCTAAAAACAAGACATACCATCATAAACGCCCAAATTTATTTGTATTTTCTCGGACGAATGCAGGACTTTGATGTTAATCAACGTTTTTGAGGTTTTGCTTCTGTTCTGAATCAACAATGGTACGAGAGTATAAACCATACAAATAGTCACGCAAGTTCTCAAGTGCCTTGTTTTTTTTTAAATACGAATAAAGTAAATAAAAGAGGATCCAGTCACTGATGAATGGTTTAGATTACATTTTGATTGTTTTTGCTGGTACATAGAAATTTTAACTTATTCTTAGTTTTAACTTCTAGACATCAATTGCATATATTTTAGAATAGATGGTGGTCCTGAGAAGAAGAGCGCTGTGTCTTAATTTTGTCTTCCATATGTCTTAGTCTGCAATTAAAATATAGACATTTCAGTAAATCGAGATTTTGGTATTTGGATCTATTTAAAAATCCTCCAACTTAAGCTATCTATGTTAATTTTATATCTTTGCTTTTATGGTATTTGTGTTTTATTCCTCTAGGGAACATCAGAAATGTTAGTGAAGTAATTATTTTTTCTTTCTTTTACTATTGTTTTTCTTGTTTACTTATCTCTCAAGTGGTCATTTGAAGCTGTCAGTTGTCAGTCACCATGGTAGATACTCATGTTCAAAATAGCCTCTGTTTTCATAGCAAGGTAAGGAACGAAAAGAGAGAGATGAGTAGTGTCAGGTGACTGGAGTGGTGAATAAATGTGAGCACCCAAACCTTTTAGCACCAGAAACTCTAAACCACTCACATCATCCACACACAACACAGCACTCAGACACATTACCACTGCATGTTTTATTTCATTTGTATTAACAAAAGCAGATTTGTGTCTTTGAGTATATTTGTATGAAAGTTTTAATCAACAAAACAGACATTTATTTTCTGATTGTACCATAATTGCTACTTCAATTTATTCAAATCATGCATTCTAAAAAATACCTAAAATCCAATAAAATTGCTTAAAGTGCTTTGCACTCTAATATTTCAAGCTCATCTCATTAGTAAATAGGAGTTTGTGCAATGTTAAATCATGTAAACACATCGTTGCTGTTTTTCTAAAACCTTGCAACTCCAAATATTCCAGGAAATGGAGAAAACACTGCACATTTTAAATGATTAAATACAGTGTTGTCAAATGTTTATACTTTTTATTGGATATTTGCAAAACCCAATGACAAACGACGCTTTTCTAATAATGATGATGACAAAAAGTAAAAATAAAAAAATATGGAGATGCAAGGTTTCAGAAGGACAGCAGAGATATGACTATTAGAAAAAAGCATGAAGATCCACACCTAACCATTACTGGGCAGAAAGATAATCGTACAAAAATGTTCAAATTAGATCACACAGTCATCGACCTCATGAAATAGTTACTTGATAGTT
This sequence comes from Barbatula barbatula, assembly GCF_947034865.1. Taxonomy (NCBI): domain Eukaryota; kingdom Metazoa; phylum Chordata; class Actinopteri; order Cypriniformes; family Nemacheilidae; genus Barbatula; species Barbatula barbatula. The sequence continues at coordinate 5,971,456 of NC_136784.1, forward strand.
TTACATTTTATTTTAATAACAATGTGCCCTTATTGCAGCTATTTTAATCATTCTGAAATAAAATGTAAAAATCACAACACAATTTTTTACATTTTCATCTTGTGGCTGGTTAATGCACAGACAAAAACCTGCAAAATGGACAGAAAGCAGTTCACTCTGGAAAGATTTGAATCATCAAGTAAGGGCGGGTGAAGCATCAAGAGGTTTAGGGACAGCAAGATTAAACTATGTGATGAGAGGTTAGTCTCTCGGTCACTCAGCAAAGCTCAAACAGGAGAGGGATGGTGAACCCCCATTGGTGTCACTCAGTCGTCAATCTAAGTGGCAGGCAAACCACAGGGGCCCGTGTCGCCGGGCGGAACTTGTCTTTCAAGCACTCAGCAGCTGCTTGGATATCACGACCAGACCTGGAACACAGCCCAGCTGCCTCGACCCTTTCTTTCCCTTGGCTTTCACACACACATCCACCCCAACAATCAAACACAATCGAAAAATAAACACGCTCATACACAGACACACCCAGAATCTTTCGTAAGAACAGATTTGCAGAACGATTTGTGAGCTTTCTTCGTTTTCACACACAGACGCGACTGGGGCGCGTTAAACAAATATTTCCATTAAATTCTACTTTACAAGATCTACTTTTGTCTATTTCGTACCCCATTAAACACGTTTTACTTTAGTGTTTCAAATATAGTGCATATTACACTGTTAATGTCTTTCATACTCCATTGTGCCCACACACATACTGAACACACCATTTCAAAAGAAAAATGCAAACTTGTGGTTGTGAAAAATGGGATCCACTGAGCATATTACAATGCCAACAGAGGCATGACACATGGGTGTATCGTCTAAAAACAAAACCAACCCTTTTTTATAAACTGGGAGTTTTTTTGCGTAGCTTCTAGAATAATCAAATTGTATTGTTTGTAAAAATAACCAAATAGCGACCCAAATCGAAATGAAGCTAGAATGAAGCCATATGGGTCTTTTATAGATTCGTTTTGGAGTCCGGGTGTCTGGTCTGTGTGTGTGGGAACCAGAGGGCCCCTTTCCAGCTGTTGTCCTCACTTCTCTTTTCTTCCTTTATTTGCATCTCTTTTGTGGTTCTTGCTTTTCTTTTTTATCCTTCTCATGGGTTCTGAATCAGACCGCTAGACTTTGAAAGGCTGCTCTCAATGAACCTCATAGTGAGAAGGAGGCTGTGAGGATTGAGATGTCAATTCAGCGAGTGTGTGTGTGTGAGCACGTTCATACTGACCACACTGACCATACAGTCCATTAAATCCAATATATATATATATTTGACCGATTAACATTAACATAGACTCTTTTGTTTAAAGCAAGAATGTGCACCTTAATGATGAGTTCCAGAATGATGGTGCATCTGGTTATTTCACAGGATCTGGTTATTCTCATTTGTGGACAGGACTCTTGACACCTTATGATGACTTAAGTGCATACTTTCCATGAACTAGGTAAAAAAAGTAATTTTATTCAAATTAAGGAAGTGTGAGGTTGTCAACAGGGTGCATATGTGTAGCCTCCAAGGATCAACATGGCAGTCATTCGAGCTGAGCCAAAGACACACATTTGCTTGTCAGGGCATTTAAAAAATAACAGAATTGACACGATTGGTGCAGGTCTGGCTGACATTTGAGACTGCTTGGATCCTGCATGTCTGACAGAGCTGGTCTATGTTTCACTGTTTTAAGGAAAAACATTAACACATCACAAATCCCACCCCCACCCATAAAACATCTGTCATTCATTACTGCCCCATCCCCCAACCTCTGGGCAAGGGCTCGAGGAACAACTTTTGACCTCTGACCCACAGCATAGTGCTCCACTTAATGGTGTCCCCTTATTTCCACACTGCCGCTTTGTCTCCTTGTTGAATGCTGAATTTCCTATTCAGTTTAGTAAAAAAATGATATGTTTAAAAAAACTCATTGAGTTATAATTGAGTTTCTTTTGTAAATGTTTTTTTCTTTAATCCTCTTCCATTACATGCTGTGTAGTTTTTTTTATCTCACTCCTCTTTTCTTAAACCCTCCACCCTTCCACTTTGTCGGCGAGTAGTGTATATAAAGTGTGTATATAAATACTATGTATCCACTGGTTGTATTGGTACAGTAAATCTACTTTTTGCTGGAGAAATTATAGTTAGTATGTCACGCGGCACAAACATGCATAACGGAGGCCGCCATTATTGTTTGGGGAATACACGCGCATGCCTACAGACTGAACGTGTAATACGCATGAATATGACGTCTTAGTTTTCGGAAATAATCCTCACAAACAAACAGACATATTTTCGGCGATGATACGGTGTACTTTAAAGACTGATCTAACCCCCTGACCATTTTCAAAGTCATGTTTATGATATAGTTTTTGAAACCCTAAAGAGGGATGACCAAATTAAGAAAACTATTAAAAGTTCTCAGTAAAGACAACGTTCTTTCTTTTTCCCAGTCCCTTCCACTAAATTAAATAATTTCCACTAAAAAGCCAGCCCGGCTAGCATCTTTAACTCACCGAAACCCCACAAACCTGAAGCAACAGCATCTTCTTTACTGGTTGATAGCGACACCTTGTGGCAATTAAAATGCATATTACATTCAGGTAGTTGACAAATAAGTGTGTCCTATGGAGGGACAGCGAACATTTAGGTGGAAAAAACAATGAAGATAAATCTCTCTTATGCTCATTTATATTATAAATAGAAATACTAATAATATTTTTATTTTTATGTTTTCGCTGTCACACCATACACATGTGCGGTGTGTTTGTCAATACCCATTTTAGCAGGGGCTTTTGAAAAAATAAAACTAATCAAAAACATATTAATAATGTATGTGAATGTTTGACATATTCGGCAAAGACAACCCTTTTTCTATAAAATTAAATACTACTCATTACAAGGGACGTCAGGAAATTGTTAATATATGACCACAGCGCGGCGCTGAAGAGTTGGCCATGGTCTAAATGTTCTTTATATCCGAATAGTTTTAAGGTTTTTGCCATTGGCTCTCTTTAGTGACTACGTAGCCAACAACAGACAAATTAAATTCCAGTCCTTAACAGCGCAGCTGTGATTGGGTCTGGTTGAAGTGTCAATCAAGGTGCGCACTGGGCAAAGAAACATTTGTAGGTCAGTTGAGCATGAGCAACCTTACAGAAAACAACTCCGCGCTCCCTCAGACTGAGGCGATTCTACATTTGCGGGCACATTAGAAAAATATTACAAAGTCATTCACAACAGTAAAAGCAATTGTTATCATTATAGCACTTATAATAACAACAACAACAACATAATAAGATGTTTTTGTTGTTTATTATGTGTTATTGTTGTTTATATTATTAGCATCATATAAAACACAACCTTAAAGAAAACAACTCCGCGCTCCCTTATTTGTTTACACTCCATAAATCAATTGTGTTACATATTATGTTTATCAGTATTAATGCTGTTGCTATTTTGTCAATATTATTGCAACGATTGATCGTTTGAAAAATTACATCAAATAATAATTATAGCCTATATATATATATATATATATATATATATATATATATATATATATATTATATAATGTAAATTATAAGTAATAATACAATATATTATATATATGTTGAATAACTAATTCTAAATAACCACAAATTCTAACTTTCCAAATAAAATTATTTGCCCCAAAAGCTCCTTTATTTTATATTCGTAAATATCTTTGTTCTTTGATATTGATTTCATCTTTAAATGTAATAGGCTATATAAATATAAATATATATATTTATATATAAAATCTTTAAACATTTTATTCTACATAACCTGTTTACAAATAAAGGCTTACATTATTTTTAATATTAAATGATTATTCGATTATTTTTAAATGTCACTTATTCACATAAGTGAATTGAATGCATGGTGGTGTAGTTTTTGCAGTATTGCAAATAAAATGTTTATTACACTGTTAATACTATATTATTGTGCTTTTTTCGAGCACATTGTATCCAGTGGATGTTCTTATTCTCACAGACGGAAGCCCAGTGAAAACTACTTCCTTTTGGCTTTTCGATTCTTTCGGTATCCCATACATCCTTGCGGGAGCAATATATGCTCGTGCGCATGTCCATTTCACTCTCTCTCTCTCTCTCTCTCTCTCTCTCTCTCTCTCTCTCTCTCTCTCTCTCTCTGACACCAACGCAAAAGCTATTGCAGTATATAATTTTTGTCGGCCTTTTAAATGCAGGATAACCCACCTTTCTGCTCCATTATTGATATCATAAAATCATTTACAATCGAATACCTCGAGTAATTATCATTAATCCAGCAGATTTACAAATAAGCATTCCCAAGCACAGACAAATGCTTGCGGTTGCGTTTCTGAACACTTTGTGTAATTCCTTTTGTAAACAGCAGATGGCAGATAGGGACAAAATAATTACAGTAAAGACTGACTTGACGTTCATTATTGCCCAGTGTATTGAGTTTGCACTGTCTAGTTGAGGAATAAGAGAATTACATTTATAGAGCAGACAGCCAGACCGACATACATACATACAAATAGAAAGACAGACAGTGAGATATCTATCTATCTATCTATCTATCTATCTATCTATCTATCTATCTATCTATCTATCTATCTATCTATCTATCTATCTATCTATCTATCTATCTATCTATCTATCTATCTATCTATCTATCTATCTATCTATCTATCTATCTATCTATCTATCTATCTATCTATCTATCTATCTATCTATATATATATATATATATATAGATAGATATATAGATATATATATATAGATAGATAGATAGATAGATAGATAGATAGATAGATAGATAGATAGATAGATAGATAGATAGAAAGAATGAAAGAAAGAAAGAAAGAAAGAAAGAAAGAAAGAAAGAAAGAAAGAAAGAAAGACGAATAATCATGCCTTTTCATATCGTGTCTGCTGTCGTACATAACGTTCAGTTTTCAGTTGACATAATCCACCGTTGAGGTTAGTAGGTCAAACACTAGAGGGTGTAACAGGATGTTTCGTCAAAATGACATTTTTATCATTCGACCAAAAGCGGAAACGATATACGAATCGAGGATTCCATGCCTTTTGTGATTGGCTCTTAAAATGAAAGACAGCATCAACGGACCAATCAGGGCTTGTTGCGGAGGTAATTCCGTCGCATGTGGGACTTTATGAATTATGCAAATTTGAGCAGTTGTTCCTCTCTGTGGATGAGAGGCTCGATTCAGGATTATGTTTTAATAAGACAAAAGTTTGATTTCGTGGCGTGGATATGGTGTAGGATGAGAGTCATCGTTGTTTTGTGAGCTTCTATTATGGCATTGTATCTGTTAGTCGTTACTGCCCAGGAAGTTATGAAAAGCCGGTAGTGTATTAGTTTCGCCGGTCGAGGCTGCGCTCTTTGTTTGACAAAACGCGTGCGCTTTTGTTTGGGATTTTGTCTTTGATTAACTGCGAACGGACGATCTTTGTCCTCATCTAGGCCTCTCGGGGTTTAAATACTTTGCGTGAAACATGCATCACATGAAGAAATATTTCACCGAGGGACTCATTCAGTTTACCATTCTGCTGAGTTTGATAGGAGTTCGCGTGGATGTCGACAGCTATCTGAACGGGTACTTCTCGCCGCTGATAGAGGCGGACGGAGGGCCGAGCTCTGCTTTTATACAGACACCGTTTCACCACTACCGGGACACGGCAGCGGGACATCAAGTGCATCCTAAATGTCCCGAGCTGGACTATTTTTTCACCAGCCGCAGGCTGCTGGACGAAGTGCGTGCGCTCGGGTCCCCGGCCCGCTTCCCCACGCGTGTCAGCGCATGGCTGGTGCACCTGGTGCCTGATGATGACTCGGATGTCGGTGAGCATAACGATTTGTCCGTGGACTCTGGTAACGACCAGATAAATGCGGAAAATCTCCGGGAAGAAGTGGAAAATGATCACAGGACTGGGCTTTCAGTATATCAGGATCATACTACACCAAGGCCTTGTTGTGCAACTGAGGAACTTTCCAATGAGGTAACAATACAGTTCACATGGCTTACTTATTTTACAGCTTTACGTTGTTTTCTTTTGCATTCTTGAACATACAAATTAATTTTGAGATAGCAGTCTAGTTTCTTAGCCATTAGTATTTTGCTGCAGTTAGCCACTAAAATAGAAACCAATAACGAATTCACCAATTGTTTGCACAGATAGCTGATATCAGCAATGGCTATTTTCAAACTGTAGGGCTAGAATGGGTAATGTGATGTTTATTTTCGTGGCAGATGTGACTTGGACACCTGTTTGTTTGACGTCACACTGGCTACCAGACTTCTAGTTGTTGGTCAAGTTTGTCAGCAAACTTTGACAACATTAGGCCCATAGTGCCAAAACAATTTGGGAACACACGTTATACAAACATAAAGGGAACTTTTGCCAGTTTACAATGTAAGGGGAAATTTTCTTATGTCTGAGAGAGGTGTGGTAAACTTGGATCCATCCCAAACCCACTCTCTTTCACCTGAATGTCTGTAGCTTATTCATCTCCTTACAGAGCTCAAATTAGATTCTGACATCCATTAGTTCATGTCTTATGTCTGGAGCCTAGGACACATAGGCTCATAGGTGCACAGGTGCACATAGCATTTATACAATATTTTCAAACTTGTACATAATCCCCAATGTATTTCAGAGTTAGAAATAAACACGATAGGAAACAAGAGTACAGTAGTTTTAGCTTTGTCCTTATTTTAATGGACTTTTCAAAGCACTACTCAAAGAATAAATTGAGAAATAAAATGTGTACGTACAGATCGATGCCTGTAGAAAACCTTTATAAAATCTTTTTGACATCTAACTTTCTCACCAGGAAACTTTAAAGAACCAAGAAGATGAGGAGGTTGATGTGAAAGACGAAGAAGGGCAAGAGGAAAACAGCCCTGCTTTGCTGAACCCGCTGACTCAGAGCTCAGCGTTAGAGCCAGAGGTAAACAAACAATATCTTCACTACCAGTAAAACAAGAAATCAGCGAGAGAGTAATTCAATGCATAACGTTAATTTGATTAATGATTTTAATGAACCACCCGAGTAGGAGTTACATATTTGGTCTTGAAAAAATAAAAATGAGCTGACTAAATGTAACTCCACATGAGTTGTTGGTATTAAGTCATGTTATTTTATTGTCAGGATCTGCTGGGTACCAGTACTCTGCCTCCACCTCTTTCTGGCGTGGTGGGACTTCCGCAGTGGCAAGACTTCCTCTCTGAATTTGATGTAAGTAAGCTCTGTGAGGAGAAAGAGGTTTCATCTTCCATTCAGGATAACGGCCTGTTCACAGTACACACCAAGAACAGTAACTATAACTATACATTTTGTGAATGACTATATTAGTGTGCGCACCTGTGTAAGGTTTAGGTTGTTCCGAGCATCCACTGCAGTTGTGTTTAGTTAAAGGGATACTCCACCCAAAATTCAAAATTCTCATGAATTACTCACCTTCTAGTTGTTCCAAACATGTATAGGTTTCTTTGTTCGGTTGAACACAAAGAGAGGTATTTTGGAATAATGTTAGCAACCAACAGTTCTGAAGCACCATTTACTGCCATAGTAGGAAAACAATTTTAGTAATGTTTTGTTTTGTTTTTCTGTTGAACACAAAAGAAGATAGTTTGAGGAATGTAGGAAAACAAACAGTTCTGGAGCAGCTTTGACCACCGTTCAAATTTTTCCCGTTATGGTAGTCAATGGTGCTTCAAAACTGTTGGTTGCTAACATTATTCCCTCTTTCGTTCTCTCTTTGTTCAACCGAACAAAGAAATGTATACATGTTTGGAAAAACTAGAGGGTGAGAAATTCATGACAGAATTTAAATTTTTTGGGTAGAGTATCCCTTTTAAGAAACTGAAGTAGACCTGCTACTGTTTAAAGAAACTAACAAAACATATGAATATGGATACTTTGTATCATCTCTGAGAGTCAACTCAACTGATTTTTAGACATCCTCATTTTTTAAATAATTTTAAATGGGTCTTTTCTTGACTTGGACCATTAGATTCTCTTCAGTCCACTCCGTTACATAATATGGTGGGTTTAATTTGACTCTGGATGTAGGTATCATTCATTAGCTGGAAAAAATAGCTCTGACAGCATTCCCAACTCCCCAAGTATTGTTCCGCTGCGGCATTATGGTTGTAATTGTGGCATGGACCCTGCTATTCACTTACAATTTGGACAGGACTTTGTTTGTAATTGTAGTTTTGATGTGAACAGATTTAAGTAATTTAGAATATAGGAATGATCTGGCTTAAAAGCCAGTTACAACAGCATCATGTTGGTTATAAATGGCATAATGTCAGTTTAAATAAATTCCTTCCACAGACATTTTTTTACACTGTGGCATTGTAGGATACAAATGTTCGTTACCCATACATTTATGGATTTACAGAAGTAATCTCACTTCATAGACTGATTTAGGACGATTTTGTTCTCAAATAATAAACTTCTTGTGCACACATTAGTTCTTTTTGTGCTCTTTGATGTATCACAGACTCATAAATGTTTTTTTCCCTTCTCATCCACAGAATTTTGACTCTATGGTCCCCCAACCCATACCCGATTTAGAAGACCTTCCTAATCCTATCAGCTATGATGCAAGTCTTCAAGATGCCATGGTAGCAAGGAGAGATATCTGCAGAGCACCTCTCTTCCGTCTGGAATCTACTAATTCTTCCCACTCTGACCAACCTCAAAGTTCATTAGGCGCACTTCCTTCTTCACTCTTTCCTTTGTCAGGGAACAGCTCTCGTAATGAAACCACCCAGTCACGGATGGGAGGTTATCTAGATGAGGCTGTTTTTGAGCATATAAATATGTTAGATCTTGGGAATCTTGGTACAGTTGACCCTCAGATGCTGTTGGAAGATTCAGACTCTGGTCTTTCTTTAGAGAGCGGCTCGAGGAGCACTGCTTCCTCGTCAACGTCATCTGATTCACTTTGCGAGGAAGAGGGCGGAGCCACCGGCTACAGCAGCGAGGTTGAGTCCTTCTCTTCCAAAGGTGGAGCCTGTGCTGCTGCTTATCGTGATTGGTCACCAGTGGACATTAATGAGCATATCTGGCATGACCACACCTATTCACTCCCAGAGGCTCAAAATTCCACATCTTCTTGCTGGGTCCCACCTCTCAAAAACATCAAGCAAGAACTAATGAGTGAAGATGAGGCTGAACCAGAAGAGATGAGCCGCGATGAGCGCCGCTTGCAAGCCCTGGAACTTCCGTTTTCAGCTTTTCAGATCGTCAACATGCCTGTAGAGGACTTCCTGGAGCTGCTGGACCGGCAGGATCTGTCAGAATCACAAGTTAGTTTCTTGCGGGATGTGCGCAGGAGAGGCAAAAACAAGCTTGCGGCTCAGAACTGCCGCAAGAGGAAACTGGACGCGATCGTGAGCCTGCAGGGTGAGGTCGAGGGCCTCCTGGTGCAGCGAGATGCTGTCTTGCGCCAAAGAGCCCACACAGCAAAAGCGCTCTCTGCTGCGGCAGAACGCTTCGAAACGCTCTCGCGGACTGTGCTGAGCCGCCTTCAGGATGAATGTGGACAGCCTCTGAGACCTGAAAACTACACACTACACTGCAGTGCTAATGGACGGGTGGTGGTTCAGCCTCGCACTAGCACAACATCAAGGACAACTGTTACAGGTGGCAAGACGGCAAAGAGAAAGAAGGACAAGAAACCTTAAGAGACATTGTTGAGTGTGTGGGAATGTGTGTGTTTACATACAAAGATTTTTTGTTTGCTGAGGCTCAGTTTTTATCTTGAGATATGTTTTGGGACTCTTTGTTCTTACAAGCCATTTGTAAGTCATGTGGTGGGCAGAAAGACTTTAATAATACTACACTTACAGCAGGGGAGTAGACATTTTTACTTGCAGCAGGAAAGGTAATGAAAACACTGGACTTTGTGTATTATAAGAATGTATAAAGTATTCCTAATGAAGACATTTGATGAAAAAGAGGATATTTCTTTTTTAACTTAAAGGAAATGGCAATTTACTAAGTAAAGTATGTTTGCAGGTGGTCACTGGATGATCATGCTAAAAGTCTCATTTGTATTGCTGTCTTGCTTGGAGGCCAACTGGCTCAGCACTAACCTTTTTTTAAACAACTTTACCCATTTAAAACCACATCAAACATGCCGCCTCCTTTTCTACCTGTTAAAGTGATGGTTCAACCATCTCCAAAGCCTGTATGTTTGTTAGTAGTCAAAATGTTAGTGACTGGCAGGCTGGCAGCCTTAGTTTCTGTGCACTTACATCCTTTAAAGTTTCTCTTTTAGGGTGAGTAAATGATGACAGAATTATTGTTTTGGGCGAACTAACCCATTAAAGTATAATGCCGTTTTCAGTTCTTTTTGATTTTCTGGAATTGTGACCCACTATTATTTTTAAATTAATATCTGTACTGTCACTTGGATGACAAGAACTATAATATTATGTTTGGATTGCCTTATTTGCTTTTTAGTCAATGAAATTACAAAATGTGCATAAAGAAGTGCATTTGTATTACTTTGGTAAGTTTTGGTCTACCTCATGGCACAGGAATACAATGCTTAAAGGCAAATACTATATTGTCAGCTTAATGACTATTTAGTTTGCAGTTTATAAAAAGTAATACTGAACATATTTGAATATCTTGTTGGCAGAATGGAATGATTTGTTTGTGTGAGCTGCTGCTCTTATTTCTTTTCCGTCAGGTTTTTTTAAATGTGTGTGCTTTTGTAAAAAAAAATGTGTTTATGGGGTTGAAATACCTACTGATTTTAAACAGTGATGTTCACAATTTATTTTATATCTTTTAATACAAATAAAGGATGAACATTCGGTTAATCCATTGTTTAATTTTATGTTCCTTTATTATACATTCATAATCATCTTTTTTTACAAAATGTATTTCCAAAAAGGTATGGATGTCAAATTATTTTGATAGGGCCATGTTGTTTTATGACAGAAACCCCTGCTTAAAAAAACAATAGAAACCACTTAGAAACCATTACAGAAATTGTAATGGCTTACATTAAAATACCATTATGACCATTAGCTTTTTCTATTTAAACCCAAATTCCTTATTGTAGTGTGTTTTGGGCATTACTCCAATAGGATTTAACATCTTATCAACAGAATCCATCACATATCATGCAGTGGACACTATTAAAGTATAGTTTCCATTAGAACCATTAGATTTTATAGGCCTATTGTGTTTATGGCATGTTTCTATTGTTGTTTTCAGCAGGGACGCCATGATGGTATAAACAACACTTCCCAAAGTTTGATAAATATGTCCCAATAATTGTCAATGCCATTAATTCTCGGCAGTTCTCAAATTATGGGATTTTAGAGAGTAGCTAGAATAAACACACATTTTCCTAGAAGGCATGTGATAAAGTAATCACTTTGGCAGAAAATGTTGTGGTTTGGGTATAAAGTCAAGGTTTTTCTGAGAGCAAAAGTACACTTTTTGGCAGTTGCATCATCACACAACCAAACATTACATGCCATCAATAAGTAGCATGTGGATGTCGGGAGTTTAACGCTGGTCCCAGCACCACAGACGAACACCTCTAAATATATATAAATGTATATATATATATATATTAACATTAAGCTTTATAACGCGGTTTTGTAGTTGTGTTGGACATACATGGTTTATGGTTGGACCTCATGCGGCTGCGCAAGCCGTTCGGAGTGTGACATCTGAGTACCGCGAGAGCGATTGAAAAGCATACAGACCCATCTAGTCTCGCGGTATTTGAATATCATATACCGATAGCTCTGCGCAACGTCAAGCGTGTCGGTCGCCATTTCACAGGAGTATACGTATTTCCGATACTCAGCCTTGGAATTGCCGTTATTAGTAGGCTATAGTTAGCAAAGAAAAACACGTGGCAAGTGTTGCAAACTTATGAATTCTAAAAGGTTTGTATATCTCCCACGAGGAGATATAAAGTCGCATTAAAATAGCCGTGTCACGTTGTGCAGTGCATCTTCAGTATAACTCAATTTTAAGTTTTCATTCTTTCTCTACGGATCAAGAAACTCGCAAAAGGTGGATCGTAAAGATTCGACGAGGAAATACGACGCGTATGTAACGTTACCCACAAGCGTTAAATTGGGGCGTATTCCGATCACAGCCGAATAAATGACCGTGTAATTTATTGAGGCATTATCAAATAAAGTAAAGTCGTCAGATTCCTCAAATGATGAATACTTTGACATTAATAATAAAAAGTATCGTGTTTCTGTTTGTAATTAATCTTTATAGATTACATATAGCCTACTCTGCTACGATAAATCAACACAGAAATATTATTTTCTGATACATTTGTAGGCCTACTTTTAAAATATACAAACATACTTATCTGCTGAACTTTGCGTCATAATTTACCACGTGAACTACACGCCCTCCTTGAGAAAATAGGCTTGTTTGAGATGAGCAAAATCTGCGCAGAACCGATCACCGGTGATCACCGCGAGCTGCGTATGGGATGAATTCCGACTCAAAATGATTAACAAATGCCGCACAGTCATCCGAACGTGATACACGTTTCATTTGTATTTTACGATTCACAAACAAATGCCTTATGATTTGATTCTGTGACATTTAGATTTGAATAAACACGAAGCGATATGTACAAATAGAGGCAGATTTGTGATTGCAATGTTTTATTTTGTGTTCATGTATATTGATTTTGCGCATACCAATGAGAAGTTGTGAATTTGTGTTTCCGGCAACGCGCGTCCATTTATCCTGTTCGGTTCATTTGGATTTTGAGACTTTCTTTACGCGGTTTTGCATTGGACAATCCACACACTGCAACTGCAGTTCTGTAGTGCAAATGATGCAGTGTTTGTATGTATATCTTGCCTGAATCAGAATTTAATCGCATATCATTTACTTTTTCTGTGCTGTGATGCTGACGGAAACCAGACTGATAATTGTCCAGATTGCCATTTGAGTTTAGGAATTTGCACAGCTGATTGAAGACAACCTTTTCAATGATCTTGCCTATGAAGGAAGATTTGTTGGTCTGTAGTTAGACAGCAAGTTTTTGTCTAGATTGCTCTTATTTAAGTAAAGGCTTGATAAATGCAGTTTTTAGGTAGCCTACTCTGTGAAAGTTCCTGAGAGAAATAACGTATTTACTATTTTTAAAAGATCTGCTTCTAAACAGTTAAACACTTTTTTGAAAAAGGATGTGGGGAGTGTGTCCAGGTTTGTGAATCGTAAAATACAAATGAAACGTGTATCACGTTCACGGATGACTGTGCGTGCATTTGATAATCATTTTGAGTCGGAATTCATCGCTGCATGCCGGTTAGAAAAGTGTCCGAATTACGTCCGCCTTGCTCTGATGTCATGCTGACGTGTGCCAAAAAACTCTCGCGACGGCGAGGCGGCTGTGTCGGATTGAGCAGTCGAGCGCAGTTGCTCTCCGCCGACTGCGCTATTCAAAAGCATGATGGGAAACGACTGACTGACGACTCAGCTTCAAGCTCATTGGCTGAGAATGTCAACTGATACATTTTCTCTTCATTCTAAGAATTAGATTACGCATCTATTTATTTATATTTACATGCAAACTAAACAAAAACAAAGCACGCCTAGTGAAGTTAAGAATTAGTACATGCGTAAATTTTTATATTTCTCTTCATTAGAATTCTTCCTTGTTGTAATTTTCTCTTCATTCTATTGAATATTTGTGTGAATTAATAAAGCAATCCATTAAAAATATACATGCACACATAGGCCTACATATCTAAATGGACTGTTTCGTCATTATGCCTTATCTTTGTGTGGTTTCATCTGAGAAGTGTCTGGGTCTTAAAACAAGGGAAGAAATTCTGAAGAATGTTTGCTACAATACAGCTTTGACTTGCATGGTATTGAAAAATACTATGGACGTGAAATGGTGGCAGAAACCTGCTTGTTATAAAATATGATAAACATTTGTTATGACCTCTGTCTCTCAAAAGCAACTTGCTTTTTACTTCATTTACCATTTGTTTATACAATCCTTGAAAGTGTCTTACATGTTTTTGTGTAAGCTGTTTATTTGGACATTATTTGACAGTACATTCTGTGATTATTGTAACCATCTTCATGTAAAAATGTTATTTCGATTACATCCACTTCGTCTACGATAAAAAAAAACGTGAACGCGATCTCCTCCACTGTTCACGTTTGCAAGCGACAAAACAGCGAGATTCACGAAGTATCCGACTTCAAAGATCTTTTTTGACTCCTCCCCTTACTGCAGCCGCCTACTCTCGCCTACATTTCAGGCGAGGCAAGGCGCATCTCTATACAAGCCTAATTTCATTGGACTCACGTGACAGGCAGAGGCGTGGCATAACGTGCCCACGCTACATTCGGCTTGGCCTTCGTCGAACCACGGTCGTCTTCTGTTACGTTGATTTAAAGAGTTCGAGGGAGAGACAAAAGTTTACAAGTTTGAACCCTGTTTAAGTGAGTTATACTTTCATTGTAATCATTCGCGGCGAGCGAGAAGAGTTATAAGCCGTATTTTGTTCATTGTCCATTGTGGGGTGAGTTTTGGCGCGCTCGAATCTCGTGCTGCAACACTATTGTAGTTTGACGGTACGATGCTGCAACCTCATTTGTTGCATTGTGCACGTTCTCAATTTGCTTTTCAGGTATTTGTTTATATTATTCCGACGGATGTGGTGTGTTACGATGTTGTAGAAATTCTAAATACTTTGTGGAGGCGTGTGCATTTGTATGCAACGTTAACGTTAACGTTAGTTGGCAAGCTAAGTATCCGAAGCATTTGTGTGCGTATGTCCTCAACAACAAAGGCTAACAAAGATTGGTTAACGGTTTTGCAAATACGGGAAAGTACGTTTATAGAGCAATATTTTAAAAAAACATGCTAAAAATTGAGGCCTGGGCCTTTTCATGCTTGCTTACGTAGTTAGCATGTTATCGCTCGAACAAACATAGCGTGCTCTGGTCTAGACTCGCATTCACTGTACGTTACAGGAACTACTAGAACGTTAATAAATGGGCTTACCAGCTAGTTTCCCGATTTAATGCAAAAATGATCCATGATTAACGTTCTATCTAGATAAGTGGGACTCGTCGTAACGTTGCATATGAAATAACTAACCCATTACTTGATTCTAAATTTAATGGACGTATTCTCAAAGCATTATCCTTTGGCAAGTTACCATCCATGATCTTGGTTGATTTATCTTTTGTTTATAGCTCGACATGGGTAAAAAACAGACAGGCAAAACCAAGAAGGATGTTCCAGAGCCCGAAGAGTTTGTGGTAGAGAGAGTGATAGACCAGAGGCTGGTCAATGGGAAAGTTGAGTTTTTCCTTAAATGGAAAGGCTTTACAGAGTAAGTATGGTTACGATAATGTTATGTATTTGTTTTTTCAACTTTGATTTCCCTCAGCTACAATGACTATTGCATGACATTTAGGATTTGTTGTAATGTTTTTGTTCAGGTGCAAGCAATAAGTATAACAAGATCTACATTGTTTTCTTAAGGGCTGATAACACCTGGGAGCCTGAAGAGAATTTAGACTGCCCCGAACTGATTTCTGCCTTTCTGGAATCTCAGAAAGGTGTAGTTGAGAAACCAGACGCCAATAAAAGAAAAGCCTCCACTGGCTCTGATACGGAAACAGAAGAGAGTAAGGCCAAGAAAAAGAAGGACGTGGTATGATTTTGTTTGTTTAACAATTGATTAGCTCTTGATATAAGATGACTTACTTTTACCTGCTTTGTGGGATTCCTCTCTGAAAACGTCTTTATATTTCCAGCCTGAAAAGCCAAGAGGGTTTGCAAGAAACTTAGAGCCAGAGAGGATCATAGGAGCAACTGACAGCAGTGGGGAGCTCATGTTCCTCATGAAGTGGTGAGAATTTTTTGGAAGATCTCACTTCACATCATTTATAGACACTGTAGGGGGCAGTATGTGATTTAAAGAAACTGCTCCACGTGTAGAACCTTTCTCCTCTTGTGCGCACTAGAATATAATCCCTATGAGTAAGGGTTGGTTACAAGAGTGCATACAATCAGATGTTTTGTTTCACAGGAAGGACTCTGACGAAGCAGACCTGGTGCCTGCACGAGAGGCCAACACTCGTTGCCCACAAATAGTAATCGCCTTCTATGAGGAGAGACTGACTTGGCATTCATGTCCAGAGGACGAGCAGCAATAACATCTCCATTTTTTTGCTGAATATTGTTGTGGTCTCTTCCTCCTGTACAGTGTGTTATCTTTTGCTAGCTGATGTGTCTGTAACTGACAGTGGAGGATTCTTTTAAGTATTGTTTGGCCTGTAAACTATGTGCATGACTGAATTGACCCTGTGAAAGGATGTAGAAGGGTGGAAGATGAATGTGTTTTAATAGGATGCTTAGACTCTTCATTTGGACTGTCACCAGTGCTGTTCATCATAAAGCATTGACCTGTGTTTTTCTTCACCACGATTGTAATCCTCTTAGAAAGACAAGAAACATTTATTTTAACTACTGTTTCATTAGTTTGCAGTTTTTTATTAGTTCTCTTCCATTTTGATTACATTACTGTAAATGTTTGTGTAAATATTTTTAGTTCAATAAAGGTTTATATGCCTGCTTTTAATCTGCTTCAATGTGTAGTGTATGATCTAAGGCCACCACTACTTTGGTTACAAAGCCATGGCTGGTTGTTTTCGAACATCCTTTAATATTTAATATGAAAATTTGTTTGTTTGCATGATTTTTGTATCGTTTTCATTGCTACTTTTTGACTGAAACAAAACTGTCTATGTGTTGAATGGAAGAGCAGCATTTAATTTGTGAAGTCTTGGGAAATGGTTAGGGAAAACTAACATCTATGTATAGAATGGGTTTGTAGCAATTTCTGAAAATTGCTCAAAGATGCAATGATCTGAAACAAAAAATGTTTTGGATAGTTTTGCTCAATAAGAGAGGTTTGACTAGATTGTGATTGAAAGAGGACACTTTTGCTTTTGTTGAGTCAAACTTAAACTACTCGCACAACAACAATGTGACCTATTATGTCACGTTACAGTGCTGGCGATCATAAGGTTTTCTTTCAGGGTCAGAGTTTATGTACTGTACACTTATCAGATGTGGACAGTAGTGTCTTATTTCATGAAATAGAAGTGCTATATGGGAATAAAATAGATAAGAGTTGGCTACACATTGTCACTGTTCTTCCAAAACACAGGTTGTCCAAATGCACTGTTTTTCATTAGATTTTTGCAAAACCATGTGGCAGACAAGGGTGACTAACATGGGCGTAGCTTCAGCACCCCTAAAAAGAAGCTCAGCACCCCTAAAACTCGGAGTAAGAAAGTCTTTTACAAGAATCTGGATTTTGGAGTTAGTTGAATCAATGTTGAAATGATTAAGTTATTTTTCAATAGACACATTTTTTGTGTGAAAAGAGGGTGGGTGGTGGCAGTGGGGCACATTGGGTGCTCAGCACCCCTAAAGCTCTGACCCTATAAAAAAATCGTTTTAATGTTCTCTGTTGGCTTAACAGCTGTTATGATGTGACAAGAACTTGAACAATTTTAAGCTTTGATTCCCAAAGAGTCAAAAGAACTTGATTCCCAAAGAGCGGGCAGCGAGTGTAGGTGTGTATCCGGCCTTTTTTGTTCAGGATTTTGCCGCATCCACTCACAATTCTTTCACAATTAATTGCAAATCAGACAAATTAGATGCACAAACCTCCCACACACATTACTTGCTTATGTTATGTACTGTATCTGTTATGTACTTTGTTCTTGGTTCAATATAAAGATTCATTGATTACATTTTGAAACAACAAAAGAATTTAAACGAATTGGAGGTTTTTGACATCAACAATCCCCCTATTCACAACAGATTATGATAACAAAAGACATTTATTACTATTTGCTTAGCTGGTTATAGGTTTCATGACAAAGATTGGCAGTGTTGCGATGGACTTTGTTTCATTTTATGTTAGTTTGTTTTTGTGCTCTATATGACTTTTTCTGGAATATCATTCTGAAATAAGCAAATCCTCTGGGTGACAATATATAACTGTGAACATAATGTTTACAGTCGTAATAAACGCTGATGTATACGTGTTTATACAGTATGTATGGCTGCTCACACACTAACATAAAAGGATAAACACTGTTATATAACAAGTCAGACTCGTTCCATATAAACAGTCTTTAACTGCTTACTTACTCTGTGTACAAGCCATATCTGTACCTACTTATGGTCACATTGATGTCTGGATTAGGTAATCCTTTTTGGGACACATGGTATGCTATTGATAAATTAAAGTCCACCTCCCCACCACTGGTGTAAATTATCAATAAAACAATATTTTAGAGGTCTGAAGATCAAAGAATGACACATGACTCCTAAAACCAACTCTTAAAATGCCCCATCAAATATAAATTGTGTAAGTAAATGTTGAAGTGACTACACTTTTTCAGCGAAATCCAACCTATCTGCTTAGTCTTAAAAACTCCCAATCCAATTTTCATAACTATTTTATGTAAATCTTGACTCACACACTCCTGACGGGCTGGTCAACTATCCCTTTCTTTATCGGTATATGTTGATGCAAATTCGTTTTCTCCCATCTTGCTAGGATTTCCAAGAAAAACTGTAAGAAAAATAAATTGGCACAAAAAAATTACCCAAAAAACAAATAGAAAGTTTAAGTGCCTTTTGAGTAAAATACTGCAACAACTATTTAAAAAGTAGGTTTTTGTACATAGACACAAACAAGCTTAAACGGCTGAAAAGTACCTTTCAAAGCCATCCAACTAACAAAGCACATCGACATAAAGAGGACCAAGTGAATGATCTACACAACAGAAGGTAAGAGTTAGATATAACCTGTATGTATGTAGTCCTGCAGCAAGAACAGTAAAATGTTGCAAAGTGGAAATTGACCTCCTCAAAAAAGCATGGGTAATTCTTTAGATTTTTATATAATCTGGAAGCCGAATAAATAAGCTAACTATTGATATATTTGTTAGGAAAGGACAATATGAGATCCATTTAAAGCTCTTGAATCTGAGGGTGCAAAAAAACGAAATATTGAGAAAATCGCCTTTGAAGTTGTTAGTGGCACTGTAGCAGGCCATCCACTCACAATAATAAAGTTTTTATAAGGGTAGAAAATTTACAAAATATCTTAATGGAACACGATAATATCCTAATGATTTTTGGCATAAAAGAAAATAGATAATTTTGACCCATACAATGTGTTTTTGGCTTTTAATAAAAATGTTCCTGTGCTACTTAAGACTGGTTTTGCTATCCAGGCTTACATATACTGTATATTAGTATACCTAAACACTGTAAATCTATCTACAATATACAGAGTGATAAATCCCATGTCTTTTTGGAAGATGAAATGTACTTGTATTAAAGTTCCCAAGGTTCTTCGTATATAGTGCATGTTTTGGTTGATGTTGCATTTTGTGTATAGGGATCACCTTCATACAAAAGGTAATTTTTGCATGTTTAAAAACAAACACCTGTGTTCATAATGTATATAATTGTAAATCTTAATCTCAGTTCAAAATGCTTTGGTTTATTTCTGTATTAATGCTTAAGTTGATTTGCATTTAATAGCGAGTTTCCGAAAATAGCAAATGCTGTTTTTGAAAATCTTAATGTTCATTGGCACATCTGAACTTTGCAGAACATGAGGGAGTTAAAATGACTGATACTATTAAGACAGCTGTTGAATGCCTTTCTTGCCACACCCTTGTGATAGCCTTCATGCCACATCATGAGAAATTAAAACTCTGCCAGGAAGTTAAACCTGTTACCTTTAAATGGAGTAAACAGCGAACAACAAACAGGCCCTATGATTTCAGATCACTGGCAATATTGCCAACACATGTAGTTTGCAGTATTGGTCTTTAATACGAAAAAGTAGCTATACTTTATGCCCAATTATGTATATAGGAGAAATCATTTGTTGAAAATGATTAAGTCCTCAGCTTTTAGAGGAATACACATGTGATGTATAAATATATTAGCCTATCCATAGAGGAGCAAGTGTGTTGGCTATAATTTGGTCAATCCTGAAGATAATGATGTATATTTATTTTTAAAAATAAACATGTATCTCTATCGCCAAAAAAAATATTGCATCATAATTGTGCTGGTAGGACAGGGCTGCAGACTTAGAAAAAATAACTATAATTGTATTATGGTAAAATGTCTATATAACAATGTTAGTTTGACAGATCGATTAGGCTACTATTTGTAAATCCATAAAAATAACAGGTATATGTATTCATAACACGTACGAAATAAACATAAAGGTATGAAAACCATATTTAAACTAATCACTGTAGTTAAATCATTTATTTGAGTTCATTGACTGAGTTACAGTTTGGATGATACACGAAAATCGTTGCGAATTAAAATCAGGTTTACAATTAAGTTTAAAATATATATGCATAAATACTAGGGCAATGAAGCCTTTCCTATAAGTATAATGTCAGGAAACGCACCATGCAGGTAAGGAATGTTCAGGTTTAAGAGCCGCGCATGCGCAGAGCTTTCTTTCGGCGAAAAGAAAAAAATCCCATTTCCCTTCTGACACGTGAACTTCAGATAGGCTATTCATGACAGTGCAAACTTTTCAATCACAGGCTCAGAGTTGTACAGGGGTGCAGTTATACATTACACCAAGACAAAACGAAAAGGTGAGAAGAGTAAATTAACGTATAGGGTGAATGAGCTAAAATGACGTTATAACAAAACGTATGTGTTGTTAATATGAATGCAATTCAGCTGTGTCAACGGCGGTCGCACCTGTTTCGCGTAACATTTCATCGTTACCAGAAAAGCGCGTAACATTTTGTTTGTAACATTGATTGCAGATAAAGATTTTGTGATTATTTATTGTATATTTGTGGGTAGTCTATGTGTCGATTTTTTTGAGTAACGTGAGAGTTGAAATGCAACAAAATTCGGATGGCAGCCTTCAAGCAATAAATCACGGAGGTCCAGTTCATTGTGTATAGGGTCACTTAAATGTTTCTGCTCGTCAATAGCTTTGCATTCTTAGTCAGAGTAATTAGGTTGTTTTCCAAGTGGATTAATTGAGTATCAATGAAGTCATTGAGGATGTTGCTTGAATGGACTAAAGACAATGATTCTTATTCTTTATGGATGACTTTTTTTAGATGGAGAAATATTCCTCTCTGATATGTCTTCTTGAATGTGGCGATTTTCTTTTGATTTGACAATTAAATAAAGCATTAGTATGTCCATAAGTGATTGAACGGGCTGTTAAGCATTGGAAATAAATAGTTTCAATGTCTTTGAGCTCTTTCATTATCTTTGAGTTGTCATAATCTTTTGTTATTTGCTTGTAGTTTTTGCACTGTTAACCGTTGTTGTTTTTAGAGTTTCTTATTAGAAATCCTACAATCCTTCCTTTTAACTCCTTTAACCCGCTTAGCTTAACTAATATGATCCGACATTGACAAATGGTCTCTCTTTTCCAGTCAAGTCTCTCACATGGACAGCTCAAGCTTTGTGAAGGTCAGTGTGATATCCATTTCAGTTGTGTGACTTTACCTTTATAACAATAAACTGATTTCACAAAGGAAGCCGTGACTTCCAAATGTATGCCAAATGGAAGAGCTGCTAAAAAATATGTTTTTGTTTCTCTTGTGTCCAAATCTGTTTTATTGACTGACATCCCAAGGAAAACGAGAAGAATAATATACCGATTGTTTTAAACAACATAATGTGTGAAAATGAAAATTCACGATATCTTTAATTTTGCTTTGTATTCATTGCTTGAGGACTTTTGACTGGAGTTTCTAAAGAGGAAACTAGTAGATTTTTCTGTTGGAATGTTTTTTTGTCATATCTGAATGCTGCAATACAGAAATTCCCCATGAGCTCACTGTCATCTGTGTTACTTTATATACTAGAAACATTACAGCAAACTTTAGCTTGCATTAAAAAAACTCTTGTTTGCCCCAATAATCAGATAAAGTAAAATGATATACTTTTTATTTTAAAGGAAATCATTTCCTTGACATAACACATAATAATCCACCGAGTCACTCGCAGTTAAATGTACTTCACTGATCATTAACATGGCAACTGACATAATTGTTGCAGGAGTTTATAAGCCTTTGGGTGCGTGATCCTCAGGCCCACAAGGAGGACTTTTGGCACACGTACATCGACTATGAGATCTGTCTTCATGTGAGTGCAAACCCAACATGTTTACAAGCACCTCTGTTAGTAAAGAATTTTAATGATCAGATAAGATCGTTTTTTGGTAATGGATATGTGTGGCTACCTGCATGTATATATTTTTCCCTTCATCACATGTTAATCAATTGTCTGTGTGCAATGTTTTCATTTATATACCGGTTTCATTTATATACCAATTTCTGCAGTTTGCATTGAATCATGTATGCAACAATGGCTTTAATAGCACATTGATGAAAGTGTGATTGTTCATTACATATTTCTTGTATGTAGACGAATAGCATGTGTTTCCAGAAGAAGACATCTTGTGTAAGGAGGAGATACAGTGAATTTGTGTGGCTGCGTCAGAGACTGCAGGATAATGCTCTGCTCATGTAAGTATATTCTGAAATATCACATTCTGGGCCAACATGGTATTTGCTTTTTTTGCTATCAATTTCTTTGCATTATTGTCATTTTGATCCCTTTTAAATTTGGGTTTGTAGAGAGTTGCCTAAACTTCCTCCCGGGAACCCATTCTTCAATTTCACTAGTGAGTTCCAGGTCAATCAACGGATGCTGGGGCTTCAGGAGTTTCTCCAGAAGTGAGTTACTTCAGTCGGACCGTCACACTTGATCTATTTCTGATTATCACAATTAAAAATAGAATTTTTTTTAATCACACATTTGACATCTCCATGTTTTTCAGCGGTTTAATATAAAAGATGATGAATCATTTAATAATAGATTAGTTCATTTGGGAGTTCATTCTGGCTGTCCTGCTGATCTCAGACTTGACATGAGGGAAATGCAGTAGTTTTGCCATCTAGTGGCTGTTTTGAGACATGCCCTGCAAACCATTAGGGATAGTGAAATTTACAATACAATAAAAGTTGCTTGAGCATTGGCTAAAATACACTAACAATGAACAATTATACTTCTACAGCATTTATTCTTCTTCATTCATCATAGTTTTTAAAGTCAAATGTTGTAGCTGTTAACATGAGTTATACACCATGAAGAATTGGATTATCAAGAATATGTTGCAAAACTATATTCCTCATTACTTCCTCAAATACATCTTATTGTGAAGTGTTACCAAAGTTACAGCTCAAAAGCAGTTTCTTTTTCACTTAGATAGTTGACATTTTTCTTTGTTGAACTATAGCTATAGGAAATTAATATTGACAACTGAGAGTCACAGTCATCTTAAAATTGTCTTTTAAAAAGCCTTAATTCTAGTTTATTGTGTTTATAGAGTTCTAGAGACAGCATTACTGTTATCAGACAGTCGGCTGCACCTGTTTTTGCAGTCACAGCTGAGCATTGCAAAAATGGATGCATGCTCACAGGGGCAGACGCATTACACAGTCGCGCAGGCCATACACCGATGTCCCTGCGACGTACGTTTTCCCATAGAGGAGCAGGGTCATGAAGAAGACTGCAAAACGTTCTGGGACTCTGACTGTGATAGGTGTGTGTGTTACTTTAAAAGTATTATAGTATTTATATACAAACATAATAAAAGATGTATTTCATTGTTTTATTTTGAACAAATCATGTTGCTGTAGATTACATTCAATACTTGCGCACCTAAATATGGTAAACTATTACTGGCCTCTTATGGTTTTATGTATCTTTACAGTACAACATCGTCAGGTTTGGGCAATAGTGTAGGACCTTCCACACCCGTTGAAGAAGACTCCGCCCATGAATTTCAAACTATAATCTCTGAGGCAGAACTCTTTAGCAGCCTGTCTACATCACCCAGAAACCAGCAGCATGTTCACTCTTGACATGCACCCAGTTAAAAACTGTGTACACTCTGACAAAGAGCCCCAAATGCTGCTGACAGCTTCCAAAGTTGTATTTGGATGCATGCTCATGTAAGACTCTTGGTTTTGCTACTGTTTTATATTATGTTAGTCAGCTTAGTATTTTTTCAGTGCCTTTTTTACATTTCTGTGGTCGTCACATTAAGTATTCATAGATGACTAAAGAAATTACTTAACCAATGGTTCAGGTGTGAAATGGGATGGTTTACAGCATCATTATTAATCTGTGTTTCTTCACTGATACTGTAATATAGATAAGGTTTTATACATGCCTGATAAAGAAGCATTTTTAACACAGTGTCAGCATTTTTCTGTTGGGATATGCTTTAGTTTAATAAGTTTTAGAAGACTATTAGTAAGATGGCAATGCATTAGTACTTTAAATGTTTCTTAAAATCATGTTGTGTATTTTTTTTATTAGTAATGCAAAAACGTTTGAAGTCTGTAAATGTGTGAGGATAAGAATGTGTTTTTAAAAAGGAATATTTTATTGTATATGTATTAATAAATGCTTTATTTCTTGAAACCTTTGGCTGTTTAGGAGTAGGTAATGGAAATTATCTTTGTGGATTCAAAAGCATTCTACACATCCTAAAACACAAGATTAAAGGGATAGTTCACCTAAAATTGAAAATATGTGTAATAATTTACTCTCCCTCACATTGTTACAAACCTGTATGAATTTGTTTGTTCTGCTAAACGAAGATATTTGGAAGAATTTCAGCAACCAAACAGATCTCATCCCACATTTACTTCCATAGTAGGGAAAATAAATATGGGATTCAATGTGGATGAGATCTGTTTGGTAACTAACATTCTTCACAATATCTCCCTTTGTTTACCAGAAAAAAATTAATGTATACAGGTTTGGAACAATCTAAGGGTGAGTAATTCACTAAATTTGTCTTTTTGGTTGATCTGTCCCTTTAAATAAACATTTATTGCACTTAGGACTAAAAACAATGGACACAAGGTAAATGTAAAAATAATTGATGACTGTCACAAAATAATATGTAACAGTACATATTGATCACAAATAATACAAACTATGAAATAATTTAATATTTGATCATATATACACTATAAAGTCATCCAATTTAGGATTTCATTTCAAAAGTTCTAAAAAAAATTACTCTATATTCTGTCATTTTTTTAACCATGCACATGTCCCAATATGGAGGGAAAATGTGACCTTTTGGGAAATAAACCCTCCTAGAAACCATGTTCAAATTTCTGCCCCATTCAGAGGTCAAGTATTTAGATGTTGTACTTGACCACATGCCACAAGTCTCGCTCCTGCTCTTTGTCTACGCGCAACAGCATTTTTTCAGTATCTAATCGTTGCTTAACAGAGAGATTAAGTTCTCGATGAATGAGGGGTGAAGTTTGTGACAGAAATGTTTCGCTGAAGCCGGTGGTCTGATTGGGGTTACGTTCGATCCGTGTAGGTGCAGATTCATCAGCGTCTAGAAGCGACCGATAAACACTTTCAGTATTGTCATTCACATCACCCGACTCAAAAAAACTCACTAATCTCTGCCACTACCAATCACCATCACTGTGTTGAGCATTAAACCCACAAGCCATCATGCTAAAATGTATCATACTAGACATTTAAAAATATATAACCTTCCATATCCTGGAAAAACGATTATGTACAGTATATATAAATGTACATATAAAATATTGATAAATAAAATATTGATGTATAAAATCACCAAACACGCCCTCACGGGCAGGGCTGAAAGGGGCATTAAGGAATAAAACAAAAAGCCACCTCTACCTTTAAGTCATGGGTCACTAATCAGAAACACTTAGGCAGAGCAGAGGTTGCTGTGGTGATGGTGGAGGGGGAGAGATGGTCATTTATCACTGGCTGTTTCATAGTGAGGCTGAAAGGAAAAGACAGCACAGAGTCTGCAGACAAACGACCAACAATAAAGAGAATTAATCAGCACTGATTACCTGACTCCCAACAGCCGATAATGGAGGCTTGGAGAAACAAAGAGAGAGAGAGAGAGAGAGAGAGAGAGAGAGAGCCACAGAGAGAGAGCAAGAATGGGTCGCAACAGAATTGCCAAGACATCTGTTCACTCTAAATGGACTCTCTCTTCAAACATGACATGTCATCTTTTCTATAGCGCTGTGTTGTGTTTCATAAACACTTAAATAAATGCAACATCCCCGAGGCCACAGAACATTCCTTCGAGTTCTTGGCTGACATTGCCCTGGAGTCCGTCAATACAGTGATCAGAACTCAGCACGGGCTGATGGATTAAACAACTGAACGAATTGGATTCTTCTTGCTCTGCAACGCCAGCTAATCATTCCCCACACACAGCAATAAAATGCACCTCCAGCACGGTCATATGCTCATATTCTTCGTTTGGCTCACCGATCACTGCCATGTGTGATTTTGATATCTGAGATGACAAGGGGTGGCCATTTATTCTAGCTGTCGCAAAAGCTAACAATCAAAGCGACAGAGAGAGTGCCCTTTTATAACCGATATCAGAAACTACATGAGGTCTATTTGCAGACTAACACATTCGATTTATAAGAAATTAGTTTTTTCGCTAAGACTTCAATATGAAAGGACAGCAATCTAAAAGCATTTTAGAACTGTCATATTTTAAGGTTGTATGAAAATCCATAAAACTGACTGCTCATAACCTGTCATGTTAATCATTATCTGAGATGCTTCAAACACAGCACACGCAGGTCATTCCATTGCCAAGGGTATTGTCTCGAACATCCCATAAAGACTTCCCTGCGCTCATTGGTTGAACTGCCAAAACCGGTCCAAATGAACATCCCTTAATGGACCCTGATGGGTGTACCTAATCCAAACCCAGTTGCCACTGATCAACTGGAGAGAAGGAACAGATGGATTACTTTGTGTGTGTGTGTGTGTGTGCGTGCGCATGTGTGTTATATTGTGCAGTAATTGCTATGTTTCTCTGGTTTATTGGCTCTTAACCTTGGGCTGACAGCTACTGAGTAGGTGGGGTTACAGTTGCTATGGAAACCGTGCTGCATTAAAGAGTGTGCCGGCATGTAGGACATATCCCACTGCAGCTTGGACCAAATCACCTATAAAATAAAAAGAGACAGAAAGAGAGTTAGCTTTGCTTTTAGGCCTTGGATATGGCCGGTGTGCCCCAAGGCCAGTTGCTTAAATTCACAAGCCAGGATAACATTTTAAGGATGGGACTCAATCCCACCAGCCTATTTTGTAGACTGTATTAGTAAACATCTTGTTTGCTTTGTCAAGAAGTAACTTTGACTTAAGGGCTCATTAAAGAGGATACGCATAGTATAAAAGCCCCGTTTTGGCATGAATAATCCCTCCAGACTACATAACGCAGTACTCAATAAATGCAAACGCATTTAGATCAGCTTTCATTGTGACATGGCTAGTTAATGATGTAACAAAGTGACTCGTAATGGATGTTAGTCATGCACAGAATCGTATTAATAAACTGGAGCATGGTGCAGCTGCGAGGCAGCCTAAATAATCACATTTCCTATTTGATAATGAAAGACGGAAGGAGGGAGAGGGATACAAACAGATATGAAGACAGAAGAAGAGCAAATGTGCATTACTGGCTGAATGACTAATGGGGAGAGAGACCACAGAAGCGAAGGCGAGGGAGACCA
Source organism: Barbatula barbatula (assembly GCF_947034865.1). Taxonomy (NCBI): domain Eukaryota; kingdom Metazoa; phylum Chordata; class Actinopteri; order Cypriniformes; family Nemacheilidae; genus Barbatula; species Barbatula barbatula. The sequence goes on from NC_136784.1 coordinate 5,999,234, forward strand.
TCTGTTCGGCCCTCTCCTTGTGTTACCCCCTCTACCTCCTAATACCCTCTTCTCACTTCAGATTCATGAGAACAAACTGAAACAGAACTAGATTATATTAAAATAAACTTCTAACTAAACCAAGCATGCACTGCTGTCTTATTTGGGAAGGAAGTGCATTGTTTATATGTGGGCTGCACAGATGTAACAGACGTCATTCAAAGTGTGTAGAGAAGAGAGAGAAAAATTAGGTAAACAGAAAAATGAGAAAGGAAGGGATGGGCGATGTGTTACTGAAAAGCTGAAATTGAGACTGACTCGCAGAGACCTTATTAAATTCTCCAATTAGTGTGCAAGACATAAATAACTGCTTCCAATTTCAGTGTGTCACTCAAGGGCAGGATCCAGCTCCAGGGAAACAAAACAATTTAAATTACGTTCCTCTCGCTTTGTGTCCGGTCTCTCTTTTAAAGCCATAATTACACTGCCATTCTTTCGCTCGTCCTCGCGACGATACATCACCTCCTGCGACCCCGATGATAAACGCCCCTCTCACGACAAACGTGCGCAAAAAACAGTCCACTGTCCACTTTGTGCGAGAACTCTCTCTCTCTCTCTCCCTCCCTCCCTCCCTCTGTGTGTGTCTCTCTCTCTCCCTCTCTCTCTCTAGTACTTTCTCACCTTCTCCGTGACAGTATTTCACCGCGAGCTGCTAAGCCTCCATCTATTATTAACGCGTCCCTCGACTCGGTTGCTGTCGGTAAAAATAGGAAATCCATCACCGAGACAAATGGCCGTTAAATGAAGCCCAGCGCAGCAGATAGGCAAAGCGGCAGATGAGTTTTAATTGTCTCTGTGTGCTCGTGTGAAATCAGTTCGTGACCGCCGCGATATGACCGCGGCCTTTAGAGGTTGTGGGGTATATTTTTTGGGGCTACACAGTGTCAGCCAATAATTAAAAAGCTTTTAATATCACGGCATATGAAATGACAGCAGCCCGTGGTTATGATAGAGTTCCTTTGTAGCCCAGCAACGATTTCCAGTCAAATGTGATATAAAGAAGCATTAATAACTAAACTTGAGCCGTAAAATTTCAGTTTTATACTACAAACAGGCTAGATGTCATCAATAAACGTATTAGAGGCAACATTCTTTTGTTTAAAAGCTTCCATTAAAAAAGAAAAAATAGACAGTTTCAGCAACAACAACAACGTAAACGTCGTGTGGCCCAAACCTAATTTCCGGTAGACCTCCGAAAAGAATCAATACCTGTTGAGTAGTTTTAATATAATTAATATACAATAGTAATATAAATATAATATTTATATTATATTTTATATTATATTATATTAATTTATATTTATAATAAATATAAAATAAATTGTCAAACAAAGCCAAACACAGATCAGAAGCTAATAACAGGGCAGGCGTGTGCGCCAGATGAAACCATCTAGAGAAAAGATCATCAAGTGAGCCAATTCAGCCGAAATGTGAATAGCAAGTTGAGACATATTTATTTAAAAGTTTATAAAAGCAAATGAGTTCTTCAGACATCACATGTATAAATGTGCAATTCTCACATCAAAATATGGGACTTGCCATTGACACAATTATTTGTATACGGTACAAACCATATTTTCCCTACCCTAAACCTTATCCTTTCTGTATTTTTAGATTTTCAAATAATTTAGTTTCATTTATAAGCTGTTTATTGTATGGGGACCCACAAGGTAGGCCACCAGAAAGGTATTACTATTTTTTTAGGGACATTTGATCCCCACACTGTAGGGTTTACCAGGGCGACAAACACGCATTAAAACTGAAAGTGCAAGAAATGTTGTAGTGCAGCACTCAATCATGCAGTGGGGGCTGAACCACTCTGGTCAGAGTCAGACCTACCCCGGAGCAGAGATGAAACATCATCCAGCGTTTGTTTGCCGCGTTTTGTAGCCCCACTAACCAAATAAACAAAACATGATTCAGGGGTCGGCAAGACTCGTATATTAAACAGTGATATTACATTTCTGGATTTTTTTGTAAAATAAGAAGTTTTTTTGTAAAGTAAGAATTTGCATGTCTACATTTACATAGTGTTTTGCAATTGTGCAAATCATGCAATAATTGTTGTATCATTGACACATTGATTAACTGTGTTTCTTAATTGGGACGAGGGCTTTGATGTGCTGATTCTCTGTGTGTGCGAGTGCACATGAATGCATAATTCATGGGTCAGTTTAAATAGGAATTTTAGGCTGTACAGCAGCCTTTTAAATCTCCCATCAGTCTGTCATCCTCTGATTCACGATTGCACTTCATCAGGAAAAGGAGAGAGAAGAAAAGAACAAGAGAGAGAGAGAGAGAGAGAGAGAGAGAGAGAGAGAGAGAGAGTGATCTTTTGGTCTGTCAAGATGACAGGCTGCAGATTCTGCTGCAACTCAGTAACATCTTTCTCTGCCAGTCAGGAGGAAATGAGCTGCCATGTAGCCTGTCGACCATCTATCACGTATACACTTAAATGTGTGCGTGCATACACACACCCAAACACATGGTGTTGCGAGCTGTCTGTGTTTTTTCCTAACAATGTGTTTGTATTTTGTTGTTGTTGAATAAACCTTTTGGGTTTTAAGATGTTTAAGTGTTCAGAGAGTGACAGAGAGATGAAGGGGATTGATACAAAGGGGGCGATATTTCTTTCCTATAAAGATTATAGGGATGTTAAATTCTCCACACACATACAATTATTTTTGTACTGAAAGCGCTGAAACTCACAAACCCACTTACAAACAAAATAATACAAAATACAAATGCAAGCAATAATGCATATTTGGGCCATGGGGAAAACTAAATTGAATTGATTTTATCTATTAAATTAAGTAAATTAAAATGTTATCAGGCCCTGAACAGAATGCATAATCTGGCAGAATATCTCTGGGCCATTAGAAAAACAAAGCAGAGACAGATCCGTAATATGGCTCAGCGATCATAGTCACAAAAAGGCAGACACAGACAAACATGCCTTTTAAAGGAAGATTAAGCCTGTGGCGAAGTTTAGACATACTTTCTCCTGTACTGTAAATTGAAAGCAGTAAAGATAAATACTAACCTTCTATCATTAAGGTCTTACCGAATTATTTTACTGTGTATTACATGGCTTTGCATTGTATTTGTAAATGCGTATTTGTAAATGCATTTGCAATACTGTATTATATTATCTTTATATATTTATTATAACAATAATGCAAATAAAGTACTTAAAAATTAAATTGAGAGAGTGGGAGAGAGCGAGAGAGAGAAAGAGGGGGGAAGTGAGGTAACAGTATGAACTTATTACTTGCTTCCCCCTGCTGTTGTAGAAACAATTACAATGTGCTCGTCTGTAGCTCATTATCTTAATACATTTACAATGAGTGTGCAATGTCATTCAGAGGGCAACTTCTGATACATAGAGGGAGTCTGTAGGCACAAAACCGCCCCGTCAGCATCTGGAAAACTCCGCCAATAGATGGCAGAGCTGTAATGGTGCAGCATTAACTTATTCCATGCTGACGATGCTCTCTCTTTCAGCCACATAAAGCACAGTAGAGGAAAAGAGAGAGGAGACAATAAAAGCTAAAAGAGTGACACAGAGAAAGAGAAAATGAGTGATGAGTGATGGAGAAGACAGAACATAACACAGGAAAGAGGCCCCTGACCAAAAGGGCTCCGGGAAGTCTGATGCTACAAAGCCGTCGGTCTTAGAAACACATGTTTGTTTTTCTATCATCATCGGGACTTTCCAATTACGTTTGTAGTTTTAACACTAAGCTCATGATACTTCCCATCATCTATCAACATTTCCCTTACTACATATAATTGGGTTTTTCATGCTTATTAAAGAGAATTATGTCATCCTTTATTCACTATCATTTTGTTTAAAACGTGACTTCTTTGGCACACAAAGGAAGATATTTTGAGGATAGTCTCAGTAGTCTTAGTGGAGTCCCAGTATAGTGCTGTGTTGGATGCTCAACATTCCTGAATTTCTCACGTATTAAAAATAAATAAACGTTTTCTACATCATAATTAAATGGATGTTTTGTCATGTTATAACTTCTAGGAACAAATACGTAAACCCACACATTGTTCCTTTAGGCTGTATGTAACATCCACATCATATATCCACAACAAGCATGCACGTGTGTGTATAGGTTTATGAGGGTGTGCCGAATAGAAGGCGATAAAGCGACAGCTTTCAGAATGATGGAGTGTCTGTCAGGTAGAATGTGAGCAGCGAATGAGTTCAGTCCTGCTGTCTGCATCATTGACCTACATCCTCCAAGTCATTCAGAGGCAAGTGCAGTCAAACTGAGATCCCCACAACAGTCAAAAACATGCCAGATGTCATGTTTTAGTTTTTCCTGTATTTAGCATTAAATTATTTACAAAGACAAAACACCCACAAAGCTTAAATTTCACGATTCCTTAAAGTGTAGGCCTACTTGCAAGTAAATTAGATCATCTGTAACGTTTATTCTGTTAAATAGTATTTGTGATTACATTCAACTGACGGTAATTTAATTACTGTTTTGTTGTTCACCTGATCCCTGAAATGTTTGTAATAAATAAGACCCAAATTGGTAGAAGCGTGCACCCCGTCTAAATGCTGGACGATCTTTGATTGTAGAAAGCGTCCAAGAAAAGATCTCTAGTGCCATCTAACGGACAATTGAGTAAGGAGGATGCATATGAAAATGCAACATCCGCTGTGATTTGTGCATGCAGACATGAGCTTATCGTTGTGTTCGTTTTGTTATACTGTTTCTCTATGCATTTGAATATCAATACAATCCATAATTCTGAAAGAGTACCAGGATCATTAATAACAATTTAAAGACTTATTTGAGATTAAAGCCAGGCAACACACCACGATGAAATAAAACCTTTAATGCAGCAGGATGCAATTTCAATGCAAATGGTTTGTTTAAAAAAATAAATTATAATATAAATATTGTGTAGGCCTATGTAGTGATATTTGTATATATGTTTTAAATTTTTTTGCATTAGGTCTGTTATTACACGACGCTTTTATATTTATATTTCCAAAATAATTTCTATCGAGAATCTGTGAAAAAATCTAACAAATACATTAGGCTACTACTATTTCAATTGCTTCTTTATCAAGATTGACTTTTCTTTCTCTCAACCACTAGATGTCACACTTCAACATTTAAAGAATGTTGTCAACAAAGCCGTGGAGGGAAACAGAAAGGCTGAGGGCGCGCGTTTCGCGCTGTCAGGTGAAGAGTTCATTGCGCGTCTGTGAGTGTGATGATGTGCGACCTCACATCAAACTATAATTCAATTTGCCAAGGTAGTAAATGCATCGCGACCAACATGGTGTATTGCAAGCGTCTAAACAAGGCTCTTAAACTGAGGCATGGCCATAATCAAATGCTCCGAACGCCGAGCTATTTGTAACCATTACAAACACTTAACCTTATGGACGAAGTAAGTCTGCCTCCATTAATTTTAGTATTTTGCTGTGCGGCAAAACATTACCCCTACGAAAAATCTAATGAGAATTTGCCATTTTTCTCATGTTTTTCAATTTAAGATAATGGGGAGTATAATATTTTTTGCAGACTGTCTTTATTCCAGCAACCCCTCTGCAATGAAGTGAAAATGTAATGGCTGTTTAAAACGAGCATGTTATTTTAAAAACGCCTATGCGATGTTTCTGGTCATCTATTTGGAAATATCATCCCCGATAAATGTGTGAAAGAACTGTAAAACTAATTTCCTCCTGTCAAAATACTTTATATGAGGATATATTTTGAACATATTATTTGCCCGACAGTATTTTTTCACAATATCGAAAGAACTGAGCAGAATAACGGGGTATCGATAAATGACGTCACTCAAGGTCAAAGTTCTACTTCCCCAAGCGGCTGTGGAGATCATAAGCGGGAAGATTTGTTTGAAAGTTGAGGTTAGTTTTAGTTTTCGCGTTTAAGAATACACATACACATTCTATATGGTGGGAATTGCCAATCTGCACATATAATTAGCCATATTTCCTGTTAATTGCTGTAATTACGAAGTGAAGACAGTCTGATGAAATTGCTGCAGCACCAGCTGCTCTGAAGCAGTGTGCGAGGTTATGGCCATATATCTCTGGTGGGTTTGTGTGTGTGCACAATGTATTGAAACTTGCCTTCTTGGCCTAACATCATGAAGTGCTTGCTGTTATTTATCTAATATGTAATTTGTTTTGTCCAAAATAAATAAACAAGATAAACAATAATACAAATAGTAGTAGCTAGTAGCAGTAATGATGATATTTATTATAAATATAAATGCATACACTTGGACACACACATGCTAAACCAGTCATTTTCGGCAAGTCAGACGCTTCCTCTCATGCACATGTCCAGATATTGATATGAGAATAACATACGTGGGTTGTGTCAGACTTACAAGAAAGGTCTTGCGCTTTTGCCCCGGAAGAGATTTTCATACACTGAGAAAATTTTACAGATGCACATAGTCACATACATACACAAAGGAAAACGTGGGTGGACTGATAAAGCAGTGATACGGTCAGAATGCAGACAGCGTCTTCCTTTGAAAGCACAGACTTCCTGTCCTACTCACCTCCTCCCTCTGCTGTTTTCATTTCGGACGCTTTCACACTCTAATTGAGCATATGGAGTAAACTAATCGGGAGAATGAACCACGTTCACTTGAGTTTACTCGTAACCTTTATCCGTCTTGCTGAAATGACGTCTGGGCAAAATGTCATTTAGAATCTCTCCATTTTGTTTCTAAGCATATGGCTTTCAAATTTACATACGGAAAATGGATTGATTATAGGGTTAAAAGTCAGATTAAAAGGGAAAGTAAAATCGCAAAGGCATAGTTCACCCAAAGATTAAACTTCTGTCTTTATTTACTCACCCTCAGATTTTTCCAAACCTGTATACATTTATTTGTTCTGCTGGACACAAAGGAAGATATTTGGTACAATGACAGTTACCAAACAGATCTCATCCCCAATGTCTTTTTTGGTTACTGGCGTTCTTCTAAATATCTTCCTTCGTGTTCAGCAGGACAAAGGGTGAGTAAATGATGACAGAATTACTATCCACACATTACTTTCTTAGCTGATACACAGAAGCAGTGGTTGTACAAAATTATCATTTACCTTGATTGTATGGATAAATATGTAATGCAAGAGATTAGTGTGTGAGGAAATCTCTATCAGCCTTTACAGAAGAGAGAAATATACGAGTTAGAAATTTCAGTTCCAACTTCACATTTTAGTAATATTATTATTGCTGTTATTTTATTATACCCCCGTTTCTCCCCTTATTTCTTTCCATTAAGAGTGACTCTTATTCACTGTTGACTAGTTTCTTAATGGTATGCATCGTGAAGATGTTTGAGCTAGGCCAACATTTGTGCTGTGTTTCTGAGGATCGATGAATGGTCTTAAGTTTATCTGATTTTCCACTGGCCGGACGGGGGACAGGTCGATGGGATGCTGCCTGTGTCAAGTTGACCTTTTCAGGACATTGGCGGCCGGCCGTCCCCTGGGCTCCCCACCCGTTCCTGTGTCACATGCTGAGTGACACCGGTCTGTTGCTCTCAAACACAAAGTCCGGCTGGACGTCTATATTGCGCTGTCGTGACGGTGACAGAGATTGGCTGCAGTATTTGTGAGCTGTCCTTTGCCTCTGACACTTTCCCGATGAATGCGGGCTAATTTATGCGGCCAAATCTCCTCTGTGCAAAAATGAAAGCTAATTGAGTCATTATCCGCTAATTCAAGCCAGGATTGCTTGTGTAAATTGGCTTACTTTGTAAAGCCATCTCCTAACAATCTCTCTCTCTCTTTCTTTCTCTCTCCCTCTCTTTTGTACCTTAACCTTAAAATACCCTTTTATTATGTTCTCCAGTATGAAGCTTATTCTTATCTTGTATTACATTTTTTAAACAATATTATGAATTGCATTGTCTGACTTGAAAAGTACATTTTATTTATCAGGTGGACATGTTGCAATGCATTTCTGTTCATATTTGAGATAGATAGTTATTAAGAACATTATGATCATATTTCGCAGTCTAACAAGGTAATTAATGAATTAAATATTCCCAGTTTAATGCCTGAGCCACTGCATCATTCATTATGTAGCTCAATGATTTGTTTATGAATCGATATGGACTTTTCCGGATGGACTGTCACACTGTCATCATCGTGATTAATTAAGATGTTTCCTGCATGGCTAATGCATCCATAGCCGTTGGCATGACAACTGTTGAGCACCTCAAACTCTACGCCAGTGCGTAAATAGTGAAGGTGGCAATAAACAACTCTCACTGCGTTTTTCATTTGGTTGTGGTTTGTAGTGGGACCGAACTTAATGATCTTCCCACTGTCAGTCTCGCCGAAATAAAACCTCCCATTTACTTTCCTCTGTGGTTTTTAATGGGAATAAACGCAGTAATTTGTCTTTCTTTTGTGGTTTTAGTGGATTACATGTGATACTAACATCTGACACCTACTCTGACCCCACAACTGCAATAGGCACTAAACTGCTTTCACTAGGAGCCATTAATCAGTGATTGGATCCTCTTGAAACTCTTTGGAATACTTGATTCTTTTTTTCTGTATAATGAGCGCAACTTTTTCAATGATAAAAATAACCATGCATTATTCAAATGTGCAAGTTTATAAGATATTTGAATCTGGTTTTAAATAAGTTTGTTTGTTTACATTGATACCAAATAGGCTGGCAGAAAACAGTATATATTATTTAAATAAAATAAGAAATATAAAGCGATTAGTTCTAGTCCTTGATTCTGATTGGTCAATAGCTATACTTTAATTACAATAAAACACAGCTATGACCACTTCACCTAATGATTCTGTGTATCACCGAAGATAATATGCGCCACTTCCATTGCAATGAATAGGGAGTAATGCAACGCTCATTATTGCCGCTATAGCAAAAAAGTCCCGTCTTCTAATAAAAATACCCGGTCGTTAATCGATAAAAACTGACGATTTCTTTGTGGCATGGCTCTTGTGAGGCACTTGCCAGCCTATTTGCATGCACGGTAGCTGAAGTGACTTCAAAAAATGTTATTTATATATTTTTTGCGCAACGTAAGTGTAGCAAACCAAAGTTATGGTACGGTCCATATCAGGTTTAATTATTTTTCGGACATGTGCTATTTAATTGTGATTTTTGCCAGCGAGTTTAGAAATATCTCCCTTCCACCATTCAAGGAAATAGGACTGTTGACTTGCTACGACATATATAGCTGCCCAGAGGCGTTGCAAACATGGCCTCCAGGAAGCATTACTTCTGTTTACAGACTTTGGTATCCATACTTACCCTTAACAACCAGTCATAGCAAAGTAAACGACACATTCTGTTGTTGATCAGGAATACTTTGGCTGTGTATGAAATCGCCCTGTATTCCTTCATTCACTATTCCCTACATCAGATCACTAATTTAGTCCACTTTAAGGATAGGGTGAAAACGAATGAGTGAATTCGCACACTCAGTGCACAGGAAGCACTGCAGGTGACATCTTCTGCCCAGAAACGGGAATTCATTCAGCCTCACGAATCACGATAGATGGCTAGCCGTGAGTGTAAATCGGTTGTACACTCGTTATTATGAATGCACTCAATAATGTACAATATGAATTAGGACGCCACTAAAAATGGATATCACCTCAAATAATGCACTATATCAGGGTATAGGGGCTATTTCGGATAAAGCCTTAACGTTATTTTGCTTCATGAAAGTGATACATTTACCCATTATTCACAGGTACTTGACGCTAGTGCTTAACTGTTTTGCGTTGTGCCCAACAATGCCCTACATCTGTTATTTCTTCAGAATAAAGCACAGCCTCTCAAACCTTATTGGTTATAGAATATAGGATATGTTGAAACGATGCACTGGAAAAATTGTAAGGCCTTAAATGAAATTAAAGTCGGAAATCCCTTGTGGCAATAGACTTTTTCTTACACTTTCAAAACTTTACTTGAGCCATTTGACATACAGAGTCAGTTTAGAGAAAAAAACATTTCAAGCACTTGTTACCTGCAAGCGACTTTTTTCTAATCTAACTAAAGCCACTGAGTCCTGTTTGAACCCTAGCTGCTCCTGCTGGTGATAAATGGGTGTGGCTATGACCTTAGCCACAATGGTTTGCCTAATGATCTCCAAATGGCTCATTTTAAGACTTCCCTTTAAATCAATTATGCCAATGAAATATTAGGTCATGTTTTTGGATGTGAGAGACGGAAATAAACAGGTTCTCTTAATTTAATTTTAAAATGTGTGTTCACACATCTGGCCTTGCAAGCTTAACATATGGTTAATACTTGTAGTGATAAAAGCTATAAAATGTAAAGGTTATATCATTCCTGTTTACATTAAAAGACAGAGGCAGCTGAGGTAGAAGTAGCGGTTTATAAATATAGCTATACTAATGCAGTACTGGGAGGAACTATCTAAGCTTAGCAGAATAATCTTTCATATTGTGTTGAATAGTTTAACATTTACATAGTGATGGATTAACAGAATCATACAACCATAGAGTGAATGTTATGACTGTTGTGACATTAGTCATAATGGCCATTTAATTATTGTAATGTGGAATGCCCTTTTGGCCTCCGTACCATTTTATGTCAAATAAATCCATGGTTAAGTAGTTCAACTGTCTTGTCCGAGATTAATGGCTTTATTGGACTTGGATTGTATGAAATATGAGAGACCACATCGGTACAGTGGGAGATTGATAGCGGTCTACTAGCCTGAATAAAAATGATACAGAAATCGCTTTGTACTACTCAAAATGTCTTTTTGGCATAATTTTGTTACTTTTTCTCTTTGATTTAAAGATGAGCGAAAGATGAACATTGAGATTTAGAATCACTTCAGCCGCACATTACAGAGACGTTTCTGCATGTTCCACATTGTGTTGTGGGAAGCAGTGAAACTGTTAAATTAACTTGGCGTGTGATTCCATCTCTGGCTGTGACAGATCTGTCAGAGATTAAACGCAGTCTCGCTAATAGTTTTCCTACATTCCTGATCATATCTGCTCATACTCACTAATTCAACTTCGTAGGAAGGGGAACAAAGGAAACAGAGATATGTTCTCTGCAACATCAAAGACTGATAAAATGTGGTAATAAAATTAGTGTCTCATTTTTATATATAGTATAATGTAGAAAAGACAAATATTCAATCACATTTGATAACATAAAAATAACAGGGGTATAATTTGGCTAAACCAATGACAATATTAGTTTGTAATTGCATCTCCAGAATCGATATCGACTGTGCAGTCTTAAAAACAGATGAAATGCATTGTTACTAAATAAACATAGAACTGTTTAATTGGAAAACACCTTATTCAAATATTGATCAAATGCTCCAATTAGCATGCTTCTTCAAATTGAACAAAATAAGATTTTCACTAAAGAGACCATTTTAATTTTGTTGATATAGCAAAATAAACTTTGGGAATCAAAATCTCTATAATTGTCATACTAACAAGCTGTTATCCTACTTTATTACACGGCTCGTTGGAATACTTGATTTTGATTGTCCTATCGCAACATTTGCAGGTTCGATATTCCCAGATAACAACCTCTCAAAACTAATAACACACGGTAACCTGAATGCAGCAAATCATTTTGACCGTTTTTTTACAAATTAAATATAAATGTATCTTTAAACAACATACCGTATATGACATTATGTTTGTAAATGATTAAATCAAATTGCCTGTTCGTGACATCTGAATGTCGTTTCTTACCTTAAAACGGAAAGTAAACGTCTTTTCCTTGCAGAAGGTCTGCATTCGGTAAAAATAAGCTAATAAAATATTTCAAATTCACATTTCATGTCCAGTTTTGTTCTCATGTGGCAAGTAGCCATGTAATAAGCCGGATAATGCACAAGCAGCCGGCAGTTATGGCGAAATAAGACCCTTCAGGGTGATGAAAGACCCTCTTATTATCGGGTCCTGATAATACCGTCGTGACTTATTTCTGCAATAACAACCGGCTGCCTGTAGATTAGAATAATTAAAATATGACCTTTTGTGATATTTACTTTAAATTAATGGAAACTTGCTCATTTTAAGCCTCATTCTTCATCCCCAGCAATTACATTGTTAAATGCTTGGTTTCTTACATTAAGATCTCAGGTGTCACCTTATTTTGTGCGTCGAGTTAACCTGTAAGTGATTAAAGCATCTGGGAAATGATGGAACTGCTGGGGTTCCAGGATACAAGGGCCTCGGTCTTTGAAGTGTTTAGTCATGACAACAATAAGACATTAACATTGTGTGTGTGTTTTCTCTGCGTAATGCTTCCTGTTGAACACGATGGCTGTTAGTTAATCAGCTAATTAGAACCCCTGGGTTTAATTAGGGCAATAGAACACACACGCGCGCTAATACACACTCGTTCACTCACTAAAACACACTCGCTCACACCAGCATCTACACCTCGCTGCTCTGTTAGACTGCTCATTAATTACTTCACTGTTCATTAGTGACAGAGCCCCAGGCCTTAATTAGAGAACTGGATACACAACACATAAACAAGAAGTATGGCCGTGATTGCACACATACTTCAACCACAGTCTCGGTCTTAGCTATTCCTTTGTGTGAAAACAGTGGAAAGTTTTGTCCTTACATGCGTTACATTTTTTCCTGTGCTTTGGCTTCTTAGGTTTTCTAGTTCTGATTCGACAGATGGATCCATTGATTTGCTTAAGACGTGTCCTTAAATGATGATGCCAGTTTTGATTTTTTTGCACAGTTGCATTGTAAGATACTTTAAAAATGTAAAACTAAAAATGTTATGGTCATTATATTAGGCAAATACCAAACTGAAACAACGAAATAGTCTTAATTCACACATATTAACCAAGAACTTCATATTTTGTGTGGTCTCCATTGGAATTGAATTGGTAAATGTACTTTTCCAGAATCTCTGTTGTTAGTGACTTTCTATTTAGAGTACATCTAAATAGAAAATAATAGTATGTTACCTATTTTTTCTGCCTTCTGGTAAACTATAAATTCATGGATCACAACAGTAATTGTATTTACCATGACAGGAACATAAAGAACACAGAATAACCAATACTGTTAGTTATGGTCCAAATGCATTTGTTGAACACTGTAGATGGTTAATAATGGTCTTCAGTGTCCTTTCTTTTATAAATCCTTTCCTTCTGTCACGTCACCTTATTTTCACCTTATTACAGATTACTTTATCCAGAGCTGAATGTGTGTGAGTCAGTGTCCTCCAACGGCCACGTATGCTTGTATCTGTACTCATACGGTATGTGGCCTTTATATGAAGGATGGTCGACAGAAGAGCCAGGCAGGTGTGTTCTGCATGTGGGAGGTTGGCTAAGTTGGGGTTTGGAGTACAGGTTGGAGTGTGTGCGTGTGTCTGGAGCATAGATCTCTAAGCCTGGCGATAAATCATGCAGAACCTCCCTCTGTAATCACACACACTCAGAGTTGTGATGTATGAGCCGTGTCAGAATCAGTGGCCCCATGACACACACACTTCACACAGAAACACGGTCAAGCACACACACATGGCGTTGAACAGGGGAGAGGGGATTAGCTGTGTGTGAGTCTCCACAGGTTACTAGCTGACTCTCTCGTCCACTTACCTTTTATTTTTCCTTCTCTTGGAAAATGTTAATGCTTAAAATTTGACATACTTTCTGTAAGTGAAATATTATGGTTCAGGTGAATGCATCCTTTTATGCTGTTCAAGATGTGATGATATACATTCATGATGCAACGTCGCATATTCATGCATAAATGCGTCAGCCTCTGCCAAAGTTATTTCTAGATTTTTGTTGACATACATTTTTAACAAACTACACCTTAACCACATATCCTCTGTTTGTACCTGCAACTTGTTTGGGCACAGAACTGAAGATAAACATAAAATAATTATAATTAGTTGAATAATGAAATGATGATAGCAACGTGCGTACACTCTCAAAAAGTATTTGGTTTTTTTATGTGTTACAGAATTTTAACACATGCACCATTTTGTGTTGATTCTGCGTTAAATAAAAAAGGACAACACAAGGTTGAGTTAAAAGTAACAAATATCCTTAACTAGACGCAGAAGTTATTTATAGACTGGTTTGTTTTTAACATAATTTTATACTATATACTATACATTGCTAAAATTACCTGTACGTTGTATATACTATTATTTACTTTTGTTCCTTGCGATCTGTGAAAACTAAGTAAACCTATACTTTATAGACTAGCATTAGTAATTATTTGTTCAGATCAAGAGCATTTTATGTTCAAACACAGTGAAAACAATTTAAAAATATGGTAAAATTAATAGAGGTTAGTGTGTCATAAGAGTTTAAGGTAAGACGTGTTGAGTCATCAGAGTAAGAGAGAGGGTATCCATAAGAATGGATGATAGTTCTTGGTCAGCAGTTCCCATAGAGACGCCTGGGAGAGCCTGACATGATGAATAATTAAAAATTCATGCTGAGTGTTGGACATCAATACGCACACACACTTGTGAAGACAAGAGAGTATTTTTGCTGACAACCAGAAGAGCTGTGCACTCAAAACTGGCTACCTTATGTTTACTGTGTTGACATCTGTTATGAACAACCCCTACAGCCTGTCAAAATTGCAGACACAATCTGGAATCTTCCTGGTAATAGAAGTTTAATCCATTTATTCAAAACATATTCTTCAGATCATGCTTATCATGTAATTACAACCTGTACCTTTAGGGGTCAGCACCAGCAACACATATGTTACTCTAAAAATGTCATTTTGTGGTGTTATGACCTGACTTCAATTTAGTCATAAATGGGGAAGAGGTGTTGTGAAGTAAAAGGTCTAGAACAGTTAAAATAGTTCATTTGTTGTCAAGGTTACATGCGATCTGCTGAATAGGTTGAGGTAGGTTGTTTTACACAATGCCAAAGACAGGACATTTTACTTTATATTTATAGAACAAATTACAATATTGTGATTCGGTAACTGTTTGTAATTTAAAGCCAATCTAATTTTAATCTTGCGTACCTATAGAGTAAAACTGCATACTTCGTATCTTCATAGAGTTTTTAGTTTGATCACATTTATAAAAGACAGATGCAGCTGTATGATTATTTCAGAAAACAGGCAAGCCCTGAACACATGCAGGGGGGTGCGGGAGTACAGCACATGCACACAAAACATCATTGCATTATTCCTAATTTTTGATTCACTTTAAGTTTGTGTAGGGTACCTTATGCCCAAACGCACCGATTGCCAACTAAACACAGACATATGACTCAGTTTTACTTACTGTGTGCAGTTCATGACCGGCATCTTTTAGCGCTGGGACCGATCTATCAGTTCCAAACGATCTGCAAATCTAACGTTATATCCACCGTTTATATAACATTCATCACTGAAATGCAGTGAACAAACAAACACTGCTGAACTTCATGGACACAGATATGTCTCTCTCTCTTGCTCCAGCTTGTTGACATGTGCGCATGCTAATTTTCCCACTCTCCCTGGTTGCCGCGTTGCCATGCTCTTTCATCTCGCTCTCGCTGGTTGATGTGTGGGTGTGCTTTTCCGAAAGGATTGTCCAATAAGAGACTAAGAAAAGTTGTTATGTAAGGAAATTTAATGTTAGAAAAAAACTTTAGAAACCTATATGAACACCAGGGGAGTGTATCGAGCACAGAAAGACTACTCATACATCAAACACATGAAAAGCCAGCATGTTACCTCAGAATGCATGAAACACTGTGGCACCCCTTTAAAAATGGGGATAATGTTGCAAAGACACTAAAAATTTTAGACACTAAAATGTTGCAAATTTGCACTACACTAAGATCCATTTGAATTTTCGTTTTAATATAACAAACATATATATATGTTCCCTTTTTTGTTCTTGTGCAGAAGTGGATGCAGTGCTCTGCGGCAGTTCTGTCACAGCAGGAAGAACTATTTGGGTGAGGCCTGACCTCTATCTGAACCTGGTATGATGCCTTTAAAACACAGGCTGCTCACTTCACAGTTTGAGTTAACATATGTGTTCCATGGACCAGCCATGTGGGGGAGAACAGAAATAGAAACCTCACACTAATATTTTACTTCCTTTAGACATATATTTTACGCATACCTTAATATGTTGCCCTGAAGCATCCTATAACAGATAAAAGTAGCCTTAAAAATATTTGATAATGATGAGTGCATGAATAGAATATGTCATGTTATTTGGCTACCAGTTTAACCAATAATTTCTATTAGATTTTTCTCTACTTATTCTATTTATTTTTAAGTCAAGGTAGATATTTTACATTATGATGTCTTTGGACTCTTGTGTCTATTCTTTACACACACACACACCTTGAACTCTCTTCTTTCCACCCACCTGCATAAAGATACACGCACACACAACTCTTCTCTGACATCAAGGTGTCTACCTCTATGAAGCCAATATCAATATTGCTTTCAGAAATAAAAATATTGTGGGTGACAGGATGTGTTTGTGGACATGTAGACATATCTGACTTGTACGTCCATTGTCACTAACAGCACTTGACCTGTTCACTGTGCATCAAGCTAAGGTATACTGATGTCTCATTCATTTACAAAGCACACATGCACAATGATTATGATTTACTGTCAACCCAAGGGGCAGTAGTGCACAGTTGTTACAATTGTAATGTTGGATCATACTGGATGCTCTGATTGTATACTGTTTATAGTATAAATATTACATATATATATATATATATATATATATATATATATATATATATATATATATATATATATATATATATATAATGTTTTGATAATTTATATAAAATATATGATTATGCCATATTTTAAAATATTTTATTTTTAAGTTACGTACACAAATAGCAAATGACTGAAGCCTCTGCAACTGTAAATAAATGCATTTTAAATAAATATTTTTTTTAACTTTTATTCTGAATTTTTTTTATTATTTTTTGTATTCTCAAATCAAGACCTTTTCAGAGTATAAATTCATATTTAAAAGTGTATCCAATCAAAATTGAATCCCCTGCATGCATAAATACTTTTTTGGAGAAAATAGAGCATGAAAACTGGCTAATTAAAAAAATTATTCACAACATCATAGCCATGTTTTTATGTTGCAACTGTGTTTTGCGTTTATTTAATAGTATGAACAAATCTAAGTAGGAGCCTTCTGCCTCTGCAACATAATTTTCTGCACCTGAAAGAATAAAAACATAGACTTGCTGATTTAATTTAGCAGGAAAGGATTTTCTGGACTTGTTGATTTCCACTTTAACTAGTGATCGGTAAGTGTATATAAGTTTTTCAATCAATTACAGTTGCTATCTTGAGCTTTTATTGTCGTGTCTTGTTTATCTATTAAATTTCATGTCTGTAAATTTGTAAGAGATTTTAAATATATCTCTGATAATCTGTTGACTGTTACATAATGAATACAGGTTATCGGATTTCCTATTTTTTATACTTAAAATCATAGGTCATCACTGCACAGTAAAGTACGGTCATTATTTATCTCATGCAAGCTTAGAATTTATATTTTGTGTAATTGTTTTGTAACCACATATAATAATGTGAAAATAATTTGTAATACATACATTTAATAGTGATAATTTACACAGCTCTATCTACTGGTGAAGTCAATGGAAACAGAAAACATGAAGGCAGCAAGGAAAATATTATTATACCCTACACCTTAACCAAAGAAATATTTGTTCAGGTCGTGACCCCACTGAAGGGATGACCTCTTGTGGTTCACAGGGAAGACTGGAGGTCACACACAATCCCAAAACAGCTGGCAAGGTAAAACTAAACATTTGCATATACAACAGAAGAAACATGAAATAGCAACAAAAGAAATAGGAGGACAAGTGTGGCTTGGAAATAGTTGGCAATCTTGACTGATTTGATGTAGTTTCTGCATCCCAAATAACTGTAGCGTAAAAACAAAACAAAAAAGATCATTAACCAAACAGACCCCATTGACTCCTGGTATTTGTTTTTCCTACTATGGAAGTAAATGGGATTGAGACCTTTTTGGTTACTGACATTCTTCCAAATATCTTCCTTTCTGTTCATCAAAACAAATACATTTCTGCAGGTTTGGAACAACCCGAGGGTGAGTAAATGATGAAAGAATTTTAAATTCTTTGTGTAAACTATCCCTTTAACACTCACAAATAAATAAACCACAAAAGAACAAGATCACAAATGTAATTGTTGACATACTATTAAACCTTTTTTGAGACCTTTTATTAGCTGAAGCAAGCAGAAATGTAAGTAAAATGTTAGAACTTTAAGAGAATTAAACTACACTAAGACGTGGCTGCACAATGGAATCCACAGTAATGAGTTCAAAGGACAATGTGGCATTGAAGCAGTGAGACAAGCCCCTACGGCATTAGACATTACAGCTGCACAAGTTGTTGGGTTACCAAAATGTATGAAAAATATTAGCTCCATCAGCATTCCATGTGGCTAAAGGGTTTTTGTGAAGAAATTTCCTTTTAATTGAGGATTAATATGGCTCTTAATCCTAACCTGAGGATGACAAAAATATTCTATCCTAAGGGGAGCTGGGCCATCTCGGTTAGCCTCCCGAGAGTTCGGGAATAGATTAAACCACTGTTTACGTGGCTAAGCTAACAAGCTAACACCATGCTAATCCTGCTAAGCGGCTGTTTATGTAAACGCTCGAGTCAAGGAATCCCTGATGAGGGTTGTATTGACCTAAGGCTCAGACATGTGCATGCACACCTCCACGCATTTAGATCACTTCACAGACCCGTGGACGTGTCAATGGAGGGATGGACAGATGGTCCCAAAGGAATGGAAATGGACACACACACTTTGTCCGTTTCTTCAACCTTTCTTGGTATAAAAACAGAGAAGAGCGAACTAAGCAGACAAGAAAGGCACAGGGTTAGACTTAGAAACACATGTTTATACAAAAAAGAAAAACATAATGTGGTCAGTAGTTTACAAATCTTCACAGGCGCACATTTTCTGTCTCAGCATGACCTGCCTTTATTATTCCATGAATTAGTAGACTAACTTAAAGGATAACTTTTTTAATTGACTTTATAAGTTTATGTTTTTTTCTTTCGTTGACCTCCTTCACATAATTTGACTGTGAGCAGCCTGCTGCCATTTCACTATTGGCGATTGTGTCTTCAGCCTCTAGCTGTCCTGTCTAAGTATTGCCGTGACTGCGTTAAGTTCCTGTCAAGATATTGGCTGACAGAATGTTTAGCATGCACGCTGGGGTCTGGTGTCTGAGCGACCAAATGCCAGTCTATAGATCATGAAGCGACTAAAGATCACATCAGGGGCCACACGGACACACAGGTGATATGTCACGTTCGGATGGAATGATCCCTGCCAGCGTCTGGCAGTGATGGTCAGGGTGAAGACAACTCCACCATTAAATGATCGCATGGATATCCTTTTGCCTCTTTTGCACAAAGTGTTGTGCGTGCAGGTGTGAGCCGAAAAACTTGAGAATCTGCAAACATACCAACAGGCTGTCTATGCAAATGTTTGGAAAACCGGGGGCCCTTTTTGTTTAACTCTAAACAAAACAGCAATTTTACAAAAACAACTAAACTCTGTTTCACCTCTTTGTCATTTTGACATGTTTTCATGTGATTCAAATTTCATGGAGCTCAGTTCATGGTTTTGCTAATTAGTATATATACAGTACATATTTTTCCCAAGTGTGCAAAGTAAGCTATATTCATTTCTTGTTCAGAACAAATTAAAAAATATATTCTTCAAGCCTTCTGCAGATATTTATTCGCACCTGGTAAAAACATTTAACTTAGTAGCTATTTTGTCATACCCAAGCCATCCTATATACATCTTTTGCCTTTTGGAAGATGTAGTTTGCATTTCATTCTCTTGCGCAGGTGTACATCAGGTGTGTCAAGCTTTGCCCACAGGGGACGGCCAATAATTGCCTTTGAATTGCTTCACTGTAGTTGTCTGACAGGTTGTCTCTATTTCCTTTTCTTTTTTTTTGTAAATGACATTTAGTGCGAGAGTGAGTAAAGTCTGAGAGACAAGATGTTTCAGCTCATAAACATGGTTGAGTGTCACGTCTCCCCAGGCTTCACTTCCATTCTTCTGAAAACTAGAATATCATTATTACTTAGACACTGACAGTGTGACTATTATTTGTATAAATCAGGAGCAGTGAATCAGTTCTGCAAAACTGTGATGTACAAATGATAACACTATCATACCTTCAAGCAATGTACCATGCAAAGTGACAAAGCAGAAGTGTAGCCCATGCCTAACATTGAAGACTGTACCTTAATTAAATAAAATTTTCAGTGTTTTGTTCTAATTTGACATACCTTAAAGGATAAAATGCTTTTCTTTTTACAGTAGTAAGAATATTTTCTATATCTGTGAAAAGTGATTAATAAAAAGTTATTTATCTTAGAGCAGATGAACAGTTCCCCAATAAAATGATTTGCTTTCTGCTGTGCAAGCCGTCACAAAAATAAAAATCATATAGATAAACATACAGCTGAACATGTGACAACTACAGAAAATCATCAAAACACAGGTCATTTTGTTCAGCAATGGGACAAATCCACAGACAATGTTTAAATTGTAGGCCTGTCAAAAGTCATGTGCGCTTAATTTTTCATGTTGATATGTATGGATTTGTGTGTGTGTGTAAATACTTTGCAAGGGTGAGAGATTGTTTCCTTAGGGTTAATTGTTGCGGCTAAACTTAACTTGAAACAAAAAAGCTTTTTCTCTGATGAACCGCAATTTTGCTCGTAGGGAAAAAACTGACAACAGAAATATTTCTCACCACTCCTCTCTCTCTCCATCCTTCTCTCTCCCTCTCTCTCTCCTTTTCAACTAAATGTGTTTTTACCTGATCATTATTACTTTGTGTATGCCTCTCTTTCTCTCCACAAGTCTTTTTAGTATTCCAGTGTTGATGATGTTTTGAAAACTGATTCCATGAGACTGAAGGAGATTCCTCATCACTCATTTCAAAACTTTGCAGCATTGACTTGCAATAGCTAAGTGACTCATGCTATTTAAATTATCCTGTCAATGTACTATTACTCCTGTCAGTAGCAAGTTTTGACATGTGACTGTCTTATAAAGATTTCACCCTGCAGCTATTCAATAAATTTATTCTAGCATGATTTGTTTCTCTGCATATATATGTATAGCTTTGGCAAAATCTTTTTTGTTCAGTTTGACTATAAGGACATATTAGTTTGCCTACATATATACTTTTGTTTGCCTGGTATTAGGAGTTGTGTACATAAATGGAGTTGCATTTTTAAGTGATGTTAGCACAGTTATTTCAGTCAAATAGTGGCACTCACATCAGTTAACAAGCAGCAAAGCATTTTGGGAGTTGTTGACAGACAGCACAAAAAGAGCATGCTAAAACGCTCAGTCCATCTCCACGGTTACCCGATCTCCTGCACAGACGGGAGGTGCCTCATTGGCTGGCAGGCCGAGGTCACCGTGAGGTTAAGACAGTGTGATGGATGGACCTCTCTCTTTCTGTCCTTTTTACTTTTGCCTCTGTCTACCCCCCATTTCTTCCTCTTTTTTTCTATCCGGCTCGCTTGCACACCCCCTCTAACGTTATTCATTTCTATCAGCTTTGCTCTCATTATTGTTTTTAGACTTTAAGTCAAAGTGAGGGGGTTGAAATATGACAGTGGCCTCGAAATCCAATTTATATTCTGTTTGCGTTATTGTTACAGTTCAGTCCATTTTATAAAAGACAGAGCACTACATAATGGGTTCACGAGAACACAAAGAACTGTGTGGAATCTTCTTTTTCTAATCGTAATGGCACAATAGATTAGAGACCACCCTTTACTCATTAGAGTCAGCATCCATTGTTTTGCTTGTAATTGCTGGTTCTTGTATTACTGCTTAATTAAATGCATTCCTCGTTTTCTGCATGTGTGGGCCAGTTCCATCATCAGAGCTGGGTTTCATCAGCTGTTTAACGATGGGCAGACATGTGTTTTTGTCAACACAGTAGGCTAATGTTTGCACTTATATATTACATCACAAGATCATTATTTAAGCGAGCAGTCTTCATTGTGGTTCATAGTGAAGTATTTATATATAGCTTTTCAGATAATTGATACAAATATTCTGGAATATACAAAAAGAATAACATTTACACTTTGCTGTAATATTTTCTAGGTTTTGAAGGGTAAACTAACAATAATAATACATTATTTTCTTGAAGTGTGTGTGTTTTTATTATTATATTTGTGTGTATTACTTATGTATAATTTGAAGCATTAAGATGGCATTAATATATTTCAAGGATAATGTAAGATTATTTTAATAATATTATATTATGAGTGATCAAGAGGAAGGGCCTAAAGATGCCCTGCTTGAAACCTCTGAGAATTCTTAAATTCTTAAAAAAGAATCCCCAGAATGAGCAAATGCTTTATTTCATAACTTTTAGAAAAAGGTCTAAAACTGAGCAGATTGACACTTTTTACTTTATTTAAAAAAAAATCACCTTTTTCAGTATTAAAATCCTTCTTGTATTAACAGTATGGTATTCTTATTATCATGCCAGAAATAATGTATTTTGTTTCATAGCTTAAAGTTTTAATATCATATATATTTAAAGTAGAGATAAATTAGATAAAAAGTCATGTTTATATTGTGTAAGCATGTATTTTTTATGGCTTAAATCAAAACAAACAAACTGCAGTGTGATTTATATTAATTGCAATACACAATAAAAAGCTTGACTTTTGACATTTTGCAGACATGTGACATCTCATTTTGGAGCCAAACTCTAAATAACATCCGTTATTTATACATTTTACACCTGTCAAACGATGGGTCTTGCTTCATTTCTAGGCAAAGTAAAGTTTGAGCTGTATAACTACGCTTTTCTCTCTCGCTATGTTGTTTGGTATTCTTATTGGGAAAACTGAACACAATAACCTTAATTTCTCAGTGACCACTTGATGACCCCCGGGGTTTAGACATCAAATGGATCGGAAAGTCGAAGTATATGTAATCCTATAGAAAATACGTTGTTCTGCATTAATGAAAAAAATCACCCTGCGTGAGATGCTTGAAAAAGAATAATAATTACCAACAGAAAAAAATTAACAAAATAATTATATGTTTTAGTTTCCTGTTTAAGAACTCATTGTAATCGTTTAATTGTCTATAACCAGAAAGTCATCATTAATTTCTTCATTATTTCTGTATTTACTGAAGCAAAAACCAAATGTTTTATTTGATAATAATAATAATTTACAGTTGCTTTTAATCTCCTTAAAAACTGTTGCTCATAGCCTATAATTTTTAATCAATTTGAAAATTAGGTGATTAACTTTGATGTTACACGAATGGACTTAGATACTTCATGTTTTAGAATAACACAAACCTTAGTCCTTTCTAAATATTTTTTAATTATCATTCTTAATTGTATATATATATATATATAGAGAGAGTTTTATTTTGCTCTTATTGGCGTTTTTAATCTGCACGAGAACATAATCGCGTTCATGTTTTCATAGTCACGATTCCTCCCAGGTCTAATTTGAATGGACAAGATGACAATAAAATCCCTCTTTAAACCCTGAATTATAGTTGGGGATCTGAAGTTAGCTTCACTTGAATTGTTTCCTTTGTTCATTTTTTTGTATAATTGTAAATTGATTAATGCAATTTTAAATAATAGCTAAATATTAACAATGTTGATAAATGTGTATGTAGATCATGAAGCGACTAAAGATCACATCAGGGGCCACACGGACACGGTAAGATAGATATCATTAAATGAAAGAATTTTTTTTAAGTTTAAACTATTTTTTGACACTGCAATAGTGCAAATAATAATCTTTATTGAAGTAAAAAGTACGTTTTTAAGAATAAAAATATATTTTAGACAATGAATCAGTTGGAGTCTAATTGACAAAATGAAACTGAAGTAGTACGAAGTTCACAGGAGATACATTCGGTTGTGGAGGTGCATTTAAGGTAAAGTTGATAGAATGTTCAAAACATTTTATATAAATGAAAACAACATATTTGTGACGTTTTATGCAGGACGCATTATATTTATTGGCAATATTTTTGGTGGTTTTTTTTGGTCATAGTGCTGTATGTGTGGGGGTGTATTTTGGGTATGCTGAGTATGTAGTATGTTAAGTTTGAACCTCACATCTGGAGTGTACTTGGACCTGTAAAGGCGGGGAATTGTTCAAAATACTGCCTTGCACGAAATGAGAAACAACACTAATAGGGACTGACTCGTTGATGTCGATAGTCGACATGACTTAATCGATGTTGTCTCTATTCCTCCCTTGTCCTACGTTTCCCTTCGATAAACTAACAGGTCAATAAGGTTGTCATCACGAATGACGGTGACAACGTTGCGCATATCCCTTGGATAAACATGCCATGTGCCAATAGGCCTATCGCTTATTCCCCAAGTAAGAAACCACTCACAGTCGCGCATTTATCAGTTACAGAACCATAGAGCGCGTTATTGGATGTTTAAGACTATACAAATAAGCAAATCAATGAATCAGAAAAAAGAATCTAAAACCACAACTTATACACGTTTTTTTCGATTAAACGTAGGACTGTTTATATTAATATGAATCGTGTTTTGACAGTTAAATGACTAGTTAAATGTTATCCCAAACCTATTTAAAAGACATCATAAAAAATTAATGAACAGTCCCTGATATGGTGCGTCAGTGTGTGCGTGCGTGCTGATCAGACAGAAAAGAACCCAAGACGAGTTTTTCAATAAATTATGATTAAGAGCTATTTCAATACACACATTCAATTCACCCGTGTCTTGATCTTTTTCTAAAGTAGGCCTATGGAAAGGCTTGACCCATCATCCCTGACTGATAAAACTCAGTGTGACTGGTCGACAACTTTACGGAGCTGCATTATGATGCTTAACTCGTATGAATACAATAATCAGACTTAACACCATTCACGACTCAGAAAGTGTATCTTCCAACAAGACTACAATAAATTAATATTTCGCTTAGAGTCATACATACCTTAGACATATTGCACTATCATCCAGTTCATGAGGTAGGCATTTTAACAAGTGGTGTACAGGTCCGACCTAGCAAAGATGTGTGTAAAAGTGCAGCGTTTGCTGTGTCCGAAAATGTACAAACCACTTGTAAAAACTTGTTGTCTACTTGACAAGGTGCCCAAGACAATTAAGTCATTTGACAAAACCGCAAGGTACAGATAAATTACAGCGAGCTGTCAGAATTGTTCAGCTCTAAACAGTGAATTGTTCTCTCAACTTTCACACTTGTCATTTTATGGACACGATGACTTTGACAATGACTTTGACACGAGAGTCACGTTCATGATGGCAGAACAAACACTACAGCCTTCTAGTTCGGGGAGTAAGGATCAGCGGTGGAGGAAGCTGGGGATGGAGTCGATGATGCGGATAACGACTTTTCCGAGGCGTCCTCGGGTTTTTCAGGACCGTCCTTCGGTTCGGATGGAGATTTGGGCAAAATACCTTCCTTTTCACGCTTCTTCTGCTTCATACGACGATTTTGGAACCAAATCTTCACCTGAGTCTCGTTCAGTTGGAGCGCAGCTGCAATCTCCACTCGCCTCGCTCGAGTCAGGTACTTGTTGAAATGAAATTCCTTTTCAAGCTCTGTCAGTTGCTTTGTGCTAAAATTGGTGCGCACGGTGTTTGGCTGCCCATCAAATCCATACTCTCCAGCTTTCCCTAAAAAAGAGACAATAAACTGATAAATGAAGTGTCTCCACACATTTAATTTAGTTATTGAACAATCAGTTCAGATATCCAGTTCAGTTTCCCATATCTTTTTAAATATTTTTTACCGATATTTTATACTTTACCGATATTAATTTTGGCATAAACACAGTGCCATGAAAGATAAACACACAAAAACTAAGCATTTGAAATTTCTTCAGCCGCTCACCTGTTTTTGGTGGGTTCCGTTTAACTTTCATCCAATCAAATGTCTGCCCCGTGGACACGCCATCTGACATAGGTGAGCAACATGCGTCGTGATGGGTCACATGAAGAGGGGATAGCGGATTTGAGCAGCCCGCCACAAACGTAAGGTTCGCTTGATCTGAACTATTACCATATGTGGCGTACTGGAGTTGGCCGTTCAGGTGAGAGTTTCCGCTGCTGTAACCATGGCGATGATGACGGTGCTGCACAACTGTCGAGGAAATATTTCCAGAGTAAACTAACGGGCCACACTGGGGAAAGCTCACAGACGACTCCACATCCTGATTTAGGGCATAGTGATTGTATCCGGCGCAAAAACTTTGAGTCCCGTAACTCGGATGGGCGCTGTAGGTGATTGAAAGAGTCCCGGGGGACTGGTACGTTCCGGCTTGATGCGGATGAGGGGGAATTGCCTCTTGTGATGATCTACTGGACACGAATCGCTCGTCCCCAGTGCAGTTATTTACCCTGACAGCACACGATTGGAATGTTGAATGTCCGTGGTCGCCATGGAAGGCTCTAACTGAGCAAGAGGCCCCGCCACCTCCGTCTCCACCACTTATGGTCGTAAAATCTAAGAAGGTGCTCATTGTGGCATCGTCCTGGGTTTCCCTGCACGTGGCTGCCACTCTGACCGATCTTTGGGCCCAGGGACTGATTAACGTCTCACTACTCACCCGAGGTCTAACCCAGCCAGCCTTCAGCCTTCTTCAATCAGTCGTGGATTGAGGGGGGGGCTGTCTGAGCGCTAGTGATATGAATGACCAGTGACAGTCACGTGGGCTGGGTCAGCCAGTGATCAGTTGTTCTGTCTCGTCTTGATCTTAAGTGGCCTTGCGCTGACAGGTTGTCGTTAAAGACCGGGCTTATGTAAATGCCGACCTCTTGTCGATCAACGTGACGTAGGCCTACATTACCCATTGGGCAATCTCCACTGAAAGGATGGATTAGCTGGGAGAGCAAGGAGGGACTGTGTCAGACAGGCAGCGTTCAGGCAGGATCCATACAGTGGTGTGCTGTGTGAGCGGAAATATGTTGACGAAACGCATCAGGTAAGAGTTTAAAACAGTTGCAAAATATATCAAATGTCTCGGTGTTTGTTTGTTTGTATGACACGAGCGACTTCTTTGTGTGGACGAGTGTTTGGCAAATAGATCTTCTAGTCAGAATAAGCTAATACAAATATTATATTACTGATCTTATTGTTGGTTTACTGCAGAGTAGTTTTTAATAATGTAAAAAAGGCAGAGCCTTACACAATAAAACCTGCGCTAACTTAATTTCTTCTTCAAGTGACCTATAACCAAAATACAATTTAATGTGCATATTTGTGAAACCCTGCAGAAAAAGCTCTTCCATAAGAAACGCAGGCAACGATTTAGATTATTTGTTTTCCTTTTATGTGATGCGGGATAACAAGTGCATAGCCATCAGACGAGTGCGTGTGTTTATATTTTTCGCAATTGGAGCAGGGTAGACATGCGCCCCCTCTGGATTAAAAGGGAAACATATTCTTTACAGCCTTCCCCAATGTTATGCTTTTCTCCTCAAAATGGCGCCTCCCTTGAGTTTTTACCCTCGAGCGTTTACACTCTTTTCAATCTATTTTAACACGACTCCTTACACATATTAAAGCTCTTGTTGGAGAAGATAAAGAGGGCAAAGAAAAATACATTTGAATGCAATAACTGGTTGTTTATTTCGGCTATGCATCGTCTAGTAATTACTTGAGAAATGGTTAACATATATGCACATAGCCTGAAATAGCAAAAGCAATGGTGCAAAAGTGTGACTGTGAATCAGTCGTTTTTTAAAGAAGGTAAAAAGTTTAAAAGCAGGTAAATGATTTCAAACTGATAGATCAAACTATGAAGATGACTAATATTATCCTATCATTATACGTTTAATTCCAGTAGCCACCTTGTTTTTGTGTAGGATGTTACGAAATGTGGTTTAGAAATGTATGTGAAAATAGTATTTAACAACATTGTTAGTATTATTTTATACCAATACAATGATCTGATAGTTAAGAGAAAAATACATAAAGCAAGCATTTTAAAATAAATTATGCTCGACAACCCCCATTTTAGTCAGGGGGACAAGAAAAAACATCTAAAGAGACTGAGACAAATTGTGTATGCCACGCGCAATGAAAATGTAGTTTATGGGTGTTTTGTGTAGCCTAATCCTTATCCCGGGGTGTTAAATGGCACTAAAAATGAATTACTATAGATCGTCCATGTTATGCTTTAGGATTCCAGTTTTTTTATTGCAAAGTGAGAATTAAAAACACTAAAAGACTCTTATCGCCACCGACTAAGCTGGTAGTGATTGTTTCGGTGCTGTCAACTTGCATGAAAGACTTTGATTTATGACTTCGTCAGGGAAAAAAGCATCCGAGGCATTTCCCCAGGCCGAGCAGAAACGAGGCCGAGACAAAGAGCCCATTTCTGGAGGTGAAGCCATGTTGAATCCTGTCTGGCGGCTTAAATGGTAACTTTAATTTTTACAGCTTTTGGCAAATAAATAAAACAGCAAAAGTAAATTTTATGTATCATTAAATATCATACTTGAATGTATATTTCCATTTAAATGAAAATATTTTAAAGGCACATGATTTCTTTATTTGTTTCGGGACATTTTGTCATGGATCAAATTGCTGTATTATTCAAAAAGATGCAACACATGTTCTGGGGATGGAGTTTTTATTAAACATATTTACAAAACAATCTGTTTTGTACAAAATATCTGAATAAAATAAACTATATAAAACTTAATGTTTTAATAGGTTAGAAGTAATTTTTTTGGTGACTAAGAATGTTTCATTCTTTCATACTTGCAACTTGAAGAAGTTATACAATTTGTGTATATTCTTACAAAAGCAACATTGGACATTTTTAGTATATGCAAGCATAACAGTCGTGGGTTAACTTACCTTTAAAAATATATATAATTATGCCAATATATGAAACCCATTTTGTATGCAAAAAAGACCAAAACTCCTGATTTGTCCTTGAATATAGCTGATCCATGTTGTATATTTTATGTTGTAAATCAACTGTAGAATCTGTTAACAAATAAAAATCCACTGATATATTCCCCGGGTCTCCCACAGTGTTGGCGAAGCTGTGTCGGATACTGTAAAGACGTGTCCAACATGTGGGTAACCGTATTGTCCTTGCTGGCACATTGTATATAACGGCGTATTGTCGTTCCTTTGCCCAGAGTAGTAGGTGTCTGACTGGGAACATCTTTCAAACTTCTGTTCCTAAAGCCGCAAACAAATTAAAAGTTTGCATGTCTTTTGCATTACAGGACTGACAGATCGTTTTGGGAAAACTCCCTCCACAAGGGCGTCTCTATTGTGACTCTGGTCATACGGAGCTGTCTTCGTCGCTATATGTGCACCACTGTCCTCTTCAGTCTTGCTTAGCTTCCCATGGATGTCTTTAGTCTGTCTGACGTTTATATTTCATACGCCGGTTCTGGAACCATTACCTGGCGTTCCGTCAAGTCGAGCAATGCTGATATTTCCCCACGCCGTGGCCTGCAAAGGTATTTGTTGTAATGGAACTCCTCTAGTTTCAAAACCTGTTTGTGTATGCTGTTCTGAGGCTGTGCGGACCTCCTCCTCGAGTAGTCAAACAACGATCTGGAAGCTTCTGAGCCTGGCAACACAAGTCATTCCACAAAATAACACTCTAAACATTCTACATTACAAATTGAAAGGAATGTGTGGACAGTGGCTATTTTTCTTATCCTCTAGTAAGAAATAACATATTTGACATGTCTGTAAATGACGACCACTGTTAAAATGCAATGATTAAGTTGATTTTCAAAAAAAGAGGTCCATAAACGATATTAGTGATCGCAGCGACCACAATAATGCCTACACTGTTGCGCTACACAACAGTAGCCTAATCTATCATTCGCAGTAATTTGTCAGACATCAGATAGACCAATGAGGTATGCAAACAAATTAATTTACACACTATATCTATAAAGTGAGTAAAAGGATTGTGCCTATATCTTCGCTATAACAGCTGAAAATGTCACGATATTTTGTGAGACATCTTCAATCACATCCGTTATTGCGTATAGTTACCGACCCACCACGAGTCTAGGCTGGTTTTTGCGATAATTCCGGGAGGAAAATTTGCGAGCAATGTGCGGTTTCTAAAGCTGTGCCGAGGCCCTAGCTTGGCTGACTCGCGAGCCCCAGGCTTGAGATGGTGTTTTCGAAAGGAAGTGGTATAACACGGTGAGTGTGGGTGAAAACATTAAATTGATAAACCCATGTCAACGAGGCAAAAGAAATAAAACACTCAACAAGTGACGGCTGACTATTGATAAAATCCGTTTCACGCTCAAACTCGTTATTCATTGTAAACGCGCTGTTTCACTCTTCTATTTGCTCGGATGAGGAAAGTATTCTATTTTTTAAAGCACTGGTAATGTAATTAAGACTGAAAAACATACATGTTTCAAACAACTTCAAAGTCACACAAGCCTCTACCCAATGACAATTAAAAATTATTATCTACAGTCTCCTGCCTATTAGATGGATCTAATGAACATCATGCAGCAACAGCGATTAACATGGCGATCACTGTTATTTACGAATGGGTGTCATGGTTTAAGCAAGGCCGGTGCAAGGATTTGTAGGCTCAGAACTGTTGAACCTGGTTCCGGCCGTTGCTGTTATTAGAAGACAAGGCCTTCATGCAGCCTTTGCTGCACAGATCCGTGAACCATAACAGTATATATTTTTGTGATAATGTCGAGTGAGCCTCTCACCATTGACAATTAACCAGACATATTTTAGTTATTGTGAGATGTATACACTTGTGCGCTGTACGTATCTATCCACCATCATCACCATGTCTCTGCGTAATTCGGTTTGGGGACCTATCAAATAAAATGTAAGGCGTATATGGTGCCTTTGTTTCCATCTATAGCTGAATACTACGAAATAAAGTGAATGTTAAATGACCTACAAATGACTTCA
This sequence comes from Barbatula barbatula, assembly GCF_947034865.1. Classification (NCBI taxonomy): domain Eukaryota; kingdom Metazoa; phylum Chordata; class Actinopteri; order Cypriniformes; family Nemacheilidae; genus Barbatula; species Barbatula barbatula. The sequence goes on from NC_136784.1 coordinate 6,030,335, forward strand.
TGCAACATAAAGGTACTTATTTTTTATATGTTATATAGTTGACGTACTGTGTAGATGTTTCGTTATTTATATTCAGATTAAGGTTATGTCATTACCAGAGGATGATTAGATTTTCTTTGAAATTGTGAATCAAAATTAAAGTGTTTGATGTCAGTTGTGTGACTATGAGAAGTATTGTCTTAAACGTTAGGGAAAAGGGTACTTGGGCAGTTTTAGTGCTCATATTCTAAACAAAGAGCCCTAGAAGCCTGTGCGCGATCAATCTTACTTGCCAAAAGGTCTGACAGCCTCGTGGCCCCACAATGCATTTAAACCTTATAGCTCTGCGCGAGATCAAATCCTAGGACGAAAGGCAGAAAAAGGCAACAGACGTCTCATAAACACAGATTTAAATAAAGCAATAGGATTTTATAATATCATAGAAAGGCTTTCAAGTAGGCCTAGTCAGTATTGATTTTGTTGTTTTTAATGTTCTATGATATGCTAATTAATACAATTACAAGCTCATTTTTGTTTAGCGATTATTTTTGTGAATCGTCCATATTCAGTTAGAAAGGTTCTGGTGTTGGTGAATAGATTACTTCTCTAGGTGACACTGAGGCCCATTGTAAACATGGCTTAAGGCCATGATCCTTTTCCCATGAAACCTATAACCACGTTTAAAAGGGTTGATGCGTATTTTCACCTTAAATTAATCAGCTTGAACTATTTCCCTGTTATGTCTTGTGCAAGCTATGGGGATCCGTTTCTGCTTTGTCCTGCTAACCATATGCAATAAGCTGTCCAGAGATATATTGTAAGAATATGATTTCTTTACAGCGAATGAAACCGTAAATGTGCCATGTGTTGATATAATAACATTGTGACGCTTGACGCACAACCATTTCATAGTATTAAAGTATTTTCTTAGCCATTTAAAACAAACACACTTCTTTAAAAAATTACAGTAGCTCAATTTTATCATTACAGTTAATTGGAGCTAGTGGTGTTTTCTAATGCATTTCTTTTCTTAAAAAAATATTTTTATAAAATATATGCAGAAGACTTTGCTGTCTACAAAAGCCCCATTGTATTCCAATTGAAATAACAGAGGGTCCGATTTTATAATGGCAGACTGTTAAACATTATCCATTTTAAATGTTTCTCTCTTATAGGCGCCGCTGGAGGCCGAGTGGGAAGCTGTCACGACAATGGATGAGACTGCTTGCACTTTGCACAAAATAAAGAGGAATACGGGAAATGACGTTGCACCACACAAATGTCATGCATCAGTTTCAGCCTGTCAGTGCCTTTGTTCTCCAAATGCCTTTTAACTATCTATTTAATAAAATAAAACATTTAATTACATTTTCAAGGATATAAAAAAAATATTTTGCTTCGTTTTCACCAACCACAATTGAAAAAGAAGCTTACACAATCAAATTAGGATCTGTTTAAATGTTGTTTTGCATTGATACTAATGTTTTTGTTATGTAACATCTGCTACAGGCAAATAACATGAGCTCGTCAATTTCTTTTATTTTATTTTTTCAAAAATCGAGCAGCATGGCATTGGGTAAAAATGTCAAACAAATAAAATGAGCATTTAATCAATGTCTCTCTAGACTCTTTGAGCACAAAATGATTAGCATTCGCACATATTGACACATTTTCGAAAACATTGGCTTTCCATAATCAAGCTGGCCTGTTATCACTGGACCATATAACGTTTCAGTACTGATGTGGCTGGGAGAATTCCCGGTCTGACGGATTGGTATTTATCACTTAAATTCTACCATCCTGGAAAAAAACATTCGAAAGACAATAGCTCATTTGTCTACGATGTATCAAAAGTCCAGATCGTTTTCGACGTATTCTAAAACAAGTGCAAAATGCAAAACAGAAAAGAAAGAGGTGGACAATTTAGAAGATTTAAATTCACATTAAAAAGAATCATAAAACATATACGTTCTATGCGTTCTTATACCCTGTTTCAGTTTTCCTTCAAACAAATACAATAGTACACATATTTCCATGATGTGAGGACGTTTAACGTTTGAGGAAATAAAACTTAGTCCATAGCTAAACGAACAACAACAACAAAAACTTCGCCTGAGCTACGTCAAAAAACGATCGATTGGATGTAGAACGCGGGGAAAGAAATGCATTGTGGCCACACTACAGATGAGTCAGTTTGGGCGCTTCCTGAATTCTTCCCTGAGAATAGTGCGAAGTAAGGTCTGAAAATGAGCACGGGTTTGGATCGCACGCTCCTTGATGGTGACTGTTTCCCATGGTGATGGCGCCGTTGTAGTCCATGTTGCCTTGAGGAGGGTGCGGTAAATGTGTCAGGCCAAAAACCGAAGCCCCCATGCCCACCAAAGAATCCGAGTAGCTTCCATTGCCACCAACGTACACTGGGCTACCCTGTACTTGAGTCCCGTAATTATTGTTTCCTTGAAGATGGTGAGTGTCGTATTCAGGCGTGGCTGTACCAGCCCCCGGATACCGCTTCTGAGGAGGCGGGCAATTGTTCAGAGGAGGTGGATATGACGTGGGAAGGCTGTACGCGTTAGACTGGGGCTTGTTATAAGATATTGAAGAAGGTGAGTCGTAGGGCACATTGTTAACCAAAGAATGCATTGAACTTAAATACCCACTCCCAGTACCTCCGCCACCAGATGAAAGGGCAACAGGACTGTGGGGAGAGTGTGCCCCAGGGGAGGGCATCATTCCAATTCCCTTTTGGTCCTTTTTGTACTTCATCCTTCGATTTTGGAACCATATTTTAATCTGCCTCTCCGTCAGGTTGAGCAGATTGGCCATTTCTACTCTTCGCGGGCGGCAGAGGTAGCGGTTGAAATGGAACTCTTTCTCCAGCTCTACGAGTTGCGCAGAAGTGTATGCAGTACGAGCGCGCTTGGAGGCAGCTGAACCAGGCGGACTCTTGTCTCCAGAGCAGCTTTCTACTGTATGGGGACAAAAAGGCTTTGGTCAGATTAAGCATCGAGCACAATGGAAGTGTTTTACGCATGCCTCAGTAAATGGACTCCACCGACCACGCAGGGTTCAAATGTTGCTCTTGTTTTCAAAAGCTGAATAACGCCCCTGCTGTTAAAACATCGTACACCATGTAATAATGCCATGACAAATGTATAGCTCTATGACATATTAAGGCTTTTCGGATCAGCTGGTAAATCATGCATATTGTAGCTGCAACCCCTACCTAAGGCTTTACCTCTTCCATGTAAAATAAAACAAAACACTAAATATCATATCAGAATGTGAAAAAGGCTAAAGAAAGGCATGCAACTGAAAGCAAAGCACTGTTGTGTTTGTTGGGGAATTTCTTTTCAGAAGCTTTTTCCAAGTCCCGCCAGAGGCGCTATATCAGAAGTGTTGTATAGGCCGAAGAGGAAATTAACAAAATATAAATACAGATAACATATAGAAAAAATATATATGATATATAACAAACAAAAAAAATAACATTATTATTTTTATATTTAAAGTTTAAATAGTTTTAAGTAAGTTATATATGTACAAAAAATGAGTTATTTTAAATGAATAAGAGGACAGAAATATACTTCACATCAGCTGGATAATTTTGATTTAATCACCTGAAATGTTACCACAGGGTTTCTGCTTTATATTCTGACGGGACTCCTTCATCCAAGGAAAAATGTGTTTCCTAGTGGCTGGCGTAGGTGAGGCATGCCCTGGGCTGTTGGTTGCAGAATCATTACTCTGAATTTGGTTCAGAGCACTGGGGGAAACAGGTCTTTGAGGGGCAGTAGTGGGCTGGCTGCTGTCGGGGATGTCTGGTACTGGGGCTTGGGTCCCGTTATTCCGTTGGCAGCCTTCAGAAATTTCATTGGGTTTGTTCAGAGCTACAGAGCCACCAGGGGACTGCAGGGAGCAAGCCGGTCGACGGTACTCACTTTCCACATGAAGGGTCTGCAGATATTGCTGTTGATTGGCATCATAACCTAAACCGTTTGCGCTTTGATAGGGGAAGCCACTGTAAATTGCCGAGCCGTCGCAGTAGGTCGCTTTTTGCATCTCGCCGTTTCCCAATGTTTATTTCACTTTCTGACAAGGTCCTGACACCGACGTAGAAGAACATTGGCTCAACGTAGTCACGTGACACCTCTTCGCCAATGGGCTCTATTGGTGAACCTACGAAGAGAAGATACGGCAAGCTGGTGAAATAAGGTCTATCCATCTTACTTTCCATAGCTCGGTTGACACCGCGGCCAGACCGGGAGAGCCGGTTACCACTTACCTTATGGCCAGTTGCAACAATAGTTAACATAACTGAAGTGCACTAAAAACAGGACGGCCACTTCGTAAAATCACTAATCAACACTTAGGTAAAATATGAAAACATTCATCGTGTTTTTTTCACATAAAAATATTGCCTGCAAATAGTAGTCATAGTTTTATGTAAAGTTTTTTTGTAGTGTGAATTGAAATATTAGCAACTTGCGACATTATAGACCGGGAATTTACTGGACCTTCTATATGGGACTGTGTTAGTTTTCTTAGTTTTTTATTGATACACATTTCCCATTCGGGAAAAACTCATTAATAAAGCTACTGATTTAGAAGTTTTGCGTAACATTTTCTTTATTCGTTCATTTTCTTTATTCTCTTCAAGTCTCTGCGTGTTTTGTTGGGGTTCGAAAGCTGTGTAGGAAGAAAACCTGAAAAACCTGAAGAGTTCCAAAGTGCGGAGTTTGAAGTAGCCTACAGTCAACAATACCCATGACGAAAGAACATTAGAACACTAAAAGGTTATTCAAACGTAGTTTTCAGAATAATCATTTAAAAAAGGATTTAAAATAATGAAATAAATGTAGATATTTTATAGGCTAGTTAAATATATTATTGTATAACCTTAAAACACAGACAAAAATAAGGAGAAACGCAATAAATACGAAACGCAATACAAAATATATATGAAGTATATATTTATTTACAAATATATGTAGCATAAATCAATAGCCTAAAATAAGAATTATTTAATTGTTCGACTACGTGTAGGAAGAATGGAGAAACGTACAATTTAAAAACAATAAATGAATGATTCTGAAATTAGGCCTAGATGCCAAATTAAGAATGCATATATCGGTAAATAAAGAATAACAGTAATAAATCAAGAGGCCTCGCCAATTTCCATCCACACTTGACATACATTAATTTTCAGTCCGACATTATCGGTACGGTAGAAAAAAAAGACGCAAAAGCCACGAAGTAGGAGACCCCATCTGCCGCGCGGGAGGAATCTGGCTTGCCTGTGACTGAGTGTGTGTGTATGTGCGAGTATGAACTCTCCCTGAACCGAGATTTCAGTCGCGCGGTCATAAATCACAAACTCGCCATTTAACAACCATGCGAGAACTCTGCCACTGTCCCGCTTACCTTCCCCTCTGACGAGCAACGCGCAGCACGGCGCGAGCTTTTCTCATTCAGCGGCAGAAATCGATCAAACAGCGGTCCAGAGTAGGGCTAAATCGAGAAGACAACAAAGCCAGAGTCGCACTAGCAGGATTCATAGGACGTATCTGCAGTAATTCCTTCCTTCTTTCTGTTTTGACGTAGATCAGTAAAGCATGCGAAAGTAGTCTCGTGCGCCCTGGTTGAAGCGCCTGGAAACATACACATGTCATGCCACTAAATTGAACGTCCGTGTTCTCGGACCTATACTAAATACCACCATGGGCTGCGCTCTAGCGAGTCTTTCTTGTACCACTAACGTGCACAAACTAGCATGTTAACATACTCATGCACACCCCAGTGAACTCCCTCGAAACACAGCGTCACAGTAGACAAGGAAAATTATGCAAATGAAGCGCCTTCAGAAGCACAGAATGTCGTTCCACTCCCCTGTGAACACTGTCAGGACTGGATACAGATAACTTCATCGAATCTTGGAGTGTATTCTTATGCTTATCACTAGAATGATTTATGAGGTGTTATGTTACAATCATATACATTTAATAATATCAACGTTGTTTTGGTTTTGAAAGATTTCTATAAATGTAATGGCATAACCTAATCTGCAAAACTTTACAAAATTACATATATTGCTCTAGAAGTAAAACCTTTCTACAAAATCTATCCAGTTAATAAATATTTCATAATGAAGTCAAAGCCAAGTCCTACCATTAAACAAATAAAAATGCTATATGCTATGGATTAAAAAAGTTTAATATTAAATCCTAGACCACCAAACTTGAGGGGATGTGAGTCTGTGGATAAAACATTTCAACATTAGAATGAATTACCAACATCAGCTTGTTTCTTTTCTCGGCCAAACTCGAAGATTTATGTCCTTGCGCAGCACGACAACAAACAGACAGATTCCTATTTTTGTTCGGCCCACTGCATTACAGCTTTCCAAAGCTAAAAAAGAAATGAGCGGGCTACGTGGGCTGGTGAGTGGGATTTAAAAATCCTTGAGTTTGCGGGTTTTTTCCTTTTGACAATTTCAGCATTTTGGACATTAACTCCATTGTTTTCCTCCCAATCAAATCGATGACTAAGGAAATGTACTGATGACGCTCAAACTACGAGGTGAAAAGTCAATATACAATCAAAAATGACTGTAAAACTGTCATTTATATAATACAAATTTAACTCATATTAGATTTGGTCTCCTTGCAGTATAAAATGTATTAATCAGGCTTGTTAATCTATACTAAACCGCATAAAGCTGCCACAAGACCGCCTTTAAAGCGTTGGTTCGAGCATCTCCTTTATAATGACAAATTACACCACAGACAAGTGTAAAGGGAAAAATTATGGGGCTTCAATTTTTTATATTCAGCCAGGTTTGTGTGCGTGCTTGTAGCACGTGTGTAAGCTGATTAATAATAATGTAGAATATGTTTAGCAGTACATGTCTGTAGTCGTTGTGAAATACAATAGAATTAGGGCTCACCTTAAGCAAAACACAGTCTCTGGTAGGCTTAGTGATGAGACACATTCATTTATTGGGAGATCTACGACAAGAAATGAAAATAAAAGTGTTATAATTAATTTCCAATTATAGACAAAGTGATTGTAGACAAAAAGTAACCACAACATCAATGCCACAATAACGTTATACTCTTCATTTATGGATTACTTTATTTCCGAGTAATTTATTATTATTATTTCTGTTAATTTAGAATTACAATGAAAATGTGGAATTTTGAATGCAACTTCCAGAAAATGCATATAACATGTTATTATTTATGTATTTCGTACTTACGTTCTATTGTAACAAAAGTGCGATATAAATTGAATAAATTCAATAATAAAAATGACATCTGTATAACGTTTTAGGCTTTGTACAAACATTCTCATGTTACAACACTTAACTCAGACTTAAATAACAATATCAATATGGCGAAAGTTACTTTTCTTTTTAGTATAATATTAATGCGAGCAATTACACAACCAACACTCTAGGTAATAATTACTTGGGTAACAATCAGAATAAAATAACAAAATACATTTTGACGAATGGATATGTGTCAGTACAGTGACAAAAATATTGATGCCCGTGTGAAAATAAGAATGTATCATCAACAGAAATAAAACAATCGAGCAAATGTATCGAGTTATCCTCCATTTTGTTTCTTTCCTAGAGAATTTAGATCGAATAGTCATTAGCTCTGAAACAGCGGCCGCCCTAAGTCCCCCAGCCCATAAATCAAGACTCGAGCGTCGTGACCTCGGCGTGGCAGTGTGCTTCTGGTTGATACTCCTTATATGATATCCTCGTTTCCCATGCGAGCCCCGGCAACAAACTGTTCGCTATTGCTCTGTGGAGTTTTATTCGCTGTCTTCTGATTTATTCTTCCTGGGAAAACACTGTTTACACACCCTCTACAACTTAGCGGGGCTTTACAGCGACACACGAGTGTTGCCGAGCCACGTGCAATACAAAGACATTCCCATTAATCATTTACACATTAAAAATAAAATAAGGGATTATAATAGATATTTCAAGTGGTATAGAAAGCTATAAAAATAATTGACAGTGGTGCTATAAAAATGCAGACAAATTTCATGTAAGGTTTTTAATCCTAAATAGAAAACACATGTCCAAGGGTTATTCTACACTTATTACCAGCATTTTGTCTTTTTCATTATTATTTGTCATTAGGCCTATTTCTTCTTCTTATTAAATTTTAAGTAAATGAAGGCCAGAAGTATCTGGTGAAAACGTGCAGGGTACTTTCCGTTTTTTTTTTTTTTAAATAACGCAGATTAAAATACTGTTATATCGTGTAAAAACACTATATTTTTCATTCAAGTCTAATAAAAAAAATGATTGTGAAGTGTGGCTTAAAACAAATGAATGTATAAACAATTAAAATACAATGGCATTAGCTTGAACGGGTGTGTTTGTCATTTCGGTGCCAGTTTAGGGATGAAGAAAAGTTAAATATCTAATATTATCTAGATTTAGATTATTAATAAAGACCAAACGGATGATCTTGATTTCATCTCTCTCCTGTGTTGAACCGTCAGTCTGCGGTACTGACCTTTTCTCTGAGCCGCAATAACTCACTTGAGTAATGAACAATCAGCGGAAATACCTCAAAATAAAATCCATCCTTACGGTGCGCAGGGCTTTCGGTCGTTTTCTCCATAGAAAAACATATCCGTTCATGACAGCTGTATAACACCATCCGCTGAACGTACCAAAGACTTACGTTCTTTTTATTTTTCTCCCTATCTCGCCAGCTCCCTACCAAGTCCACAATGACCCAACCCCACTTTCGTGAAGTAGGCTAGCGTAATCAGCACAACAGAAGACCGGGGCTCGCACGCCATCCACCCCCTTCATCGTAATATCGCACCCATATTGTGCGTTCCTCTCACGTGACCCAGTGTCTATTAAAAAAGAAACATTTTTTGAATCTGTGAATCATTAATAGAGACTGTTGTTGGTCCCATTGAGACGGATCAGAAAAGCAGTAGTGCTGGACTGCTTTGCTTGAATGATGCTAAAAATGTTCGGTCTTATGTTTTGGTCTTCGCAACACAGATGTCCGTTTTCAAATTATTAAGGAGATGGTGGAAGTATTGGAAGTTATTAGAGCGTTTTTGTGCCTGTATGTTGGGGGGAGGGTTCCCCAGACGCGTGCCAAGAATAGATTTACATTTATGAATTTGGCTTTTATCCAAATACATTTCAGTAGGTGCATTCCCTGGGGCTCGAACCCATGACCTTTGTAAATGTAGTACCATGCTTTACCTACAGAAAAGACAAACTTGGACCACACAACTTTAATCTGTGTGCTGGTGTTATTGGAAGAGACAATATGCATTTGACAGGAGACGAAAAACGGTTGGAAGTCTGATTTCTCAAAACTGAGAACTGCTACAACCGTTCTCCCCGTAGCCCACAATCGTTTTAACACTATACTCATATCGTATGCATAATCCAAGTGCTAGCTACAAACGTACGGTAAAATCCGTACCTAACTGAAAAGCTATTTCATTCATTTCAAATACACGTAAAAAACTCGTGTGTGCAAGGTGGCCCTCTCTCGGTGATTACGGTGTATCAGCCCAAAAAGACTGAGAATGGAATTTCAGGGTTATCATGTCATGAACATTCAAAGATGAACACAGTAAACGTACGTCTGTGATGTTGCATTATGTGCACTAGAATGTAGACTATTTTATACGTCAGAACCTTTTGTTGTTAGTAGGCTCTCTTCTACGTTTTTTCACAGAGAAGTGATCTATCATCTCAACAAACAAAAGAAACGAGATCCGTCCCGAATAGAGGCCTGCTCTTAACCAACATTCGGTGCTTGTTTACCGGCAGTAGAGTGTTTCGGCTGAAAGCTCATCTAGCGGACGTGGTAAAGCTCTGTAGATAATTAATCACCTCAGTCGGGCAGGACCCTTCTCCCCCTTACATCAGTGCTTTGTTCTCTGAAATGCCACAACTTTCTAGACCAAAAAGTTTTACAATTTGAACACGCGTCGGTTTATGTTATGTTTTAGCTATGCTTTAAGCGAGTGTTGTATGGTTGCAACCACCTCAAGATTTTAAATCCGTGACGCGTTGAAGGGCGAAGTCTTCAGTTTGAGTTTAAATATATATCCTGAGCTGTGATGGTGCTTATTAATTGTTACTCCCGAAAGTCCGATATTGTTCATTTAAAACAGATTTTGCAAACCGGACATGTTGCTACTTACTGATGTTTTGTTTGTATCGTGTATGAACCAGGTTGCACCGTAGAAGCATCACTTGGATTTTGCAACGAGGACCTGTCAAAGCTCTGGATTATGCTCATGTCCTTCTCAAACATTTCAGCACGGCTCCTGAATTTCTCACTGACCCCAAAACCCAGTACACGAAACACCACAAGACCAATGTTACACTGCTGTTAGGGACCAGGACGCTACATACCAAGGGGTACAAGCAGTTTCTGTTCTTAGACAAATGGGGTTTTGCGTATGATTTACTCTATTTTCATTTTTTAATTAAACAAGGCGACACCACTATAACCTAGATATGTTTTTTTCTTTTTTCGCTCATCACTGTAAAGTAAAAACGTGCTTGTGTTGAAGCTAACCTACAACATGCTGTGTTTTCGATTTATGGAGCCTCGCCAAGTGACAGAACAAATCTGTTCTCAATGTTGACATTTGGAGCTCTTATCGCAACCTCCGATTACTTCGACAACATTCGAAAATAATTGCTCTTCTTGGATTTACTGTGGTTATCAACAAAGTATAATAACCTTATTGTAATTTTTATATTTCTTTGCAACAATGGTGCCAGTTGCTCCCTAAAAAGTTTGGAAAACTTTTACTTGTAAATAAAATTAAAAGGTTTATGATTAAGGGAGCTGTGTTTTGTTTAAAGATAATGACACTTTCGCTTTGGCTAATTATTACTATTATAACGAGCAGATATTATTATTATGTAGCAGAAAGATTTAAATGTGCTTAATGTTTGCAAAAAATGCAGGAGATTACTAAAACATATGAATATCCTTTACAAACTCTTTTAATTTTAGGAAAATAGTATTTTCCAATTGAATCTGATCAGTTACGGTAAGTTTAAATGTTAAGTTATTTACCATATAATCTTTATCATTAGAGTTACCTACATTTTAGAGACAGCTGTTTAAGAAAAAAATAAAGCTCTTAGAAGTTGTTAGAAACAACTTTTCCGAAAAAACAGTAGACGCAGCTAACAACGTTTAGACATTTGAAATGGCTCAGGTTACTTACTCTATGGCACATTTTGAAGGTTGGCCGAAGAAGGGTCAGAAAACGGAAGTTTCATGGATGTCTTGCAGAGTCGACGGTCAACTGTACAATGAAAAATCCTACCAAAATTCTCGTGTCTATATCTGACCGGGAGGTATCTATTATTTAATAAGGTCATGTGAGCTAGTCAATTAAAATTTAAGCACGGTAGATTGAAGGGTGAGGTGGGGGGAACGTGATGGAATTATACATTTCCTATCTGCCTATCTGAATCAATGATGACGGAGTGTAAAAATCTTATTTGACTACAGTTTTTTTGTAGCGTTGTTATAAATTCAACTTAATGATTTGGTAGTAACCTCAGACAGACCAGGTATAGCTCCAATCTGTGATTATGGTATGTGATAAATGCACAGGGTGGAGTTTGTAGTTTGTAGAAAATGTAGATCTCGTTTTGCATCCTCAAATAAACGACCATTCATATCTAATGCTTTCGGCTTGTAACTAGTCCATTTCCTTGTGTTTTTCTTACTTGTTTTCACTTACCTAACTCTTACTCCATTTAAAACGCTGCATGGCCAAAGTCTGGGGCATGTAATACTTTTAAACACTTTAGTAATTTCATTTTAAAAGCTGGCACAAAAACTAGACATACACAGAAACTAGACAAACAGTCTCCCACAAAATTTGGGAAAGTATCATTTAAGTTCCACTACTGCCCCATGCGTTCATGGAAAAAAGCACCATGGTCTGGAGGGTCCTGAATATGGCGAGGTTAGAGGTTAAGAGGTCATACACAGTGCTTCAGTTTGATGATTGGATAGTTCATTTGTGTCCTCTGCGTGAACTCACCACAGTAGTCTCTTTACACCAAAGTCTACTGTCGCCTTGTGCTTTCCTAGCTGACTTATATGGGGATAACTGAAACTAGCTAAGATGGACTTTAATTACGTTAATGTAAAGTCTAAGAATAAGCTTGATAAAAACAATCAGCGGCATAAAAAATGTGTTTATACATAATTTAAATGGTCAGTATTAGGCTTTGCATATATTTGCACTCATGTGATTTAAAAATATAAGATTTGTAATATAGCCTACTTTTAGAAGATATTGACGATGCCATATAATCTAGCAAAATGTTGTAATGTTTAAAAATTATCCCCTTTAAATTAACTTGGCTAAAAGAACACTATACAAATAATGTATCCTGTTTAAATAGTTTACATTCGAATTAAATACATATCTGGATTAAATAAAACGTACGTAAATCACAAGTTTGGCGACAAAGGATTTTCGTTGCAAAAAATTATGTCTCTAATAAAAGAAACCGTTCTTTTCTAGCACTAGTCTCATATTTAGCAGAGTCGTTTGTTCGACAACCAAACGCAGAAAAATTCACCATTTGGCGTGTTAATTGTCACAAAACAATTTGTGTCGAAGAATTGAGTGTGTCTTATATTAAGTTTTATGAATTACGTTTAAATAAAACAATTTGATGGTTCTGTATATGTGTGCAAAGCTAGCGCATCAATCTTGGCCCTTACTAATGATTAGTCTAAAAGGATTATACACAATAAATTCATATTTATTATTTCCACTGGTTGCCTATTACTTGCATACAAGCTTACTAAAACATCTTGACATATTTTACCAATATACAAATAACCAAATACACAAATATTCACAGCTTTGATGACGCAAATACGGACACAATACACTAAAAATTAAACTAAGACAAATATGATGACTACCTCACAGAGATTGCTCCTATACTTGTGCCTTCATATTAAAATGTCAATGGGATTTGTACACGCGTTACTAGCACTGGCCATATGCCCGGTTAGAGAAAAATAACGCAACGATCCTTTAACCAAGGTAAACTACACACCACTATTGTTCAAGTACGTAAAAACAACTATCTATACAGGAAGGGTATGCTTCCATTTCAAATAAGTGTGAAGGAAATGGATAGGGAGTCGAGAATGAGGTCGCCTTATCGGACATTGAATAAAAAGTAACCCTGTGAAGTTCCAATATTAATACTAATATGTCTTCTTTCTTGTTCAGGTCCGTTTGTGCCGATGTGCTTCTGGCACTATAGGTTCGATGAACACGGCGTAGGAAGTAGTGTTTGCTGCTGTTGAGTGGCGTCCGTTTTCACGTGATGGTTGGAGGACGCAGAGCTCGATGAACGGATCTTTGTGTTGGGAAGCTTGTGGTCTTTCTTCCACTTCATACGGCGGTTCTGAAACCAGATTTTCACTTGACGCTCAGAAAGACACATAGTGTGCGCGATCTCCACTCGTCGACGTCGAGTCAAATATCGGTTAAAGTGGAACTCTTTCTCAAGCTCAAGAGCCTGCTGGCGCGTGTAGGCGGTCCGAGACCTCTTGGGCACTCCTCCAGAGTAGCTGGCGGTCACTAAACACACAAACACATAACCACCCAGGTGTTACTTGCATTCTCCTTTATTTGTGAGTTGTCGTCAGGTTATTAGGTTCACTCATTAAATATTTAGAGAACAATAAAAACGACAAGTGCACGACACGATGGAGGTTCGTCGTTGTCCGAAAACAGCATTCCTTTCAGACGCAGCATTGATGTAGCCTACTAACTCATTTGGCAGCAGTGCAAAGCGTATGGAAAATTTAGCTTATTTGTTTGGCGCGAAATGATCGCCAATGAAGTATGTTTCGGGTCATAAGAATCCAAAGGCAAATGGCCGGGCGGATCTTCACGAGAAATAATATTTGCGAGAACTCTTAATCACCGGGACATTTCGGTGGTAGTAAATCGTCTAAATGAGCAATTACTACTGGGTCGGTTCCATACATGCCTTCCGACGAACGCCCTCCACAGGGCTTCTACGGCTTTCATTGCCCATGCAGATTACTTACCAGAATTAACATGGACTTTTTTCATCCAGGGATACACCACCGGCTCCTTACCCTTCTGGGCGCCTGGGAGAGCTTCTGACACAAGGCTACAATCCTTGTTTTCAGTAGAACCAGCACAGCTCTCTGTAGCGAGGTGGGGTCCGTGATTCTGCGGAACGGACTGAGGTTGTGCGTGATGACGGTCTGTAAACTCGTTGATGCCGTTGGTTGTCACAGTACCGTAATCGTAGCTCGGCTCCTGGTAGTTTGATCGCGGGAATGATGCCTCCTCGTGATGGGGGAAGCCCGAGTCTTTCGGCCGCTCATAATAATCGGAGGGCATGGGCATGTATCCGTTCTGCTGATATTCTTCGCAGGGCGGGAAAGACGGTTCGATGTAATTCGAATTGATCAAGTAGGAACTCATGATCATTAATTTGTAAAGTGCAACAATTCTAATTTTTATCGTGCTGTCGTTTTTCTGATCTCTCCAAAACCCACCTACTCCCCTGTCAAATGTACAAAGTTGGTCGGTCACGTGAGGAATGCGACCAATCAGCGCCTCCTGTGGGCATCGTGTAAACAAGCACCAATAGCAGGTCAGGCGACAGCACAACGAAAATTTGTTCGGGCGGTCTATGCGTATGTTTTTTTATTCAAAATATAACAGAAATCAATTCCACGTAGCAACTATTCCTAAAGAGAAAGACGAAAAGCTGAACGTATGTTACAAAGCATGAAATACGGTGATAAACAACGAGTGCACCATAAGACGTAATTTGTTGTGGAATTACTATTTCAGTGATAATGCCCTTTCTGATGACAAATCTACTAAAAAATGTATTTTGTTTTGTAGCACGACCTACACTTTTGTTCTACAGGGACGTTCCAGTTTCTATAGCCTCCTCAAAATAACCTTAGTTAAGGCCCACCATTACTTTGTAAAGGAAACTGAATCAGTATAGCATTCTGAATAAATATGCACCTGTTAATGGAGAGCACAAAGACTATTTTCAAAAAGTCAATCGTCAAGAATCAACTAATTTTACACGTGGTAACATTTAAATACAATGAACATACTTGCCTCTCTGGGTAAAATCATGCGTATTACGCCGCTAAACGAACTACGAACACAGATAATTTGCTCAGTGATGTTAAGTCACGAACAACAAAAGTAAGTGTGAAATGTTTGGGCGTGCAGTCACTAACAACGAAAGAAAGTGTGAAATATTTGGGGGCTTTTTTCGATTTCATAATTTGACATCGTTTGGGTTTGTCCAATAAAAATCTCACTTTTTTACATCTTAAAATGGGATTTATCTGATAGCATCTGAAATTACTCTTTGTCCAAGTAAAAAATATTGGTAAATAAAATATTTTTATAGTCATTAGGTTCCATCATTAAAATAAATGTGGGCTTGTTAGCACTTTTTAAACTGTCGTCAGTTAAAAAAGTATCTTTAATAACAACTGTATATTCTCATTCCTTATGGCATTTGTGCAGAACGACTAAATAATTGGAGTATTTCAGCTTATTTGTCATATTTTATTGTTTTGTTCTGCATGAGCACAACAAATATGAACTGGACATCTCTGAAATGTTCCTCATCAATGTTAGGTTGCCCCATCTCAATAGTAAATGCATAACCACTAACAAATTGTAGCGTGTAGTTTATCTAACCGTTCAAATTAACTTCGTGGCAACCTAATTATTTCAGTTGACAATATTTTTAGTTGATCTATTTTTACTTGACAAAATATTACAAACATATTCATGTTTTGTATTAAACCAAGAGAAACTATTCAGAATTACCTAAATAATAATTAATTTATATAAAGCTCAATAAATCACTGTACACTTAAAAGCAGTTATCATTGTTTAATTGTTTAAATAAACGAACCATATTCATCCTTGACTCAAGATTTACTGTTCAAACGGGCAATAGCAACAAAAATGAAAAAGGCCTACCTTGTATGAGTTTGTGAGCATAATAACATCCCTGACCTTGAAGATGTCAGGGTGTCTGGTCAGATGAACAAAAATAATGACACCATCCTTCTGCGACAGGTAGTTTCCAACACTCATTTAATGTTCTATCTTCTTTAATATTTCCGTAAAGTGGTGTAACGGCCACCCTTGAAAACTCTTAGAGCTTCACGTATTCTTGTTAACTTAACTCTGAAAGCCACGTGCGGTCTCATAGCTTCAGAGCTTCTTTAGCTTCCTTCTTTAATAGCTACACAGAGATAGCTTCGGTCTGACCTCTCAGTCAGTGACCATTTCGCTTCCTATTAATCTTGTTCATTGGCAGTCTTTGTTAAACAACAAGGCGTGCCCTCTGAAAATGTGACATTTTCATATTTGTTAGACGCAGTGACCTCGCGTTTACCCCGGCCTTGGACTTCGTTTCTCCCCGGTCCCCTAACCCCTTGGGGAACTATAATGGGTCCTTTTGGAGGTCGCTGAACCCCCAAAAACTAAAAAATATGCCGTTAGTGTAATCATGTAGGCCAGTGAAGTCCATTGGTAAACTCTTGACCTTCCCCTTCAAAATGCTGCAAGTCACCTAACAAATACCATATTTCTATGATATTATTAGGGTTTTTGTTTTGTGCGCCTCTTTGTACATTAACGACATCAGTAATGCCCGTATTTGTTTAACCTGCAGTAATCACTGGAACGCTAGGTTTTTAAGTCATAAAAAAAGATATCATGACGTCTTTTTCATTATATATTTAACCGGTTTTGAAGTAGATTACAATGCCGAAAAAATCAAACCAGCACTCTTCAACATATTAAAAGCAAGAACAAATTAACTATGACGAAATCAATAGGTAACCCATTATTAGAAATAAAAGGTGCAAAATGAAGGTAACAAACGGAAGACATCTAATAAACTGTTTGAAATTCAATTTAACCCTACCTGACAACTAACCTGAGGTTTATAAAAAAATTTTTTTGTTTAAATAGTTTTCATTAGTTAAGTCAAATTTTGATATAACCCAGAGTGTGGTTTACAACAACTCTGATTGATAACTGGCTCCGGTTTCCCCTGTAACCAAGAATATAATGTTTTCGCAAATTATGTAGCATCTTCTCTTAAACTGTGACGCCGCAATTAATTGAACTGTCTGTATTAACAATTAACGTGGATGGCTTAACAAGTTATATAAATGCAGACGATACAGCCTTGTTGATATTCTCTTTTATAATCTGCATTTGGCTATTCATGTATTTTTTAGATACATTATAATTAGTCATTACAATTCTGCAGTGTTGTTCCAACTCATGATAAATGCATCTTCGTAATAAATCTTATCTAACAGCTAAATTAATAATTGCGTAATAACGTTCTTATTGTAAAATATTAAGGTGTCCCTTATAGGTAGCCGAGATTTTGAGACCAATAATATATTTTTTAAATTGTTCTTTAGAGAGATTGATATTTGAAGGTTTCTCTTCAAACATTTTGACGTATGTCGTAGCCAAAGTAATAAGGTAAAATTTGTGCTATTACTGTGATTCGTTCCTAAATATTTAAAATAATTACTGTGTACAAAATCTAATTATTTAAAAGGCAATGGTGCGTAACTCTCAAAATCTGCGTCATGGCCTTGATTGTTGTATTCGCCAGTCAAGAATGTATTGAGATTCTCTAAAATAATGTTATTTCATACATCAGTCTTTTCTTGCATCACTCTTTATTTCTTTCGTTACATGAACCTAACGAATGTTTAAAATGTAAGATGCTAGACAAACGTTTTCCATTGTAAAGAATGCAAAGATTTTTAACTGGGAACAAAGAAATGTTCATTGCGGAAAGATTATCCATCCTAAATGCAAATGTCCCGTCGAACTTTTGGTAATCAAATGCGATTTATTCAAAAGGAAATTCACTAATCAAGCCCCTTGATAAAACCTGAATACTCAATCTTTGGCTTTAGAGGCGCAGGAGTCTCTAGGGGATGCAAACCCAGGGTCACCCAGCTCACAGAGTTCACTGCGAGGTTAGACCAGAACTCACGGGATTCACAGCTATTCCATCTTTTGTGCCATTATAAAAGTGGCATTGCGTTCTACAAGAACAAATGACAGCTACGTGTTCTGCTGTAAACTTTTGACCCCAATCCTCCCCCTACCTTTACAATCTCACTCACTCTCTCAAACTAATAAGTACAAATAAACAGATGGACACAAATAAGCATTCGAGCTCATCCATTTGTTCTGTCTTCCTTTGCCAATCTTTCATTTATGATAAACAGAAATATTTGATAGAAACTATTAATAGCCTACATACGTTTTATTTGCTGAAATATCTATTTAAGCCATACATTTCGTTCTTGTGTGATCCATGCTGCATCCAAATTTGTAAACAATTTTATTTTACCAAGAGCCATTGCAATTAATGTTGTGTGTGTGTTGTGTTTTCTTTATCTTATATTATTCTAAAGAAAAAGAGGCGCCAATACGAGTGACACTGAACTTGGCCAAAAGCGAGCTCTGCTGGTGGTTTGCGGCGTGTGCACAATTAATCTTCCTGCCGCCGCTGACCTCGCGGTGAACCAGGAGCGAAGACATTTTTCTTAAGTCTCT
The DNA here is from genome assembly GCF_947034865.1 of Barbatula barbatula. Lineage (NCBI taxonomy): Eukaryota > Metazoa > Chordata > Actinopteri > Cypriniformes > Nemacheilidae > Barbatula > Barbatula barbatula. Next base: position 6,049,019 of record NC_136784.1, read on the forward strand.
CGCTCCCTCTCTCTTTCTCTAATGTCTGTCGAATTCTGCCTATCTCCCACTTGCTCTCACACTTCACTTTAAGTATGCGGAAGTTATAAGACCCTTTTCCCAACTTAGACACGAAAAGAAATCGGAATATTGTTTATATAACTTATATACGGAGTTAATGTAGCCCTTCTGGTATGCCAAAGTATTACGTCTGCGTATGCATTTGATGTGTTGCGTTATCCATATTCAAAGGGACTTTCCTTAAACAAGAAATACAACATATCACATATAGAATCTCCTAGAAAAAAGCGTATAAACTGCAGTAACAAATTTGACGGCTATCCTCGTAGGATGCATTTCGTATTTATACAGCCTATGTTCAAAACTTTGAAAATATTTACGATAGGAGAAAACAGTGTTGCATCAAGCATGAAGCGTTTATTCACTGATAAAGCAAACATTTGCATATATGTCTCTATATCCAATGGATTAAAACTTACAGTAGGAAGGAAGCAATTACAGTCAGATGCAATTCCCCCTTCCACTCATCTGCCGGCAAGTAGCTTCTCACAGCACAAACTTTCATTAACGCAGTAGGAACTGACCGCATTTATGATCTACTTCTTGTTTTACTTAGGGCCTGATGAAATTTCTTTTTTAACAGCAGCGAAAGACTGAAACAACAAACTCACCATGAGCTGACCCTCGTCCACCTAAGTGAGCCCGGTAGTTATGTTTCCAGTCCATGGCAATCTGGTTTGCCAGAAGCAGTTGGATGAAGTCAAGGAACACCTCTACGGTCTGCAGAGAAAGAGTCAACGAAGCTCCACGTCAGTGCGATTAAACATTATATGCAATATAATGTCGACTCCCAAAACCATAAAAACCGACTTTAATTGCCACCACGTGACGTATTTTATGGCCAGTGCGCCTATCTGGCAAGAACAGGGTGATTTTTACGATCTATTTCATGGACCGAGCCTCTATTTATCTTACCCTTCAATGTCACGGAGGCAGAGTGGTACAGGGTTCAGCAAAGTTTGTCGCTTAAAACTCTATGCTGTTTTCCAGAGAAGAACGAATATGGGCGTGGATGCACTCATGTTAAAAAAAGGTTGGCAGGGGGACCAAAAGCGCCCCTTGCACAGCGGGTGAGTAAAATGGCACTTAGTGCGTCTCGTACCTGTGGAACTACCACAAATCATAGGGTACTAACCTTTACAAAAAGGAAAGTAAGAAAATGTTCTAAATCACATAGATTAAAAACATTTTATTTAGGCCTGTATTTTGCTTATTCAAACTGTTTTTTCTTTAGTTTTGAAACTCGAATTTGTATAACAATAACGTTTACGTTAATTTGAAGTTTTATAGATCCTTTACCTGCAAAAAAAAACTGTGAAATCAAAAATAACACAACATTAAGATCTAATGTTCAAGTAAAAAGTTTATTGTCATAACCATTACTCCCAATTATCATTCAAAATTCACAAGATAAAATAAATAGACGTAGTCTCTAACATTTTAACACTTAAAACACACTTCCACACATTCAGGTAGACCAATAAGGACATGACTTACAAATATGCGGACAAGTCTGAACAAAACGACTTTATCAATACCACAGTGACAGTGCAGCAAGACCAAAAACAGGTAGGCTACTAGCCTACTTTAAGCTTGACAAAATAATGACACACTTGAACATTTAATATCGAATTAAAATAAATACATTAAATACATCAATGTTTATTTACAAGCAATAAGACGTCTCTAAGTTCTGCTTAAGCAGCCAAACGTAACAGTTTAGTTTAGTGTAACCAACGCATCCGAATATTTAGTCAAAATGGTTATTATTTTACACATTCATGGGCTTTCGACAATGCAAAGATCCGCCCACATTTATACAACATTGAAAACACACAGAGGAAATATTTTTGTTTTTCTGGCCATGAGTTTTACTGGTCATGAGCCAGTAAATCCCCTGAAAAGTATTTTGCGAAATGGGTAAAAAAACTCATAACATTCTGTCCCTGTGTTATACAGAAGACACACGTATAGGAAACAGGCGCGCGCATACACACTCATATGTTAACACTTAAACATATAGTTTATGCACATATACAGTATGTATACATTCTCAGGGCCGGTAACCGCCTCCTGCGGCCACCATGCTCATGCTCTTCAATTTGTTGTCCTTTTTCCATTTCATCCTGCGGTTTTGAAACCATATTTTGATCTGTCTCTCTGACAGACAGAGGGTGTGCGCGATCTCTATTCGCCGGCGTCGTGTCAGGTACCGATTGAAGTGGAACTCTTTCTCCAGTTCAAGCGTCTGGTACCGTGTGTAAGCTGTCCTCGGCCTTTTACCCTCCGGTCCGACCAAACTGTCTGTCATACATGAAAGGTTGATATTTTTATTATAGACTACAATATGTGTATTCTACAACATGACATGCGAATGCTCAATGAAAGAAACAAATTAAGCCTGGGTAGACAATCACCTCAAAATGTAGTCATTTAATCAATACAAAATACGAATCCGTATCAACAGAAAACAGAAAAAAATACAATTAGTTTAGTTTATTCTTTTTTTTGCATAAAAACTTTTATAGAAATTATTAGAGACACGTGCAATAATGTTAGAAGTCTTATTTTGTTAAAACACCAAAAGATTAAACCAAATTAAAATGAAGACTTCCCCAGGAACAGTTTAATCTAACATTTAGACATATACGAAGAAAACGAATGTTTCAAGGTTACCATGACTTATGTGAAGTTTTCGCATCCATGGGTAAATTTGTGGCTGCGACCCATCGGATACATTCAGTGAGGCTGCCTGCGCACTTCCTTCTGGATTTTCTTCCTCCACGGTGTGGGACGCTTTAGAGACGTTTTGGCGACTGAAAATACCCCCGACACTGTGGGTTGCTGAGCCAGTGGTGTTCGGTAGTGATGTTTTTAGGGAGCGGTGTGAGGGCTCGCTGACAGGAGAGTTGGCTAAGGACGAGCACGGGAGAGGGTCAGAGGAAGGCGACGGGGACGCAGCGCTGTCCGTGGTAACCGGTTGATTGTACTGGACAGGCGTCGCAGTTGGATTGTCCGTGTAGCTTTGAGCTTGCTCACCAGATGAGAGAAAGTGTCCGGTGGTAGACTCCCTGGTGCTAAGATCCATTCCATTATATCCATACCCATACCTGCCCGAATGCATCCCCGAAGAATCTCTGTATTGGCTACTAGAACTGTGATCTCCATAGTTATGTAAGGGGTAGTCCGCACCATTTGGATAGCGACCGCAAAATGAGTTCGCAAAATAAGAGCTCATTGGTTGACAATAATTACCGTATAATTATTTTAGCTACCCAAGTAGTAGAGAGAACAATATTGTGCGTGTTTGATTTGTGTCTCTTGTTGGTTTTGAGCTTCTATTGCACCCTTGCACAATTTATGATGAATTATGGAAATGAGTAAAACAGTCTTAATGCTTTCTACGTAGGCTACCAAATATGGGGTACGGCTTAAAGTCACGTGTTTTTGTTGACCAGTCGTAAATCCTATTCTGTGACCTCCAGTGGTAAACTCACGCGTAAGCAGGAAATCGGTGTGGGATTGTTTGGAGACGTGAACGCGCAACGAGAGTTTCACAGAACTAGATTGTAGGTTCTTTAAAAAATTGTAGTCGCGCGCCACCCTCTGGTTAGATGTGGCACTACTACCCTAATCTATCAAGACTCGAAGCAAGAACACGGCGGGGTCATTCAGAGGGTAACGACTCTGCGGTAGAAAAATAGGATCTGCTGAAACAATGCACCGCGTTCTGCACACAAAGCACGTACACCAGAACGTTCACAGAATTCGGAAGATTTTAAAACACATCGCTAATTCTTAGGTTTTAGATAAACACAGTCGGCACCAGTTACAAAAAATAACAGAATATTGTCTAAATGTAAAGGCTAATCTTTATTTGAAAAAATAAAATATGTTTTTAGTAAAAAAAAGCACGAAATTAATTATATTTAACCTCTTCTTATTAAAAACAAGACCAATTAAAAAAAAATTATAAGGCTTACAGGCATTTTAGTTTGAAATTGTCTTCCTATTTTAATAAAAAGCTGATTATCTAAATATCATATGAATACAGCAATACATGCTAGAACAATTATGGGCACCTTTGTTGCAACCCAATTTCTCTTCCATTGGATAAATGTCTCACCTCAGCAATATGTTCAGCTCTATTCATATTTCTTTCTATTTCTGAAGGTCATAAATTGAAAGACTGTGTAAACAGTAAGGGCAAAACCCTTTTCTTTGGAATTTTTCAACGATTGATTTGCCTGTTTTTTGTTTAGCTTTTTTGTTGAGGTATGGTACTGGGTTAGGAAACCTCCAGGAGATGAAAAGGGCTATGGAAGTTTCAAAGAATAACACATTTGAATGTCAACTCTTGTAGCCATATGTAACTGATTTAAGTTTAAATTTGCATAGGCCTGTTATGAAAGTCGGTAACTCTTAATAGTCCCCCATCTCACAGGAGCAAAAATATAGTCTCGATTCCAAATTCATATATTTAAAGTGTTTGGCTCCAAAATTAGATAACTCTGTTTTTAAAAATGTTCATAAATCCAGTTTTTTATTGTGCAGTCCAATTAACATTAAACTGCAGTTGGTTAGTTTTGATTTGAGCAATAATAACAAAAAATACAGCTAACTAACACAATAAAACACAATAAAAACATTTTATGGAACCTAATGACCTTAACCTTAACATGATTTTGGAACCTAATTCTTCATTTGTTGTTATATGGTTCTTTCATAAATGTTCATTCTTCCTGTGTTGATTCTTCTAGATCATTTCAGTAAGAATTTCCTTCCAAAGCCATATAATTTTCTATATTTTCAGTCATTTCAATAGCTTTCAGCGCCACCACAATACCATATACACAAACAAATGTAACAAACAAATTTAACATACAAACATTTTTAAAAAATGTTCTTGTTTTTCAACGTTTTCCCTTAGCCTATTTCTTAGTTTTTTACTTTACTTGACATTATCTACAGTTCAACGATTTCGCAAAATTAAACCAAAAAAATATTCTATAAACGATTGGAAACTCACCTGTACAAGTAATACACGTATAAGACTAGAAGAACAATGTTATTTAAAGTGAAAAATCAAGCAGGTAATTTTACAAAAAATATACAATTGCCTCAATAAACATTATGGTTTTAGATTAGATATCACAACCGATTTAACTAATCAAGTTAAAGCCCTACTGATGAACAGCATGAACTTTGTGGCATTTGAACAGAACAAAGTGACCTATTTACATTTATTCATTTGACAGAGTAGGAGAGCATATACAAAATATTTAAACAAAAAAAGTTTTGAAGTAGGAGAGCATATACAAAATATTTAAACAAAAAAAGTTTAAGAAACATGTAATCTATTTTAAAGTTTCACATTTAAGCCAACATCAAAACAATTATTTGCACAATGCTATAAAACACCTCTGCATAGACATTGTCCTTTCACGTCATATTTCAACAGCTGTTATCTTGATAGGTTGCCTTGAGCAGGTAAACAAATGGTACGGTCAATCGGCCTGTAATGCGAAAGATTGCCACCTAGCGGTAATTTTAGGGTATCACACTTTTCCTTGTCATACTATGTAGGTTAAAGATAATATTTTATACCAGCTCTCCAGACCCCCAACTCTCTAAAAATTACTGAATTGCTCCACACTTCTGAAAGCTTTTCTAAAAGAAGCACCATTAAAGCTCTTAACCAATTGAAGATATAACGATGCATTTAAATCCTACAATAATATAAGAAGAAATTAAACAAACTGCAGTGTACCTAATACTATACATAATGGACAAAAGTGGAATTAGTTATCGAATTGCTTATTTGAACCGTGTCCAATATTTGACGCGTGTAAAAATACAAAGCGTTATTATAGGCTATAAAACGATAGGGTTGCAGCTATGTTGTTTTTACTGCAGTAGCCTATATCTTGTGAAACACAAACAACAATAAATAGCAACAACAGCCGCTAAAACACCAACACCAAGCACACCAGACAGAAAAACAACAACATATGATTATAAAAGACAAAAACTATCCTCTAGAATTTCAGTTATACCCTAAACAGTTAACATATAACGATAGGTTTAATAGTACAAAAAACGAGTCCTTACCGTTCAATGTCTCGGTTGGTTGACGAAGGTGCTTTAGATAATCGCTCTATCCAGCCATTGCGCCAGAGACGGGATAAACAATCTTCTCTTTTCTCTGCAATTTCCATGTTAAATATCACCACAGGATTAAACAACATATTAAGAAATGAAAAGATTATATGGAATGACGTTGCTTAAAGAAGCCTAGACAAAGCAGGACCAGAAGAAGAATGCAGCTCTGTTTTGAGATGGGATGAATACACATAAAAAGTTCACGTTCATGTGGCCTTAAGAACACGTGACTTGCTGGTAACCAATGGGACCCAGCGGCACCTCATAAAGTTTCGAAGCAAAGTAGTAAATTTTCATAAACAACGGCAGATTTATAGCTTCTTCGGGGTAGAGGACAGAGGTGGGGGCTGGGGAAGCAATGTTTGCTGCCAGGCGCCATTTTACAGAAGTAACTCACAGGAAAATAAAATAGGACAGATTTCTACGCATTAGATTTTCAGACGTAAAATACATTTGGTAAAAATCTTACCCCAAAATAAACACATACAAAGAATAGAATAATGACAGAAATCGTGATAACATAAATGTTTCAGAAAAGTAAAATTAATAAAGAAGTAGGCTATATAAATGGCGGATGGTTATTTATAAGGACCTTCATTAGACATATATGCTACAATTTGATTGTAATATGGATAAACGGCCACAATATTTCTGATACCAATTAGGTTATTCGTGCAACATTTGACATGTTTTATACATATTACAATACCTTTTAAAGTTGGCATGCCTTGTCAGTATGGGTACAGCAAGAGTATAATATATGCGTATGCAGTACTCTGCAAGCAGACACAAAGAGAGAAATCAATTATGTAACCAGATACGCATTGGAGAGTACCACATACGAGACGGAGTGAGTAATGAATTTATTACCACAGAGCCAAGGCATTAAAACGTTTACGACTTCACACATGCTATACATGAACAGCTGCATCGGCGGTGAAATGTCGCAATGGCAGGACAAGACAAGAGACTGTAGCCTCGGATAGTGGGTGCATGGGAACCATGTAGCGTTGTCATTGGAGTACTACCCAATTTGGAAATTCCTAAATCTCCTAGTATTTTAAGCAATCAGGTCTAGGCAGCAATTTAGAAACGATCACTTGCTCTTTTTTTGTCAACACAGTTTATTTCCGATGCTAAAGCAAAGTGCTGAAAAAGATGATTAGATATTGGCCTGCACATTGCGACTGAAACAAAATGCACAGCAGAACCACAAATTATGTACCAATATATTTCTACACGTAATTTAATCAATGTAGTACTTTACAAGCATGAAATACATGCTCGCTACAGGTGGATTCACATTAATCTCCTTATTATCTCTTTATGTCACATGATCACGCCTAATAAACAGCCAATGGGTATTTTATTGGCTTCCAAATACACTCATAATATCATGAATTAAATCATGAACTAAACTCAATCCGGATGCTGAAAATAACAATTAATTTGGTCTGAAACTAGCATTTTAAATTTGCATTTAGATAAGAAAGAAATGAAAATACTCTTTCAAATACGTTCACAAAGCGATAGTGTAAGCTAATTCTATAATTTTTTTGTTCTCAATATTTTTTTCACAATATCAATATTTTACAACATATTTGTTATTATTTGAACTAATTGAGCCTCAGAAGTATTGAGATATTATTACAAGCACATTATCCGCCAAACCAAAACACTTCCTTTTCTAAAATCTACATTACTTTTTACTGTTGTAGGTGCATTTAGTTTGAAATCAATATGAATCTAAAAAAGGTTGTAAAATAACTAAGAAAACTAAGAATTGTGAATATTAATAAAAAACAATATATTGTAATTAAAAATAATGGATTTTTTTCTTATTAACGAATTTATTTCTTATAAAATGTTGGTGTTAACAAAGTATGAATATCATAAGCCTTCTTGTGGAAACATACAAATGAATGCGTAGGGACCGAAGTACTTTCTCCCGTCAATTAATCGCAATGCTGTCTGAATTAAAGGTTACTAACCTTAATTCAAAGTTGATAATTTTGGAGAAAAAATATTTATAAAGACTGTTTAAAGAAAATGTTTTAACAAGTCACTTACGTCAGGAGAAGAGAACATTTCTGTTGTTACCGAACGGCTTGCATACCCGGACACAAAAAGGAGATGTTGGATTATATCAAAAGGAGCAGAATTAATCTTCCCTATATTTTTAAAGAAAACTTGAAATTACCAACAACGTTGGTAAAATATATAGGTTTTATATATTTTTATTTTTTATAGACTTCAATATTTTTATTTTAAATAAAAAATAAGGTCAAAGTATTTAACGATGTATATGTTCAATGTAAAAATATATTTACATTTGGACAGTGCATTTTCATTCACAGTTAATATATTTATTTTGATCAATCTTTTTTCATTTCAAGTAGTAGTGCTGTTTTTAAATCATTATTAAGAAACCATGGAGTGGTAAAGAAAAATATACGCTCAATATCATTAAGACAAGTTGTTTTTAACAAAATGTTCAATTGAAGAAACTTATTTTAAAAACGAATAGGGCCCAAGAATGTTCTTAGAAAAACGCTTGGTATTGTGTATGTCTATACGAATCAAACAATTGCTCCAAATGAGGCTTTGCTGACATCAAGTGGTTTAACTATAAAACAACAACCTCTTACGACTAAATGAATGATTTTGATAGAGCAAGGATTATTTTAGCTCTAACGTAGAAGTTTTAGCTTCGTATGTTAAAACAGTTTATATGAGAAAGAATGGGGTGAAATATTTTCTCGTGTTAGTAACTTTTGACATAACTTCTGGTGAATCTGAAACCTATATTTGTGTATAACTTAGGCCTGCACAAAGGGTGTTTTAGGGTGCCGTAGGGCGAAATGCAATCAAAGAGACCAATAAAACTAGATTGTTTCCGCTGGCTTTTTTGTGCACACAGTCGAGACTCGCTGAAGGCAGGTGGGAATTAGGGGGAAAACTCGCCAAATGGGAACTGGGCCTCTGGAAATGGTCTAATTGTGTCTGGACGGTCATAAAGCCATTGAACGCGGAATGCCAGACAGTGTTGCCGAGTCTACGATTCATGGCTCTTACGCGAGGCCTTTGAAGTCAACATCCTTTTGGATACCCGAGCATCATCTAACGTCCACTGGCTATACTGTAGACCTTGTAAAATATCTTTGCATATGGTTTGATATCTGCAAGAGACGGCATCTATGGCAGCCCATCACATTATCATTATTAACTAAAGTCCATCGTCATGGAGGCCAGGACGCGGGTCCGTTCTTTTAATTCCATAGATTCATGCACACATGGCGCATAATTTACTGGCTTCATCTGTCGAGCCTCATACCATCTTTGTTGTGTTGCGTTCTCTCGCCTCGCAGCGCTTTGCACCCCATAAACGGTTATTGCGGTAATTGTCTTTTATGGCAGTATGCAACTAACAACCACCTCATCTGCCAGACGGGTCAGTAGACGAGGCTGTTTTTCCAAACTCCAAACCTGAATGCAGGTCTTTGAAACGCTGTTTTAGTTTAAAATATGTGCGTTTGTATGATATATAAAGGGAGTGAAATTATGAGAATATTATTTCCTGCAAACATAAAACACTATACATTTACCCCTGAAAACGTAGCAACTTAATTGTTTTATTTTGACAAGTAACCATCTTTCTTAATCCCAAAAATTATATTTAAATAAATAAATGAACTATAAGAACATTAACACATCTGAAAATAAGACTTTCAGAAAAGCAAGAATCAACTTCGCACAACCTGGTAAGTGCAACTTGTACCAATTTGTACATTTTAAATCCTCATTTAAAATTACACGAGGATTAGAAAATTTCGTAGACACTTGTTTTGGGGATATGATTTGCTTTTATTATTCAATAAATAAATCACAAATTACATCTGAGAAGTTTAATCAAAACAAATTCATGGCGGTCAATTGACCATGAGGTATTTGTAAAGTTGCCTACAGTGCTATATCTACAGTTTCATAACTATTTTAACTTGTCCCTGTTTGTTTACAACGCACTTAACGCCACTATATCGGCTGATATATAGGTAGTGTTATTTTACGAAATGTTTAATACTATTTGTCATAATTGATCAATTCTAAGATTTTGTCATGACAGTAAAAAATTCCTTGGCCACATAAACCCATACGCGTATAAACTTTCCTTATACCTGTGCCAAGTCTCCTCGCATGATAAACAATTAGAAAACTGCTACAAAACAAAATAAAACTATTAATAAGACGTCCGAAACACATACTGGTATACTAGGCTACAATCTAAGTGGAATATCACATATAGCTCCATAGTCATTTCTAATAAAATTGGTATCAAATGAAATACAGAGTTCTTAGAAGGCTGTGAATTAACGAATGTTTAAATCAGCAAGAATCACATTTGACAGTCATTTAGCTTAATTCAAAGACTAGACCCTTGTCGACAAGTATTTCTTGCTTTAAGGAATGACACAAGTATATGTAAAACCCCAACGACATAATTCCAGCGAATGGATGGATCGTTCCTCATCCTCACCTACACGAAGTGTTTTATTCTCGGTTGTCCTTCGTTCCGTCCTTGTTAAATTTTTTCATCTTCATCCTGCGGTTTTGGAACCAAATTTTGACCTGTCTCTCCGTAAGGTTCAGAAGACGGGCGACCTCGTACCTGCGGTCGCGCGTGAGGTACGTGTTAAATAAAAACTCTTTCTCCAGCTCGAGGATCTGGTGCTTAGTATAAGGGCATCGTTTTTTACGCGAAGAGCTCGCGTGAAGCCAGTTGGACACAGGGTTGTCTGAGAAAGGGTAGAGGGAAAGGCAGGAGGGTTCGAAATCATAAACGGGCACTGAATAGTTTTAATACAAGAACCTGCATCTTAAATCCAGAACACAGAATAAATCTAAATGACTCAGAAAGCCTCACTATTCTCAAAGCACTATAGATTCAAACAGGGATCTTTACATGCACAATTTTCACAGCAGACTACAGTGCGCATCACATTACGAAAATAACTTTGGAGAAGCTTACCTGGATCAACGACCGGTTTCTCTTCAATCTCGGAGTCCCTTTCAACACCCTGCCCAGACACCGTCTCTGTCTCGGCAGAACATCCGCCGTTAGTGAAGTCCACAGAAGAAGGCACGCCATGCGAACTGGCCTGTGCGACATCGTAATTTGTTCTATGTGTATCAAGTTTTGAATGGAAGTTATTGTGGACCACCGGTGGTTCAGTGAGTGGCAGTCCACAAGCAGAGTCCAACAACCAAGACTGCACGTAATCCCCAACCACAGGAGGCTGCGTATGCGGCTGGTACACAAGAGGTACACCACTGGAAAAATGCGTTTGGATGTGGCCCCAACCTGTGCCACCATACACAGGTTGCTTTGATGGAAATGTGCAGGGACCGAGCTCTGTGTGATCTGTGGGTATAACAGAGGGCCTCGTGTGCGGGATGAGCGCTGAGCCTGAGGAGAAGCGAGTCTCCTCGTTCTCCGGTAAAATAAGCGAGTCAACGTAGTATCCTGTCAGAGCGCCGGATGTCGACATGGCGGGGTCGCACTTTCATGCACACACACACACACATAAAAACACGAACACACACATACAGTAACACGCTCACAAAATAACAATCTGTGGAAATGGAGAGGCAACCCCCTCACAAAGCTCCAGTCAGCTAATAAGTTAGGAGCAGACTAACATTTGATTGGATGAGGTGCACACGTGACCATTAGAAGAGGACAAAAATAAATCAATAGAAATGCAATGTTAAGATTGCTTTACCCTAATTATACAATTCTTTCATGTAACTACAACTGTCAAAAGTGAAAAGATGACAAATAATGCACACATATATGAACACAAAAATTTCCATTTAAAATAACTGTTCTCTGAACCGAGTATGTCTTTCAAAGCAAAATATTGCTGAAATCTCTCGAATTGGCTTCCGTTCTGCAGAATACTGCAAAGTAGAATTTATGAAAATTAAAAGCAAAATTATATTATCCTTTGACATCCTGTATTAAAAGCAATTGTTTTTTGTTGTATGAATGACTTGTTTTGTGTATGCTTCACAACACTCTTCAAATTAAGGCCTATGTGTTCTCTGTATTGTTTGCGGATTTTATCTGTACTAATTTTAAGTTCATGGTTACATTGTTACAGATATTTCGCTGCACGTCATCTGGTTTACAAAGTGTAATTAACAAGGTCGGATGACGTCCTCCATTTAGGTAATTTCCTTTACTTGGTTTTCAGTCTTTGCCATTTCTTTTCTTTTATTTTAAAATGTTCAGTATGAATGAGATTGAAATACTTTAATGATAAACAGTATGGACAGGGGAAAAAATTAAGCTTAATAGATGTGCGTGTATCGATTGTCCAGCTTTTATTTTTATTGTTTTACTTTGTTGCAATATGGATAAATTATAACAGAATATAAAATATACACAAATCCAGGCTTAAGTTAAAAAGCATTAATCCATGTAAGTAAACAATGTCCTTTACATCACTAATTAAACAAATGATAGTTTGAATATGTATATAATACATAAATTACATTCAGCTAATAAATACATTTAATTTAATGTATCTTATCATATTTTGTCTGCTTCGGACAAAAACGTCAACCAAGTCAATATTTTAACTGGCTATTTTAACTTCAAACATACACACCATATTTACAAACTACAGAATTAACAAAATAGCGATAAAATGAATACTAATGCCACAGTAATGTGTGATCAACACAGCAATCACCTTCCAATAAAGGACGTATCATGTAGGCCTACACATAAATTGTTTTAAAACGCAAAAGTACAAGATATTTTCGGCACACGCAAAACAAAATTTTCTATGACTATCGACATTTGTAGCTAATAAAATTCTAATAAAATAAATAAAATAACGTTGTCGCCTATAATCTCATCATACCTATTAGGAAAATGTAGCATATTAAACGTAATAAAAAATAGAAACTCTAATGGGTATCCTACGTCAAACAAAATACAGGAATTGGCAACAACGTCGTATTTAAACTATTACAAAAATATGACATGCAAAATAATATATTTTGATCATTTCGTGTACCTGAGAGCATTCAATAAAAAATGTATAAATATATATATATATATATATATATATATATATATATATATATATATATATATATATATATATATATAGTTGTGGTGTTTCCTGCGTAAAAGTAAAACCGTCCTGCATGTCCTTCTGACAATCACTAGTCGACCTCTTAGCAGTGTGAACATGCAATTAAAGAATTATATTTGTATGTATATATACAAATATACAAATTATCGACTAGTGATTGTCAGAAGGACATGCAGGACGGTTTTACTTTTACGCAGGAAACACCACAACTTAAAAAAGAAAAAGAGACGGAAACAACATGGCACTTTGAGGCTGTAAACTGCAAAGGGGTGTTTGTTAACACAGTCGAGTAGCACAACCACAATGCATTTTAGGTACAGATAAATTCCCTTTGGTTGTGCCGCAGTGCCACCATAAAGCAGATCTTTTGTGCTTAGCCACCTAAGGCGCAAAATTGAGGAAGTTGGGTCTTTTGAGCTCTCTGGCACGCCACTGATGTCGCTGTGGCCCACAGCCCCCGAGGCTCGATTTCGGCTATATGTGGACGTAACCTAGGCCTTGTCAACTCCTGTCTGCATTGAGCTCGAAGACAAATCAACGTCTTTTGTCCCGTTCAACAGCAATATACAAATTAAACAACGTAACAATGATTGTTAAAAACCGCTTTATAAAACATGTGTTGCATTTCGTAAAATAAGAAGTAATTCAGGAAATGAAATCTAGTCTAGCCTCGATGCCCGCGATACATGATGCAAAAAAATTATATCGAAGGCTAAAGGCGAATTAAACTGGGGTAATTAAGACAGTTTCCTGTTGCAGAGTTTAACTATACAATCCCAACAACATGAAACTACCTAAACCACTCGGCAGTCTGGTTCAAAACGTCTGATAACTTAAAGTATGCTAATCAAACCGCCGGCATTTCCTTGCCGCCATCCCTAGAGCATTTCTATGAAAGCAGTGCAACATTTTTTTCTTAACATTGACGTCACTAAATCTTACTCATAAATTTCACAATTCCGATAAAATTAAAAGTATTGCCTTACCTGCGTTCATTTAAATATAACGGAACAAAAACAACGTATTTTCCATAGCCAGAAATCCTAGTGTTCTTATTCCTGCCTCTATCCAGTCTGTACTGAGGGTAGTCACACTGAAAAGCTACTAGCCTCATAAAGTAACCAGCAATAAAACGTCACAAAAGCGGACTAAACTAGCTATAATACTACGATGTCCCTTGCGGTATTTGCTGAGATATAATCAAACCATTTCCGCCATATTAGAAAATGTGAAACGATGTAAAACAATAATAGCAAAAATCTCCCAGAATCTTCCAAAAAGCAATGTACATGAAATCAAAGCTCAGCAAATGTCAAGTAAATTTATAGGCATAATGTACAAAATTTAAAATAAATAAATAGTATGAGGTTATACACGTTTAGAAGCACATTCCCAACAAAACACTGAAATTAACGTGTTCTTTGTTGTTGTTTGTTTTAGCCATGCAGATATGATCTTTTAAGTCACACATATGCCTATTGTTTCTATGATGCATGTGCTAATAAGCATTTAAAAATATTAGATATGTCTAGGCCTATGGCATGTGAAGACCAAAGCGCAGTTATTTACATTTTACATGTTTGTAAATGAACCAAAATGATAAACTGGATCAAACAGGGATAGGGACATGAACGCAACTGGTAACTAATCTGAGAGAAATAAAAAAACCGCGCTGTTTTGTCAAATATGCTCATAATGTTTATTGTTCATGACTTGCCTGTTGATCGGGTACAGGCTGCGGCTGATTTCTAGGCGGCGCTCATGAGTCAAGTACATAGCCTACTGAAGAGGAACTCCTTTTTCTTGAGGTTTGGCGTTTGTTGTATTGAAAGTTCTTCCGGTAGCAGCCTAGTATCCCTAGCCGTTAGCCAGTTTGCTGAGCACTCCGTGCCTCATCTACGCGATAAAACATATACATTGTAATAGCACATACTAAATTATCATGTTTGTTTAATCGTCTGCACATTAAACTACAACGAACACCAAGGAAAGACCAATTTAAAAGGAAAAAAATGAAATTATCAAATATTTTAGATTTAAGTCTGGAAAAACAAACAAACATAACTACTCATGCTTTATTCTGTATTTCTATTTGAATTTTCTTTATTATGATTGCACCGATTGATGATTTTTTAGCATTTAAAACGTCACCTGACTGACTGAATATCATACTCGTCTACTCAAACTGGAGCCATGCCAACATATTCTTTTCGTGGCTTACTCTCTGAAAATATATAATTTTAATGATAAATGCGTTTTGAATTTTACATCTATTTGGTGATGTTCAAGTCAGAACATAAACAACTAAACATAAGGCATATTGTACACCAGATTAACACAACATCAAGTTAGCATATCATATCCCTAGATATTTCGGTTGCCTCACCTTTGACATAATCCATGACTCCATGTCGTGCTCTGTAGGCCCAAAGGATACGTATGACAATTAGCAGTGTTGGGTTCCCAAAACATTTTGTGTTTGCGGGGTAAATGTCCCTTTTGCCACAAATCACTGAAGGCACTAGCACATTTCCTCGCTCTCTTGATGAATCCGTATTTGAGTCAAGAGAGAACATATAAGTAGACGTTTTCGACCCTAAGGCAAATATGATACGGGTCACACACATCTCGTGACCCCTATTCCTTCCTCAAGTCGAGCAGACAACATAAGCCCGGTAGACGTAAACTGAACGTTTCCTTAACTGTGCGTCACAATTCCACCTCGATCGTTGTTTGGGTAGGCATTTATCCAAACTTTTTAGGGTTTGAGTGAAGTTTCGCGTTAAAGTCATGGTAGTCCCCAGCTCCCGACGATGGTGTAGGCTAGAGATTCAGTCCGCTTATCAATTAGCACAAGACGCTTACTCCCATCTCGCTGGATGTAGACGCCATTATCGACAGGTGTCTTCGACTGCAATGAACCAGAGAGCACATTGGTAGGCATTGTCATTTACCTTGTTTAACACGCTGGATGTGCTGAGGTTAAGTGCACACACGTACCAGTAGGAAACACAAAACCACACCCTCCATCTCTGCGTCACCATTATAGTAGCAGCAGCTTGTTCCGAAAAGAGTATGTACGGTTACTGGATTTCGGTTTTGAAATTTGCCGTCTAAATTATTCTAGACAAGATAAAGGAATATTTAATTCAAATAATTAAATATTAAAAAGGAAATGAAGTTGCCTAAAAACAAGTAAAAACAAAATATAATGGTTAGCAGGTCATTTTGTATATAGAGAATGCACATTACTATTTCATATTTCTTATAAGTCCTGACACATTCATAATATTACCTTTTCAAATGTACTCCATCATATAGCCTAAAATTAAATTAAACTACATCAAGAACCACGTCACTTATTACTTAGTACAATTTACAGTTATCAAATTACATACCCTTGTTGAAACGAGGTTGTTTGAAGTTTAAGCAATCAGGAAAGAGTTTTTGTAAATTAAGATTGTTTAATAATCTAAAATCAAAATATCCGAAATTATATTTGACTCCTTGTTTTTCCAAGTTTATTTTTCCTTATAATAGTTTATGCAGAAGAGTATTTTTCTTTATTAACTCAATTCTACAGTTAATATATAATAATACCTCTGTATTAATAATAAGAGACGGCAAAGTATTTAATATTGTTAATTTATACGACGACGATTATAGTAATAACACGAAAAATTATAATAATATTAATTATTACTGTAATACTTTGGCACAAATGTGCCTATTTGTAATCCATATCAGTAAGAAAACAAACCAATGGGGATGTAACAATATTATCGATATGGTGTTATGCAATATCAAAATTGTCTCAATATTATCGTGGTCACATGACTGTATGAAACGATAGGTCTTCCGGGACTAACATAGAGAATGTCAGAAAGAATAATAAATGTTACCTTTGTCAAGGTCTACTGGTGCAATTATTTTATAAAAGAGGTTTTTAGGTCATACCTCTAAGCAACAGTTATGATTAGAGGATAAAGAAAAGATTATGCTTTGGAACGTTTCCAAGACATCATGTGTCATTTTAAATATAGCACTAAATATCGCATTGTGACCATTACATCGAGGTATTATCGTGCAGTGAGCGTTTGGTATTGTTACATCCCTACAAACAAATGAAACTTAAAATTTTAAACAGTAGACATCTGTTCAAAGTGCTAATACAGAGCTAAGAATGAAAAAAGGCATATACTTAAGGGACTGGAAAATCATATGTTTATTTTATTCCTGATCAAATTACAACCCTAACACACCCCTCTGATCTTCCATTAGTTTCACATTTGCCAAACTACAATTTTCTCTTTGTCTTTTAGCTGGCACGCTTATAGCCGTGTTGAAATATCGTATACAAACCCTTTGTTTCTTTATCCCCAAGATCGAGTTCGCTGTAAACGGAACTCGAGAACAATAATCTGATATTTTATTGCTATCAGCGGAAGAATTTATTTTGCACTGGAGACAAATAGTGCACCCGCGCTGTAATACTATCCGCCTTTCACGTCTTCATACTGTTATTGAATCTCCATTGCGGAAAGGCATGGTCTTGTTTCACAATTACAAACACCATTTCAAATTACATCATTTGTCTCAACTAGAGTGAAAGTGGGCCTTTGGAGGGAGCTTTGTGACTATTATGTTCTTTAGAGAAAGTTCCATCATTGCTGAAAGCTCGAGTGAAAGATGTGCTCCCTTTCTGAGACCAATAAATCGATAAGTAGAGCTGGCTATAAATTAGCTTGGCCATTTTTGTAAAAAAAATAATTTTATAAATTTTGCTCAAACATATCTCGGAAAACTCAACGTAGTCTGTGCTATGCTTAATGGATTTCTTTGATTCCGTGAGAATGAGAAGAGGACTTTTAATGCCCTCATATTTTTACATCCCCACATTTCACATATAATAAGATCAGTTGACATTTGATGTGTGTTCTGGAAGCAGACGGTCATGCCGGGATGAAATGTTTTAGTGACATACTGAATCAAGTCCTTTGGAAACACCTGCAGAGGATTTGGTATGTTTCAACAAGCCGTTCAGAGCATGAATCGACTTTTACATAGGAAACGTTTTAAGAAAGTGTCGTTGAATTATCCATTGTGGGAGCAGAGTGGGAGAAGTCTCACTACAATTTATTCCATGTACAACTGCCAATGTATTTAGATACACAAACCTTTCTATTTGATGGTTTGATTTGGCGTTACTTGAAAACCGTTTCAAAGCCATGTGGATGTGAGCATACTGTTGAATGGATGATGCACGACCATGACATTGATCCCACGAGTGCCTCCCAATGGACACCGTTCGAAACTACTCGTCGGACAGTCATAACCGACCTTCAGTTCAGAAAAACAATGCATTGCGAATTTAGCAGAAGTACAGTTGAAATAAGTCAACAAAATGAATAGGAACAACGTCAATTAATACGAACTGGACAGAAAACACAACAGACTCTTTGAGCACACCTTAAGATGTCTTCGCCTCAGTCCCCTTGAAATGTTAGCTACCTTGGTTCTCAGACAGTTTATGACACAACACTGCAATTGTCCAAATGCTCCAGACACAGTGAGCTTTTTATGGTCACGTTGCTTAAGCAACAAGGAGGATGTCTCCGTAATTAGGCGGATATTCCTTAGTGCCTCAAAGGATGCGCCAGGCAGGCCCGGCCGCTTTGCTGCAAGCAATCATAAAGCTCAGTCGTTCTCCCCCTCTGTTGTACTTTCTTTCTATCTCCCTCTCGCGTAGTTTTATTGCTCTTAAATTGTCATATGTGAACGCTACGAGTGCGCCCATAAACATTCGGATGATAACTACAAAAAAGGTGACCACTGTGACAGTAAAAGTCAGGTAAAAACCGAAAGAGTTGCTCTTTTGAAAGCTTTAAAGATAAAGGCGACAAACATCGAATGAAATCACATGCAACTTGAATAATGGGCTACAAACTCTCTTTCAAATTACACCTTTGGATTATTTAATTTTTGAAATATATGTTTTACATATCTTCTGCATTACAAGCAGACACATTTTGTTTAAATCCCCGCACAGTGTTTGTCACGTTTCTGTGCAGAGAAGGTGGACAAAAAAGTTTAGTGCGAAAAATATTTCTTTTTGTAGGATGAAGAGACATAATGCGAGTAAACCTGCAAGAGAAACACTTATTCATTAGGTGTGTTTATGGTTTACTGTTGATTGGGATTCAGACATTAGCATTTTTTTCGTTCAATCAACCTTTGTAAAATTGTTATCTCATGTATCTCCGCGTTCACAGAAATAAAAAAAAGAAATTATCCGAATATGGTAAGGCTACAGTGACACATTATTAGATGAACGTGTTATTGCTTACTTAAGTCTTTCAATAATAATGCTGAAGGTAATTGTTGGAAAATCAATAAATAATTCGAAAACGGTGAGCAGTCAAACCAACATTCTCGTATGTTGTTCTTCTATTTGGTCACACCAAAGTCTTTATCCCAAAACGTACAAGACACAATACATTCCCCTCAAAATTATCACACCACATAACAAGTCTCTTACAAAGCATTTACTTGCTAAGACTCAAATTCTTTACACGGTTGTTCTCACTTTTTGTTTGTTTGAAATTATCCGCTGGGGCTGAGAATCAGTATCGTCTCATTTGTGATATCATTAATACCGCGGTTGTGTTTGTGTATTTTTGGCATTTCCTTGTCCTACAGCAGCGGGTTTGTATAGTATTGCAATCGGTCTCGATTAACCTTCTTCTCCTTCATGCGTCGGTTTTGGAACCAAATTTTCACTTGCCGATCGGTGAGATTAAGCATCCGTGAGAGTTGAAGTCGTTTCTCTTTGTTGATATACACACTGAAGAAGAACTCTCTTTCGAGCTCTCTGATTTGAAATTTAGTATAGGGACATCTCTTCTTGCGAACCCTGGGTCCACCTAGGAGACAATGAAAAAATAAGTTAAATGTTATAATATAGACAATTTGATAAGACCAAATATTAGACATATATTATTATTTTAAAATATAATTTAAAATATTAATATAAATATTTTAATATAAACATTACAACTGGTAATTAATATAGATACATTAAAAGTATGAAAATAAGTAGTGTTGATAGTATAGCTACGAATATGGCTGTAAACATTATAATTCATTTTAGTACTAAAGTGTTAGTACTTTTATATTGTATTATGTATCAAAAGTCTTGGTGTTAGGCACATATAGATTGTTGAATTTGCCCTAGCACAAGCCTTTTAAATCCGGAAGGAAACATTCATGATTTAACAGAGACACAGGAGAAGCTTGTTATTAAGGCTGTTGCAAGCACGCACCGCAGCCACTTAAATACGTTTTAATGTTCAAGTTAAAAAAATGCATGCGTTTTCATGGCCAATTTCAATTCCAAGCACGTGATTCCAACAGTTTATACGTATCCCAGGTTTTGTTGGGGAAATCTCAAGCCCTCCATAAACCTTATACGCTTATAAAACAGCATATAAAAAATTTAACAGGAGCGCGCAAGATTGCAAACTTTCTCGCACGCTCTCTGCGCTCATACATACTATTCGCACCGCTGGTCTTTTCCTCATTTTTGTTGCCAGAAGAAGATTCGGGGCTACTGGTCTCATGTCGCTCCTTTTCTTCAGACTCCTGCTCCGGTGCGGGGACTGGCGTTGCATTTTTACTGGAGTGCTGTTTATCCCTCGCTGCAAAGTCGCTGTTCGGCGCACTGTCCGAGCCCGCATAGGCTGTGTCGAAAAACTGGTCAAATGCTTGAGGCAGCACCCCGCTTCTTCCACCACCGCCGTAGAAATTGGACGCGGAGCTCGCATGCGATGTGTGGTAATATGCAGATGAATTATTCTTGGGGAATATCTCACCAACCGTCGTCGGTGCTGCTAAACACTCCCTGTGTACAATGTCCTCCGACGGATAACATTGAGCCAATGGACCCCGGTGAGGCCATTTACTAGAAGCGTCAATAGCATAGTCCCGGAATGTAACCTCCCTGACATGCTGTACCTGAGGTAGGTTAGAAGAATAAGAGTAGGGTACGGAACGAGAAGCCGGACTTTGGGAAAGAAAAGAGGGCAGCGATGAGAAATCAGCCCCCTGAACATAATACGTGCAGCTGGGCAGATACATGTTTGAGCCAACAGAAACCCTCTCGTCAAAATCCATCATTGTACCTGCGCAAATTCTAGCTTGAGCTAGCAAGACCTAAACGCAACGCCCACAACATAGCTCTCATGAGCGCGTGCCTCTTACCCGAGTTGTAGTGGGATCCGCCAGGCAGAATTTTTGAGAGGTAAGATGACGTGGAAATCCATTACGATCCATTCCGACCGAGGCCAAGGTCACGTGATCTAAAAAAGAAATTGACAGGTCGCTCTCTGTCTCTTCCTGTTTAATAACAATATCTACCAATTTCAAACCCATGTGTACTGTAGCTACACTGTGCAACAAGGTTTCGAAATAGGTACACTCAGTTCTTTACATATAATTTGAATCAGAATTTCACTGGGCGTGTTTGTTTAGCCTATTTTAAATTGACAAATAACATAAATGCGACCAAAACCCATACTTCTAAACATTAATGAATATACATTTTTAAACATATCTCTCGGTATTCTGGTTTTACAAAGGCTATAGCCAACGTATTTTTTATTGCGGAATGATTGCAGTCATCTCAATCTCCACTTTCTGCTTTTCCTGTTGTGTTCGAGCTATTCATTAAACCAATATCTATTCGTGCATGAGGAGAAGGATTTATATAGTATACGAGGACCACTTCATGAGATTCAATATCGGCCTTTAAATTACAGGGAAAATGTAATTATATGAAACAGTGATTTCTTGCTAATATTCCAATCTTTATATATTTGACATTTTTAAAATTTGACCTTTTATTACAGAGTTTTACATTTTGCGTTCAAGCTCCTATTTCTTTGACGGAGGCCACAACAAATAAGTCTAACCGTGGGTCCAAACCCGGCCATACCTCCGAAGAACACACATGGAGGTGAGTGACACGAACCTCTCATAATTGTCATAATTATTAAGTAATTTTATGTTGCATTAGTGATGTAAAAGATTAGTGTTGTTAAAGAAAAGTTAAAGATTGTCTCAGATAGAAAAATAACAGAAACGGAATTCGGTGTCCTTGAGACCGGCTCCACCTCCGCCGTGTCTTGGACAGATTTCAGCAATAATTTGGGGACCAAGTGCAACGGAAACGTGCGGTAAAGAGTCAGGTGTAATTGCAACTTCATTTACGACATTGTCCACTAGGCCAACAGAACGAGGCTGAAGAAATGAGGCAACAGCACGTGTCAGCATACTACAGCCAAAACCAGTACTTTATTAATCTAAAAGAAATTGAATCAACTCTAATTTAAGAACTCCAGATTAAGGTAAACCTACTTAAATGCAGATATATTTAGAATACATTTTTTTATTTTAAAGGTTGGATGCCAAAATATAAACATTCTATAGTCACAAATTACGTAAAATATTGCCCCATATCATATAATTGTGTCTTAATGTGTCATTCTCATTTTGTTCTGTTGGACTTTTCTCCATGCTTTTTCGTAAAGTTTGCTGTTGGGGACCTCCCCTCCCCCTCTTTCAAAGTTACCGCACACACTTGGCTTTACGGTCGACTTCAAGTTCGGGGAGGGGGACAGGCTACCGCCCACCACGCAAGTCTGGAAAAAAAGGACGCCACGCAAGCCACTGTATGCCCCGGATGAAATTCCACAAATGTCGCTTTCACGTCTAGGAACTTTTAAAGACTTCACAGGAAACTACACGAAGAGCAATATAAATATAACGTGACAACTATGGAAAAAATTGGACTTGGAACTTGGAATAAATATCACATCAAAAATCTTATCACACACAGCACGAAACACGTTTTCTTTATACATTTGCTACGTAATTATAATCTAAATACTTTTTACGAATATCATTTGTGCATTCAGGTTTTGCATGCAGAATGCAGGGGATATGGAACTTGACCGATATATTTTAAGCATTAACACATATTTGTCGTGTGTGTAAGACAAATTTGGACATTGGTCAGTATTATGGTAAAGCATATAAGCGCAATTACTAGTGATAAGTATTTTTTTAGTGGATCCCATTACAGATGCTTTGTCAATTATAATAATTATAAAAAATAACTATATAAATTAAAGACAATTTAAAAAAAGAAAAAGCTGATCGACCTTCTTATGTATTATTTAAAATAATCGTAGGTGTCCTGATGGACCTATATATTCCTTGCATTATTATAAATTGTATTTTTAACTGAGCTCATTGTTAAGACTTTAATTTCGATTTGTAATTGCACCTAATAGTCCTTGAGAATAAAATAAGATTAGTGCTAATGCTACTGGTTAAAATATTCTGCCACTTCCTTTCTTTCAAAATGTAGGCTACTGTCTTTAATTGTAATGTAACTTTTGTACAATTTAAAATTCTATTATTTCTTAGCAATTCATCCAAACAATTAAACACTAATATTTTAAATGTTTTGTTATACATTTGTCAACAATTAATAATAAGCGAAAGTAATAAAATGAGAGCTACAATTTCAATAAAATAATTTGAATAAAATATTCTGGCCCTTCGTTTCTTTCTAAATGTAGGCTTAATTGTAGGTCTTTAATTGTAATGTAACTTTTTTACAATTTAATATTGTATTAGTTCTAATTAACTAATGTTTATGATTTTTGTTATAAATTTGTCAACAATTAATGATAAGCGAAAGTAATAAGATGAGATCTAAAATTTCTATAAAACAATTTGAAAGAACAAAGAAATTATATAGAGGAAAGCCTAAGGCACCTATTTTGTAGAGCAATTCAAATATCACAGCACAATTTTTACTGTAGAAAATGTTGTCTCTTTTCTTTCCTTAGAAATGTTTTTAAATACAATTTCTAATAATCACTTCTCTCTCTCTCTATTTGTTTACATTTTCAAGTAGACATATGTACGAATTTTCTAAACCTACAAATAAACTTAAAATGACGTAGCATATTCCTCGCTAAGGAAGCAGCTCAAATATGTTTTTAAATATCTTATATAACTTAGAATTAACTAAACCAGACGTTCACTTAAAATGTTGTATATGGCCTTGGCTTTCATTGTCTAGACGACCACCCTGAGCTTTAACCCTTACACCGGCGCGCAGAATGAAACCTGAGAGAGTCCCGCGCCAGTTGTAGTAATTCTGCAATCTCTCTGAATTCAATGACTTTTGGTTAGAAATATCCATATGTTTAAAACTTATATGGGGCGGTTTCCCGGACAATGATTAGCTTAAATCAGGACTAGGCCATAGTTGAATTAGAATATTTAAGTGAATTTAACAAAGGCATTTTACAAACACTTTTACAGGCCTGCATCTTGAGAAGAAACAATCACACTCATATATTTTAAATTATGTCAGTGCAAGTTTGTTTTCGATCAAGACACCTCTAACATTTAGGTTAGTCTAGGACTAGGCTTAAGCCCTGTCCGGGAATCCGCCCCATAAACAGGTAAGCATGTAGTCAAAGTGAGCGAAATCTCTATTAAATTATTATTTTGAGCCATGCGGTTCCTCGGTTAGGTCTGAAAAAGGGGTGGGGGCGGTGTGGTGGACTCTAAAGGAATATGGAATTTTAAGCAGTTATTTATATTTTTTTCTGTTCATATTCAATTACCGTGCACATTGCATTCGTACATAAATAACGAGGGATTTTCTGCATCTATGGTTGAATATTTTTTAAACCATAATATAGGATCACATCACTGAATTTCGGCCATCTCCACCAAATGGTTATATTAAAAGTCTAACACGTCAAAAACGGGTTCTGAAAGACAAATAACATTCAATGTATTTGAAAAAAACAGGATTTGTTTAGTAGCTGGAACTAAGATCCATAAAATACAGTCTCGAATTTGCAATTACAGCAAAACCAAAAGCAAACATGATCTTGCAGATGCTGTTTACTTTTTGCTCTGTAGATGGCGCCAGAGACCAGCTTTACTGATAAGCAAATGAGTTGTGGACTCCAGAACTAAAACATTACGTAAACATAACAGGAAGGAACACACACAGACGTGATAAATGTATTTGTTTACATGAAAAGCAAACAGCTGCAAAACACGTGGGTTATCGGTACAAGTAATTATAATTTGAAAGACCATAACTATATATATATATGATACACTGCTTTAAGATTGTGCACGGATAAGCCGTTCGCTTTAAAAATATTGCTTTTGTCATAACTAAGAAAACCCAGTGGTGTCGCTCGGCACTTTTAAAATGGGCTTTAGCCACCCTATATTTCTAGCTCAGCCCCCCTAAAAATGTAAATTATTATGTAATTTGTTCAGTAATTCGAGATCGGATTAGTCCTATTTAAAGCTCTTATTTTGAAAACGGCGACAGGCTTCGTTATCTAGCGCATTCTTCGGTTCACAGCGGCAGAGAGTGAACGTCAGAAGCACACACAAGTACAAGGTGTGTGCATAAACATGGCATCTGCATCTTTTCCATTCTTTGTTATAAATGCATCTTACATAATATGATGCTGGAGCAATACAAGACCCTGTGCCATACACTTTAAAAAGTTTGTCTGGTGCGGCTGTGTTATTCATTGTTCTGAGTTCCGAGTAAACAAAAGTGTACCCAGAAGCACTTTCTCGTTTTTCAGACGCTTCAGTATTTTATTAATTTAAAACATATTGTAGATGAAATAGGTGAACGCAGTCATGCACAGTGGGTGACAGCGCTCGCATGCTATTCCGAAAGAATGGCAGGGAATCATCAAATCAAGTTATTCCTTCTTCTTAACAATTACTCGGCAGTTGATTGTGACATCTATTATATGCATTTGTGGCTGTTGTTTCACTTTGAATTATAAATGTTGCAGATTGATCGATCAATGTGATATTTATAACAATTACTTGTCTTTGTTCTGCTTATGTTTTCTTAAATATTAATTTTTAGTAATGTACAGTAGCCTATGTGTTGCAAGAGGGTCTCTCTCCCTCTCTCTCTCTGTGTGTATATATATATATATACATATATATGTATGTATGTATATATAGGCCTATATATGTATCATTGGAGGCTGAGCTCCCCCAAAAATTGAAAACCTAGAATCACCCCTGAGAAATACTTTGTTTGTAGGCCTAATTAAGATCTTATACACTTTTTGGTGGTAAGATTGGAGCTATGCAATCTTAAAAAAATGATATCTAAGACAAAAATAATGAAGGCCTATTGTAAACTTCGTAAAATGAATGTATGTTTAATTTCGCTAATCAAATCAAATTCAGAGTAAACCATAAGTATCTGCAAATCCAAAAGTGTTTATTTGGGAAGTATATATCTCTGCGCGTGTCTTACCTTTTTTGCAAAAATAGGAAGAAATACAACAAATTAATTTTACCGCGCAAAACCGTAGCCTATCTGAAAATAATATAAATAGCTAAACGGTTCTCAAAACTACAAAAGCGAAAAGCCAGACAGCCAAACTTCAGTATTTATACAGCAGATGTATAAACTTTCCTGTAAAAAGGTTTTGTTTAAAATGAATTTGACATCACATCAAATGAGACACTACAAGTTGATAAGTCTTAAAATGCCTTTGATCTAAAAGTGTATGGTTAAAGTATTTTTGATGATAAAAATATGATTGTGCCAAAATATTAATGTCTTCATTTCAAAACAAAAGTTATATTTCAAAACGTTTTTAACACGGATGACTTTTATTATTATTTATTTAATTTTACAATTATTTATTTAACTATGATTTCGATCTTGGAATTACTGTCAATATTAAATAGCCTATATCAAGATTGTAAATGTTCTTTATGTCGGATGATTTTGTAGAAACCAATAGTTAACATAAATTTCATTAGTTGGGCTTTCACGAGGCATGGCCACAAATAATGAAGCAATGCAGAAAACATGGGAAAAAGTGTCCCAAGGTGAGACCTCAAAAAGTTGATGTAATGCCAAGATTACATTTTTACAAACTTCAGGCAAAGGGTGACACACTGAAATGATAGCCTACAATAAAACGTAAATGTAATTGTAAGTGTATCGTTATATATAATTTTTTTGTCACAACACAATTCCGACGCGTGTCTTATTCAATCGCTTTGATAAGTTTACAATTATTCTAAACTGTGGAAAGAAACGTAGATAATATAAAGAAGTGCCCCTAATATTTTGAATGATTGTGTACGTCTCGTATGTAAAAAAAACAAGTGAATAATCATTGCTTTGTGTCGCTGTCAGCTTTTAAAAGCAAAAATAAATATACACATAGCTTTTATAATTCGGACAATGTATTTCAGTTTATCGGTCTGTTGCTTCAATGACACAATCAACGTTCAATCGTCCAACTGTGTCACTTACAAAAACTACAAACATGTTTTAGAAAATTCATGTTTTACACTCTATCAAAACTATTCTCTAAAACAGGTAGGCCTAAACTTGAATTTAGTGGTAATACATTAATAACAAGTAACTGTGTAGACAAGCAGCCTACAGCTGGATCTGTTCATGGTTGTAGACGACCAAAGTCTTCTACTTCCACTTACAAACGTCCAACGGAAGATGGCGCCATTGCTCTATTGTATGACACCATTACTAGCCCATGCCTCAAAGCCCATAATGTATTATTTCTTGTTTCATTCTAAAGACATGAAAATATAATTGGTAAAGCGTTCAAAAAAGACACTTTGCGAACTATCCCATCCAACAAATCACTTTCTTTTTGAATGTCTTACATTTACAAAAATTATGATCGAGAACTTTTATTTGTAGCTTTTTGTGATTTTTCGATGATGTCTAGTGTTGTAAAATATGTAATATATATGACGTCTTCATACATTGTTTTCTTATCAATGGTTTATTTGGACGGATTTTTGAGAAACACTAATACAACGACAAAACACATTCACACACTGTCATTTTAGGCCTAGCCTATTTGGCACTGAAATAACCACATACATACATATATATGATAAACATCTGGGTCCATACCTCATATTATCCAGCATGAGGCGAAGAAAACTGATATTTTAATTAAATTTCAAATAAACTGACACTGGACGTAATTGAAGACAGAATCGACTCAAACCACGCTAATAAAGAGTGTCAGGGGCGTAAATTCAAAAACCCAAAGTATTTTGCCATAGATATTGTTCGAGTAGTAAATAATCACAACACAACAAGTATATGTCGGCCCCTTTTGTCCTGAGTTGGGAATATGGCCATACAGTTTTCGCCAACACCTGGTCAAAATGATGCACCGCGTCACCATTCAACCCTGTCCGATCCAAAGTGTTCACTTCAGAGCAGTAGTCCAGGAGAAACAAATATTCGTCTAATAAACGTCTATTATTTCATAACTTTGAACGCGATCATTGTCAAAAACTGTTTCCCCCAATTTACCCAGAGTAAAGCTAACTGCTGGTTTTTAATTTATTGACAACCTTTTTCTCCTTTACACGTCGGTTCTGGAACCAGATAGTAACCTGTCGTTCAGACAGATTGGTCTGAGTCGATATCCGTCTGCGTTTGTCTTTGGTGATGAACTTGTTGGTGGCATATTCGCGTTCAAGTTCCTTTAGCTGAACCTTGGTGTAAGGAACGCGTTTCTTTCTCCCACGTCGATAAGAGCTGCCGTCTGATCCTCCATGAGATACTGCTTCTAATGAAAATATTTAGTAAATATGTCAAATTGTGTGGAATTTTTTAAATAAGTAAATTATATCCAATAATGGTAAGCATATAGGCTTAGAGAAATGGGGTATATATTGTAAATTGGTTTTGCTATGCGTATTAACAAATTATTTAGGCTATTTTGACTAAATCTGTTGTCTTTACCTGGTACAGATGACTTCCATATATGTCCGGTCTGTGGCTGTTCTTTGGTGCAATAGACCTGTCCGTTCCAGCTACTAGCCGTGATAGCCCAAGGTTGGTAACTCTCCATAGGTAATAGGGTCTCGTGCCGCGGCTCTGCAGGCCCGCTCATTGCCTGGACCACAGGGACATCCAGGTAACTTGAAACTGGCTGGTACGGGTTCGAGGCATAGCTTGAATAGAAGGCAAACTCTTTGGCGCGGGAGGTGGTGTAATCTTCGCCTGTTGAAGCAGACGTGTCCATGAATTTTTCCCCGTAAGGCGAAGCAGACGCGGGGGACTGGGCACATGTTTTAACACCTCCACTGCCCCCGTGATGGTGTGACATTCGGCAAGGGTAATATCCTCCGCCACCGAAGTAACCGTAGGAAAGTGAAGCGCTGGCCGATCCCTGAACGGCTGAACAGGGGCTGCATTGCTTTCCAGGCTCAACCGCTCCTGCTGCAGCTACTTCGCTTGAAGGATACGTAGCGCTGGGCGCAAGAGAGCCAGGATGAGCCATCAAATTCCTGCAAGGACTCGGAGAGAAGTTACCTCCCGTGAACCCGTCCATGTTTTTGCCAGATTCGTCCAGACCACCGCCGTTATCATAGAGAAACATGATCGGGTCAATCCAGCGCGGGCGAAGTATAAGTGACGTTGTCATAGCCCGTCGGACATGGAGACTTGTGGCTCTTTTTTGAAAAGCCCTAAGACTGAAAATGAGAAGACAGTCGATTCCGCGAGAGTCAAGCGACTCTGACGTACCCCGTGCACATCCAGATTCATGACTCCATTGGCTTAAAACTGGTCATGTGATATGCAAAGGAGAACGATAATCAGTTCAAGTGCTAGCAATTAAATGGAGCACAAATGCTGTGAGCTGACTATCTGTCAAAGAACTTCATCCGTTTAAAGAAGCCTTAAAAGTGAAGGGATGCGTGAGTAGAGAGAGAACATGATGAATGCCTTCCATGCTGTGATACTCCAAACAATTTCCAGTTCCTCTGTTACATTATTGCTGTTATGCCACACTACTACAGCTAATAATAATAATATTTCATGTTTCGTATGTGTGCTGCATATTCAGTTAATCTTTGAAAAAACACAACATGCTTGTTATTGCCAGTTTTCTGCCAGTGTGAGCAGTGTTTTAAATTTTTGGTGGCCTTATATACTTAACACGAAAGGCTCCATGCTGCTTCAACAGAAGACCTATGATTTCAAATATGTTGTTTTTTGTAATCTGCTTTAACGAACCCTAAATATGATTAAGAATATATTATGCTGTTTTTGTGTTCAATGGAACAGCTTAATGATGGGCGCATGTATCAATTTACGCCATCTAAAAGAAACTAATGATCAGTTCCTAAATATTGGACTAACTTTTACCCCGACAAAAATGGGATTTATTCCCCAAACAACAAGTTGTAAGGGTAAGCCTATGGATGCACTGTGCACGAATGCTGCTATATCGAACGACACTAGACATTGAACGGGTGGCGAAATCTTTGCGTTTTGTCGATGCCGAAAACGGGTTGTAAGTAAAGGTAGTAAAAGAAAAGGTCCGTTTTTTAAACGTGGCCTGTTCTCCTGCTGCGGCGGCTTCCGTTTTGTTTACAAGATGCGGAGACAGAGAGCACCCCCTGTATTCGTCTTTGCATTTTAAGTGCATTGGCTGACGTGTCTGCAGGCCAAGGTCAAGTTGAAAGTTGCCGTCTGGCCGCGACGCTGTGCCTGTTGGCCTATTCAGACTTTGATGGTCAGCCTAAAATGTATACAAAGGAGAAGGGTCGAATGGTGAAAAATCTGTGATGAATGAGCTTTTTTAAGCATTTTACTGACTTGCCACTTTGTATTCCAAATGTTAACAAATTTGTAAAGAACGAATGTACAATTTCACACGCTTTTATTGTGATTATACACAAATAGACGTAGAATTGAATGCAAAGGAAACTATGTATTCCCTTTGCAAACCGTGTATTTCGGTAAGGGGTGAAACGTGTCGAATTAAATAGATGAATAAAATAAAAGTTCATTTTCAAATGCAGCGAATTTATTGTATTGTAGTTTTCTACATTTGGTTGTGATTTTTGTAGTTCGAATGAAAATTGTCAGAACTTTCTTGCAGAAATTTCGAACAATGAGCGTTCGAATTGATACGCACTAAAATGCTTTCATTAATATTTTGAAACAGAAAAACGATTTTGGAACGAATCCTTATATTCAGCTACTTTTAATTCACTAAGTAGGTAAATTAGATTTATGATTGATTGCTTAACAGTCGCAATGTTTACTTTTTTATCTATACATTTTACACCCAAGTAGTCAAGAGATTTCATTAATGATATGCGATCAATTAAAACATAAGTCTTTTCATTTTGATTTCGAACATTTGGATTTATACTACTTTCGAAATCTTAAAATAAACGCAGTCATTAGCAATTGCAGCTATCGAACGTTTGAAGTCTAAACAAATAAAAGCGCATTTGTTTTTAATGTATAACAGTGAAATTAAAGCCATAGAATCATTCTGTCAAAAATAATTGAAACAAAAGGATACATTCAAGTTTGCCAATACTATCGTTTTAATGAATTGTATTCTAAATATTGAGGAGCATCAGGAAAAGTGTTGGCTTATAAAATAAAATGACTTTACGACAATTGCAAGGTGTCATAATAAATTACTCAATATTATATTATTGAGTGTATATATATATTTCTTTTCCATGTAATATGTCAAAAACATCGAAATCTTAATGACTGGATTTGAACAGAAACGCAAGAGTAAATACATATTATAAGGAATATGCTTTTAATATCTTTAAACCAATTTTATCATCTACTGAAATGTAAGACTTTTTAAATCCATTAGTATAAAATCCGTATTTTACCATTAAGATAGCCACAAACAACTGTTTATGTTATGCAGTATCAACAAAGATCATAAATTACATGCGTTTATCATACTTTGTCTCTGATTTCTGACGCATTATGCATATTCATAAATAGAGAGTGTAAACTAAAGTTTTATTTAAAAACATACGTCAGATATTAATGATAGCTTAGCAGTTCCGTAATTTTGTTGGATCATTGTTACATTAACGAGTAGCGTAAAAGGAAATTAAAAGGCTATCGATTTTACTCTGATCCGCATTTTAAATGATTCATTTAAATTCTTAGGAAAAAAAGCTATCCGTGCTCTTCCTGAAAATTGTTTCCAAACAGCTGTACAATACACAAAATGCTTGGTTGTTCGAGCACACGTGTAGGTTTGTGTGTATTTGATATAACCACATTATTACATTTCGTATTTGAAGAACGCGAAATATCAGTACACTGCATCTCTTTTATCCTTAAAATATTTAATTTCTACATGAATCACGTATAGTGCATGTGGCTAAACTGTTCACGAAACTCAGAAATTTTGGATTATTTTCCAGGGCACACATATTTTTTTTGTATGTTGCTTGAATGCACTTGTAAATCGCTATAAACCCAAAAAGGGCTAACAAATTAATCAATTTAAATATTGAGGAAAAATAAGCTCAAAGACGAAAGCCATGTGGCCTAAAACGAATATGACTAGTGTGTTGTTATCTGAAGGTAATACAGTAGGATATCAGTATATCAAGTATGGCGTAACTGTTTACTCAGAACACAGCACCATAAAGTACAAATGTGAGCGTAAATATGATACAATGATAAAGTTCTGCAAGTTAAATCGAGCAATGTACAGATATGTAGTGCGTGCTAGGCCCACTTCTTCAACATCGGTGTTAACGTGGTCCGATAACACATGCAGTTATTTATCTATATCAGTTGTGATAAGTCATCATTTTAAATGTTCGTAAAAAGACAATTTATATTGTCCTGAAAGTGATTTAACATATTTAAGAAAGTCCATAAAAAAAGATTTATATTTGAAAGCTAAAGTAAAAGATATTAAACTTTAATTAAACTTACGTTGTAAATGATATTAAGATGAATGAGTTTCCAACAGATTTTAAGTGTGTTAGTGTCTTTTGGAATGGGCCCTTAAGGACTGCAACAGAAATGTTTCTCTATTGGCAAAGCGTTTGTGTACATTCTGTAGCATTTTATTTTGAAAGTAATGTATATTTTTCAATGCATGCTGCTAAAAAGGCCCACATTTACAAATCGAAAGAATCCGCTGGAACTTAAAAGGTATATGAAGAGCTGAGAATACAGTCTGTATGCCATGGTCAAGTTCAAGTTGGACACTGTTGTTAAACATCGAGAGGACATGTGGAAAGCACTAGGGGCGGATCTCGAAGTCACCACGCGACAAGGCCCAAAGGGAAAACTAGGTAACATGTTAAGGTTGCATTTGTTCACATTAGTAAATGGACTAAATACGAACTAGCAAAATGGTGTTTTAACATGCATTAATGCTTGTTATTGTTAGTTATTGTCAATGCAATAATCGTGCAATGCATTAACTGTTAACAGTTGCAACGTTTGATTAAAAAACGTATTAGTAAATGTATAAATTAACTTCGTTATAAGTATTTATCATTGCCAGTTTCTGTTAGCTGATGCATTACTTTTAACAATACAGCACTATGGTAAAGTGTTACCGATCACCCAAATTATATAAACCATTATGTTATTTAATGTACTGAACTCTAGAAAGCACAATCGGAAGAATAAAACGTAAAGAAGTATCCTACTAAAATCAGGCAACTCTTGTTATCCCTCGTAATTTTGCATTGTCTCCAGTGTGACATTCACGGTGGCCACAATGCAGACTTGAACCACTAAAACATTCATAATGCCCCTGTGGACATTTCTCGTTTGATTAAAATTCAGACCTTGTATCGTAGAATACTAAAATGACCGACAAAAGGCAATAAATGTAGACATGAAACATCAAATGTACGTGTAACATCATTAACTGCATTAAATGCATATAAGGTTAAGTATGCGTAATGAATAGCGTTGGAACCATTTTCACCTTTTCACATCTTCATTAGCATACTTTAAAGTATTTCTTCCTGTGATTTTATTTAAAGCAAAGTTATTCATGTTGTCCCAGTACCAATGTACTACGATATGTAGTTACGCGTGGATTATTAAAAATGTAAGCAAATTGTTCATGAATCGTTTAACATTATTTTAATTAATTTGAGAAAGCAAAAAGTGTCCTTCTCATTTTTAAATATTTTTACTTTAAGTTTAATCCTAAACTAGACAAGTTTACAATAAGTTTAATGATTTAAAATACTGATTAATATTCAAAGTGAGCCAATTCCGTGGCCATGATGTGTGTTGGAATGTCATTTAGTAGTCTGTTTAAATGATTAATTTATATCGAGTGTGTAAATGTAACATTTGCTTGAGTGCGTATGGAAATACGCCACACACAAGGCAGGCCTAGCCTAGAAAGTAATTGATATCTGATTGAAATCCTTAAAACTGCGTTCAGCTGTAGAAATCTAGAAAAACGCTCTTTAAAGAGGGTGTTCTTTCCACAAGAGAAATTACCATTATCTGAATGTGTAAAGTTCAAGGACGACTCCAAGGACCGCCCACAAAAGGTTTATTGGTGGTTAAGGAATGTACACAAAACGAGATCCACGGAATGCCAGAGTCCATGTTCACGAGCCATACTCCAAAACCAGGCTATATCTGTTTAAACAGATGATATCTAATCCAATTAAATAAACTTGGTAAATAATCGTTAACCTGTGTAAGAGTCAAACGGGAAGTTTCCAACAGCCCGACTGTTTATCTGATTTAACAATATTAAGATATTTTATTTAGATAACTTTGTAAATCTAAAGAGTATGTCTGTATTGGAAAGAAAACATGACAACAAACAAGAGCGAGAGATACGAATGTAAATGTATGGTTTGGCAATACTGTGTGTAAAAATAATCAGTACGAAACTGGGAAGTTGGAAATGGAAAAAACAGAGAGAGGAAGGGGGAGAGAGAATGTGCTCTTATTTGTTCTAACGGGTGAGGGCGCACGAGGACAGCTCAGAGAAGAAGTGTCACAACTTCCACACAAATAGAGATTGTGACGTCACACTCCAATGTGCGTGTGCTATCCACTTGCTCTCTTATAAAACAGGGCGGTTATGTGGTGAAGCGCTTGTAAAACATTCAGTTTCCCATGCGCCGAGAGAGAGAGAAGAAACAATCTGGAGAAAGACGGGGAAGACGCAGAGTTGATCAGTAGACGTTCGGTTCAAAGGGATTTTTGATATCCTTTTTGAGAATTCCGAAATTATGAGGAATGGCTTTGTAATCAACAATAGCATTTAACAAATATCATCAACGTGTTTGAAACACATGAACATGATACTTAACAAATGACTTGACTGACCCCTTCTTAACTTTCGCTATTTAATCTCCAAGCTATATTAGAAAGCAGCATGAGTATTGCAATGGTGAAGAATATTGTTCAGAACGCTTCAATTTACAGAGCGACCTGTGGTTTGCGTGTAATTAAGATAAAGGAGTTGAGCTTATTACATCCCAGTAGGTTATGATTATATTGCTGACTCTGTGGCGCATCATCAGTGTTGTTAAGTGCGGTTAAAAGGAAAGCCACATTGTAGCGGTCTATATTACCGGGCCACCGAAAACGCTGTAAGTAATTTGCGTTGAA
Organism: Barbatula barbatula; assembly: GCF_947034865.1. NCBI lineage: Eukaryota > Metazoa > Chordata > Actinopteri > Cypriniformes > Nemacheilidae > Barbatula > Barbatula barbatula. The sequence goes on from NC_136784.1 coordinate 6,084,956, forward strand.
AAGTAATATCAACTTCAAAGACTCGTATGCTCCATTCTTTAAAACTATTCAACATCATCATAGCTTGCATTGAATTTTTACAGCCTAAACTCTAACATCAAAGAGTGGGAGGGTGCGGCCTCCTCCCGAAAAGCAAGCAGTACACTGCGTTATCTTTGTCGTTATGTATCCGACACATTCGCCTCATGGAACCGTAAAAAGGCATAGGTCTCTAAAGCTTTGTCTCAATGACCAAGAAATGAACAGTATTTGGCTATTTCATTTCAATGTCCTTCTCTTGGAGATATTATAACAAAAAATGTCCGGGACAACCTTACTGCTAGTAAAAATTACAAATTCTGTAAAAAGAATTTGGACAACATTAAATACGCAAATAATACATAAAAACAATTTATATATTTTTATATTATATATTTTATATCTTCGAATTTATGTAACGACACCTTATGGGCAGGTTTTGTTGGCACAATATTTCGAAATAATATTGACAGACAAATATTTATATTCGTGATTTACGTCGGTGAATAATTAAATTCACTATTAAATATATCAACGAAAACTTGTAAAGTTCAAATTAAAACGTTCAATACTATTTCTAATGGAACTGGAAAGCCGCGCCTTAATTCCACCAGTAGGCGGTGAGGGTATGTGTTGTCGGCCCGGCTCAAACAAATCTAATTAAATGTCAAATAGTCTGTTATTCTTACTCCTGGTCACGGAGACTTGACCTTTTTGCAATTTACTTGACACCACTTTGGAGGACCGCGTTAGGGCGGGAGAAATGAGGAATGATATGGTGCGTGAGAGCATGACGCTTAGAGATGAAATGGAACGTGTACAGTTCAAATTACGCTGCTGAAAGAGAGACAGTCCTCCTCATCTTTTGAATATTCTCATTCAATCTGACGTCTTCCAACGAGCACTGACTGTGTTCTGTGACTGTGATCGGAGAAGAACATGTGCTAATATATTCCTAAAATCTACCATTAAGACTCTTTCTTATTCAAGGGGGTTAAGACAGGAAGATAATAGATAGTGTTTTACCATATTCAAACCTAAACTGTCCTCGATAATGGAAATCAGTTGTTTTTCTCCCATCAAAAATATAGAATATTTAAAAAGCTTTAGCCTCGTTCGAAACATATTTAAGCACTATGCTATTATTTAATTGTGTGTGGTATTCAGCCAAATTATTTCAATTTAATACGGTATAATGCGTGATGAGCATCGATAAACGGTTTGAGTGTGGATTTTAACAAATCGATTTTTATCAAATAGGCAGAAAGGTTATCAGTTTCGCAAATGTGTCAGAAAGAAGTCCCTTAAACTATTCTCGCCAATATTTGCATTTGTAAACATTCCACTGAACAGTAACGCCAGCGATTTGGTGCAGCTTTTGTCCTGCGTCTGTTTAGCTGATGTTTTGTGTGGAGTAGCCCTAAATTCACCCCTGTCTCTACTCTCCCGCTGTTTATTCACTCCATATCGACGCGTGGCGTCACTGAGCTATCTATTATGACGACTGCCCTATTAAGAATGACAGCGCTGGAGGAGAGAGAGGGCAATGGTGATCCCTCCCAGAGCTCGTGCAGCACTCTCGATCGCTTGCATCGCACAGCTCTTCGTCTGCGTTTGGTGATCCAACCTAGCTTACCAAGCACCGGGAAACTTGCTCACCTGCTTTCATCTATCGGTTATGGACAGCAGTAAGGACATGCTGTTGCGCGCTGAGGGTGGTCAGAATGGCAGAACTGGCTCAAATTTGTCGGAGGCTACTGGAGCACTGCGCGAGCACACGGACAAACCGATTCATCAGAGCAGCCTAAGCCCCGGCCCCGTGCCTTATTCGCGAAACCTAGGTGAAGCGATAAAGGGACAACGTATCGCAAAGTGCGGGGATATGGCATTTGAGAGTAAGCCCTCTGCGCCGGACAGAGAGCTGTCAGACATCCCCAACAAAGACAGCAGCAGCTCAGATGCGGAATCAGACCTCTATGAAGAAATAGATGTCAGCTGTACCCCAGAGAGCATGGATTACCCTAGTGGACAAGGTAAACAAAACGAGGAATTCATTATTGTTTGCTTTTTAATTACACGAATATTTTCGTTAAGAAATCCAATAAAACCATGTTTGAGACACGCATTTCATCGCATATTGCTAGAAATTGCATTCGATTGTCATCACCCTTTCTTTCATTGCAAGATTGAATTGCAATGCCACACTGTGTCTATGGTGTTGCGTCCAGCCATTTAAGTTGTCACGTCATGTAATAGAAACCTCAGTATCTTACGTTTTCGTTTTGTGATATAATTGGTTCTATTACAAAAAAACATGCTCAAGAAGGTTTAGTGTCTAGTAAATAAGATTACATGATGTTTTCAAATGCTTCACTGCAGCCCCTCGGTGCACATTTGTCCTAGTTCAGACTAAATGTATAAAAATCGTCAAAATTTTTATTTGAAATAGTGCAAAAAAAGTAAGGGTTCAAATGCACAATCATTATTGTTTTCGCATATTTTCCTTAATTTCTCCATAAATTCAGTTTTATTAGATTATAGATGAAAGTAAGGGTTTATATACAATGCAAAATAATGCAAAATAATTATTGACAATGTTTTTGCATATTTCCACAAATTCAGTTTTATTAGATTATAGAAAATGCTCATTTATTCATCCTTTCTTCAATGGATTACCAGTCTACGCCATTAATTAGACTGCCTTTGCGTCATCTTCATATTAATAAAAACACCACATTGATTCGAAAAGAACCTAATAATTGTTTTTAGTAAAATAATAATGCAACTAGAAAATATTCTCCAGTGAGACCGTATATGTGTCCTTTTTATAATCCGGTATAGATAAATAATTTGTAATGTATGTTAAGTGTTAAAATCAGTAATGTTTGTTTTTGTAAGGACTGGGAACGAGCTCACCGAACCACGGTAAAGAACTCGGCGTGGATAATAGTAAGGTGGGTTCAGGCCCCGGGGCTCTCAGCTATGGTTCTGACCAGATGAGACGTTATCGAACAGCTTTCACGAGGGAGCAGATAGGAAGACTGGAGAAAGAGTTTTATCGGGAAAATTACGTGTCCAGGCCACGCAGGTGCGAGTTGGCGGCTTCCCTAAATTTACCGGAAACAACCATAAAGGTACTGTATTATTCGATTCTATTTTATACTAACCCTTTAGGTATTAATAATTAGTTAGAGATGTTGATTTAAATATAGTTATGTCAATACTGTGTGTCGACCTTGGTGACGGAGCCAGAGCTTCAGGTTTTCCTTCAACATCAGGCAAAAACAGATGGTTGCGCTCCCATATTATCATTACTATAGGTCACCTCTTTCCATTAGGGTGTGTTGTTTGTTCAAATGAATGTAACCAATAAGAATGTATTTGAAAAAATGGTTTAAGTTTTTCTGTTCAGGAGGGATCTTTGATCCAGTGTATGATAACTTCTCCGGCAGCGAATATAAACTTTTATCCAAGAAAAAAAAAACACTTTTCTACAAGTGGATATTCTTTATTTGGATATTATTTTTAAAGTCAGCCTCCGAGTATATTTTTCTTTATTTGGATCATTTTACCCGTTAACCTATTACATTTTTTTATATTTGTTTTGAGTGAAAAATATTTCCAAGTTTATTATGAGCTACCATGCTTCCACCATTCATTTTTCGTTGTTTACAAACAACAAGAACAAACCAATCTATACAGTTGTGAATTATCTGAATATTTAAATTACAAAAACAAAAAATATATATTGTTAAACAACAAAGCACATTTCATATCAAAATATGGCTGTTTATGTAGACTATAGGCCGCAGACATTGTATTATCAAATATAACTAATTTGCTCGTTTTGGTTTCAGGTTTGGTTTCAGAACCGTCGCATGAAGGATAAAAGACAGCGGCTGGCTATGACTTGGCCGCATCCCGCGGACCCCGCCTTTTACACCTATATGATGAGCCATGCAGCAGCCACAGGCAGCCTGCCCTATCCATTTCAATCACATCTTCCACTACCTTACTACTCTCCACTAAGCGGTGTGACTGCAGGTTCCGCCTCTGCCACCGGGAGTCCATTCACCCCTCTCCGCTCGCTGGACAGTTTTCGCGTTCTTTCGCATCCATACCCGCGTCCTGACCTGCTGTGCGCCTTTAGACACCCATCACTGTACCCCAGCCCGGGTCATGGGCTTGGTCCCGGGGGAAGCCCATGCTCCTGCCTTGCCTGTCATGCTGCCAGTCAGTCAAACGGGCTCCCACAGAGGTCCAACAACGCAGACTTCTCTTGCTCACCCACGACCCGGACTGAGGCCTTCCTTACGTTCTCGCCAGCAGTTCTCAGCAAATCATCTTCAGTCTCTTTGGACCAGAGAGAGGAAGTGCCGCTGACGAGATAAGACAATATCAAAGGCTCCGAATTCTTCGGTCACTATCCGGATCAACTTTGGGAACTTTGGCAATATTTAATTATTACGTCAACGCATGAACGACCCAAAGCACTGCGCACAATACAAAAGCAATCTGCTTTATAAAAGGTTTTTGAAACTGGATGTTTCCAGTAAAGAAGCTACATATTGTGCAAGCAAAGCCTATGTAGGCCACGGACTTCTAGTTTAGAATGATCTTTGGATTAGGTGTTCTTCGCAGAGATATCGTATTAAAGCAATTACATTTGAAGTAAAACCCTATAACAAAAATGTCATATTTATTTATACAAATTTTAATGGCTGGAGAATAGCGCAAATGCTTTATCATAACAATAATTTATAGGCCTATACTCTTTCTCATACGTACAAATTGACCCACATGCCGTTTCTTTCATATTAAAACGATGTTTTTCATCTTGCTTTTTAACAAGGGGATTTGTTAACCGAGCACGGTTGGCTCATTATTTCTCCACCAACACCCGGTCCCGGTAGCACAGCGAAATGTGCAGATGCGAGGGAAATTAAGGAGTGATGTATTCGGATGGGAGAAATTTTGAATGCTGAATTAATGATAATGCTGCACGCTCAGAAACTTGTCTGCCAAACCGGTAACAAGGCGCCAGGGGAGCGGATTAAGAAGCTCAATGCGATGCTCGACGGGAGAAGACGCGCAAGAGATCCATTGGACAATCACATGCGGCAAATTGGGGCAAGCCAGAGATGCCTGTCTAACTGGCAAAGCAGAGATCCCCGTCTCACCAGCATCCCGTCAGACGAATACGTTTATCCCTTCAACCCCATCTCGTGCCATCCTTTTTCAGCATTGCTATTGGCTTAACCTTTTTCAAGCACACCATACAATAAACGCACGCACACACACAAGTAAATAAAACATAAATAGCGTTACATTAAACATAAATAATTGTATTTTCATGAACATTATTTATTTCGTTGTATTTACATGTAGCCTATACTGATTTCCATTTTTGCATCATCCATTTTTTAAATTAATATATATTTCCTATATTCGTGTTCTGTCGAACATTTGCAAGTGAGGTTGATTTTGATTGTGGCAAATGCGAGAAGTGGTCACTGTTCTGATTAAACCACATTTTATAATAAACTTTATTTTAAACCCAAACACACAAATGTTATACTGCTCATTCCAAAAGACCAAAATTATTATTTGAAGCAATGTTATTGTATTAATTATGAAGCAATATGCTAGAAACATGCAAGCTTACTTTGATGAGGTAATTTACTGGTGTATTTTTCTAGATGTTCTAGGACTCTGGATACTAAAATAAACTAAAAATAGAAGGCATACAAGGGAAGTAATTACATCAAAATTACATCTTAACCTGAACATAAATTGCAATATTGGTATGATCTTAAATTACTCTGTGTTTTCCACTTCTCAAACATGTACTCCATTCTATTGCCATGTGAAACACTAAAACTATGCCATCTAATATTAGATGAGCTTCGACATCCAGTTTTTGACAGTTAAGGAGTCCCCAGGTACAAGCCATATTCTGGGGCTGCTAATAGAAAGAAAGACATAAAATGTCTTGAGGAGATATTGGAATGCTAAAAGATCAATTGTGCCTTCAACCTTACCAATCAACTCACGCTAATTAGCTTGGCTGGCGGCATAATTGTGGCACTTGGAACGGCAAATTAAGGCTTCTAGAGATAAAACAGAAGGCTGTAAATGACACACTTACCAAAGAAAAAAAAGAGAGAACATTAACGAAAAATAAAATATATTGCCGTTTTAGATATTCTTATTGCATTTTAATAATAGAAAAAGAATAATATCTAGCTGTAAATTCATTTTCTATAGGGCTACATTTAGGTTCTTTTCAATGCCTTCGTTCTTATGTCAATTTAGATGGGTTGAAATTAAATATTAATATTGAAATATGTACTTTTCTCGTTTACGCCTTTCAACAATAAGTGATCGCCTGCCCAAACAATTCAACCCCTCCACGCCAGCCAATCCACCACCCCAACATAAAAAAACACACGAGCCTATACGACAGAAGGTCCTGGTTGAGCATGTGATTGATGGCCTTATTAGAAGCAGTTCTTGTAAGTGTGACCAAGTTGATTAAAATGCATATGTTTGGAATACTACGCCATTTAAACGGGGCAGTTAACTCAAAGACGGATTTATGCTCTGCGTACATTAAATCACTTTAGGCGCAGGTAGGAAAATGACCAACGACTAAATTGACAATGAATAATAATACCACGTTTAAAAAGAACAAGAAAACTATAAATACCACAGAGGTGATAGTTTACCACTGTCTAATACATTTTTGTTGGATAGGCCTACTTAAAATGCGACATTTTCTACGCGTACCAGCCAGTTTACCTGCCTCAATGAACACGCGGGATAAATTAAATCTGTCATTTTATAGTTATTTCAGTGCCTACCCCCCCCCCCCCCCAGTGGCGTTAATCCAAGCAGTTTTATTCTCAGCGCACTGAATAATCTGTCCTGTGTGACACGTTATTTAGCATCTGTGGTCACGTGTATGAGGTTGTAGGGCTACCATCTGAAAAATAAAAAGGTAAACAATTAAATGAAATAATATTTTTAAAAACATCACACCGGAAGTGACAACAAAGATACAGATGAATGTAAGAATTGTGAGAATGAGATTTGACATTTCGTTAGCTTTTTCTGGAGAGACAAGCTGGTGCGGTATTAGGCATGTGTCTATTTAGACCATCTCAAGGCGACGACTGTTTAAAACCCTGTTTACGTTCTCATTTACAACAGGCAGAGATGGGCGTGAATAGACCGCTCACCGGCTAATGATGATGAATGGGGAATTAATGCACAAGTGCACGGGACAATCTGAGCCTTCATCTGCTTAAATAGCCATCCAATAGCATTAAGAAAGCAGAGGTCACATTAAATCAATCAGATCGTATGTGAAAGTCATACTATTGGTGTCTATCACCAGTTATTTACGGTGGACTGAAGACCTTAAAACGGAAGAAACAATGTATGGGTACATGAAGACAATATCGACCCTTATAATTTATTAAATGGAAACATGGAATAGTTTATATCTTACTGGCACACAATTGGCTTTATGGCTTATCAGCTCTTGCAAACCTCAAATCATTTATACATTTTACCCAACTCAGCCTAAATACATTATTACACACCAGTGTTAACCAGTTGGGCCTGGGCCACCGCTTCTGTAACTCTATAAATCCTGTGCTTTACCTCATTTGTTAGTTCTCCTGAAACAAGATATAAGCAGCAACCGGAAATTGCAAAAATATTATTCTGCAACCACAAATTAAATTCTTGAAAGAGTAGATTTGTAAAGCCTACTACCGGATCGAAGGCACACAATGAGCTAAATATGGCATTTCAGTAAGGTCAGGTATTCTGACATTAAACAACTGTAATATTAATAAATATCCGAAAAGAGCAGGGCTACATTTACCAAAAATCATTTAATAATAATTGTATCACTGGTCTAATCGTCATTGTTTCAAGCATGTCTCTAACATGCCTTAATAAAGGAGCAAGTTTTATATTTAGACCTAAAAAATATGTAATTTGATAAGCAATTGCATTTTCTTCCAAGCATCCGGTGACAAAAGTAAGTAACTCAGTCCTGCAGCAATCTCATAGCTTTGCTATTTAACTAGTCATACTTTATTTTCAATAAGTTAAGGCTTTCACAGTCAAAAGTCTTTAGCTCAGACTGAAACAATAACATATTTATGCAAGATATATGGTCAGAATTATGTGTGTATTAGCTCATTATTGTTCAGTCTTTAATTGAAAATATACACATCCATTTAACCACAGAGATCCATATGAAAATGTCTATTTGTAATCACCTTATTCTTCTACGTGCTGTCATTCTTTCAGTTTCTGTTTGTTCCAGAAATAGATGTGGCCATTTTCAGGAGCTTCAATTGCAATAGCGGCTCTACACAGTTGCTGTTGCTTAAAAAATATCCAAATTAATTAAAAAATTACAAAAACACACAGAGATAGAAGTAAAAAACTCTAATTTGGTGAAAATTGTATATAAATTAAGCTACCAAGACGCTTCTGAAGTTATTTACACATTTGTATTCTGATTTTGTTATCTTATCATACAAATATGATTATCTTTAAATCAAATGCAAGATCAGTACTGATAATCGATGGAGCTCAAACTGAATGAATGTTTCTATTATCTTGCACTGTAAACCCAAATGTTCAAAATAATCAAACAGATTAAGTAATGAAAACTTCTTACTTAAATATTTTAAGTTCCTGAAACAGTTTTTTACTTTTGAGTAAAGTATAATGATTATTTTTGATTAACTTGAAGTTTTGACTAAAACTTATACTTGCTCCTTGTTCAATTTACTTAATTTAAACACTTTAATTCAACAGAATTGGTCAAGAAGGATTTCCAATGCCCAGCCTTATTCGCGTCAGACTGCATTAGGAGAGTACATTTAAAGAAATATAATTATTTAATATGTTTATTGTAAAGTTAAAGACTTGTTAGTGTTTAATGTTAACTTCTCTTAGATATTTAGAAGAGTGTGACTTATTTTTCAGTTTTGTGGTTACCATTGTTTAGAAGAGTGACCTTTGACCTGTAAAATGTTACCTGTGAGCAAGAAATGTGCTAATGCCAGTTCTGAGATCAGTCTCTTCTAGCTCATTTTGGGTTGCATGAGTCAAGGTTCTGCTTGCTTAAAGTTCTGCTTGCTTAAACCAAGAACCTCTAAAACTCAAAAATGTTTGAGTATTGCCAATTTATCCAGGTTAACAGTGTGGTCCTCAACATATTGAGAGGTTACCTTGTAAAACTTACTGTAAAGACCAATTAATGATAAGCCTTTGCAAGAGATGTCATGTTCTCTGACTGTAGTAAGGACAGATAACCTTTCTGTATTGATTATAACATTATATTTCTCATGCCTACAGAGCCACACTAATAGTCTTAGATGTCGTTTATAATATGGCTTTACACTCTATTGTAAGTACCAAATTGAAGCAAATTGAGTAGTGTTAAGATGGCTTGGCAATATATAGAGAGACATCTGCTTTGACTCAAATACAGTATACACATGAATGTGATTAGTATAACCTAATATTGTTATTTGAATGATTTGGGTAAGTTTAATTTGCAGAGAATCATGGTTTAAGTCTTTTCAAAGTATGATGAAAGAAACAGCAAAAACCTTCTCTTTTAAAAAACATCCATCTTTCAACAACCCCTAAAATAATTTGGTGCTATCAACGATTAAAAATCAATAGTCTCGGTTGTCTAATATTTCAATGGTGACACCTCCCTACCTTGTCCCGGCACTAGTCAGTTAACACGGATAAATTTCACAATGTGACCCCCAAATGTATCACTTAATATCAGATTGAGGTGCTTCTCATTGCATTACTGAATCTGTATGCAAACTAGTGTGTGAAATTCAACCTCTCAACATTTAGTTTATTTTATAATATATAAACACGTTCATGCTGGTATTAAAAGCTTAAACCTTATTAAGTAATTGTTTGTTTTATATACTCATATCACAAGAAAGTATATATAGCTAAGCGCCGCTATTGTTAAACTTGCCCTTCGTTTTACCAGACCCCTTTATTTTCTCATGCTGCAGTAACAGAGAGGTTCAATTGACATGTTCCCAAATCATGCGATATTGTCTAAAATAATTTAATAAGCACTTTGTTTTATAGGAGTGCGTTATTGTTTAATGATGGCTCAGGGAGCCAATGGCTTTGCAGTGCTCTCCAGCTCTCTCCACACCTCGTTTTATTTTACAGCACAATGCTTTATTTCTCGACAACCCTGCTGCCAAGCTGCAACAACTACGCCAGACCCTGAGTTTTCCCATCCTGTCCCAGCCCTATATCAGAAATCCAAACCATTGTAAAATATGAACACGAATGCTGACAAACATCAATGTATACACTGTAATTGTTCATGCAAAATAATCTTAAACAACATCATGTCTTAGTCACCAATAAAGGGAAAAAACGTATACACAAATGATGTTTGTATATAATTCAATGCATGTAGATAAGTGTGCATGCGAGTACTATCGTGTGATAGTGCAGCCCTGGGAACAAGTGATGTGTTTTCATTACAGCTCTCTGGCCCTTTTACTTGTGTCCGATATGCTCCAACCCCCAACCCCCAGACGGCAACAGGACAAGGCACGCTCTGACAGGAGAATCATTGGCGCATGACAGGGGTGTCCTGGTTTTCCCCCTCTACACGCTGCTGTTAGAGATTCAAGAAATAAGCTATGTGCATTGACTACACTTGTATAAGCTTTTATTTGATTCTATGAAGCTTCATTCAACACTTTTTTGTTACTATCATTACATATAGATGGCAACAAGCAAGCATCATGACGTATTCATTGGAAATTTTCATAGAAGTCTAAGTAAAAATTAAAGTCATAGAAAGATAGTGTAGAAAGAATTGAAGAACAAAGCAACAAAAGTATCAACAATGCCACTTAGAAGCACCGTAACAACAATTGAAGTTATTGGCAGATTTTTTTCCTTCACAGAAAAAGTGATATAATATCTATATAATAGTCAATACCTCTGCAATATACACAATATAACAAAGCTACATCAGACTTTATTTTTGTTTCAAAGCAACGTTCTTTTATAGCTCATGTGTCCGGGACTACATCTTCCAACAAAAGAATAGCGCTTTACATTGCATTTAAGCATTTGGCAGACGCTATATCCAAAGATACATAGTACATTGCATTATACTATACATTTGCATACATCTGAGTACGTGCCATCCCCTGGGATCGAAATGAATATATAATAATTATTTTACTGATATTAAAATAATCTTCCATCACCAACTGAGCTGTGCTTATAAAACACATGCTCATGCGTAGAATAAAAGCACAAAATAAAAGGATCATGCCTCTGGCTTCACGTTTATGTTAAAATAGTTGAATTTGGATGGATTAGGAATAGATTTATGAAAAGGTGGATGATTTACACAACAGGAAGGAAGGGGATTAAAGAGAGAGGGCAGGACGCATGGGGGTGGACCCGGGCTTCAATTCTTGATGCAAAATTTTAAAGATAACTCATTGTCTGTGTTTAAGCCAATAATTTTGAATGTGGGAGTCAAGCACATTTAATCCATTCCCGCACATACAAACACCTTTACTTCAATACATATGTAAACGCTGGCATCTCTGTGTTGTGACTCATTCAGAGGAAATGCAGGGCTTCTGGCTGGGCCAGATAAAGTGTGTTGGAGATAGCAGAGGTCTGAGTTTCATGTGTGTATGTGTGTTTAGTTTTTATGGTGATGTTCTGTCTGTGATAGTTGTCTGTAGTGGAGTTGAACAGGCTCTTAACTCTGAACAGGTTAATGGAACTTTTATGGGTCTCTCTACAATCAGTTGACCTCTTAAGTTTCTTTCTCTGTTTTACTCCCACCTCTGTCTGTCTCTCTCTTTATTTTTCCTACTGGAAAATGTTCTTTCACCAAACTCCAAATCATTCTCTTTTCAAATAACACATCTAGGGTCAGTTTAACAGACAAGAACCAAAACCACAAGAACACAAACCGCAAGTGGATTTACAGTTCCCTTACATGCGCAAAATTCATAAGTGGCCCCAATTAGTATATTAACAATAAGGTATATGGGTAATAAGTCCAACCCCCTTTTTTGATGGATTGTGCAGACTTTGAAAGTGCCAAATTGCGGCAGCTTTTTCAGCGACAGCTACAGAAAACCTACTGAATATGAGCTCCCATATCTCTTTCCCAAGCCATTTTACTCAGCTCTCATTCCCTGACTGCCTGTCCTGTAGTCACTCACACACAGACACACACTGTGGGCAATTGAGGTGGGTGAGAGATAGCCTAGTAAAAGTCTTATCTCTTCACCGTCACTTTTATTCATGTCTATCATCAGAGTGTCAATAGTAATCATGGACCAATCAGAAACAGTGTGATGGAGCGCTAACCACGAAAGGACACACACATATACACATATGTACAAGTACACTCGTACAAATCCACACTGGGACAGACTAAATATAATCTATGTTAAAATGTACCACAATTACACTCAACACAGTTGAATGAAAATTATCATTCAGATGCATTAGCACCATAATGGAAACTTAGCCTATAAAGTTGCCATGTGACTTTAACACACAGACTCCTCACTTCATAAAAACGATCAATACGGGCCGCCCAATAGGTTTTGTGCTTTCCTCTCATCCACATACTCATTTCCCTCACATCATTCATTTCTTCCCTTCTCTTTCAATTTACACTTACTCATAAGTAGTAACTCCTGCACAGCAGAAATGATGATGATTACATGAAATAAAATACAGCAATGCTGTGTCCTGTCACTCTGTGCTACAGATTAGACCTGGCTCTTAAAAGATAGATAATAATCAATATTGATTTTAAGAGAGTGTAAAGGAGAATAGTGAACAGGAAAAATGGAGAAGAAACGTATGCTTGAGGAGGTTAAAAAAATGGAAGTGTGTGTGTGTATGTGCAGGAGAGAGAGAGAGAGAGAGAGAGAGAGGTGGTTGAAAAGACTCCTCTCCATCTGAATCTTGACAGAATCAATGAGCTTTACTGGATAGATTGAGCCTCACAGTGCTCCGCTAAAAAAGAAAATGTGTATTTATTACTGCTAGTTATACATCTAACAATATACGTTTGATGTGGTCTCTTTGTACCTATAGGCACAATATAGGACCTACTTTTTTCCATCTTTTTAAACTAAAAACAAAAACAACACTAAAAACAAACAAAAATGTAAATATAAATATTACCTAGTTCAAGTCAAGTTTATTCATATAGCGCTTTTTACAATTTTGATTGTTACAAAGCCGTTGTACAAAAAAAACATTGACTATAAGTAAAACATATAAGGTTATGCAAGTCAAAACACAGGTCAAATATCAGACAGATTATAAATTCCTATATGCTGTGTTAAAATAAAACTATAAAATTCTAGTTCAAGACTTGCACTGTTTATGCTAAATCCCAAAGCACAACACTACAGCAAAGTTGAGAATGGCATACACAGAGCTTTGGGCCATTCCTACAAGCTGTCAATTTCGACGCCATTTTGGACAGGCCAAGAATACCTTTTACATTTACATTTAGGCATTTGGCAGATGCTTTTATCCAAAGTGACTTACATTGCATTATCATATACATTTTACATAGGTATCTGCAATCCTCTGGGATCCAACCCACAACCTTGTGTTGTTAACGCAATGCTCTTACCACTGAGCTACAGGATAAACAAACACAGTAATGTTTACATTTACCCTACAACAGCACAGGACAGTCTTGCCCTTTCCAGTATTGTGGCATCATTGACATCTATGTTTTGTTTCTAAAAAAAAAGAAATAAATGTTTTAATCTATTAAAAACATTAAACACAGGAAGCAACCAACAAAACATACAAATTAATTTAATACATAGACAGCCTTAGTTAAATATACACATAATGCTTATAATAAACACAGGAGAAAACCAGTGATATTGCTGTAATAATGCAAATATGAACTTACCAAAAATCGTTGACGTTCATCATACAGTACATAAACCTGTGAGGGGCTCTTTGTAGATGATGATCTGCTTCCACGGAACACATTTAACGTTAGATATTAAGACTATTTTACGTAGTGACTGCTATCAAGATGTGAAGAAACTTTCAACCAGCATAATAAACAACGTCAAGATCACGTATATGCCATCAAACTATCACGAGACAGTGTTGCTCTGGCTGCCAATCGTGCACTGCAGTCACGCGTGCTGGCTTCTTTAAAGGGGTCATGTGACACGGCTAAAACAAATAGTTTTGTTTGTTTAAGGTGTAATTAAGGTTAAAAAACGTGTAATTTTCCACATACCGTGCATGTTTGTATCTTCCTTTGCCCCGCCTCTCTGAAACGCGTGAATTTCTCAAAGCGTATCGCTCTGAATAGAGAGGTGTGCTATGATTGGCCAGTTAACCAGCGCGTAGTGATTGGTCAAATACTGCAAGCATCTGATGGAAATGTAACACCTCTTAACACAATTGTACTGACAGGTATCCTACCCCCACATTTCTTGCATATACATTTCGGGGGTCTAATCAAATGATACCACGAACTGACGTAGATTTGTGGGGGTGTGGTTACACGAGGCATTTCAGGCAGGTCTGGGTGAGTGTTCACTTATAGATAGAATGCATATTTTGTTCTGACACTTTCATTTAGCAATTTTATGTGTCTAATACATGAATGGGCAACTTATAAAACACCAAAAACACGCATTCTCTCCATATGACCCCTTTAACACGACATTGGCATTTTTTACATAATAATCTGTGTCTTGCATGCCCCATTTTTATTAAAATAACAGATTCAACAGATTTATAACAAGGTAAATGTATTTCTATATTTGCCTACACCTGTGCATTGAATTTATATTTTGAATTGTCCAGAAAGCATGCTTTCTAAAGGAGTTACAGAGGTTCCTATACTGCATGCTTGTTGGTTTTACTTATTAATTATGTGTAAATAAATGTTTATGTAACCCAAATGTATGAATATTTAATAAAGTAGCACTGCACAAAGCCTTCAGAAACCTTTCTGCATACTTTTACACAGATGGTAGCAGCCCTGTCTAAAATCTGTGAAATTGTTTTGTGTATGATATGTAGGTTGTCTGGCGTTATCTGGCGATAAATGTGTTAAACAAAACGGAGATTACAATACTCATTTGTACAAAAAATGTGCATGAATCTGTAGAACATTCTATACCCAGTGTATGGGTTTGATGCAGAAAATATGACAAGGAGGGTTTTTCATCCTATCTTGACGCCAGAATAGGTCTGTCCAAGGAGAAGGTTTGCATGTGTTCGAGTATGGGTATGTTTAGAAAAGGTGTGAGAGGACACCCTAATGTCCATCTATCCTCCTTACCCTCTAACAGCCACACTGTAACTCACTGGCCTTTTCTATTCCAATCAAACCAATTCTATCTATATTTACTCCATCTGCCCAGCCCAATGCTCCACTGAGCTGTATGCGGGTGTGTGTGCGTGTGTGTAATGGCGCTGGGTCTAGCTGATAGATGAAGATTTAGCTCAGTGGATGAGAGGCCCGGATTAGTGATGACATCGTGACTACGCTCCCATCATTCCCTGTCCAGCACCGTATCCCAGAAGCCCCCAGCCGTTACACTCCATCGAGGGGCCATGATGGGGTGATGAATGATTGGGGCTGTGGGAGAATAAAATGTAAACGGGGGCATATACGCTCTCCCTTTAGCGTGCGTCCATGCTGTCGCCAATTTTGGCCTCTTTATCTTTCCTCACTTCTCTAGAAATGCATGATTCGACACACAAGCTCACAACTGCACATGAACACTCACACAAATTCAGGGTTAACAGCTTTTCATTGGCTGTCCCTTGCTAGAGAGCAGTGCTAATCCCCGGATCCATTATTCAGACTCCTCCCATCTCTAAATGAGCCAATTATGGGTGTTTATGTGTTGTTGTGATGAGGCTGAGTTAGCCGGGAAACACTGCAACGCTGAACATCTAATCAATGGCGCTTTAGCGCTAAATCATTTTCTCTCTTGCACACATTTTTCTACCCTCTTTCCCACCCTAACCGTCTCTCTCTCTCATTCTCTCCATCTCTTTACCTCTTACCTTGTTCAATTAACAGAGGCATGGATGAACTGTCAAGTCAATTGACCATGAAGCAAACATCAAGTGCAGCAGTGGTATTGGAAACAGTTGTTCTTTCATTACGACATGATGGTTTTAAGAGCTTTATCTCCATAATGTGAATTCCGCTGTTGAGCTGACACGTTTAAGTGTATTGATTATTTTGTTATATTGCCTAATTTATACAACTCGATTGCCTTGGTTCGTCCAACCCAATTAGCGCTGCCAAACAAGCCCTGAAGCAGTGCTTAGAGACTGTCAAATTAAATTTAGAAACATAAAAAGCATAAAAAACAGGGAAAATATTGTCAGTCGAAAAATGGCGAAGTCACTTGGGTACCCTAACTGACACGGCAATGTAAAATGCGCTGGAATGAAAAATGCAATATCATAGGCTGATTGGTGTGGAAATAGAGAGCCCCTGAGATTATTTGTGAAAGCGTTATAGTGTCAAGTATGTTTCCATAGGGCTGCCCACAAAGAATTTGAAAAAAAAACCCAGACAGCTCAAAAAATGAGGTATCGTTTCTGAGAAATACCCCCTTGGGTCGAGGTTTTAACACATGGTGTGATAGCATCACGGTGACCTGAGTTAAATTCCTCACTTGAGGTCTTTTCCTGGAGCTGTCCTCTGATCTTCTCCCTTGTGATATCCAGTCTCTCTTTCACTATTCTATCGAAAGGAAGGGGGAAAAAAAGAAATATTCACAATGTTGTGCTTGAAAATGCATTAAAATATAAAAATAACGATTTTGTACCATAAGAAGGGTTGTATTAGATTCTTGTAGCACTGGCATTTTATTTCGTTATTATGGCTTAAATCAAAACAGACCAACTGCAGTTTGATTTATATTTACTGCAATGCACAATAAAAATTTTTTATATTTTTTTTAAAACTGAGTTGTTTCATTTTGGAAACAAACTCTTCATACACAGGATCCACCCCACGGGATACAGTGTGCCATCAGCACCTATGCTACTGTCATCATTTACTAGGCTAATCGTCATGGAAACGGGCCAGCGATGGATTCTGATCATCAGTGGATTCAGAATGTGATGGATTCTGATTGGGCCGATGATCATTCTTCCAATAAGAATAATTAATGTAATGAAGACCTTCTGATCACGTGCAGGAGAGGGTGATGAATATCAGTAGCAATCGCTCGTTACTCATATATGACATCATATAGAGAGAGAGAAACAGAGAGATAATAAGATTTGCATAATTCACAAAATAAGACTCAGGACAAAAACTTTCTTAAAAGCACAGTGATAATAATGCATTTCTTTCCAGCAAACATTTTTTGTGATCACTACACTTTATAGTATATAATGTTTATTATGCCATAAATGTGATACCAAAATGTTATTTCAAGTCAAGTCAACGTTAATTATATAGCGCTTTTAAAAATGTTAATTGTTACAAAGCAGCTGAACAAGAAACCTATTGACTGGAAGCAAAACATATAAGGTTATGCAAGTAAAGACTAAAAAAAGGTAAAAACACAGGAGATAGACACAGACACACAGATTCAGACACACCCATACACAAAACACTTCACACATACAAATGCGCACACAGACAGACACGCAGACACACACACACACACGCACAGGGGCCTAGAACCACACTCCCAAGATAAGGAGAGAGAGAGACACAGGTCAAATATTAAACAGACTATATATTCCTATATGCAGTGTTAGTTAACAAAAAGGTATGCAAACGGTGGAGAGGAACCCAAAACTCCATTGGAGAAAAAAACTCAGAGGGAAACCAGGCCTAACCAGGGGATTCCAGTTTCCCTCTGGCAAAAACTGCAGCCTCTGCACAAGCTCAACAGTGCTTGCACAACAAGGCAAGATAAAATACAAATTTGATTTCAGATTATCATTAATAATCTAATAGCAGCTGCAATTTTGTAGTGAAGTTGTGTCAAGTCGCTGCGTCCTTCTTTATCCAGCTCTATCATCTCAGCTTTTATCAGGTCTGGGCATGAACTGCCCGCTCTGGTAACCTTAGAACAATGAGATAAGACTGGCTGATCTGGTGTGTCTTTAGTCTAGATTTAAACTGACAGAGTATGTCTGCCTCCCGGACAGTGCAGGGAAGACTGTTCCAAAGTTTAAGTGCTAGATAGGAAAAGGATCTACCACCTGCACTTGATTTTGAAATTCTAGGTATTACCAACTGACCGGACGCCTGAGAGTGTAGTGCACATTAAGGACTGAAATACAAGAGAAATTCACACAAAAGGAGCTAAAACATGTAGGGCTTTATAGGCAATAAGCAACATTTCAAGTTAATTTGATGCCTTATAGGTAACCAGTGCAAGGTTGACAGAATCGGGCTAATATGCTCATAGTTTTTTTGTACGTGTAAGAACTCGAGGTGCCACATTTTGGACCAGTTGGAGTTTTTGTAATAAGGCTTTAGGGCAACCACCTAAGCTTCTCTGCATCTGATGGTGACAGCATATGGCGTTGTTTAGATATGTAGATATGTAAAAACGCAATTTTACAAGTGTTGGCGACATGGTTCTCAAATGACAGAGTACTATTGAATTAAACAACAAGATTCTTTGCTGACGACAAGCAATAGTGTTATTTATGCTCATGTTGTTCCAAACCCAAATTATTTTACTTCTGTAAGACACAAAAGATGTGAGCCAAAATGTTACTGACTGACAGCCACAATTCACTTTCATTGAATGGAAAAAAGAGCAGCATCACTATTATTCACAACTTCTCCTCTTGTGTTTTACATGACACTAGTTAAAGATCCAGTGTATGAAATTTGGCGAAATCTAGCAGTGAGATTATAAACTGCAACCAACGGCTCAGTCCCTCCCTCGCGGTGGCTGACACAGGACTAAGATGTCATCATGTTTCCGCTTCTTTGCCAAAAGAGATAAGGCATTTACGAAATGTGCACTGTAGAGCAGTTTGTCCGTTAAGGATACTGTAGAAACAACATGGCGAATTCCATGTCAGCAGACCCCTGGTGTATGTAAATAGAAATAGCTCATTCTAATGTAATACAAACATAACGCTTTATTACGTCAAAAAGATTACATATAGGACCTTTAAAAGTGCCTATAAATATTAACAGCATATGCCGACATTTCTATTGAGAACTTTTCAAGACACTGGAAGAAAATCAAAACCCCTTCCACCCACCTCCTACCCCTAGGGCACTAACGCATGCATCTCTCTCTCTAAAAGCCGCCATTCTAGTTATTAGAGTATGATAATGAACACAGTGGAATGAACTGAGGGCTCACCACAGAGGAATCTAAATGAGTCTGCATACACATACACTCACCAGGGAAAGGGCAATTACTGTAGCTGACCCCATAACACACACACACAAGCATTCAGAGAGGGACCTCCCACTGCACAACATGAGTACATATGCAGATATGTCGTGGGATGTGACTAATTGGCTAATCTACTACCTCTCGCACACTTAATCATCTTAAGCACTTTTAAAGGGCTCAGCAACAGGAATGTAATGAGAGAAAACCGCAGACTCCCAGCGGTGCGGTGTGTCCCATGCACCTTCGTTCATTTCTCTCAATTTTTCATTTCTATTTTTCCACCATTTATCAGTGATTCCTAAATGCAGTAGTTGGTTTTCAATTGTTTCTCATCTGTACATTTTTGACAAGGTTCCTTTAGAATGTTTATCAGCTGCACATGTGCTTTTCTGAAGGTTTCCATGTTGCAAAGATGATATTTGTAGTGTTGTAATGTGAAGTGTGAGATTTTCAATGGGCTTGTCCACTACTGTACTTTTTATAGCTAGTTCAATTGGTTAAGTGCAGGATAAGTCATCAATATTTTTGGTCTGTTTTCACACAGAGAAACTTCATATTAAATGCATATAGGTAGCTGACTGACGAATATGCTAATTTGGTGTGACGCAAACATTTAGAAAAAAACTAACAATGAAGATAAATCTCTATTTAGCAATTTTGTATGAAGAATATAAATAATAATATAAATCAATGCCATATTAAGTTTGTCTTCCAAATTTTGCTATGTCACACCACAGGTACAATTGATTTGTAAAAAATCTAAAGTAGATTTTTATGATGTTTAGGAGGACATCAACATACAAACTCAACACTTAAACATGGTTAAAGCCACAAATATCTAAATTTTAATTTTGTGTAATTTAGCAAAGGTTCTGAAGCATTTGATACAAAACAATACTCACAATATAGTTTTTCCAAATTGCTTTGAAAGGACACAAAACGTCCATCTAGTCTAAAGGTATTTTTATTTTAAAGATATTTTGAAGAATGTAGAACAGCAAACAGTTCTGGGGCACTTTTGATTATAATTTAATATAAAGAATTGTTTGGTTACAAGCATTCATCCAAATATATGATATATGTATGTATGTGTGTGTATAAGTGTGTATTCTGAGGTCTATAAGAGTAGACCTGAGTACATGAAGGGTGTGAATATGACCTTTATTACCATTTTATTTATTTGGTCAATATGAATTTCACTATTCATGTATGTATGATGTATTATGTATGTTAGTTTAACATCAGCCTGCCCAGGGACTACGGGTGAAAATTTGCTCTTGAGCTAAAACCTGGTACTATGCATCTCTCCCCTTGAGGTTAATGTTTATTGTACGCTGTCCCTGTTTCTCTAAATAAAAAAATAAATATCTTTCTTTTTGTTCAACCAAACAAAGAAATGTATACATATTCGGAACAACTCGAAGTTGATTAATTGATGACAGAATTATAATTTTTGGGTGAACTATTCCTATTGACAGTTAAGAACATTTATAATCTGTGCATAAACAGATCTTTGAGTTTCCATGTTTGAAATGACTGGATAGTATCTTGATTTGGTGGCTTTACTCTTTAGATGGTTATAACCTCTCAAGTGAATGGGAGACCAAGGCTGTCTAAACAGTCTTGTACGTCCATGTGTGTTTGAGTGCACAGACGTCAGTGTGGGCCGGTTTCACCGCTGTTCGCTTTATAGTGCCTTTCATGTCCTGTAAATGAGAAAACCACAGCACCCAGCATTCCCCTTGTAAACAGGGACAAATTAAAACCCAAATATGAATCACGCTCATCATGGCTGACGCTCAAAAAGTTGTAGTTTTTCACCAAGGTCAGACTGGACAGCTCATTGTCTGGGCAGCTAATGACGCCTATTCATGGAACGTCTGTATGACTACTGCAAGTTACAAAAGCCTCCAAACACAGTTCAAAGGTGTCTTTAAGATGAATACAAAGTGTATTTATGCAATTCTATAAAGATGTTTAGACATTACGATCTAAATTAAATTTCCTATCAATATATGTGGTTGCTTTAAACGTTAATCATTTTATAAATAAATGGTATTATTAGTTTTTAATAAATAGGAAATTTAATTCAGTGTTGTCTGATGTTGCAGTAAGTAGTACAGGAGCACCGCAAGGGTGTGTACGTTCACCATTTTTATTCACTCTTTATACAAACGTTAGTCAGCAATCAAAAGTATAAAGTATATTTTTTATTTTCAGACGACGTACTATTGCACCTGTTGAAAAGAGGTTGTAGTATTAAAGATTATAAAGCAGCCGTAGAAGGGTTTGTTGCTTGGTGTGATGATCATTACCTGCAGATGAATGTAAAGACAAATTTGGATATAATTATATACCCCAGATCAGGGGGGACAGGACTTCTGTTGTAATTCATGGTCAGGATATTAAGCAGGTTGCTTCTTATAAATACTTGGGAGTTCATATTGACGATGAGCTTAAATGGAAAACACACATGTCAATGTTCATCAGCGCCTACACTTCTTAAGAAAGATTATTCTTACGATTGTTTGGAGTGAGTAGTAATGTGATGTACATTTTTTTAAAGCTACGATAGAGTGTGTTAAGATACAGAATCGTTGTTTGGTTCTGGAGTAAAACAAGAGCTTGAATAAATTACTTAGAGCGGCAGCAAAGATTATGGGGGTGCAGACACTAAGCTCCTTACAATATTTCTGATCTTTGTATGATTCAGCATGCAAAAAAGATTTTATTGGACTCTTCACATATATTATATTCTGAGTTTGAGTCGGAGATATAGGGTTCCATTATGCAGGCACAAATGATATAAACTCTAATTTTTCCTTTTGTCTGTCACATGAATTAATAAGCAATTACAGTATGATGTTACACATCTGTAATAGTTGGTATTACAGGAAATTGATTTTTTTTATGTCATTTAATGATTATATTGTTTTAGTAATGTTGAATGTGACACGTGTGGATGTTGCAGCAGCCCCTTCACTCTAAATTAATATCTGCTTAGGGAGACAATAAATACTACCTACCTACCTGATACATAATATAGAAAATTATCACTGGAATTTGAACCTATGACCTTCAGTATTAGTAATACTTGACCAGTCAAGATACAAAACTCCATGCCAATCCCTACATTTTTATTTAAACACCCGCTCCACAGATACAGTCTTTACTTTCCCAGTTAACAACCAACAGTCTCAGTGAAACAATTAGTGCACTTATAGTGTGTAGGACTGTCTGACACTACAGCCACATAACTGCACATCACGAGCGCTGGCCATAAAATTAAGACCCACAATTAAAAGTTCAGGATAACAGCACTTTTAACAACCTCTGCGCTAGTTCAGACTGGGCTTGCCTGTCTGAGGCTGTCTACAGACACAAACACACTGCCAGAATAACAAAAACACCATTAAAGAAAAGCCCATGGTTGATGCGTTTTGAATGTGATGATGGAAATAAGGGCATCATCATAATTTGTGTGTAGGGTTTAGTGTCTGGGCAAAATTTTTTTGAAAATCCAGCAGACCATGCAGCGCCTGAAGGACCATGCACGCAGGCAGATAGAGAGCAGGGAGTAGACATCCACATACAGGTAAACTGATATTACTTTGATAGTAAGCTTTGAAATATTGATTATAACTTTACGATGTTTACTTCGTTAGTTAACGTTTCAGACCAATTTCATGTACACCTGTACATTTTTCATTATACGGACCTTTGAAGACATTGTGTGGCCCACTCTTGGCCTACCATTACCTATCCTTTAATCTGAGTAAGCAAACACACTTAAGAGCCTTTAAAGGGATGTTTTAGTGAGGACGTAATGTTTTTTTATGAGGATATTTGGAACATTTTTCCCCTAATCCATCCCTCCCTGAAATATGTTGATATTATTAAATCTAAAAAAAAAACATATGATCATATGCTTTTGATTTGATTTAAATCAAAGAATAAAGTAAAAAATTGCATAAGTACTTGTAAAGTACGTTGCACTTGTAAAGACTGTGAAGCTTTTCAAAATCCTGACCCGATCAGGTCCTTAATCAATGTGTTTGAGCTTAATCAATGTGTTTGAGCTTAATACAAAACCAAAGAGGTCACAGGACAAAAGTCCTGCTTATGACCTTTAGGCCTAGAATCAGATCATAACTCAGTAAAAATATTTTTCTCTTTATTGAGGAAATACAGTCAACAATTTTGCATAAAGGGCACAACATAAGTCTTGGCATTGTCGCTTTCTTCATGACATTAAACACTGATTGTCAGTTTTCTATACAGCACCATCACAAATATATAGGTACTGCAGGGTGGTTTAACACCATGTTTGTCCAGTAGAAAATCTAACAGAGAAAAATATAGAACATTGTGTAATATATAAATACATAAATATAAACTGTTTCGTGTATAACCAAGGTCAGTTTTCATGTGAAACGTGCAAACTCCGGAAACTGGAGGGAACTCACAGTTAGGATTCAGTTTAAGTAAAACTGATGTGTATGAGGTATGTCTTGCATAACCTGAAGTATTCTTAGCAGCGTAAACTTTGTATAAGTAAGGACCACAAAACAATCTCCACTCAGAAATGGGAGCTACATAGGATTTTTCTCATTCCAATGAATGAGTTTCTCATCAACGTTTAAACATTTGAAGAATGCGAGTATACATTTGAGCAGAATGGTTATGCAAACCCGTGCAGAACTTCTTGCACATTATCAGAAGAGACAAGAATCTCCATAAATCAAGAGTTTGTACATTTCAGTAAATTTTTGACTCCCTTGCTACAGCCTAAAAGGAAAGTGCTAGATTTCCAATGCTAAACATACATTAGTTTCAACATAACATCCGTTTCAGACAGGCATGCATATTAACACTGCCCCGGCTATTCATATAATTTGTTTAGCACATTGAGTATGGGCCAGCTTCACTCTACTGTACCCCCTCTTCACGTAAAAACTGGAAGACGGATGAAAAGTCTTTGTTTGCGTAGCCACGAGCACACATGATGCGGTATATCTGATGTGCCAAAGAGCCAAGAGGAATTGGGGTCCGGGTATTGGTAGCAGTGTTTTGAGCCAAACCAAGGTCCTGTGCACAGACAGCATTTTCTTTTTAGATTATTCTTAATGTATATTTTGACGAGTCAATGAGCAAAGAAAAATCGGCTTACTTTAGCCATAAGCGTAGTGCCAAAGCCTCCCTGGTAGCTGTTTGCGGACGGTACTCCCTCCATGACACCCGGGGTGGGGTTGTACGTGTCACTAGACCAACATCGTCCCGAGCTCATGTTGAGAATCTTTGCTAGCAGCTTCGGATCTAAACCCAGTCTGAGCGAGAATTAGAGAGAGGTCAAAGAGCAGAGGTGACATAAGCTGCTAACCTTCAGGCCCAGGATCAGATCATCCTTTAGTGGAAAGCGGGCTAGGATAATACAGTATTGATATTTAACAAGAGCTGCAGTTCATCATTTTCCACTCTCTCGCTTGTTGTCCCACACACACAAATGCAGGGGTAATAAAACTCTGACACAAGCAGCTGTCTTATTAACTCGCCCCCACCAATTCGCCCCTGTAAGAGTAACGGGTGATTTCAGAGCTGAATTTAAAGCAGATCTGACTGAAATGGCCCTCGCGCCTCTAACTCATTCACAGTTTACGGTGTACCTACATAACAATAGTATGAAAAATACCCCATGTCTCCATTAATGTCTATTTTCCACCATTTAAAAAGATTTAAAAAATCAAGATGAAGTAAAAAGACATCTTTCTTAACAAGCAGCACAGATAAACAAAAACGCACTGCACAATATTCACTAATACTGCCTTGAAAACAATAGAAAAAAATCATATTTAAAAATGTATATATTAATATAGATATAAACATAAAAAGACTACATTCTAAAAATACCAGGTTGTTTCAACCCATGTTTGGGTAAAATATGGACAAACACAAATACACGATTATTGTGGACCCCAAAACTCACTATAACAATCACGATATCTGCAGAACACTTACCAAGATAATGTAAATCTTTGACTCAAAGAAACAAATTGTACTCATGGTTGAGTGCACACTTTAAGGGCCTGTTTAACAGACAAGGCTAAGCTTAAACTTGGACTATGTCTCATTTAAAT
Source organism: Barbatula barbatula (assembly GCF_947034865.1). Taxonomy (NCBI): domain Eukaryota; kingdom Metazoa; phylum Chordata; class Actinopteri; order Cypriniformes; family Nemacheilidae; genus Barbatula; species Barbatula barbatula. The sequence goes on from NC_136784.1 coordinate 6,110,592, forward strand.
GAGGATAGAAGTTGCTTTTATAAAAATGCATTAGAAAAACATTACTGGTGTGCATCTTAGGACAAAACAATGGCACTGATATATTTAAGATATGTCAACTTAAGTTATTATTAGATAAGACCGCTCAAACATGAATTTTAGTCTGGGACTAGCCTTAAGCCTTGTCTATAAAAATGTGCATCAATGTAGAATATCTAAAATGACCAAACACTAGAGAAAAAGGAAAAAAGCAGTAATACAAATTATGTTTTTTTTGTAATATTACATCCTATTTTTATCCAATATTAATTATATTTCCTCCAACTTTAAAAGATTTCAACCTCAATGATGTGTATGCAGTAACCTATATAAGCAATATGAGAAGTGATGCTTGTCTTATAAGGCATCACTAATCAACTACAAAAGTGGACAGACAGCAGACTGTTTACAAAGACAGTTGACGGAAAAAAGCCATTTTGAATTGGCAAAAAAAAAATGACGACGTATAGAGAAAAGGGAAATGTTAAAATTATGTGATATTGGGCAAGGAGCTGCAGTCTCCTGGTTTAACAAGAACATAAATATGACCACATCAAGAGCGACTCAACACACGCGTGTGGAGGGGCAGCGGTGGTGAGACAGTAAAGTGAGCTTTTTAGCTATTTTTTAGTCTATTAAACTATGATGAGTATTTAAGGGCAGTTATACAGTAACTCCACCTGTCTCCCATTCAGCGGGCCGCGCCTTCATGTGCACACACGCAAAAAGACTTTTATAAGTCTATCCAATAATTAAGAGAGGAGAACACACAGCTGTGTGTAAAATATCTCTTTCTGTTTTAACAGACTGTTTTGGAAATAATAATCTCAATGATGCGTGTGTGCGAGCAAGCTGTCACTTGACAGTTGTTTTTGGGGGTTTTAATGTCTGTAAACAGCCCACTGACTGACCCCGTATCAATCTACTGTTCTGTCTCTCTCTCTCTTACTTTCCCTCTTTATGTCTGTGTCTCTCTGTCTCTTGGGGATGACCGGTGACATATGTTCAACATCGTCCCCTTCCCCTCCTCCACAAACACTCACACACACACACGTTCTGGGTCAGTGACTGAAAAGGTTACCGCCTCAACAGCAGCCCGTCTTTTCTAGTACAACACAAATCACTCTCTCAGCACAAGAAATTATTGTGTGTGTGTGTGAGAGAGCGAGAGAAAGAGAAGGGGAGGTGCCCTGACTGTTAAAATGCTAAACATCAACTTTGTATAGCGCACGTTCGGCTCCTGTTGACATTATCCAAACCATTTGCACGTTAAATTGACTTGAATGAAACGTAACACTTTCAAAGGAAATCTGGCGGATTAAATAGAGTGTAAAGTGTACGCAGGTTAATGCCATGGCAGCGGGTGTAAGGCAAACAGATGTAAGTCTAGTTAAACAGGACGAGTTAATTACATTAAACTAAATAGAAATGGAGAGGAAATAAACTACAGGCGTCTGATGTTTGATCCCCCGTCCGAACGACTTGTTTATGTTTATGAACGATGCTTCTCATTTTATCTTCATAAAACCCTGGTGCACACGGAATAAAGCAGTTAACGCGTAGTCTTATAAGCAAATACACAGCCCACAATTTTATTAATGGCCTTAAGAGGCAACAAACTAGTTTATTAGAAAATGTCAATTATCTTTTTAAACATCTGTATGCAGGCTGTGTTGGTGGATGAACTGGGAATTTCAAAGCCCTTTCAATCTCTATTCTGCGTGTATGTGAAAACGTGGGCATCATTAAAAAAATAGCACTCATTCTAGCTGCTTTAAAGTGTAGACAGCAGCATATGCATGCATAAGTGATGATAGATGGAGAGAGCAGGGTAGAGAGAGCAGCAGGAGAGAAAGGATATAACTGTCTTTTGGGGACACCTTTCCAGGCGAAACATCACGCATGGCCGGAGATACCCTGCATTGCTTATGAGATCAACAAATTAGAAAGAAGCGTGACGAAAACAAGCAAAAGATTTTATGTGAGAGGTGAAAAACATATCAATAATTCTCCATAGGGAGAGATTAATTATCCTTCATTTTGATGGAAAAACTTAATATTCTCAAATAGGCCAAACTCACATTTTCTGTACACGCTGTATGCAGAACGAAAGGATTGGCTGCAGTGCAGTATGGGAGATTAATGACAGCCTAGAACCGAAGGCATCTAAATGAGTCTGTGTAAGAGTATATGAGTGCATTCGGGCCTGATATCTCTGAGAAGAGGGATGATTTTACTATACACGCTACGATTCCACAACTGCAGAAGAAATATGAGTATAGATGTCATATGCATAGAAGATTTGTGAATCTTTTTACATAAATGTAGTCTTAAAACCTATTCCTTAAAGAAATCGGGGTCAGCTGTGGCCTGGTAGTTAGGGCAGACGACACTAGTTTGAACATGGCTAAAAAGTCATTCCCCATTCATCCTTTTTTCTCTCTTCTAAACTATAAAAAAGAAAATCCATAATCTTTTATTTTCTAATCTTTCTAATATTATACAATTTTAGATTTATGCAAACATCAAACGCACTTTACTGAGACTAATCATGGGCAACAAATTATTTTATTCACCTAATCCCAAGGTTCATGGTCTCTGCCGTACCAATCATGCCAATTGCCAACATCATGTTGTTACAGATTTTTACTGCCTGAAAGAATGAAAGACAACAGTTCAGTCACTAATGCATTTCTAACCTTTGTTCTTTAATCAACATTATTCTATTTTTTAAACTTATTAATACAACATAATGGTCCTTTAGCACACCCTATTTATCCTAGTGGATAACAACTGAGATAAAATGTGTGATTGTGTGAGCTTTTTTGCATTTGGTTACTACATTACACTCCATTTTCAACCCAGTGTTGGGTTAAAAAGGGCCAACCCCAACAGTTGGTTTAAAGGGATAGTTTCAGTCTTCATTTAATCACCTTTACGTCGTTTCAAATCTGTAAACATTTTTTTGTTCTGATGAACACAGAGAAAGATATTTTGAAGTAAGGAAACACAAACCACTCTGGGACACTTTTGACTACAATTGTCATTTTTCCTTCTATGGCAGTCATGTTATTCAAGTACTGTTTGGTTACAAGCATTCGTCCAAATATATTTCTCTGTGTCCAACCAAACAAAGAAATTCGTACAGGTTTGTTACAACTAGAGCAATTCATGTCAGAATGTTTTATTTTATTCATCCCTTTAAAATGAACCCAGGACATGGTTTATATTTGACCCACCAATGGGTTTGTTTTGGGTTGAAACAAACCACCATGTTAAATGAATTACATCCCAACCGTTGGGTTCATGGCCTAACGCTAGTTTTAAAAGAACCCATCAAGTGTATGTAACAGGTTACAGGTAAGATAACATGTATTTACAATACCTGTCCACTACCCACTTGGCCACAGTACACTACATTTGCTCCCATACATGTGAGCAGCTCCTTGGCAGCGTTAAACTCCACCTCCACTCCACCCACCATGAAGGTGAGTTTAGCCAGACTGGCAGCACCAACACCTGGGCAGAGAAAGTAACGATAAAAATGTCCTCAGTTTGTAATGACAACTGGCAATCATTGATATTAAGATGTTTACACTTTTTGTTTTATTTTGTGTTTTTGACTGTCATATGTCATGATATTGGTATCAGATGGTAATACCATGTTCTTTGATATACACCATTGTACTGAAAACTTACAATATTCTTGGTAATAATATTAGCAGTACTTTGCAATTACAGTTGCACTTACAAAACTTATGTTTCTGCTTTATCATATCCAGAGAACTATGGAAATGTGGGTTATAGACAGTTTCAAAGCAACACAAACATATGCTACTGCACATGCGCAAAGAATAACGTTCCTGTAGATTATTTCTGATAAGCAAAAGAAATCAGTAAATTACATTACAAATTACATTAGCAAAAAGTGTGTCTAGCCAGTATTGTTTTCGGGGACCAGTGAAGAGCCGGTAATTTAAAGGTTACACAACCCATTCTTATTAAAATATAATTTATAAATCAACAATATTAATAAAATAAAATAAAAATAGTTATTAGCCACTAGCCAGATCGATCAACAAACAGATCGGAAGTTAACTTCGGGGCCAGGCGCGTGCGTCCGATGAAACAGTCTACAGTGCCTGAAATGTTTTTTCAAAAACCAGTATAGCGGATGCTGGTCATCATATATTTGATATAATTTAAAATTCTTCTAAAACAACGAAATAACAAGTCTACATCCCCCTAATATTATGTCATGCTTATGTCCTCTATGCAATCGGTTTGGTATCTCTACGAGAATCAAAGTCCCCAAAACACAACACTACTAATTTAAGTTAAGCAGGTCAAGCTTTAGTCAACTGTGTGTGTGTGTGTGTGTTTTAAGGAAGAGGAGGGTATTAATAAGCTGTCTGGGACCAGCGGGACAGCATTTGAGTGTTTGCCTTTAAAAGCCGATTGTCCAAATCATCCTTCACAGCTCTCTGAGGACAAGAACCCATTGTCCTCCTCCACACAAACACATACGCTTGCGTACGACAGCTGTGCCTGAAGCGACACTCCGCCCCCTAAGTGAACACGCCCCCTGGGGTTTGAGTGACAGCTCTAAGGGGTAATTAACTTTACACTTTATCATGTTCAATTAAGCGCCACGCCTCAAAAAGGACCAAGCGTGGCCAATCACGTTAAAGCGTGCCATGTTCTACAAGGGAGGGGTCCCTTTCAGGCTGCTGACACGGATATGTGTGTCCAGGGAGTTGCCCGATTATAATGCAATTAAAGCAGTAAAATTGGCCTGAAATTTCTTTTTAACACTGAAACCTCATCTGCTGTGCTAAAATCCCCAAACATGCATATGAATACCTGCATATAAACATGCATAGGATTTTGCGTCACACAACTGAATGTGATAGAATACAAAAAATTAAAAGTATACGGTATTCAGGTGTGCAGTCTGTTTGTCAACACTAATGAATAGGCTGCTTATACTGAAAAGCTAATAATGGTGAAGTTAATTATTAAAGGCCGCGAGAAAAGAGCTGATGTAAGAGAGTAAAATGGAGAGCAACTAAGAAAGGAAAAGATAGACTTTATGACTTTCTCTCTGCTCTGTATTGATTTCTGCCATGGTTATCTGTCATCAATAATTCTCTCATTAGCTCAGGGTGTCTGTCATTTCCCTTACGCTACATACACACTCAGAGAGTAAACGTGTGTGATTGTGTGTCTTGTTTAATGCAAGTCAGATATGTAAAAGCCTGTCAAGCACGTTTTAATCAAATTACATGATGTTTGATGATTAATGAATCTAATCATGTTTTTAATAACTGATTTAAAAAAATTATTAATCATTTTAAATTAACATGTTAAACTGACAGCCCTAAAAAAACTAATTTACAGAGTTAAAATAAAATACACAGATAAAATAAAATAGCCATTTTATTATTTATATAAAAATTATTAAAAAAAAGTATATATGTATATATACAAATACATACTCAGATATCCAAATATATACATGTAGGCCTACATATATATCTTTTTACTTTATATTTAAGTAAAAAATCCATTTCAAAGTAAAATAAATGTCATATTTATTTATAAAATATATAAGTAAAATAAAATAGATTTTATTTTTAAAATGTACATGCATGTGTATGAAGCACTGAATGTTGAATGAAAACGTATTAATGTGAAATATGCTAGCAGTTGTTTATAGTGTCAGTCTTTGCAATATCGAAAATTTTTAGATAAGTAACTTAAAGGAATAATTCACCTTCAAAATGTCCTCTTGTCATTTCAATCTGACTTTCTTTTTCTGCAGAACACGCAAGATATTTAGAAAAATGTTGGTAAAAGAAACCCACTGGTCCCCATTGACCTGCAAAGGTTTTGTGTCCATAAAATAGAATTCCTTAAGGCTTAAACATTTTTTTTATCTTAAAATACAAACTTCAGCATACATAAACACCCAAGCACACCCACAGTTGAACAAGATGTTCATCTGAGCTTAAACCACCTCATCGAGCTTGTAGTTCTCTGAGCTTTTATTGTGTGTAAATAAAAACCCCAAGAAACCTTCTGTCTTCTTTCTACAAGCCTCTATAACTGCTGACGGTAATAAAGACTATACACAATGAAGTGACTGCTTTTTCCAGCCCGCCCCACCAGACACACACACACACAAACGCTTGTCCTTTTGCAATCTATTCGTTAGCCTACTGAGCTGATCAATAACTTTTTCTTTTTGACTGTAAAAAGACCCGCATTGATCGGAAAGAGACAATAGGGATTCAAAGGCGATTGTCTCTGTAAATGACTGCGCTGGCAGGGCATTAAAGAGATCTCCAGAGGACATTCTAAGAACCTTCTTATTGTGTTTCCAATACCAGAAACACTGCTGTAAAAACATTAGGCAAACCTCGATAAAATGCTGTTTTTAAGACGCTGTGTCAGAGAATGTCAATGATTCATTTTACGATCAAAGCTATATTTGTCCATAACGGATAAGCGGACAAATTAATGCACACAGTCCTCTTGACGCCTAAAGCTGAATTCTGATAAGGCGATTTTGTCGTTTTTCTCATGCAGCAAGGAACAATTTTGTAACTTTGGCTTTTGATGCAGTGGGAACGCTGATGTTGGTTAACAGTAGAGCAAAAACAAAAAAAAATATTTACTAGCTTCATGTGGCTAAACCTTATAATTACGACCAAGAGGAGATATTTTCTCAAACAAATTAAAAACACCAAACAAAGATATAAAGATATAAAAAAGCGCTCATGAGAAAACCATGCGGATTAAATACATTCAACGGTTTGTACGCCAGCAGCTAATGTGGTGTTCTGTCAGGTTCACGAAGGCAAAACGGTTTAACGAGCCACCACAAACGCAAACCTTCGCACGGTCACATGACGGAGTTGTACACGAACAGTGAGAGCTTTGTGCTGTTGGATTATCTCATTATCTTCATCATTCAGGTAAGCAGGACTTTAATCACCCTCATTTTCGGTGCACGATAGTAGTGTCCCTCTGAGTGTGAACAAGTGAGGAATAATCTGGAATCAATGTTCTCCCAGGGCCCAGGATCCAGGATCATCTCTATATTGGCTCACAAGAATGCAGATTATTAGACCTCAACACCGCCAAACATAACAGTACCATCATCACTTCTAAAAATTTCAATAAATAGAGCGCTTAAAAGCTGCTTAACGTATGCATATTTATAAAAAAAACACACACTGACACACAAATGTCTGCCATCAGACTGGTGTTTTGAGTGACAGCTTCTCAATAGGGGGCAAAAGTGGATACCAGATGACACCGGAAAATGATGGACAGCTTTTCATTCACTTCTTTGCTCACCAATCATATCCATGTCATGCTGCAGACCAAACAGACAGTAAATGTCTAAAATTCTCCTCACCTAATGTCAGATTTAGACCAAAAGAAACAAACATGCTCACACAACACACATCCACTGCTGTAAGGGGCCTGGTTAGACAGCTGCTATGGGTCTGTTTCCATCTGGAGCTCAGGACAGACACCGACCGCCCCTGCACGCACACACGCAAACCCAGACCCGTCTCCCCTGGCCTTCCCAGCAAGGATCTTGTTATGCTAATTATTCTGTCACTTACCTATCTATCAAGCCATTTCTTCCTCCCCCTTCTGCTCTGGCCAACAGAGGGCAGATATATTAATGAGAGCACTCGCGGCACCCGAAAACAGTGCAGGCAAAAGCTGATCTACATTAGGATATATCTGGAGATCCACCTCTCCATTAATGAGCAATCCGAAAACCAGATTACCTATCGTTTACAGCATCTGCTGTCCATTCAGGAGAGTGAATTTACAATTAGGAGTGAATAAAGTAATGTTGACAGTGTAAAAGAGTCCATTAAAACTGTAGCTATGAAACATGAAAACTCGCACACAACAAGCCAATAAAAGCAAAGACAGAATCTGATGAAGCAGGTTAGGTTTGACAATCTGTATGATTAAAGAAACTTTTTTCCAATGCTGGCAAGTCAATGAAAGATACTCAAAAGGATTTTGATGTTTTAAAAAGAAGCTTTACAAAAATAGGCTTGGTAGCTTCTTCTTAAAGGGACAGTCCACCCAAAAATAAACAATTCTGCATTTATTTACTTTCCTTCACATGTGACACTTTCTTTGGAACACAAAGATGTTTTGAGGAATGTCTCAGTGGTTTTTATAAGTCAATGAGAGCAATGTTGTTTGGTTACACTCTTCAAAATATCTTCTTTTTTGTTCTGCGGAAGAATTAATTTTGATTTTTGGGGTGAACTATCCCTTTAAGACCATTTGGTCACATGAGTGATATCAAACGCTACATTCCATTTAGAGTAACATTTCATTTCAACCTTTTTGAAATGCAGTTCTTCTAAAAACTAAAAGATTGTCACAGTCTCCTTCATTTGCGCTGATCTACATAAGGGGCTGATGGGTGAAGGCAGGATGACGGGTGTCCCATCGAGACAGCTCATACATTCAGTCTGCTACATCAGAGCCAATAGATGATAGCAGACAAGATGAGAAGCTCATAACATTCAAGACAGGCCCAAATCTGAGTTGAGATAAAGATTAAGAAATACAGACAACCCGATGCAACAAAAGGGGAGGTTGATGCCGAATACATCAAATGTGTTACGCAAATACACATTATGAGTTACGCATGCAAGTACTGCACTTGACTTGAGGTTTCTACACCGTGAGAGCAGAGGCCGGACACGACATAAAACACAAGCAAAACCACCTTTAGGCTCAATCCCACCACACACAGAGCTGCGACACAAACGCTCTCCGAAGTCGAAGTTTTCCCACCGTACGTTCTTAGTGAAAATGAGCGACAGTGCGGCCGCAATCTCAGCAAGAACCAAAGAATGTGGGTAATTACTGTTAACTAGCCGAGCACTTGTGTAGACGAAGCAACGGTCGCACAGCCCACGTTTCAGAGCATGTGACGTAAGCCAGGTTTGTTGTGGGTCCAATTCTGCGATGGCAGACAGTGAGGTTTGTGCCTTTGAGTTTATTACAAATCTATGCGAAAGACGACAAAGAAAGCGAGAGAGAGAGAGCGAGAGAGAGACAGAGTGTGTTCGTTCGTCACTTTACGAGTGTATTATTTGAGAAACACGGTCTGATGTGCCAAACCTTAGTGACGCACGAGAGAGAGACACAAAACCAAGAGTATAAAATTATATCAAAAGAAAATCAACGGTAAAAAATACAACATGATCACACACGCATGCAAATTCTGCCTCCCAAAACAGAGAACATAGAGGATAGATGGTGGGAGATTGCTGAGAATGGACCATCTCACACCATGGCGTCATGATGGCTGGAGTGCCACCTTCTGGACAGCTGAAGTGTCATTCTGCTGTAGCCTATTAGAATTCTTTACAATTGTCTTTTTTGTACTAGTATATGTCCTGACCTGAAGGAACAGTTCACATAAAAATGCTAATTTTGTCATCACTTACTCATCCTTGCGCTACTTCAGACGAGTATGGTTTTCTTTCAGTGGAACACAAAATTAGATGTTTGGATAATGTTCAAGCCTGTCTGTTAACTACAATGAACTCAGAAGTTACCTATAAATAGTCTTTGGGACTATAGTTTAAGGCCTCTGAACCCCTTTGATCAAATAGTGAGATGAACAGACAGATTTGTTTCTCAGGAAAATGCTTCCCCTCAGCCCAAGTTTTCAATACCCTTTATGCATATGAATAGTTGACAAATATACCACATGCGTCCTATGACAAAGGACATAGTGTGACACAGCAAAAATGCAGAAAACAAACAACTAATAATATATTATTTTATAATTATTTTAATATAAAATAGTATAAGAGAGATTTATCTTTATTGTTAGTGTTTTGCTGTCACACCATAGGACACATATCAACTACCCATATACATATTAAATTGTAGCATGGCAACTTTGACATGAGTCAATTTATGGTATTTTTTTATTTTTAGAGCTTGACAGCACCAACAACATTCCTTCTTTTGTGTTCCATAGAAAAACATATATTCTACATTGCGAGTAGTCTCACATCGAATCAATATGCACCGATCCCAAATAATAGAAAACCACAATCTGAGAAAATTACAAAAAAGGTTTAGATCACAGTCTAGTCCAAGGGGAAGGACACACATTCACTTTTTTTATAGCCTAGTCCACACACAGGCCCTTTAAAACCTTGTCTGTGCTACAGACACCACTCAGTAAACATACATCCAGCAAACCTTAAATGCCTAAGGAGTGGGTAAGAGTTGTGCAGCTTAAGCATGTGCCGTTTCTCAGCACTTTATGGCCCTTTATCTACATGAAAGGCACTGGCACTGGGAAAGCCAACATTACGGCTCCATCAAAGTGAAAGCTACTGACAGCGCTGTCCTCCATTACGGCTCAGGCCATTAAAGGCCCTGTCACAGAGCCTTCACAGAGACTCTGCGTAATATAACGGCATGGCTGTTTGTGTTTCTGCAGTCGTGGGTTTCTTTGACTCAATTTCCAGAAACGATTTAGGTACACATCTTGTTAAAGGAATACTTAATTATGATTTAGACATAACATTACAATAAAACTATTAAGGGATATTGTTAGAACTTTTTCTAAGCTTGTTGTTTACATACATTGAGAGGAAGGTAGGGCATCCTATTTTTGGATTTAAACGTACCATAATAAAAACTGAAGATAGAGAGGATACAGTTTAATCATTGAACAAAGAAAAGTGTGATGTTATCTGTGTGGTATCAATGGATTGTTCATACCTCCTGACACTGGAGCATCCATGTATACTGCACCCATCTTCTCAGCAGCAACGGCCATCTCCTTGGACACTGAAGGGTCTATGGTGCTGGAGTCAATAAGTAGCGTGCCTTTTTTAACTTTTCTGAAAAACAGAAAGACAAGGAGAATATTAACTGTAAGCAGCTCAGTCATGAAACGAAGTACAAACCTGTTGCATCACTCAAATATACACAAGCCTACCCAAGCCTGTATTTTACACTTATTCAAATGTATTTATATTAATCAAAATTACAGCACCATATTCGATTCTGTTAATTTATAACTATTCAATTTTATTCAGGGTATTTATGTCCTCACATACTTAAGTATCCCATTGGGTCCTGTGTAAACCTCTACGACGTTGGGGCTGGATGGCAGCATGGTGATAATGCGGTCGGCTTTTTCAGCCACGCCAGCGGGGCAATCTAGGATCTGTGAGGAAGAGCAAAGTTAATTCTTTCCAAAGATTATATGCGTGATGAAGTTTTAGAAACACGGGTATTAACACATACCTGTGCTCCCGAATCATTAAGTTCCTTACAGGATTCAGGGAAGACATCCGTTGCAAAGACAGGGTATCCGTGCTTCAGTAAGTTTCTCACCATGGGTGTACCCATGTTACCTAGTCCAATGAAACCCACTGGGGTCTTAGAAGCCATTGATCTACAGGATACTACAACACACACATAAGCAACCATATGTTTGAAAGAAATGTAAACAAATATCTGTATTTACACGAGAAATGTTGAGTCAAGATCTTGTTCAATAATCTGAATTGGATACATTTGTAACAATCCATGAGCCCATAAACAGAAAACAGCTGTACTGCACAGCCAGCATACAGTTGCAGATGCCTTAACAATAATATTACACTGCTGCTGTGCATAATGTCTTTTTTACACTTTAGGTAATGCTAATCTAATGTTAGCAAACTGTCAGCACTTCAGAACAATACTTGCGGCCGTTGAATACTTGTCAAACACATCAGTTAGATGATAAAACAATATTTCCAATCTACTTTTTGCAATGGCAATAGGGACGCTTTGATATCTTTGGTAAAGGATAAATAAATAACTTTTAACGTACCCATCGTGATGTCCACATGTTTATTGCACCTTTTGTAGAGATTCTGATAGCCTCTTAACAAGGCGGCCATGCTCATTTCCGCTTGACCTCGGCGCTGCTTTGACAGCGTGCGAGTCAGGAACTCGGGGGCGGTTCCTATGATTGACAGAACAAGTCATCCAATCACGGCTCATGTATTTTGTGACAACCAACCAATTGGATAGCGGTCTTCGGAGAGGTCGTGTACAGCTTTCTCTTAACTTGTCACTGTGATTTCTTTACATGGAGATTAAGCTAAGGTGATACTTCTTAAAAGATTAAGAATGTCTAGACGTTTAAGTCGACTAAAAGTAAATACATTATGTTACTTCACTTTAGAGAAAGTTTTACAGCGAAAGTTTGAGCTTAATTGTCCACATAGGGCTATAGTATTACAAATAGCTGTTACACACATGCATACCAAATTCATAAATGCACATTTCTTATAATAAACCGTACCAAAATATGTATTGTTCACTTTAGTGGATGTCCGTTCCTGAGTCGTTGCCTAATACTTGCTTGAAATGTCCAATAACTGTTTTTCCTCCACACCTTTAAAACAGTAACTTAATATCTAACTAATGTTAACTTGTGATATTAATAACTTGTAATATGTAACTAAAGTCGTGTGGACAAAGAAGGAAATTTGCAACATGAGATATGATCACGATTGTTATTGATAACGGTTTCATGTTTTCATAATTTTAAAGTATGTTCTGGTAAGGGCCACCCACCAGCCAATAGCAATTCGCGAATGTCTTGGCAGGGGTAAATAAACCAATCACAGGGCGCAACGGACCGGAAGTAGCGTGACATCTTCAGATTACCCAAACATGTTGACACCCGGTTTCAGCTACAATGTTGCGTTTAATCTGAGTTGTCTAGCGATCTAAGCAACAAGAGTTACTGACCTTCGAGGAAACATGGATTACAGGTATAACGGATTTTGTAGCGAGCGCATAGTGTATATGATGCTAATCTGCATGTAGCATGATGGAATTGCACGCGTCGGTTTCGAGATTGGATTGCGGTGAACGCATGTTGGATCTGAGTAATCAAAACTCATTACATCAGCTGATGCTATAATGTCACCGATTGTTATTCCGCTCGTAAAACATATTGCAAAATGATGCAAATATATTTCATATTAAATACTTGTAACTTAGCTGTCATTTAATCGGCAGTGACTTGCAAGTTATCAATATGATGCAAGTGACATATATATATATATATAGCCTATCGATTTATGGAGACATATAAATTGCAAATATGTAGTCCTTAGTGATCATATTGTGACCTCAGTAGTAATATGCAATTTATTGTATTCAATCGAGCTCTCAATGACGATCAAGGCCTGTATAAACTGGAATTTGAGCATCAGCAGCAGTGCCATGCATGCAGGCCTTAATCGGCATCGCCCCATCTGGCCTGCAATAGGACAGGTCTTCTTCATGCGGTGTATTATTTGTATTTCTTTCCTTAATAACGTTGTTATATTTGCCCATTATGTAATTAGTATGAACATAAGCACATTGCAATTGTATGTACAATTAAAATAGGGAAATATAATCACCATTATGCAATTTCCTGCGGAGAGAAAGATGTCTTAAACATAACAAAAATATGAATGTGAATGGATTAGAAATGAAAATATTTCTTAGATTGGAGTTAAACACAACCAAACAATATTCTTTTGCAAGAAACCGTGTCAGTAATACTTTATACTTATTTTACTGCCATTTCTTGTTTTTTACATCTTTACAGGTAGACCACTTGACGGCTTTACTGGACCACTCACAATGTCATTAGCCTGTAGTACCGGAGGACCTGCAGGTGGAGGGGGAAGTGTTGCCATGGAAACATCAAACTTTGCCCATGTCATATTCCAGAATGTTGGGAAAAGTTTCCTTCCACAGGCAGCGCTTGAGTGTCATTACACACTCACTCCTTTCATAACCCCACATCCCAAAGATTGGGTTGGCATCTTTAAGGTTGGTTCACAGAAATGTGCCCTAGCAAAACATTGTCTCACTAAAGATGCGTAAAAGGTTAGACCATTGGAACAGATACAGAATTTATATTTGACTATGCTGGTCTGTCTTTTTGGGTTTACATAATGATGCAGACCACCCTAAATGGGAGGTCTGCTTTTCTTGGATATATGTCTGTCTAAACACACATGTACTCATAAACTTTTGAAAACCAAAACAAACCTCACTATTATCACTATATCTTTAACCTTCATATTTAAACACCAAAACGTTTTTGTATTCAAGTTGTAGTGTGTCAGATTTGCACACGTTATCTTCATTCAGTTTAACACTTTTTGTATCTCTTTCTTTCATCTTATTTAATCCTACAGTTAATAAAGAGGAAATTAGTGTGTGGAAACTTTACATCTTGTTAAGATAAAAAGACAGTTTATGGCTGGAATAAGGTACTTCAAATAGACCAGATCTTTCCAGACAGCATTTAGAGTGTTGGTTTGCAGAGTGAAATGTTGTGGATAAAATAGATGGTTAATCTGTTTAATATCACTCTGTTTTGATGGTTAGTTTTATAGAGGAATAGGGTTTTGTTGTGCATGTGTTTTCATGTCCTTTCTGCAGGCTGTGGGCATTTCTACTTACAGCCAGCTGGAATGAAGTACAACTCACAATTTGAAACGTAACATCTTTTTGCGCCGAAAAACTCCAGTTAGGTGACACACAGTGCCTTTCATATGTTATGTATGGTTAGTAATAATAAGAGACCGGCATATCAGACTTGTATATTGAACTAATATAAATTGACAAAAGTATTGAGAGAATACCTGTAGTATCATACTTAAGGAATAAAACGGTTGAATTTATCAACTCCTTAGCACACCTTAACCTTGGCTTTTTATTAATTGGTGAACCATATGTGCCCTCTGGTGGTTCTGTGAGAGTGTTGCGTATTAGTTCTCTGCATATTCGTTTTTGACTTAAATTTTTCTGTGCAAGTATTAAGTTACTTTCAATCTATACTTACGTTGCTATTAATAAATCCCATTTGACATTCATGCATTTAGCAGATTCTTAAATCCAAAGATACTTACAGTCCATTTTAAATGTATACAATTTGATCAGTGCGTGTGTTACATTTATGCTAATGCAGTGCTGTACCAGACAGTACAGAAACAAAAAACTCATCTTAGTTTCTTTTAAACCAAAGCTTAAACTTAAGATTTCTGTAAGGCTGTAGGATTTCAGGCAACACACGTTTGTAATGATTACCTAAAAGATGTTGAGGCACGTTGAATACGGGCTAAAATGTGGTGTACACATACACGTACAGTTGGTTTGTGCAGACACGAACACACACTCGGAGAGGTACTGTGTTATTAAGCTGTCGCACACACAGGGAACATGTTCTTATGTATCTGATTTATAGTTACATCAACCCCCTTATTATTTAATTCATCATTTATTGGTCGTGTATCTACAAGTATGGCTGGTTTGAAACGCACTCAGATATTCTCCCTCGCTCTGTTCCTCTTTTTCTCTCTGTAATTAATCTGTGATTTCATCATAGATAGCTGTGTGCCAGATGAAAGCTGAATACTTTCTTTTAAAAGTGATTACAGATGTGATGTAGTGTAATCAAAGTAAACGTCTGGTAGCATTGTGAAAAACCATGATGACAAATTACTGTCAGTAAAGATCTGTATGTGTTGTGCGTGTCTTCTTTGTAATTAAAATGTTACTGCATTTCACATGTTTATGATGGAGGGAGAGAAATATTTAATTATTTATCTTATTTTATTTTAAACTGCATATAACTATATGATCACTCATTTGCACATGCGCAAAATGGGTGGTTGACCAATTTATATTTGCTTCAAAGACATGCGCATACACTTTAGAGCAACCACACAATTTAATCGGCCTTTGAAGCAAGTGTAAAGTTTTCACCTTTTTATCGGTTCTTTTTTCCATGACGCCTTCTTTTCCGAGACCCCCCCCACACACACACACACACACACACACACAGACAACATGCATTAACCATGCCTTTTGTGTGTTAGCGCTCCTCTCATTGCAAAAAAGATAGCATCACCAACACGCATTATTAAATAGACAAAGTCATTTTGGTTGGCAAAAGTTTGGTTCTCAAATGTTTCTTTTTATCATATTTCTGAAAGTTACATGGAGTTAATCTTTTTGTATGTCTTTACTTGTATTGGTATGGTCAGAGCAACATAAACTAGTTTTCTTCTCAGGCTGGTTTTTATAGCGGCATTTAAATCGTTTTAGTTCTGACTCACTTCATGTTTCCCATGTGTTTTAGGTGGGCTGGAGCAGTGCGAGAGACTACTACACGTTCCTCTGGTCTCCCTTGCCGGAAAACTACACTGAGGGATCCACTGTTCACCGAACCATCATCTTTCAAGGTACAAAGACAAACACCTAAAATGAGCTGTATGAGAGGAATATTACATACTAGTTAAGTGCGATTCCTCCTACAAATAACTATCTATACCTATATCTTTAAGGCATAGTTCACCCCAAAATGAAAATTCTGTCATCATTTACTTGTCCTGTTGTCATTTTAAACCTGTATGACTTTCTTACTTCTTCAGAACACAAAAGAAGATATTTTAAAGGATACTGGTAACCGAACCAATGACTTGCATTGGTTTGTGTCTATGCAGTAGAAGTGAAACGGTGCTGCGTTTGTTTGGTTACCAACACTCTTCAAAATATATTTTGTCATTTGCGGGAGAAAGAAAGTCATGTAGGTTTGAAATGAACTGGCTGAATGTTCATCTCTTTAAGGTCACTTCCCAAGTTAATAGATCAGAAACTATCTGAGCCTTCATAAACTAATTTTACAAGTTCTAAACAATTTATAATTATTTTAGGGTAATAAAAAATAAACAAATGTTCCTTCCACTGGTTATTATTGTGGTCAGCAAACTTGAGTGCATATGTTATTATTGTAAAGTGCATTGTTAAAAAGACATTGACTAAGCAAATAATATGATTGCTGTTTCCTAGGTTATTACGTTCCCCGTAGTGACAGTGAGTTTTACCAGTTCTGCTACGTCACACACACTGGTGAAATCAGAGGTGCCAGCACGCCGTTCCAGTTCCGGCCGGCCACGCCCACTGGGGAGGAGCTACTCACAGTGGAGGATGATGGCAACTCCGACATACTGGTTGTAACGACAAAGACCGGACTACTCGAGGTATTATACATACTAATACATACAAGCACACACATTGTCTGTTCATTTTGACTCAATAACTGTGTGTTTGTGTGTGAGCAGCAGCGTGTAGAGGAAGTCCAACAAGAATGCAAAGAACTGCAGAAAGCAGTACGCCTCCTGACGCAGGAGAGAGATCAGCTTCAGGAGAAACAGAGAATACAGAACCAGGTACTAAATGCGCATATAAAAGTGTCTTAGCAACGAAGCATAAAAAAAATCCCAGTGTTTGAGTAGTGTGTGACACACCAGCGATCACAAGTTCAAGTTATCTTCACATCAAAGCACTCCCGTGTGTGCGTATGTGCACATTTCAGCTCGAAGACTTTCTGGCTCCACATATAAAATGTTTTTTTTCTGTTTGACTGACAGTGAACCTACCCCCACAGAGCACTTTATCTTATCAGATAATGGCTGTCTGTGTGTGTTTGTGTTTTACTGACCATCCTCATACAGTGATTTTATACTTAAATCTGAGTTTATGAGGATGGTGAACTGAAAGTGAAGGAACTGAGTTTGAGAGAAAGAGAGAAGTTTGCACAGGCATTTGTTATCATGGCTGTGCCATGTTGACCACAGGGAGGGTAGATGTGACGTCAGGCTTGAGCGCATAGCCATGTAGTAAATGTCCACAGAAACCACTCAACAGAAATGAGGAGACCTGCCCAGTCTCTGAGACAACAGCAGCCAGTCACGCAATGCTTTATCTCTCTCTTTGCCTCACTTTTATTTCTGTACCTGTTTCTCCCTTTTCGTCGTGTGTATTGAATTAAAGTGATAGTTTAAAGTGAATTTCACTCACCCTCTTGTCATTTCAAGTCTGTATGACTTTCTTCTGCAGAACCCAAAATAAGATATTTTAAAGATGGTGGTAACTGAACAAGAACTGTACAGTGTCCATTGTACAGACACAAAACCTATTCAAGTCAATGGGTGTCATTATTGTTCGGTTACCAACATTCTTCAAAATATTTGTTTTTTTTGGGGGGTTCTGCCATTCAGTTCAGCCACAAAACAGCAGAATCTCATTCAATTGGTTTGTTGGTCTCTTATCGCCCCCTAGTGTTTGTTCTGAGATTTATTGAATGTTCTCATGGACTATGAGTGTCACAAAGGACAAAGAACAGCACAAATAAAACATTAACACTTTATAATTTAATCTTACCACACAAACCATCTCTTATGCCATAAGTGTGTGTATGTCTGTTAAACTGTCAGAACATAAATATGAAAATATACTTTCTCTTTATCGTGAGAACATAAGTATATATTTTGTGGCTGCTAATTTTACGACCGCAGATTTTATATGCCTGTGCAGCAATTCCGAAACATCATCGGCCATAAAACACCACGAGTCACCAGATTAGCCGGAGGACAAGTGGTGCATGTGTGCTTTCAAAACCAGATGTTACTGTGATTTACTGATGACGACTGTAAAATATGAAACATTGAAAGTGATTTTTCAGTACGACTCCTAACATCAAATTGCTAAAACTTTGAAAATCTTTTTTTAGTAACAGAAATATTAAAATTATTTTCTATAAATGTAGTTAGCTTGATTTGTAATTTTCTGATTTATAAGTACAATGTTCTTATTTTCAAAAATAGGCTTTTAGGTTGAAGTCTGTATCATTTCCTGCAGATTAGTCTTTAACCTGCTGGTCTCATGAAATTTGTGACTAAAATGGAGTTGAATTAGTTAAATCCTGTTCACAACATTCATGAAATGAATCACATCTGAAAGGGTCTAGCCATATATATTTTACCAATCAAATAATTTTGTGTTCAAATAAAGTTTTTTTTAACTAGTAAAGACTACTTTATTTAGAGTCAGTATAGCAGAGGCACTACATAATTGTATAATGATTTGTAAAAAATCACATAACTAACTGTAACATTATAACAAAAAGTTGACATTTATTTTTAATGTATAAAAGTAAAATAATATTTTCTCAAATGACATAGATTTAGCGATTTGACTTGAATTTTTTGATGCGCTTTGCGGATGTGATTGCTTCTATTGTTTGCCTCATTTTGTAAGTCACTTTTACTCAAATGCTTGCAAATGGTAAGTCACTAGAGACGAAATGTAAATTATTTACAATAATGTCAAATTGTTGGTTAGATCACTTTTGAAACAATATTGGCTTTTTAGCCTTTTAATTAAATAAAATACCTGTTGTCTGTTGGTAGGAGCTGCAGAAAGGCCTGTGGGAGGAGAAGGAGGAAGCTCAGGCAAGAGTGAGACAGCTTGAGCAGGACCTGTTAGAAATCACACAGAAAACACTTCTTAAAGAAACCGAACTTGACTGGTGAGCACACACACAAACACAACCTTATATTTAACATTGCAAAGTGTGAACATCTTGTGTGTTTTAGTGGTTACAAAGGCAAAATTCAACAAATATTTTTTTGTCACAATGTTACTTAACTAATATGGAGGTCTAAATTGGATTTTGTAGCCATGATTTTTGGGCCACGCTGTATCTTAAGATAAAAATATACTGCAGTTCATTTAATTTGTATTAGAGTTTTTACATGCAAAATTTTTGTGTTTTTATTTAGCTTAAGAGGCCGCCTCCAAAAAGTGTTATCGGAAAGAGACAGTCTGCAAGCTCAGCTGAAGAATGAGAGAGACGAGAGGGAACTCTATAAAGTGAGTGAGTGTGTAGTAGTGTAATGGTGTGCATTGATCAGAGGTGTGACGTGCATTGCTCAGCGTTGCGTGTGTGTGCCTGCAGTCTCACGTGCGGAGCGTGGAGCTAGAAAACACTAAACTCAGTGCTGAGCTGCAGATGTTGAAGGCGATGGAGCTGAACAGGGAAGTCACCATCGCACAATACCAGGAGGAGTTACACCGACTCCGCACAGAGAGAGACACACACTCCACCGATGCTGTAAGGAAAGGCAACACTTACATTTTATTGGTTATTTAGAAACCGTTAGGGCTGTAATAGTATAAAAATCTTACTGTGCGGTATATTTTATTTCGATATTTAAAATGACAAACGATGACTTGGAAACTTGCCATAACTATCCTCTTTTCTTTATCCTCTAATCATAACTGTTGCTTAGAGGTAATAGATGGGTCACATGACCTAAAAAAATGAATTGCATCAGATGGACTTTGCCAAAGGTACCATCTATCATTTTTTCAGACATTCTGTATGTTAGGCCCGGAAGACCTATCGTGTGTGGCCATGATATTGAGACAATTTTGCTATTGCGATAACACAATATCGATAATTTTGTTACATCCCTAGAAACAATTATAAATAATCAGTAAACCTTTGTCTTTTTTATTAACATTGTACTGCATATAATATAAAACATATAATAAACATAAAAATAATTGATCTAAGATCGACTTCTTATATTTATATTTAAGGGTATGTGTAATAGTATTTTAGAAAATATTGTATTATTTGAGAAACTTTAAGATAGTAAAATACACAAATGCTATATATTGCATATTAGGATAAGCGGATAAGGAAAATTTATGAGGTTATGTTGCATATATTGTATTTTTGTTCTACATGTATATCTCCAGAGTCTCAAAGAGAAGCTGCGTCAGGCTGAGGAGCAGCTTCAAGCCACTCGACAAAAGGCTGCCATGTTGGGCTCAGAGTTACGTGATGCCTCTGGCGGTCGAGATCGCACCATTGCAGAGTTGTACCGTGCTCGCCAGGAGGCTGAAGACCTACAGGCACAATTAACTAAAACCCAGGAAGAGTGCCGACACATCCAGAAACAGCTGGACAGGATGAGGAACCAGGCTTCACAGGAAGTGGTAACCAGACATGTGATAATTTGCCTGGGAACATCTATAAATAACAATATCCAGAGCACATGTGAACTGTCTCTCTTTGGCTTTCCCTTGCATCTTTTCTTGACTTGTTTTTATTTAGGGCAGGGTTAGTGCAGGAGTGGGTGTGTCCTCTGAGCTGGAGGCGGAGCTACAGAAAGAAGTAGAGGAACTCAGGCTGCGTCTAAATATGGCTGCAGAGCACTACAAAGAGAAATACAGAGAGTGTCAACGTTTGCGAAGACAGGTCATCAAACTTACCGAACAACAAGAGACACAGCAGGGGGTAAGTCAATGAAAGTATGGCTCTACCCTGTTGTGTCTTTCACCTAAATGCAAAAATTACGTACGTATTTTGTTGCAGTTCAATACAGTTTATATACAGATGTTTACTAGAAATGTGCCCTTTAAAACACCACTGTGAATAATCTAAATCTGTTATGCAATTTTCAGGATTCTAGTAGGAATGATGCCTCTACAGAGACCACACAGGAGTTACACACCCCAGATCCAGAGACGCCTCCCACAGGTATTGACATGCATAGAAATGCACCATAACCTGTATTTAAACTTAAAAGCTATTCCTTACTGATGTTTTCTTGTTTAAATATTATGCACATAATGGATTACTTTGTTTTTGAAAGATCAATGTCCTGCAGATATTAAACCTGCAGCGCAGACAGATGCTGAAAGACAGAGAAATGAAGATGGAAAGGAGGAGGAGGAGGAGGATGATGAGGAGGAAGAAGAAGAAGAAGGAGAAGAGGAGGAGGAGGATGATGATGAGGATGAAGATGAGGAGGAGTGTAGTGTGTCAGTTGAGACTGAACTTGCGTGCATGGAGGAGAAGTGGAGAGAGCAGAGCACCATCAGTGAAAACCTAAAGCTACTGCTAGCCAATGAGGAGAAGCGATTTAAGGTAAACAAACACACACACACACACACACTAACATGAAAGGGCCTGCACACGCACACACCACCCCACGTTTTGTTTGTGTGCTGAGGGACGTGAAACTCCATTAGCGTGTGTGAGTGTGTGTCAGTCATAAAGAACAGAGTTGGCCAAGTGGAAAGGAGATGAGTCATAAAGGACTCCACTTGTCTCTTCTTTTGATGGTGTCTCCGACTTTGTCTAAATACAGAGTCTTTTATTTATAGCGTGTTTAAATGCGCATGCGCTTTCTTGACGAATGCTTTACAACTGTTTACTGAAGAGCAGGGTAAGGGACCTTAGCAAACCCTTTTCGACAGAACTTGAAACCCAAACAGACATTTACACAACGATTACTCTTGAGAGAAAGAAAATAACACCTTAAGTGGGAGATGGCTCTTTCTTTTTTTTTAGACATGGAACCTCTAGTTGCATCAGGAGGTTACCGTAAGACTATATATCAGTGTCTCAGTTAGTTATACAGTATACACTGATCTCAGATCGCCTTTAAAGGGATAGTTCACCCCAAAATAAAATACTTTTATTTAATATTTTGTTTTTGCAGCTCTTATGGTTCCACTACTGGCATAGCAATTACAGTATACTATTGTTTAGTGGTTCTCATACAGCAGTTATAGCATATAAATTCTGATGCCGGAATAAATGTGTGAATTCCTTCATAGGCTCAAGTGACAGAGAAGGACAGAGAGGTTTCAGCACTAAGAGAGAGTCTTGTGGTGGTGACAAAAGAAAAGGAGAGATTGGAAGAGGTAAGATCAAATATAAAGGTGTTGTAACATATTATTACTAACTAAAATCTGCTATTGTCTTAATGTCATGTTTTTGTCATTATTTACTGCTTAAAGTCATAGTTCACCCAAAAATGAAAATTCTGTCATTATTTACTCACCCTCTTTGTCATTTCAAACCTTTATGACTTTCTTCAAAATATATTTTTGTGTTCAGTGGAAGAAAGAAAGTCATACAGGTTTGAAATGACAAGAGGAGGAGTAAATGATGACAGAATTCACTTTAATGATCGAAAAAATTGACAAAACGTCTACAACTAGCATTTATGAATTTGAACTTCTGAATGTTAATGATGGTCTTTAAGCATTAAATACTTAGGAGACTGGGTGTGAATGTTTGAGCCCCAAGAGTCACGGCTAAATGCCACGTTCAGCTCTCTGAATACCCATCAGCACTTGTGTGAAATGTTAAGTGTGGGAATAATGCCTCTAATCATGGCACATAGATCCGGGTCAGGGGAGAAAGAAAGATTAAGAGAACGAATGAAAAAGGACAAAGTTATACACTGTGTCATTGCTATTTAAAGGCTGGTAATATTTCATCTGAATTACAGTAGTATCATTTATCACAAAGTGCTTGAAAATGGAGTTCCTTTAGTTGGAAATCTTGTCTCCGAAAATCAAAAATGGAAATGATGTAATTATTTACTCACCATCGTGTCATTTCAAAGCTGTATGACTTTCTTTCTTCTGCAGAACACAAAAGAAGATATTTAGAAAAATGTTGGTACTGGCAACTGGCACCCATTGACTTGCATTGGTTTTATGTTCATACAATGGAAGTGAATAGGTGCCGCTGCTCTTTGGTTACCTGCATTCTTTAAAGTACCTTCTTTTATGTTCTGCAGAAGAAAGAAAGTCATACAGCTTTGAAATGACAAGAGGGTGCGGTGCGTAAATGATGACAGAATTTTCATCTTCGGTCGATCTATGCCTTTAACACATCTGTTAATAAAGATGTAGGCACTGCTTTGAGGTAACCGTGGTTACTCTCTTAGGAGTTGCGGCAGTTTATGAACAGAGGGGAAGCAGCGGGAGGTCGGAATTCAAAAGACAAAGAACCAATGGTTTTGCGTTACCCACTGCCCTACCCACAAGACCCACTTCCACTGGTGCCCCAGCAACCTGCTGAACTGCGGTTTGGAAACCCCTACTCGGAGCAGGAGACTCGGGGTACAATAGGGACACGTTTCTTTCTAGTCAATTTTTTTAGCAGTTCATACTTTGGTAAAAGGACATTTACTTGTGTCCCATTCTAAGCATTTCATATTCGTTAGATGGAGCAGATGGGGCGTTATCTCCGGAACAAACCTGTCGACCCCCTCCTTTGGCCCCACCGCCGTGGGGTGGTCCTGTAGTCTGCAGTCAACCTTCAAGAAGTCTAAGTCCTCCTGATGGCTTGGAGAACCCTGCTGAAGAGCGGCCTAACGTAAGAATATACATCATTTGGATAAAAGCGTCTGCCAAATGCATAAATGTAAATAAACATATTGTAAAAGTTTAAATAACCACATTGATTATCATATGATATTGGCTCATTAATGCATGTCATTTGCTTAAAACTGTGTCTGACGGTTTTCAAACTATTTTGTGTGATGTCATTCAAACAGATGTGTGACACACAAGTTGAATTGAATGCAGCATCCACATCTAGTTTCCCTCTCTCTCCACATATTCTCCGACTACCATCACTTCATATCTCTTTCCAACATTTCTTTCAACCCTTCCTCTCGACTTCTGCCTTCTTTCTCCCTTCCTTGCTGCCCTCTGTGTTCCCCACACCTCGAGCCTGGGTTCACAGGTGAATACAGAGGTGGCTCATTTGCATGAAACGGCAATTAAGTATTTTCTCTTCAGAGCTCATTAGTGGATTGGAGTGACGAGGGTAGAGGCTCGCTAGAGAGACATGTTGACTAGGGCTATGCTAATTGGCTAGGGGTGGCGGCCTGTGATATTTGAGGGTGCGGATCGGCGGTGACCCATCTCTCCTCTTCTCTCGTTTGCTGCGTTAAAAGCCCATTAACCTTTGCTGGAAGCCGGCTGTGTGCAGACAGGCGTGGCTTTCGGCGGAATGTGTGGGTGCATGTGAGATCAGACCTTCTATGTCTCAATAAAGAGGTGACAGCTGAATGGGCCAGCCTGGAGAAAACCGAGACTCTCGGTCAAGAAGAAGTGATGCACGTGTTTCAGTTTCGCTTTTTGTTTCTCTGTTAGGGAGGTGATGGCGAGGCGCCTGTAGTCTGTGATCATCAGAGTCTTGAATCCAACGAGAGCCCCACTAGCTTCTGCTTTGACACCAGGTATAAGCCACAAATACAGACAGCATACTAGTTTTGAAATAAGTACACATTTTGTGTCTTTTTTTCAACAGAGCTGACGTCCATAAGCGCTGTCCCCTATGCGAGGTCATCTTCCCACCTCACTTCGAGCAGAGCAGTTTCGAACGGCACGTCGAGTCCCACTGGAGGGTCTGTCCCGTCTGCAATGAACAGTTTCCTCTGGACTGCCAGCAGCATCTCTACGAGAAGCATGTGCACACACACTTCGACGGCAACGTTCTCAATTTTGACAACTTCGATTAGGCTTTCTGCAGTTAGTTGAAAATAATACACCTCAGGTGATGGAGGGGCTTCTGTGTTTTGTCGGACACACGCTAATGATGTCACTTTGTTGTAACAGCTGCAAGGTAACTTGTTCGAGGAGGACTCGCCAATCAGAATGTTTGATTTGCACATAGACAAGCATTATTTAGAGGTTAAAATCTAAAAAGACAGAAATAAGTTCTATTATATTGTCTTCGGGTGTACTAGATATGTAAAAAGAAAAGATTTTAAAAGTACGTTTTTAGTTTGACATTTTGGTGTTCTACTGTAAACCTGAGTGTGCTTTAAAATGAGTGCTACAGGCTTTGTTATGAGAATTATTTAATAATTTAAAATATTTATTAAAACATTTATTTAACAGGACCAATGATGCAATGAAGTATCATTTTGTGTGACCCAAAAATTCACAGACCTTAATCCTAAAGTTTTCCCTCAAAAGCAATGAAGCAGTTCTTTGTAGGAAGATATACTATTTTAAAGGGACAGTTCACTCAAACATTATAATTTATATCACGTTTAAAACACCAGTAATTCTATTGCATGAAATCCGAAAGTGGTTATCTAGCACATCTTTTCCTTATGATAAAAGTGAATGTTAACTATAGGTATCCTTGGTGTACATCAACTTTCATTGCATTGAAAAACATGTGTAAATGATAGAATTTTATTTTTGGGAGAATGGTTCTTAGCTCTTAAAAGCTATTAATTCAGTGCATCATTGGTTCAAACATTTTACATTAAGCAATTTCCACATTTGAATGCACTTTCAGCATTATATTCGTCCTACATTTGACTAATGACATATAATGCAAAGGTTTAATCGCAATTCTCTGCCTGAAATTCCTTAATCCATCACGGCTGATGCTTCATACTGAAAATTTGACAGAAAGTTTAACTTACGGTTGCTCTGTGTTTGTGTGTCAAGTGTATGTTACATAAAGAACGCTATACCTCCGGAATTTGTCCATGTATTGATGAATGAATTACACATCTATAGACAATAAACCACAAAAGAAACAGTCACAATACATTGTGTTTGATTTTTTTATTTTTATCATTCTCCTAAGGTTTACGTTATAGCTTGAGGATAAAGACGTCTCTCTCATTCGCTCGCACAAACGCACACGCATTATACATCTCACGTACAAATTGCCTCTGTTCCACAAAACGGTTTCCACAAAAACATACAGTACGAAAATATAATTTCAAAAGCACTTTACAAAAGACTTGCAATACGATACATTCACTATATAGTATATCAAACTCCCTCCAAAATAAATGCATTTGTCACTTTTTACTAGGTTGCAGGTGTAAGAACACATGTGGATCATATCCATCAAAATCATGTTTAACAGGTTGTGTTGTTTGTCACATTCTGAGACCAGATGACATTGTAGCCAAAGTGGGGTACAAATGTGAACTGGTACAGCGTCTAAAAATACACACTTTCTACATATTACAAACATGAAACATGGTAAAAAAAACAAGACGAGTCTCAAGGACCGGCATCCAACACAGTTCTTTATTCAGCTCTGGATAGCTAGAGTATTTGGCATCTAAATAAAGAAACCGTTCAATTAAAACGTCTTCCAAATGTTGTCAGCTGGAAACAATGTTCCATTATATCAGTACATATGACTGATCTGGATATTAGTGTTTAAGATTCTGGTGCACGGGAACAATCTAACATCACTTCAGAACCATGAAAATAGCCAATGTATACTAAACACCATAAACATTTTGTCCAGTCTTAGCACCACTAACATTACAGTACCAAACTAAACTGGTAACACCACTGCATTATGTTAAGAACTTTGGAGTACCAGATCAGTACGTTGGTATATTTAAAAAAAAAAACTATGCCACGTTATCCTTATGTAAGGGTCAACACCATATTGTACATTCCAAGCATCACACCTGGAATTGGGCAGTGCCATTTTTGGTCCAAGTTTTTAAAAGTGACCAACGTTACTAAACTAGATTAGTGGATGGGAAAGCTTGCTTGGTCCTTCTGCGCACCACAAGAGTCCAAGCTCTTCACAGCTTGTAAAGACATATTCTTTTGTAAACCAGGGTATGCTTATTTGGCTGACAAACAGGACCGATGCAAAACTGTTCAAGAATTAAAACTGAGAAAATATATTCAGGCATAGCTATGCATCTGGCACTATCAAACTGTAATACTAACAGTAACAATACAAAGTAATGCTATAATACTTTTGACAACAAAGATTGTAACAGTACGACTACAAGCCAAGAAGCGTCCGTGTCATGCTAGCAAGCCGTAGTTACAAGGCAAGCAGAGGGCAACAATACTAAAAATACCTTTTCGTATACAAACACAACCACAGACATGGTAATCGAGGACAGTCTCAAATGTGTAAATAAACGATCAACAGCAACGAGGCTGACAGAATCGTACAAGCTCAAACTGACAGAAACAATACTGCAAGGCTGAGTATATGAAACAATTTCTAACAGGCACCAAACGGATAGCCAGATGTCCAGATTTGGCAGCTCACCCACGTTTCATTTTTAAACAACAATGGGGGAAAAACATCCTGGCACTTCTGCACTGCTGGCATTACATGGTAAGGCAGAATAAATCTGCCGTTCTTTGTACACTATGCATTTCGAATGCAATTGGAGTCATTCAAAGATCACTGGATTAAATATTGCTCAGAATTCATTTGCGACTGGTATTGAACGCGATCTCCAGGCAGCAGTCTGGAAAAGGCCACATGCAGAGGATTTCATTTAACACGGAAGCTGCTGCATGCATGGAAGCCGCATGCAAACAAAATCTGAGAAGTCTAAGGTTCTGTGTGGAATGTTCTGGAACGGAGCGATCGGAATTCCCATGTTTTCCTGTTTACTGCTTTGTTGGTTTTGAAAGTTGGCAGCTGCGTTTTGACCTGAGATCAATGTACTTCCAATCTGACAATAATATACTGCTCCTCTACGAAGCAAATCAAAATATGAAATGTCAAAAAAGTTCTATAAAGATGAGATAAAGTTCTTGTATAAAAACAATATACATGTTCTGAAAAATATAGAATGTAAAATAAAAAGTTTGGATAATACAACTTAGTTACTAATATATATTTATATATAAACGTGTACTTATAGGCCATCATTTTGTATGTACACACGTGTTTCAACATATCCTTAAGTATGTTTAACAAACAAACAAAATAAAGAAATATTCAAAAATCTATCTGTTCTTCATCACTGGTTGACTAATTTAATGCCAAAATTTTTAGTTTGATGTAGTTAAATAAAATAGCAAATAAAGAATATCTTAAGAAATAATACATGGAATGTGCAAATGTACAAGAATATCTACATGCATATATAAGTCGCACGCAAAGTAAAAGTAAAATGTGAAAAAAATCAGCGTTTGATCCCAGTTTACGCATGATTTATGTAAGGTAAAAAATGGCCTTGTGTGAATCACAGGGGTGGGTGGAAGTTGATGGTGTGATGTCTAAGGCCTTGAGAGGTTTTATAACTTTTCCCACAGCGACACTTGAAGGGTTTCCTCACGCGGATCTGCGTCCTGTGCCCGTTTTTCGCGTGGTACTTTATACCGTTCACATTCTGAAGACGAGAGAAAGTAGAAAGAAGAAAAAGATTGAGATAGTGAAAGAAGGTACTAGAAACAAGAAAGCTTTTCCGTTCCTAGTGGTAAACTCAAGAATATATAAAACAAATACGTTTTGATTAAAGGGGTGGTTACGCAAGATTTTAAGCATGCAAAATTACTTGGCACAGTTCAAAGGCTCAATTGATGTACAAAGTTTAATACTTTGATTAAGATAATGTAGCCATGCCCACAGTTAATTTATTGGCTCAAAACAGAAAAAATGAAACTTCTCTCATCATTTACTCTCCTCTCATTTAAAACTTGTATGACTTTCTTTTTTCTGGAGAACACAAAAGAAGATATTTTGAAGAATGTTGGTAAAGAACAATCGTCGGCCCATATTGACTTGCAATGGTTTTGTATATACAATAAAATTCAATGGGGACACACGATTTTTGGTTATCAACATTTATTCAAAATATATATTTTGTATTTTGCAGAAGAAACAAAGTAATTCAGGTATAAAATGTCAAGACGGTGTAAAATAGTGTAGAAAAAAATTACTCTTTTAAATATCAAATATGTTCTGATTAGCTGTAACCGTGTTGTGTATTATTTTCGCATTCAGTGTGGTCCACCACATTGTTTGTCAAATCTTTTTGCACTTCCCTTTGTATAAGGGTTAAGTAATATGTCAAATATCAGAACAAATGAGAAGTCCTCACAACTATACAAACATATGATGCGTGCAGTACCTTGTATCTCTTCTTGCATCCTGGAACGGGGCACGCGAAGGGCTTCTCATCACCTCCGTTCATGCACATGGAGCTGAGGATCGATTCAGAGCTGATGGCACTTTCTGTGGTCCAGGATTCATCGCTGTCAGAGTCTTCATACTCCACCTCCTCTTCATCACACTCACTGCCTGGGGCACAACAATGAAACTCTTTAAATAGTCATTTATTTGCTTTATATATATTAGCTGATGAAAGGACTAATGAGCACTGAAAAAGCAACTGTGGCCTTTGGTCCAATCCTCTAGCGATTCATTATCATTAGGGTCCTAATATGTTTTATGACGCGGTTAATATTTTTTAAACACAACTGTTGGCTGTAACTAATGGATTTAACCTAATTCAGATTCAACTATCAGTGACCAACCGATTTGGAATTTAAGATTAAGTTTGCTCGAGAGTGGTACAGACATTCAAACATTCTCATATGTTGCATTATACCTTTAAGTTATGACACCGTCTAAACAATGAGAAATGTAATGTCCTCATATATCAACACATACACTCCATTAACCTGTGGGCGTACTGCTGCGAAAGGATGATGAGGGAGTGATGGGCGGAGTCACGGGTGGGGTTAGGCTGCCGTTGCTATGGCGAGGAGGAGTGGCGGTATTGTTACGCGATACACCTCCGGTGACCGATATGGCAATTTTGGGTTGGACTTTCTTCTTCTGAGTTTCTTGCTCTCTTCGTGCTGCCTCGGTCATGAATCTAAACCAAACAAAAATCATGCAACGGTTAAAGACTTAGTGATAGTTCATCCAAAAATGAAAATTCAGTGATAATTTACTCGACCTATTGTCATGTATGAACCGTAGAACACAAAAGAAGATATTTTATGGTTGGTTACCAAACAGCACTGGCCCCTATTCACTTCTATTGTATGGACACAAAACAATGTAAGTGAATGGGTGCCAGTTAACAACATTCTTGAAAATATCTTTTGAGTTCTGCAAAAGAAAGTCATACAAGTTTGAAATCGCAAATTTTCATTTTTGGGTGAACAATCACTTTAAGTACAGCATGTGTCAATTGAAAGCATCATCCCTCTGACCGACCTCCCAAGAAGTGCAAAGTCCACTTCTGCAATGCTAATGGCAACCAATGGAATTGTAATGTGTTGTTTCATTCAAAGTTATCTGTTATAGACATTAAAAAGATAAATAAACATATACAGATAAAACCTTTTTTTAACACACACACCTATTAATGTAGCTCAAAGCAACATATGTGGGCTGCTGCAGTTCCTGCCTCTCTAGAACTCTGGGGTCTGTATCTAAAAGAAAAAACACAAACAGCCAGTTAAATACATGCATGTTATAAATAGATGAAAGACCATTACATATATGCTCACACATTTCGTGCTTACTGTAAGTTTAATCAAACAAGCACCCTTTATGCTCCCGCCAGAGCCAGCCCACCCGCCGCACCGATACCACACTTTTTCCATTCGACTTGTGACAGCAGGCAGCCTCCATTGCCTACGGCGCACCAGGCAATGCTTCAAACGTTTCACTGCCAAGTGTGTGCATATGTGTGTGCACTTCTATTACTCTATATCATGGCCTGAGACTGCCCTCATGTGGCAAAGAGTCTTGGTCTATGGTGACACTGACTGGATTGGGAGTCTTTCTACAACATATGTGCGCACAAGTATATGTTCATTGTAATAAAGCCAATGCTTATCATTTATATTGTATGTATCCGATAAAACATGAGGGTGAAACAGCCGCTAGACACTCTCAAAATAGCAGTACTTTACTTAATTTATAGTATATATGTTATCTGCTTAGAATTTTGATCATTTGAAGTCTAAGCGCTATCATCATATGATAAAGAACATTTACAACATGCACTACAACACTCGAACTTTTCTATCTGAGAGCTGTCATTTTAAATTTGGTTGTACTTACAATGACAAAAACATTTCTTACACTTACTCTTAAATCTAAGATGTGAGTGAATGATGTTAAATGTCAATCAGATCTTAATAAAACAATGATGGCAAAAAACAGGGTTTGCATCGCATGCATGTACACAGTTACATCGGAGTATAACAGGCAGTGTATATAATAGGTCCCATATGTCCAAATGAGGTATTACCCAACACCATTAAGAGCATTCCACCATGTTCACTTAACCATTATTCTCACAACGTCTACACACTCTGTAGGCTTTGTAAAACTTGTCAGATGATTTTGCATTCAAAACTTTTGCCATCCCTATTTCATGCAACTTTCAATAATATTGTTTGCAATTTGACATTATGTGAACATCTTAAATTTTAGAAAAGCTTAAATAATACACATCACATCAATGTGTGTAAATCAAAGTTAAATGGGAAAAATGTAACAAAACGTCTTTATCACAAACCAGTCTATAGAGCGACTTCTATGTGTTTCTGCCTAAATCTCTTCAGAGCACTTTCTAGTGTCTGCGCTGCATGGGATAGGCATTCCTCACCACATAAAAGGACACACACTCTTACACACACACATTTCTGTATCTCAGGTGGTCCACTGAGGTGGTCTTCATCAGTGGTTTATTAGTGTTTCCAAATCATTCTACCTGCTGGTGTGCGCTTTCAGCTTTCAAGCTAAAAATACACTTGTGAGGATATCTGAGATGTTCTTCACTATTCAAAAAATCAGGCAGCATTTTTCATTAGTCTGAAATAAAACAATGAGATGTCCTCACAAATATAGTGAAACAGTGTGTGTGCGTATGTGTGAAATGTGGTGAGTTTAATTAAGTGTGCCAGGTGCAGAAGAGTGTGGGGAGGGCAAAGTTAATGTTTTCCAATTTTATGATTTCCTTTCACCTACAGAATGGAGACACACAAGGTACTTCCACAGGAAAGGTAGCATGGAAACACACACACACACAAATACATCCATTACAATGAATGCCCCAGGGTTAGTTTTCACATTTAGCAAAATCATAAACTTTTAATAATGGCTGTCATAATTCAGTACAAACAAAAAACATCAATACAGCCGCAGGGACTTAGGTTGAGCACCCCGCTTGTACCGACCAGTAGCGGTAATAATGCATTTTAATGGGCCATGACCAGTATTAAATCCCTATGAAATCTTTATGTAGGGCTAATAATACCCAGCCCCTGTGAGGACATTAAAGAACTTTCTCCCATAAACATGCCCTATATTCACAGCCATATCATTAAATCCTCTCCCTATCAAATGTCAATGGACAAATGTACTGCTGTCTTATACAAATTTAACGCTGATTTGAGATCAGATGGATGTAAATTTGACTGAAATGTAACCCTGGAACATTTTCTTGGAATAGAAGGATTGTAGTAGAGCAAATACACCACCGTGTGGTGGAGTACAGCAACGACTGTCACATGTAGGTGATTCTGTTAAGTCTGTGCATATGTGTGTCTGTGTGGGAGTACAGAGAAGCCCTGCATGGAGCAGCCGGGTTTGTTTTCCAGACGGCTAATTAAAAAGCAGGAGAGTGTTTTAATGTGCTGGAGAGCAGCAGGTCTCCGGATGGAGGGAGCCGAGAGGAGGGGAAGAGGGACTGAGAGGAGGGAACGAGGCTGTAATTACACTTCTCAGACCTCAGCAGGATACGCTGTTCCAAACACTTCCGGATGCACATGCAAACTAACACATGCTTACAGGACAGGCACACACATGAAA
This sequence comes from Barbatula barbatula, assembly GCF_947034865.1. NCBI lineage: Eukaryota > Metazoa > Chordata > Actinopteri > Cypriniformes > Nemacheilidae > Barbatula > Barbatula barbatula. Next base: position 6,143,962 of record NC_136784.1, read on the forward strand.
AGAGAAACCTAAACATTCACGCACACACACACACACACACACACAGAAACGAATGGATTATACACACTAGCACATATTGACAAACACATACAGAGTTTTGGGTGGGACTAGGAAAGCTGGTATAATGGATTTTCCACTGGATCTCACTAATTGCCTCATAAAAGACCTGACGAGTCATTTAATGCAACTCCTGCTCATACTCTCTCACTTACACACACACACACGTATACAAAAAATGAAACAGAGCTGAGCTGAGTTTGTTTCCAAAATGAGATAACTGAGTTTTTTAAATGTTTTTATTATGTTATCATGTTTTTATTGTGTTTTTAGGTATAATTGTTTAAATCAAAACAAACCAGCTGCAGATTGATTGATATTAATTGGAATGCACAATAAAAAACCTTATTTTTGAAAAAACAATAAAAACTCATTTTGTAAATAAACTCTTCAAATTATCCTCTACAGTTAAAAGCTCCTATGTAATGAGAAGTATTGGTTTATTCCACATTTCATAAAACAATAGGTCATGTTTTTACCAGAAAGACACCAATGTTTATAACTTAGTGATATGCAAATTTCTCCATTATATTGCTGAAGTCAAAAACAGCCACAGTACTGAGGATGTATGATACTTTACGATTATTTATTTCTCCGAAAACCTCAAAGCTTTGATATTGTATTATTATACCCTACATTTGTGGCTTTAAAGGAGCAGAGTTGAATGTTAAGTGTTTTCCACACACTTTCCACAAACCAATGTCAGATTTTCTTTCCGTACAAAGCAAGGAAATGTAACAAGCCTGACATCTTCTGGCCACTGAAAGAAACGCAACTTAAAAGAATAGTTTACAGAAGTGACCAAAAGGAGGGTATATTTGCTTTTAATGATCCTACAAGTTCAGATAAAGCATCAACAATCAATCAAAATTGTATTTATATAGCACCTTCAAAACTACATAGTGTACCAAAGTGCTGTACAGTGTACAATCATATACAGTAATAAAATATAAAATACGGTAAAAAGAAAATTATAAATATCATTATACGTCCCTGTTTTATGTTATCACTTTGGTGGTTTTTTTATTTATTAAATGTCTTGTTTTAACCTTTACCCCGTCTGGGTCATCTGTCCGTGTCTCACCCTGGGTCGTGATAGAAAGAGATGGTTCTTTAAAAAACCTTTGACTGAATGGATCTTTGTGGCATCGCTGTGAAGACCTTCGTGCCTCTTAAAATTCTTTAGCTGAGCTGCGTTTAGAGTCGATGCACTAGGCGACAACATACATACAGTGCATCTGGAATTTATTCGCAGCACTTCAATTTTTCCACATTTTGTCATCTTACAGCCTTATTCCAAAACGGATAAAATTCCTTATCTTCCTCAACATTCTACAAGCAATACCCCATAATGACAATGTGAAATGTATTCAAACTAAAAAGAAAGCACGTGTACATAAGTATTCACAGCCTTTGCCATGACACTCAAAATTGAGCTCAGGTGCATCCTGTTTCCACTGATCTTCCTTGAGATGTTTCTGCTACTTGATCGGAGTCCACCTGTTATAAATTCAGTTGATTGGACATGATTTAGAAAGGCACACACCTGTCTATATAAGATCCCACAGTTAACAGTGCATGTCAGAGTACAAAACAAGCCATGATGTTCAAGGAATTGTCTGTAGACCGCCGAGACAGGATTGTAGCGATGCACAGATCTGGGGAAGGGTACAGAAACATTTCTGCAGCGTTGAAGGTCCCAATGAGCACAGTGGCCTCTATACCACCACCACCACCACCACAATTTTCAGCGACAGGAACTGGGAGACTAGTCAGGATAGAAAGATAAATGCAGCAATGTACAGATACATCCTTGATGAGAACCTGCTCCAGAGCGCTCTGGACCACACACTGGGGCGACGGTTCATCTTTCAACAGGAAAATGACCCGAAGCATACAGCCAAGATAACAAAGGAGTGGCTACAGGACAACTCTGTGAATATCCTTGAGTGGCCCAGCCAGAGCCCGATTGAACATCTCTGGAGAGATCTGAAAATGGCTTTGCACCGATGCTCCCCATCCAACCTGATGGAGCTTGAGAGATCTTGCAAAGAAGAATGGGAGAAACTGCCCAAAAATAAGTGTGACAAGCTTGTAGCATCATACTTGTTTTTGAGTATTTTTTTTGAGGAAAATGAATCTAATCCATTTGGGAATAAGGCTTTAACGTGTCAAAATGTGGAAAAAGTGCAGCGCTATGTACACTTTCCGGATGAACTGTACAAAATCTTTAATACTGTATGTTTCAGTAAAAGCAAGAAGGACGGACACTTTTGGCCACTACTGCGTGCGAACCATGTTGTATAAAAGAATTATACACAAACAACAGAACATATAACAATGTTAGACTTATATCTTTAAGCTTTAATTATAAATAAAATATTTTTTAATAAAATGATACTGAAAGTGCTTCTGGTTTAAATCTAGCGATGGTCAATTATTATAGACCACATTTAAAAATACAGGAGTGATATTACAAAACCTTCAGACATGTCTGTGTAAATGTACATTTGTGTTGTATCTAGTCGTGTTTGGTTCTAGATATTTATACTATTACTAACTTGACCATTTACACTCCCAGGCTGAGGTTTTGTTACTTCACATGTGTTGCGTTAAATACTCAAACCATTCATCTTTAATTCAGTTACACTGTGACGGGTTTCACAAAGAGGGGACGGAAAAATCAAAGTAAACAACACACAATATGCTGATAATGTTAGAGGATATGAAACACAGTCTTTAACAAAGCGACTCTCTGTTCTCAGTTGTTTGGGATGATGTCAGCTGTTTGCTACATGCAATTACAATAGATGGGAAACATACAGGGCATGTTTGAACAAATTTCCATCCTCACAAACAACTTTAAATACAGGTCAGGATACCCTGAGCACAGTCTAGTCGACAAGGAGTGAACATGACATAACCCACAATTCCATTTAGCCTAGGCAACTATAAACAGAAATATCATGAACTCTTTGCTGTCTCTGTGAGTATAATGCAATCCTATTTAAATGCAATGGCATGTACAGCAAAGGTAAAGGTTTTGCATCTGAGCTTTGAGGAAACATTAAGATTTTAATCTGCCATTTACAATGTCAAGCCAGCTGTCGGTTAAAAAAATCTATATAATCTTTTATTCTGTATAGAGATGGTTGACAGCAGTTGGTACCATTTCATAACCATCAGTTAAAGTAAATGTGACAGACCTTCCTGGCAGTTAATGTTAAAGGAACAGTTATTCCAAAAAACGATTCTGTCTGCATTTACTCACCCTCGAGTTGTTCCAAATGTGTATACATTTATCTGTTCTGATGAACACTAAAGAATATATTTTCAAGAATGTAGGAAAGCAAACAGTTCTTTACTCAATGGTGGCCAAGAACTTTTTGGTTACAAGCTTTCATCCAAATATCTTTCTCTGTGTCAACTAGAACAAAGAAATGTATACAGATGTGGAGCAACTGGAGGGTGGACCGAATGTTTATTTTTGGGTGAACTGTCACTTTAAGAAGCATCCGCCACAAGGAGGCAATGTTGCTTAAGGTCTTTGTCTGGGGAAACTACAAAACTGATCTGAGGGGTTAACTTCAAAGACAAATAATGTGCCCAAGTGCACAACCATTGTTTTAAAAACTACTTCTGAAATACTTTTTTGTATAAATACTTTTTATTTATTTATTTGTATAAATACTATATTGTTGTTGTTGACTTTGGATTTATTACTTTACAACAGCAAGCAGGACATTGGCTCCATAGGCTAAATTAGATCCTGCATGGAACTTTCTATTGTCCTGTTGGTATGAATATGATTATTGAAAAACAGATTGAAATCAAACCCATTGAAATTTAAATCAAACACTGGCAAACACACTTTAACTGTCACAACAATGGAAGAAGCCGCTTGCATTATCATTAGCTTGCATATAAGCAGCAAATAAAAAGCAAGTGATGACACATTACAAAATGTAACACAGAACAGACTGAGCAGTCTTTCAGACTACTGCGACAAAAAGGTAATGTTGTCTGTTACATTGAGAATACTTGTTTCGTTTCAAGTTTATTTGTCACGTACACAGTTACACATAGAAGCGAAGTGAACATGAAGTGAAATACTTACTATATTCCTGACTGTAATTGTGTAAAAATCTTCTTATGTCAAATAAGTTCAAAGGTCACCTAAAGCCACACATTACTGTCACGCTACTTCTAATAAAAACTTGTTAACAACAGGGGTTTAAAGTGTATGTGGCCATTTTACCTGTTATTATATTTTTATCAATCAAACATTGAACTAATCCCAAAACAACAGTTTACCAGCAGTATCTCTTCGTTTGTTACATGCGTGTGATCTTTTTTAGTTTGTGAAAGACAGAAAGAGTTGACACAACACCAGGACATGTTGACAGAGGCCCTACTGTACATGCTGCCTAAAAATACAGCCTTGTCAACTCCTAAGAGCAATTATACAATCCATAAATCTCCAAACTCAGCAGCAGAAAGCGAATGCTCAATAATTAATGTATTTTGTATCACGTTGTAAAATCTTGGATTTATTAACAACTTTTCTCAAACTGCTCAAATAAATTACAGCATGGGACCAGCACCACCCAATAGGATTTCTATTGATTTGTAGTATTAATAATGGGAGGGAGACTCATCCTCATTGTTGTGCTCATTAAAGGAGGGGCACTGAGGTCAAACCCAAGGCTTTAAAGGCAGAACAGTGACCCCTGAGGAAATCAAGCCAGCTGATCTTTTATGACGCTATACAGTGTCAGAGGGGGGTGCAGGTGTGCTTCATTCTGACATAAGCCTTCCATTATGACAGCTGATGTCACTATGGAAACACGCTTAGTAAAGAGATACCATCAGAAGATCTAGAGCGAGCAGCCCTTTGAAACCCTGTGGGTAAGCACACGTGCGTGCACAAATTGCAATCGCAGCAAAATTACGTACCAGTTAAACATAAACATTCCCACATTTTCCATCACAGAGCTGCAAGACATTCAGATCTTCGCGCAAACAATAAGTAGGTCAACTAACGGTGACTTTATATGGAAACCATGCCACTGATCGTCCATATTTTACCACAAAACGAATTCATATGAATTAATTAAGTAACATTTTATACGGAGTCCAAACGTACATAGAATCGAAAAAAAATGCGTTTTCTTTACGCTATTCCAAGTGTTCTGCTTTGATACTGAAGCAAAACTTATTTTTCACTTAAATGCACGCAAGAAAATGCATGCAATATATTTCATGCATCGTGAAATACATGCAATCATGCATCAAAACGCGTGCAATACATGTTATGAAATGCAAAACGTATGCAACAAAGTTCTGAGAGCAACAGATCAATTCAACTGAACGGTGGTTAATCGTTTAACACTGAAGCCCTGACGTAAACCTGATGTTAGTTGGAAGTGGAAATTTTGCGTGTCTGTCTCCACAAACTGTTAAACACATTAACAGCGACTCATTCCTACAGACTTGACAGACAGCTTGTATACACAGCACAAACAATGGCTCATCGCGGCGAGCGCTGATTACGGTACGCGCGGGCCTAGATCTAACCACAGCGGCGTCTGGGACCCGTGCGAGGAGGGCGCGAACCCGTGCACCCCGCCGCCGCCGCCGACCTGCCCGTGATTCTCGGCCGCTTCATAACCATACCCAAGCTAATGCTATTTACATTGCGCGGCAGATTCGACGCGTCACTACGTGCAACCCGACGCATAGACGCGCCTTTCCGGCTGGTTAGAGGGACAGCAGGCCGAAACCGGAGCGCGACTCACCGATGTGGTTATCCTCGATGTGAACGATGAGCTCGCCCAGGGATTCGAAATGCAACCCGCAACCGCCGAACCGGCAAACGTTGGAGAAGAATGAGGCAGCCGCGACGCCCGTCATGATGGAGGATGTGTCAGCGGTCGTCCGTGAGCTTGCACACCGGCGGAGGCAAAGCTTGTGCTGGATGGGGGTGATCGAATAGCCGGCAGCACGTAGCAGCGGCGGCGATTGCAGCTGGAGTTGTTTAGACGGCTGGCAGTCGATGGGAGGGGGATGGGGGCAAAGCAGCATGACGGAGGAGGAGGAGGGACCGGCGAAACAGACGTGCTGCTGTTCACCTGAGCGGAGAAGAGAGAGAGGAATGTTTGACATAGTTTTGCGACTTCACCAAACGAGACATCACGCATTTAACATAAGATATAAACAGGGCGTCATTTACTTACCATGCCTGGTGTATTTTTAAAGTCTTAAGATGGTTCTTATCCTAATAACAGCAATAATATGTTATGACTGTATATTAAGACCACTATTGGAATGGAAGGGTTGCTGCTAAAAATAATAGGGTCCCATTTCATCACTTGGCCTGAGATGCTCAGGCTTTGGACCCCCAACCCAAAGATCCTATTTAAGGATATAGATGTGTAATAAGTTATTATGGAGGGCCAGTAATTAAGAATACACAATGACTGACAGTGTTATTATGTGGGTGCATATGGCCCTGCATATTTGCACGAAAGTAGACACGGGCAATTCATAGCATCATGATGACATATCTCGAAATTCTACACTGATCAAGAAATTGTCACCTTCCCACCTATTCTGAAATATGACATCGACTAAGAGACAGACACACGAACGGTGCTGTGTTTACAGAGAGCAACAGGAATTTCTATTTGATTAGCTTGTGACAGCGACCATGTGCTGACCATCGCTTGTTAATCAACCGTTAAATCTTCATGTTATAAATGTCCTCTGCCGTTGGTCTGTGTAAATAAGTAAATAAGTGAGAGATGAGTACATGGCAAATATTTTCATAGCAAGCAAGTACTGACAACTGGTATGCAGAAAATAATTTATTTTCAGATTCACCATGTTGTGTTAATGCAGTACATAGATTTGAGCTTACGTTAGAATCAAATTGTACGTAAAAGCTCGCAGACAGCTCTGTGACGTACATGTATGTTTCAGTGCCATTAGGAAAAGCTAGCCAGATGTTGATAAATGCAACCATCTGCCTCAGACAAGATAGATCTGAGCAGTCAATGCCAGATTCTAGTAAATATGACAACATGCCAGGTCAGCTCATTTGATTGAACAACATCAAAGATCTAGTTCCAGTTTTTTTTTAATAGACTGTCAGATATCTTAACACAGTTCCTTTAATTATATCATGAGAGTAAGGTGGATGATGTCATTGTGAGACTTGTGGGTACATGCCCTCTGGTGTATTGTCTGTGTATGTGTATGGATGATTCATGCTCAAAGACGTAGGAGTCAACTAAGGCTGGGGCCTGATGTGACATCAACGCTTCCTGTTTTTTGGGGTTGCTGAGGAAACATCTACTAGCATTCAGAGTTAGATCAGACCAGTGAATCATTCTCTCTCATATCCCTCCCTCCCACAACCACTTTTACATTTAACACAAAAGGACCACACTGATCCGAACCATCCGACTCACCTCACAACATGTGTTAAATGCACAGACCCGAACTCACAAAAAAGGCAATATTGAGAGCTGTCTATCTATCAAATTCAGAAATTGTTCTTTTAACATTACTCCATATGTCCAGTTTCATAACTTCTTCTATAGACATCTGTGGTTTAAAGCAGGTTATTCAAAATGACAGAAAGCAGAAATCTCTCAAACAGTCATCGCTGAAAGTAATTATTAGGATGTATATTTATTTTCATTTATATCCAATTCAGCCTGTCAGAATGACCTGTCTTTTTTCATTCCACCTACTTGACCTGTAGGTAAATCTACGAAATACTTTATTTGTAGATTAATATCCTCAAACATGGCATCTCCAGAGCAACCTGGATAGGTTTTACGTGATTTCTTCAGGTAATGTTAAGGCCAGTTGCCTAGGTTTATGGACGTAACCTCGACCCTGCACCTTGACTGTCATTGTGTTGATCCCGACTGAAAGTGTAGATATGCACAGACACTTTAGATACTTTACCGTCCTCCTTCTCTTCTTTTTATTTACACACGCCATTCGTTCACGGGACCGTCCCGCGCACCGCTCCTGACAGCTGTTGGCGCAGCACGCATCGAGCGAAGCCCCGTCTCCATTTCCCCTCGCTTGCTCAGCACGCCAATGAGCGAATCGAACGCCCTAAGGTGGGCGTAGGCGCGCGGTCTGAGAACCCCTCCCCTTTTTAAAAAGCGGACCGCAATGATTTAGAAGTTCAGGAATCCCACGTGACGTCACCGCGGGGTGATGTAATGCTTCTGTAAATAGATCATATTGTAATCGCGTTTCACTTCAGCGTGCTTAGTCCGAGCGCGAGGAGCGTCGCTAGTCTCAGTCTGCGTGCATTTGGGTAAGTTAGTATTACTGCTTTTTTTACACTCGCGCTCGTACTCACAGTTTGAAAACACGAGCAGAGTGTATTGTAGAGTGGGATGTTGTTTTACTGTCAAGTTAGTATGTGTCAAAGTGCCGGTTTTCTACTGAGATGAAAACGGTTCACGGTTAGAGTATGTAAGAATGTAGGCTACATATCTGAAGAGCCATTGTTAAGCGCGTTTACTCTTTTTGTCAACACGCGTTTTGAGTGTGTCTGACAGCTAGTGGTTCAAGGGCTATCAGAATTTTAAATGTATTTTTCATCGGCTGCACACGTGTATGTATGCGTGTGTGTTTGGGGTTGAGTGTCTGCGTTTGTTTTGGATAAGTGAAAAGGTTTTCTCCCGACTGGGACAATGCGTGATATCTGCCAGTAAAAGCATACAGGCTTGCTCCAAAGTTGACACCGTGAATCAGTCAACTTTAATACATGTTTTTCTTTGAGCTGAAATAGCCTCGGGTTCGAGTTTGTGGTCTCAGGTGTCTGTGTTAGTATAATTCTCGGCACCGCGTGAGTCCTTCGGTTTCGCCATTACGTCATTCTGCAGGCCAGTTAGACAGCGTGATTTAGCGCTGTAAACGTTATCAGCGGGCGCACCGTTAACTCTTCTTGCCAATTCAAACTATCGCCCCGGCTGAACTCAATCATGATGATGATGATGATGTCATGACTGGGATGACGTCAGTGTGATCAGAGGAATGCTCACGCTATGAGACGGGGTTTTTTATTAGGCGAGACTGTGGCATAATGATGTGACATCCGAGTACAAGTTAAGCAGTAAAATCATTTTAATTGACCTCTTGACGTCATTTTTCAATAATATTTACCACGATTGTTTTTTTCGGGATCTTTGAAGGTGTTTATTGCATTTGTCTGATATAATATGGTTCATTGGATTATGACTTTGAGAGAGAGACTGACGCAGACAACAGGAACATTTCCCAAACTAAAGCAGGGAAATGCGAACAAAATATAGAGAACAGAAGAAAGCTATTAAAGTATGTTTCTTGTTTATGTTTAGTTTTTAGGTTTCAGTGATGAATGTTGATCAGGAATGGTCATATGTATGCACTGCTCCTGGATGCTCCCAGGTAAGTCACAACTGTTTTTGATATTCCGTTTTTTCTGTAATCACTGTTGCACAGGATCTTTGTTAATTAATAAGGGTTTTCATATGCTTTACATGTCTGAAACTATTATTAGACTTTTATTATATAATTTAATATCAAACATGCCAAGAAATTGCACACTTTGATTTTTTTGTTTTGTTCTCATAGCGATTCCAAAGAGAAGATCACCTTATGATCCACAGACACAAACATGAGATGACCCTCAAATTTCCTTCTATTAAGTGTGACAACATTCTTTCAGGTAGGTTAACGTCAACTAGTAATACAATAACATGAATATAGTGCCATGTAATTACGATTTACTATATGTTGGAGGCCTACATTAAGCTGCTACACTTGAGACTAGGTTAAAGCAATAGTTCACCCTCCAAAATAATTCTTCCTTGTCATTCCAAATCTGCATATGACTCCTTCTCCTGTGAAACACAAAGATATTTGGAGAAATGTCTGAGTGGTCTTTAATGGAAGCCAATATAGGACTATGTTGTTTGGTTACTATTATTATTAAGAACATATTTTTTGTTCTAGAAAAAAGGTATAGGTCTGGAATGACACGGGGTGAGTAAACTATGAGAGAAAGAAAAATTTAAAGAAAACTATCCCTATACTGTAAGTTCACTAACAGTTTATACATAAAGGGGCTCCTGCTTCATCTCTCCATACATCACAAGCCTAAGTCTAGGTCTTAAAAACAATACTAATAATACAGAGTTTCAATAAATTGTCCAGAGTTTTAAATGGTTTGAGTTAGTGAAGATCAATTATGATTAGTCAGTGATATAAGAGCTTGTGTAAACGTAAGAATGTGTATGTGTATGTCATGATCGATCATGCTCTCCATGTCTCTTTTTCGGATTTGGACAATGTTACCCTGGAAACCCAAAGACTGACATATAAACATTGGCCTGACCTTTGACCCTCTGGGGTCTGTGAGCCATCATTGCAGCGACAGACACATTTACATAAAAAACAAAAGAAGAACTTCACCCTCCGACCCCTTTCATAGTTGCCCTGTAAAAACAGCTTGGTTTAGACTACCTTTAAATTACCAAAACAACAAGAGCAAAATCAAGCTCATGTTCATGAAACAGGGTTAATTTTTTACATTTTTTTCAGCATGTCAGAAGATAGTTTAGACAACTCCTTCCCATGACATTGAGAAGAAGGCTGTTTTTTCTGCATTTGTTTAAAATGCCTGAAAGGTTATTTGATACTGATCTACTGATCTCAAGTTTTCAAAATATGACCTTGAGGAAACTCTTTGGCCTACTCGGTTTACATGTGTTTAGTCTATATTCTATATCTACATATCTATAAATCTACTATCTATAATATTTATATTTGTGTGGTTTACTCACATTTAAATCAAATCTTCAATAAATAAACCTACAGTATTAGTATTATATAGTATCATAATTATATTCATATGTGATATATTTCAATGACTTTCAATTTCAGAACTCTATAATATAAATATCAAAGCCCATTCATACAATAGTGATTAAGACACACAAGTTCAGACATGGTTTCACTATTACATTTAAAAATTATGTCTTTGTTTTTTTAACATGTAGATCAGACTCCAACTCCGACCCGCTTCTTACGGGACTGTGAGGAAGTGGGTCTCTTCACTGACCTGGAGCTTAACCAGTCAAAGGAGGTAGAGGGCATCAAACCGGTGAGAGAAAGAAACAGGGTAGTAATAGGGTAGTAGAAATTCTACAAAAGATTTAAAATATTCTCTTGTTTATAGAACTTTCCTGTGCAAGCATCATGTCAGAACCAACCGCGCACTGAGACACAACCTCCACAGAGTCAACATCATCCATTTCAACTTCAGCAGTGCGCTCTGGCCCATCTGAACCAGAATCAGCTCCACACACACAGCTCACAGCCCCAGTCTCAATGTACAGCCACTTACTCAACGTCTAACAAACAGTGAGTTTTACCATAACTAATGCTTACATTCATACAAGGGTTATGTATAACATACTGATTGTGGCTAAAATAATTCAGTGTTACAATATTATCACAATATCTAAAACAGTTTTTAATTATGATTATGCAAATGCATCTTATTTTGTGTTTTGCCTTTTATTTGGTCAATGAATCAAGCCAACATTTTATATGTGCTGAACAGATATTACAATATGTGTGAATTAACACAATACTGATAATCATGTTTTTTACTATCACGGTTATTGCCAATAACAGTATATTGTGACACCCCTTAGAAATAAAACAATAATGTTCAATGTAGACCTTTACCATTTTTGCTGTCTTTTTCCTAAAATTGTCTGTAAAATGTTTTCTTTTCTGCTCTAGAAGTTACAGATATTCTCTGCTCAGGGTCTAGCTCCTAACGTCTTTACTTCTTATCCCAGCTCATGCAATATAATCCTTATTGTTACACTGTTTGTATAGAGTTTATGTCTTATGTATGTATATATCCCGTTGACTGATTTTAGATCAGCACCAAGCTGTCTACACAGTAGACAGACACATTCTGTGGCCAACACCATTCCTGGGACATCAGCAATGAATGTAAGGGCAGCATTGCAAGTACTCTTCCTCTCTCTTTCTCATAACACATATTTCAATTTTGACTGACTATAAATAAATTAGACCTTACTGAAATAACAAATAACCCTAAATATGGTCTCCATCACTTTAATTATAACTATAACTTAATCTCATTTTATGCAATAGCGTTCACTTTATTTTTGATCATGAATTTTGTTATTATTGAAAAAATAGATGGAGGCACAGTTGTCTATGAACTCCAGTATAATTGGCATACCAGGCCCGACGCGCTCAGGCCCATGCCCCTCCCTTCAGGTACTGCCTCCAATACTTTCTCACTTTGTTTGACTCCATGGTTACAGGATTATGATGTCTCTGTAGAAACATTACACGTCAGAAAGGGGTTACTTATCCCACAGTGCTCTGTAACTAAAGTAGACATCTTGATTGAATTATCGAGTTCACACACTCGTACATACACATGCAAAATAGGTAACATTGGGGTTTAACCAATTAAAAAGCTGCATCCGTCAGAAGATCTATCATGTTGGAAATGTATACGCGCACACGTTCAAACATGCAGAAGATTTTCTAAAGGTGAAAGTGAATGAGTTAGAATTTCAAAGGCTTTAGGTTGACCTGGTTATAGTCTGACTTTTCAAAGGACTCTTTGTAAATTTGTGCATGTTTTGAAAAACAATTGACAAGTAATCCCACCATCGCAAACAATCACCACACAGGAAACCTTAGAAGCAGAACACGCGGAAGATTGTAGCCTTCGAAAAGTTGGCAAAACAAACCTCGCTTTTGGCAACGTTTTCCTTTTCAATGAGCTTGTGTGTGTATACTTGAGTGCTTGAGTGTCTGTGATTATTCTGATTCATCTCTCCAACTCTGTAATCCTTTAGAGGTCAAAGGTCATACCGAGCCACAGCCAACCTGCAGTTTCCAACGGGAGTCAGAATCCTCTTTGCCACGTGATGGAGGTGATGTCATCACAACAGCAGCCGATGTCGCACTTACAATCCGCACCTCACCATCACTCATACCAGCTGCACTGCCACAGCCAATCACCAGAAAGACTTGTGCATCAACATCAAAGCCAAGACCAATCACATCACAGCCACGCGCATCACTCGCCACCTGTGCACTTGCATCCTGGCTCCTCCCAACAGACCGCCCCTCCTCTTTCTCATCAGCCAATCCCTGCACAGGTATGAGAGCCACAGTCATTTATGTTATAGTACTTTATTCATCATACCTGAGGTTGTTTGTGTCTTATAGATGTCTTCTGCACCAAAACAGACACACTCTCCACAATATTCCCCACCAGCCACCGGAGGAAGACGCAGAAGGACAGCAGAAGACGACCCGGATGAGCGCCGACAGAAGTTTTTGGAAAGAAACAGAGCAGCTGCTACAAGGTGCAGACAGAAGAGAAAGGTCTGGGTGTCGTCGTTGGAGAGGAAAGCGGAGGAGCTCACTCACACTAACTTACAGCTACAGGTACAAAATACAAAAAAACGCATGTCATTTAGTTCATGGCAGGTTCATGCATTTCCTGCAAACATTCCATTTCTTTTCTCATCTCATCCCAGAATGAAGTGACGTCCCTCAAGACAGAAGTCACTCAGCTGAAGCAAATTCTACTTGCACATGAAGACTGTCCTGTCTCCATGAGACAACGAGAAACACAGAGTCAGTAAGAATCACTTTCTCTGCTCTCCTAACACGTTATATTTTATATCGTTTCTCAAACATAAAGTCTTTATTTGGATTATGTTGTATTATTCATGTTTAGGTGGAATAGATAGCCCAACAGGAAGTCCTGTCCAGCAACACGCCATCCAACACAACATCATCTCAACATCAAGCTCGACCCTACCACACACTCATCTCACGACACACTCACACCCAGCTAACAAAACTCAACTATAACAAACATTAAAAAACATGCACACATCTTGAAAGCCATGTGGTTAGGGCATTATGAGCGAAAGCATAAACGATAATCAAAATCTTCAATCTTCAATCTGGAAAACTGAGACTTTGATTTACGGAACTAAAGAAAATGTACACATATCATATATGTGACCCTGCCTGTGAAAGTCCAGCCAAAGTTATTTGTGATGTACTAAATTCTTTAGTGAAACAATCTACATAAAAAAATTAAGCTGTGAAATCAATGAAATACACTGTTTAAAATGAGTAAATGCAATAAAAATATTAAGTAAATCAGGGTAACTCAAATATTCCTATTAGAATTCACCAATAATATTAAGGCTATAGCCTATTCAAAATATAATTGTAGAGAAATTAACTGTTGTCCCAACCGACACCAAATATCACTTTCAAAGATTTTATCAAGTTAATATTGCTTTTCATTTCTGTGATATTTATGGATACTTTTTAAGCGTATTTTTATAATCTTTTGGCTATGACTACTTTGATTTTCATAATCTCATAATTTGATTTTAATTCTTTAGCCTGAATTTCACAGACAGGGTCACATATCAGGTGTCTGTGACCAGATCATTTCATTGGTCTGTTTATATTTCTGACCCTTGACATCTCAGGTAATAAGCTGTTCCCAGAGGTTTGATCTTCGATTTGCGATGAATTGCTGGAAAACAAACTGGCCTTTTTCGCTCACTAAATTTGGCTTCATTCTTTTCAAGTTTCTCACTCTGTTCATGTTTCTGTTCTCACAATCCTCCTTGCTTTTTTAAGCTGCTCTTTCTCAGGGAGACTTATCAAATATTTCCCCCCTGGAGTGTGTGAGAGGTGTGTGTACTGTATGTATCTCTCTTGGCCATTTTTTGTTTAAATCCTCCGCTTCAGGGACAGCTGTGTGTGCTTTGTTCTGGAACTATAACTGCAGGGCCGAGTGAAAGGCATTGAATCAGGGCTACTTGTAAAGAGAAATCTCTAGTTTTATAAATGTATGATGATTAAGTTGTTGTTGTAAATACTATCAGAGTCCTATGTTTAAAATATTAGGTATCACATTACCTGAAAGAATATCACAAGTGAATTTTGGATTCAACATACTAACAAAGATGCATAACATGCAAATAAAGATACACCCTTTAATATAGAGTAAACATCTATAAATAACAGAAATGCATCAACTAGCCTACATTTTGTCCAACGTTCAAGGGGTCTCCTGTTACTAATCATATAGCAAAATAGCCGGCTTGATGACAATCAAAATGTCATTACTGATATTTCCTGAAATTACATGCTCTTATAAAAAATGCTTTATAAAGCATTCACACATGGCTATTCATTGTGGAGTATGGAATTATGAATCTGGAAATGTTGAAATGTTTGTAAATGCTGCAGGTTTTAACTGCATTATGCATGTACAGTTTTCTGAGAATGTTATCTATTTTTGTACACTTTTGTGGCCATTTTTAATTAAAAGCACTTATTATGTTTACTGGTTTCTGCCTCTTTACATGGCTCATTCTAAACTGATTCAAAATACTAAAAATTGCAAAACAAATATGTGCTTTCATTGTTTTCTGCAACTATCCGTTTTAACTATACGATTATTTTCGTGTTCAGATAAAATCATTACTCATCGCCTACGAAGGCGTGTCAGCTGTTTGAAAACGTGGTTTATTGCGCCCTCGTCTGGTAAGATGTCAAAATGGTGATTTAACTGCATTAGAAAATAAAAACCATTACACACAAAATATCGTTAGTATTCACTTTGGATGTTAACTAGTTTACTGAACCCATCAAACATGCCTGATATCTCAGTATATCTGCACAGAGTAATATTAATATTATATTCTTAACAAAGACATAAATACATTCATTCCAGAGTCAAGGATTTCTGTAAAGCAAGACAGAAGCAAGCAAACAAGACAGAATTAAATAGCGATCTGTAGATTTCACACACAATAAGAGAAAAAGAGAGATCACTTTTCTCTGTTTGACTTTCAAAACCACATTTTAATGATTATAATATTGCAGATACTCATAGTGCCTAAATGATTTTTCTCAAAACTGTATGTGCACACACAAGTCCACTTTATCTAGTCTGAGTATCTAAGCATTATGACATCATCATCTCTTCGTGCAGGGTTGTTGTCAAAAAAACGTTCACCGGGGAACTGGATGAGATCACCTTCTTCAGCCAACTGCCTGCCACTCTGGTAACCGCTGAATTCAGAAGACACACAGGTAGTGGCCATAGTAGAACGAAACGGATGTCTGGTAGAGTACATGTGACGCACATGAGAATGTGCAGATGATTTCCTACTTCTGATCCTCCTCTTCAGAACACGCCCCAGCCAGACTGCGCCAACCAGAAGGAGTAGCAGGGCATTGACTGCCAGAGCTATGACTGTGATGAGCTGTATATTGACCTCACTTGTCACCGAGGGCGAAAGTGTTACAAATCCTGTGCAATGATCTCTGGGAGCTACCTGGCACAAAGCCCCGCCCACTACGCTCTCCACACAGGTGATGTAGGTGGAGTCTGGGCATAGCTCCTGGAGGGTCACTGCCCTTTCAGATCCGTCTGTGTATATGTAGCGTGGGAAACGATAAGCGTGCCCAAAGCGGTCAAATAAAACACGAAACGTAAGTTCTTTCCTGTTAACTAGACTTGTGTCAAGAACTGTACTCCAGCGTACTGTGGCTGTATTGGAGGTGACATCTTCCACGCTGACGTTCAGAATAGAGTAACGGTTAAACTGGCAGGCATCTGTGATCGCTACTGTTTTTAAGTCATGATGCTTCACTTTGTCTTGTAAGGGGAGTTTAAACTGTTCCTGTGGTACCAAAGCGAAGGGAAAGTGCGTTACTACCTCTTGTTTGTTGCTGTGGTTGTGCACACTATGGCCTGTCACAAAAGTGGGCTCGGTTGTAAATAAATCAGTGTCATTTACCAACAATGAGCTGTTCTCCGTTTTCACAAGATTCCCAAACTCCCCATTTGGGATTCGAGTCCTTGTATTGGCCAATTTTCTCCTCTTTTTTCTCCCCGCGGTCGTTGAAGGCCCCTGCCACCCTTCATCACCCTGTATCACTGTTTTCTTCTCCCCCTCTCTCTTCTCCTTGAGCATCGATGACTTAACCACCGCTCCACGGCTCTCCATAGGCTGTGGGGACAGATGTTCTGAATCGCAAGAACCACTCAGATTACCCAGCTGAGAATTATTAACATAGTCCAAATACTTTCCCGCCAAAACCGGGGGGTCATGGCAACGCACAAATACGCTCAACAGCTTTCCCTGAGAATGTGCTTCCGTCATCCAACTCTTGAGTTTTTCCATCCGGCAGTCGCACGTCCAATTATTCCCATTAAGGTCCACATGAAACAGGACCCCGTTGGTGGCAAAAATACCACCGGAGAGATTTGTGAGACGGTTGTTTTTCAAGTTTAAGGTTTTCAAATGTGATAACAGGTTCAAAGCTCCAGGGTCCACTCTGGTTATAAGATTGTCACTCATGTCGAGGTGTTCAATGCGCTCGAGTGGATCCAGTAGGCCAACAGGTATCTCTGTTAGCTCATTTTTGTCAATCGTAAACTCTCTGACCCTCGAGAGCCCTTTGAACGCCTCGCTGTCTAACTTTGATATCTTATTACGGCTCAGTGATAGCTTGGTGAGCCTTTTTAAGTTCTGAAAGACGCGATTTCCAACGTACCTTAGTTCGTTGTCTGCGAGCAGAAGAGTCACCAGTGACTTCAGATGGGAAAACATGAAACTATCACGCAGCTCAGTTTGTTTATTTCTTGACAAATTTAAAAACTGCAGTTTATTCAGTCGTGTGAATGCATTTCTGTCAATGTGGTGAAGCTGGTTGGATTCCAAGTGCAGAAACATTAAATTTGTCATACCTTTGAAGACAGACTCTTTTAAGACTTCTATAGCATTTCCGTCAAGTCTTAGTTTGACAAGACTATTTAAATGACTTAAAGATTCAGAAAAAACATCTTTGATTTCATTATTATTACTGTATAAGATTGTTAGTTTTTTCAATGACTGTAAAGTTCCAGGTTGTATTGTCGAGATCAAGTTGTTCCCCAGATATAGTTCCTCCAGCTTGGAAAGTTTCTCGAATGCTTTCGGGTGTATATACCTTATTTGGTTGAACTGGAGATTGAGCCTCATAAGGTTGCTGTAGCGCACGAAGTCAAACCTGCTGAGATTGTGAATGAAGTTTCCCGCGAGGCCGAGAACGCGGACGTCGCCCGCGCGCTCTACCTGCGGCGCTTTGGGCACCGCGCGCAGACCCCGGTTTGCGCAAACGATATGCTGCGCGTGCTGGCAGTCGCACGGCTCCGGACAAACGGCGCAGACAGGCGCGAGGAATATCAGCGCTCCACCGCAGGACAAAAGAAAGCTGCAGAAAACCCAATATGCCATTCCACCGGAGCGCAAACAACACGTTTATCCAATCAGTGCATTCCTTTGCTGCAGTCAAGTTTCGCCAAATTCTTCCTTGGGTGGAAATTTAGAATTAATACAACCATTACGGATCCAACGCCCTCCAATGAAAGACATTTAGGTTGCACTTAGTTGAGGCACAATTTCATTGTTTTTAATTGTCCATGCAGACTGAGGCTGTGGCTTCGACCGAGGAAACATTTGCCTTCGTCAGATCCCCCCGACAGTCATCTGTTGCAGATTACACACACACAAACACACCATAGCCTATCTCAGAGTTCAGGCATGGATCACCCCTCCCCTCTTCTCTCCAGATGTGGACAGTACAGTTGCTGAACACAGACACATACAATCCGTTATAGAAAAAGCAGACGTTCATTCCCAAGAAGGTCCCTTGGGGGCTTGATCCAGGACTCTTCTTGTTTAAAAAGCATCAGCAGGGAGGCGAAAATAGAAAAGTAAAGAAAGGAAATTTTAAACAGATTTTTTAGTCTCAGGCCTCGTTCCAGGTCGTGGGAAGCTGTGTGGAGTGTGCTCTCCTGGGCGCGTGGGCTGACATCACTCAGGTACAAAAGCCCCAGTATCATACACGTGAACAAATGGCTTGTCAAAGAAACATTACAGTGGAGTCATTTAATTTTTCAATAATGTTCTTAAATCCAAAATGGTAAATAACGACCAAGTTGAAAAGTCCAGATGTTTTATATTTCCTTCTTGGTAAGAACATCGAGAGGCGGCATGGAGGAGGAGTGTAGCAAAGAGCGGAGAAAATGACTTACTGCACAAACAGAGGATGTTGACAAAACAATTGAAAGCAAATATGGGATCGCATGAACTGATTGAAACATTTGCTGTTTAATGGCTTGGCAAACTGTGGAATGACAAATACTTGCATCTTTGTTCATGGAAGTCTTTGCATTTGTATGTGTATCCATTGAGGAACCCCCACAACCCTGAGGGTCATTTCCTGTCCAGCTTTTCTATGAATTTGCCAGCTGAAGCATGCAAAGCCACAGATGATAAAACAGTCCATACATATATATACGTTTTGACAAGTCAAAATTCAAGTGTCACTGAAATATATCCCATCAAATTAAACTGTGGCAGAGCACAGAAAGTGCAAAAGATATGTGGTGTGGTGAGAACATAATAAATATGAAAAGCAGAGTGAACAAGGAACAGCTTAAGTGAAAAAAAGCAGAACAGACTGTGAGAAAGAGATTTAACCGAGAGTTTCAGCGAGAGACTGAAAAAGATAGTATAGCTCGCAAAGTGGGAGAACTTGTCATGTCTTCTCCCTTTCGTATATTGTGCTGTAAAATGATCACACACAAAGTCGCACATACCAGAAACACAAATAATATCCGTAGCACAATGTTAGTACAGCTCACAGCACAAACACATACATGTACGCACAAACACACCTCTCGTCAATCTGTCTCTAATCGGGTATGTCTCCTAGTAACGGTCTCCACAGAGAAAGTAGGGGGTTGCCTATTGGAAACACATGTCGTTCCCTTATTGATGAACAACAGCTTGGCATGAAAGCACATCATTCACGCACCATCATTTATTCACACAAACCAGACGCAAGATCCAAACTCACATCCAACTTTAAACATAACTATAGCATATGTGTGTCTTTCATTGTGATGAATACGTGTGTAAATTCATTTTCATTTCTGCCTGTCCGCAGAAGCTGTCGTGAGAATGAGAGAAAAGGGGGTGAATAAGTGAGGCAGAAAAGGAAAAGGGAGATTTAAGGGGTTGACATGAGCAACAGCTGGTTGGGTCATTAAGTTCTTTAACCTCGATCTGCTCTACAGACACGAACTCCCTGCTGCCCGTATGTGTATGTGTTATGTGAATAAACTAATCCTATTGTGATAAACAAGCATATGAGAATACATTTTTGTCGCTATAATCCAAATGTTGTGCAGTATGTGGTTAACGTCAGCATCTGGATCCCTTGAGCCGGACCCCACGGTTTAGCTGGAATGTATCGGGGTAGAAGTAACCCCCTAAGAATACGTGTCTGTATACACACACGCATTCTCTCAGAAAGCCTCACACATTTTATGCCATGAGTGTTGAAACACATTTCTCTCATGCGGCATGAATTTGTTTCAGGTAGTTTTGGTGTGAAGTTTTACCAGCATCACTGTAACTGTAGTAAAGAAGGCATGGAAGAAATCAACTTAAACATTGTGTCAGTCAGTCACAAATGAGCATTACCAGCGAGTGGGGTCACATCTGGAGACAATTAAAACCTTTACACCAAAAGAGAAGTAAAGGGGGGAGAGGAAGAAAGGAAGAGAGAGAAACTAAGCAATCTGTGAGTTTGATGTTGCACATCATTAAGCTTGAGCAAATGACTTCTTTCATCTCATGCCTCTTTTTGATAACACACTTGTTTGTGAATGCGTGCAAGACTAACTAAGCCCAAGCAGAGATTTTAAACTACCCTGATAAGAATCCAAAAGAACACAAGCTTAAGATCTTTTTTTTCGTTTTTGTGCTTTTGCCAGTACTAGGACTTAAACGTGAACAGCGCCATCTGCTGGTGGTTTTCTAAATAGTTTTTGGCCAACACTCACGTCCATGGTAGAAAAAATTGCTTTATACATTTCTTTGTTCTGTTGAACACAAAATAAGATATTTTGAAGATGTAGGAAAGCAAACAGTTATGCGGCACTTTTGTGTTTTCTGACATTATCACTTTACCTACTATGGTAGTCAATGGTGGCCAAGAACTGTTAGGTTACAAGGGTTCTTTCAAATATATTTCTCTGTGTTCATCAGAACAAATACGTTTATACAGATTTGGAACAACTCGAGGGTGAGTAAATAATGACAGAATTTGTATTTTTGGGTGAACTGTTCCTTTAAATGAATTTTCATTTAAACAAGAGAGGCTGTAATTATGTGTGTCGTTGTGAAAGCAGCTATTTATATTACGAAAATATAAAAAATATAAATTATACGCATCTGAAAGTATAACATACAACCAAACATATTTTAACCATAAAGGTTTTATTTCACCTCATTCATTTCTAGTCATTCAAGTACAATGGAATAAATATTGCATGCATGGGCACACAAAAATACACACAATCGCTCACACACACACACAAAGTAAACTCATTGTACGGTGAGCTAAATTGGTACTTCTGAATGAGACCCACTCTACCGGTCAAACAGGCTGTTTTTCTCTCTTCCTCTCTCACGCTCAAAGAGAAAGAGAGAAAAGACGCACAGAGGGAGTGGTGGAGCAAAACGAGAGAGATGTTGTGCTAACTATATTTCAGCAGGGCCTTTGTTTTGATGTCCATTTGAAATCAAACACCTAGAGGCAAACATTGAATGGTGCACCTGTTGCTACTTCAGCAGTGCATTATGTCTGTAGGCCCGGTTTATGTATTTAGGTACAGACAGTATATACTGACAAATATGTATTCAAAGGGCTTTATAACCTCTTTTTTATTTCTCTACATTCCCAAAGTAAATTAATTACGCCATCAAATCATGCCTCGCACACATATTCTGGCAGTAACTGAATTATGAGAGTGAAATGATTTGCCAAAATCATTCAATGGTTTGTTTACATTTTGCCTCTATATAATACCTAACCCCTGACTGATTTGTGGCTCTCTCCTTCGCTATCTCAAGTATATAACTGTTTTACTCATAAGTCATCATAACTAAATACTGGAACGGGTGCTGTTGTGTGACGTGTGTGTATTTAAAATGAATTAAAGGGATTGTTTACCCAAAAATGTTGTCATCGTTTACTGACCCTCTTGTTATTTCTTTCTTCTGCAGAACACAAAATAAGATATTTTTGGAGAATGTTGGTAACCGGCACCCATTAATAGCATTGTGCAATAAAAGTGAACGGGTGCCTGAGCTGTTAAATTTTATTCAACATTATTTTGTGTGTTAAATAATGTTTTGCAATCTTTAGGAAAAAAATAATTCACTATGCATGTGTATTGGTTTTGTAGTTTTGCACATCCCGGACGTGATGGTGTAAAATGCATTGGTGAAGGTCAGGTATGCATGTGTGTATGTTTGAGTGGTTTCATGCAGAGATGTCCCCCAAGCATGCAGCAGGGCATGTGGACCTGAAACATTTATCTCATAAAATCTTTCTCATACTTTTTAATTATACAGTGGAAACGACATTCCTGGATATTTCTTACAGGATGTTCTTACTCGCATTCTTTCACATGCACTACCAAACGTTGTGAAACTTCTATAAATGACATTCTTAATCATTCTTGGCACCATCTCATCTGAGATGAAACTGAGATAGCATTCATTAGATCAACTCTCGGTTTGCTTTGCATCTAAACTATAACTAAAAAGGCATTCAGCCCTCCTGTGACAAACTGAACTGAACGCTCTCCCGAAACCAGGACATTTTCATTTGTCTCTCAAGTACCCCAGCATGGCCCTGAAGGCCATCCAGCAAAGAGCTTCTGCTGAATATACTAAAACGCAACATATAACTTTGTATGATGACCAAACGGCATGTTAAGATTATAATGGTTTGTGTGTTTTCGAATGAAAAAAAGTTGAGATGAACTCATACTAGATACAGAAAATTCAGAGTGATATCTGCCGATGTGATAACAATTCCGATGTTATACCAATTGTGATATCAGAGTAAATAAATATTTACATTATTAATTAATCATAATTAATTAGTTATTAATTAATATGACAACTTTTAATGTGGAACATCAGAATGGAGACGTTTCTTATCATTTTCTGTATTTTCATACAGAGCAGAGAGCACAAATATGTGCATTTTCCTGTTTTTAAACTATAGGCCATACCAATTATTGGCCAATATATCTGTGCATCTCTGGAATAGTCATATAAATACAGCAGGCTGTAAAGTTAAGCCTACTGTGTATGACATTATAAACACAGTGTTAAATAAAACAGTAACATTATAAAAATCCTTAAATAGATATACTTTCAAAGTTGCAGATCTATCATTTGAGTGATGCTATAATTATTTAACAAAAAGTATATCTACTATTGCATCACTTACTTTTATTCACGTACACTTACTTTTATTCCAGGAAAGCTGGGAGTGATGAAATGTTGCACGATATCAACCCCAGGGATTCCCTCAAACAAGTCCACAAGTGTAGTCCATACTGATCAAGATTAAAATGCTTTGTATTTTCTCGTTTTAAATATATGAAATGAATAATTTATGAGTCAGTCAATACAGTGAACATCACCTTGCACAGTAGCCTCAACTTTGTGTACATTCACAATAAAGTGGTGTGAAAAATAATACTGTCCCACTCACTGTTCCAGCAATGGCCTACTCAGTGAATTCTATATTCGTGTGGGGTTTTAAAGAATGACAGCCAAGCATAATGTTTCCATTGTCATCTCTGGAACAAGCAAGACTGGAAAGCAGCATCAGTAAACTATTTCCCACAATTCTACCCGGTATGAAATGGGAACACTCTTCTATGTGAAATCGATATCGCCATTGTCCGACTTGTAATTGTTTTAAGCTGCACAGTCTCGATTAATTTCAAGATTTCATGATCAATAGCCATTGACATAGTAGTGAAGGGTTGGGCCCGTTTGTTTAGATCACGCAAGAATGCTCCCCACCTTGAAAAAAAGAAAGAAAAAAGTTTCAGTGAAGAAAAAAGCGACTCGCTGTTCGTTGCCCGAGCAACCGCAAGTCCAGCCTACCACCATAGTAGAATTACCTGAATTTTCGTCACGTGACCGATCCACAGTGCGGCCGACCAATGATAACGGGGGACAGGTGCTCTCATGTAGTTTCGGAGGTGGAATCTCAGGTAGTGCTGTAAACTGCGACGGCACTATAAAGTCTTTCACGTTGAAATGTTCAAATGTTGCGTAGCATAACCCGAAGGCACACCAGGTGATGTTTTCTATGATAAGACAAAAAACATCACCTTTTAGTCGCGTCATGAGCGTAACGCTGGTTGAATTATTTGGATAGGAGCGAGAGAGGATTTTCACCCACAGTGATTTCTTCTGAGGACCGCGGATCTGTCTTATTTAAAACACACCTGTCATTTAAAGGAACCTCGGGCTGCGTTTATCTTGTTCTCATCACTTTTGGCCGGCTTGTCCAGGTAAGTCGCTCGGGCTGATGATCAGGTTCGTGTTTGTGACGTGAATCATCACCTGTTAACTCTCATGAGGTGTTTTAAACCTGTTCTTCACCGCAGAGCAATAATATCCTACGCTGCTTGTTTCTGTCAATAAGCCGTGTTCATTTTGTTAGCGTTTATCTATTCAAACAAGCTTGATATAACGGTAAGGATTTACAGATTAATAAATCTCAGATTGTTGTTGTTGTAACAAACCGCATCTATTTTCTTCATATTGCCTACGTCACAGTATGGGGTTATCTGGTACACTTTTATTGTATTATGTTCAAGTGTGAACGGGTGGTAATGTTTTTGTTCTCTTTAGCTTTTTAAAATGACGGAGAAAACTGCGCCCTGGTGGAGGTCATTCGTGGGCAAGAGAAGGAAAGCAGCCAGAGAATCGGCAGCGATACTGGAACAGGACCTGAGCAGTCAGGAATTAGCGGGGTCCACACAGCACCCCTCCACCGAGCACGACCAACGACGCAATACACCGGCAGGTACAAAGGAAGGAGGTAACTGCTTACCTAGTGACGACACATACGACGACTCCGCCGTTCAGCCAACTTTCAGCGAGAACACAAACCGACGCGCGCTCACCGTGTCCCGCTCCGGTCGCTTCAAAGAGAAAGGACGGAGGACGCGAGTGGGTCTGCCGACGAACAGTGATGAGGGGACACCTGCCGCGGCTAAAGCATCCGACAGCCAATCAAAGCGCTGATGGATGGACAACAACCGAGGTTTCACTCGATGGTAGAGCTAGAACATTATTAAACGGCACTACCTCCTCATGAAGTTTTATGTTGAAACATTGACTGATCAATGCACTTATTTAATAACGGGGGTAGCTTTTGTTATGGTTATGCTCAGCATGATTCATTTTTCATATGGATTAAGGACATCCTGCCATTTAATATACATTTTTAAAGCTTTATGTCATAGTCTATGTACATGATTTGCACTGTACGCGCGCGTGTGTGTGTGTTTGTGTTGTGCTGTTACACGCACTGTTTTATGAAGGATTTTGAATTTGAAGGATTTAATACTATCCGCGTGTGTAAGCAGAAGCACAGCAACTGTTTTAATAGTTTGGATGATACAGAACAAAATGTGTGGGTGTGGTGGTCTTATCCATCAATCAGTCACGATACAAGATCAAGAAATTTACAAATGCCATGATGGTTTAGCATAAGAAGGATTTGATCCAACAAGCCATTGCCTATTTTTGTCTAGTTAGGTTTATTGAATGAAAGACAGATTGATGCTGTCAAACCAGATCTTAGTTCTATGTTGAAAAGCAAACAAGGGGTGATAAAAAGTGATAGAACTGAACGATAAGCTGTTAGTCTGGAGTAGTTTATTTTTGTTTATATTGATAAAGAATAAGTAGGCTAAAGCCCTTTCCTGTAATTAAAATGACAGTATATAAGTCTCTCCTCAATGACTGCAAATCTGGCAGCTTTGATGTTCAAACACTCAAGCAGGTTTTGCCTGTTTCTGTGAGTATAATATATAACAATTGTTGAAACATAATTTTGATTCTTAAAGCATTAAAAAAGATTGAAACAAGGTTACAGTGCAATTGGCAAGTTTGGAATATACTGGTTTGGATAATACTTTAGTTTTATGTGTTAGTTTGCCAGATGTGGCCTTGGGAAGTGTTACCAGATTCTAAATAAACAGATGATTTCCTATCTATGAAGGCTTCCGTTTGTACTGCATGTGCTGAGGAGTCATTGCTCATGAATGTGCTTACGTGTATGTGAGTGTTTGTTATAGGTGGGGTAAACAGACGGCAATGGGTCATTATTAGAATTAGTATGCATCAGTGTGTGGTAATGCTCGTCACCGTGCCCTAGGCTGTCTTCTTTAACCTCATCAACCCTGTGTCACAACATTCCTGACTTCTAAAAGACGAGTTATCTAAGAACCAGAGAGTGCCAAAATAACTACGTTGTCTTTTTTTCTAATAGGGTAAAAAATTGATCACATACGAGAAGTAATGCTCACCAGAGATTTTTTTTCAATCAAGGCTTTGTGGCTCTTTAGTGCCGAATAAGCCCATTTTCTCAAATGCATAGTGTTGTTGTGTGTCATATACTGGTTATTTTGTTAGTTGCTGGTTTTATTTTTGCTTCAGGAAGTATTCAGATATTCCCTTTTGACCTTGTTCCTGATCAAATCTGGCGGTCATCTTTAAATGCCTGTATACACACACAGAGATGATGGGATTCCATGTTTTATGGGGGCTTTCCATAGACTTCCTGAGAACAGTACAAAGTTATATTTTATCAATATTCAAATGCCCCACTCACAAAACATCAACATTTACCCATTAAAATATTTAAGAGCTTGACATTAACTGGAATTGTATTTTATTCATTATAAAAATGCCCAAATAATAATTAATATCTTGTTTTTAGTTTTGAAAAAACGTATTTCAATGATCATTTTGTCTCATTTTAAAATATTGGTAATCTTGAGACCCCCTTGGAAGTCAGCTGGGGCCCCCTTGTGGGCCACGGCCCCCTCACATAAATCTTTCTGTATTTTTTACATTAACAAATAACAAATTTAAAATAAAGAAACAAAAACATTATTTAGAGTGGTAATACAAATAAATGAGAAAATGCTGTTCATCACATTATATACATGTTTACATTCAGACCTACACACCTTCCTTGACCTTGTCAAAAACTTCCACTAGAGAGCGAGCTCGTGCTTGGATCATTCCACACATCGGCTTCTACTTGACACAATACTGTATTCTATCTAATGTGATAAATAAACAATTAAAACCATTATAAAAGACAAAATTCACATAACCATATCCCATATACATTTATTAAAAATGTAGGCGTTTTAAAATGCTGAATTATACACAATACAAAACGGGAAAACAAAATCATGGTTATAACCTCCCACCGCGCTCCGCCTGTCGTGTTGTCATTTGCACGTGCTTGCGTTGCGAGCAGGCTCAATGCGCAACAGGAGAAGTTCAGTTCAGTTTACACAAACGTCATACTGGGAAAGGGAGACAGTTTATGTCTCACGAACGGTTTGAAATTATAGTAAGACAAAGCAAAGCATAGTTTTACATATTGCATGTACAAGCTGATTATGGACTGTATGTTTAAGATTTCTAACCTAAAGAATCATTAGACGCGTCCTCGCCTCGAGCCTAATTATAACGCGCGCGTAACAGTATATCGTGAGTTGGACACAGCGCGCCCGGACTGGCCATTGACAACTTCTCTGCGTTCACGGTAGAAAAAGCAAAACGCACGAAACTTCAGATTTCAAACACACTAAGGTAAGATCTGTGTGACCTACATGCCATTAAACGGGGTTTGCATTAGTCCAGTTTTAATAATACCGTCATGTTCAGATTACTTCATTGGTTTGCCTTCTGGGTGTCATTGACACAGTGGTGACAATTGCCATCTATGAAAGTCAAACCCCTGTGTATTTCATGCCTTTCCTTGTTACACAGTTTAATGGTTA
Source organism: Barbatula barbatula (assembly GCF_947034865.1). Classification (NCBI taxonomy): domain Eukaryota; kingdom Metazoa; phylum Chordata; class Actinopteri; order Cypriniformes; family Nemacheilidae; genus Barbatula; species Barbatula barbatula. The sequence continues at coordinate 6,172,112 of NC_136784.1, forward strand.
AAGTTTGACACTGTTAATTTGTTAATACCTAAACAAAATATTTATTAAATGTAAATATCAGTTTAATAAAGAACTGGCAAACACGAAACAGAATGCAGAAGACAACAAATTACACATGTTATGATTAGTTTGAGTACGTTACTATATATAAATAAGACTACAGGTGGATACAAATGTTTCCACATGGGCGGACCAACCAACTTTGTGTCAACATCTCCATGGGAAAGCTGGTAATGGGGCTCAAGGGATGCATAGGGTTGTTCGGGGGCAAAAGTGAACTGTTATCCAGGTAGACAATCGTATATAAAAAGACCAAAAGGAAAATAGCTTACATTTATTTTAAAATGAACAAGCTAATTGCTACTGACTTTGTCGTTTTCTTCTCACCCACAATTATTTATAACTCCAATACCAAGCTTCACAATGTTTCAGTATTTTGGCAAGAATAAGGGACTATTAACATATTGACTAAATTCCTTCTACATTTCTCAGCTGTATTTAGCATACTTCTCTTCCTCACATAATCACTGAGCGCGTTGTTGGGCTTGCCAGTGGTTGGGTAGCTCTACTTCCAAAACAACAGACTCCTTTGTTAACTCCAGAGTCCTTCAGCTCTCGATAAGAGGTTACCCCTGTTTTCTGATCTGAGATCAGTTTTATTTTTTCTTATTATGGATATTTTGGGGATTTTTTTATGAGAGAAATTACCCTACATTAGTGTTAAGGGTAGATCCTACAAAAAAGATAATCTCCTTTCTGCCCATTGTTTATGCAGGAGATTGGTTTTCCTATAAGATAAGGGAGGGTTCCTGTTTGGCGCATCTTGTGATGGACAAGCTTCCTGCCAAGTGGAACATGTAGACTCGTGGAGAGGGAGGGGAAAGAGGAAAGATCGAATGCTTTGTAATTTAGCAACCACAATGAACTTCTAAACAGTTCTAAGTGGTCTCTAACACGTGTGTAAAGCTGTAGCTCTGTTAAAGTCTCATCCAAAAAGTTTCACCATCCAAAAGACTAATCTAACAAGTTACTTTTAAACAACAATTTAAACCTCTCTCATTGTGCTATAATATGGTTGCATTAGACAAAGTTGGGACTGCTGGTGGCTGCGGGTTTAGGGTAATGTTATATGTGTGTGTGTTTCAATTTCTTCAGGTTTCTCATCTATGCCTGTCCCTCCACCCCCTCCTCCACCTCCCCCACCTCCCCCAGCACCTCCACCTGCTTCAGCTCCTGCACAGGTGAGATGCCTGTACAAATATCCATTAATATTATACAGTTCATCAAGCTTCATTACATTTATATTAGCACATTCCAAGATAAACAGAAATAGTATTTTGCTCTTTCTTCTGTTGCTTTCTATATCTCTGACCATTGCAGTTCCTCCTGGCAACCACCTGTCTAGTTTGCATTATTAATTAGAGATAGAATTACACACTCACACACACATAGGGAAGAAGTGCAGTCAGTGTCACGGGTTCGGCTTTACTGGTTAATGTGTATCCTTTGCCTTGTAACATAACAGGTGTCATTTGAAAAGCACAATTAAATTAGCACATCAACACAACACAGAATAGCAGGTCACACTCACTATTCTTTCTAAAACGTGGGTTATTATAATCCAGTAACTCAATATGTGATTAGAACAGACATTTTGTTGCAGCACAACTGTTGTTGATTTTATTTTATTGTATCCTTGATACCGTAAAAAAATTTAAACTTTGTATTTGTGCAGACAATATTTAGAGAGATTAACAATATCTTTAACAAACAAATATCTCTTTTAAAGTCACGGACAGACCCTCCTAAAGTGCAGCGTTCTGATGGAGGAGGTCGCAATGCGCTATTGGATGACATTCAGAAGGGGGCGAGGCTGAAAAAGGTCACGCGAGTCAACGATCGAAGTGCCCCTGTACTTGACAGTGAGTCAAATGAAATCTATTCAGATAAACTTTCTGTATAGGCACTTAATTATGTAGAAATAGTAATGTAATAGTTTTAATCTTAACTAAATCGTTTAAGTGAATTCAGGGTCTGTTTACAAACTGAAATTATCTATAAAATTCTGATAAATTTTGGTCAGTGATCAGTGGAATGTTGTGGGATATTGGAAATGTTAAATGGCACACATTGTGTTTGCATATCATTGAAAAAAAAGACTTTGAGTGTCACCACAACAGTCTGTATTAAATTACTCTTAAAATAAAAGTGAAATATTTTGATAGACATAACAAAGAGTAGTAAAATCTAGGCATTGAACAGTCGGAATTGCTGATAAGTGCTTATCTATAACAGAGCTATATTTGAGCCCAAGGTCCATATTCATTGGCTCCTCAAACTTCAAAGCACTCAAGTGCCCAAAGGAAACATGCTCTTTGTCTGTATATGGGAATGTAGAGTAGATAAAGGGCCAAGACACACCACAGGAAGTGATGAAGTCAGGATCGCAAGGACAGCGAGGGGCTGAATACTACTTGACTTCCTCTTTATTACAAAGAACAGTAGTATTCTCTTGACTTGAGATATGCCATGTTCATTAAAGGTCGATGGCTTACTTTATAACACAGTTCTTGTTTATGACTGCTTAAATTAGTGAATTCTTTTAATTTAATTTGTTGGTCTGGAACAACATTCCTGTGAAACAAATACAGTCCTAACCAGTGCAGGGTCAACCTTTCTATTAATACTTTTTTTATTTTGGGGGGATTTGTATATATATATATATATATATATATACATATATATATCTATATAGATATATATAAAACGCACTGTTTACCACTTTGTCCTTCAATTTACAAAATACTAATTTAAAATATTTATTATTTATTAATATGAAGAGCTTATTTGGAACTCTGTTTGAATTGTGTTTTGTTATCATGTTTTTGTAGTGTTTTATTGTGTTAGGTAGCTGTATTTTAGAGTTATAATAAGTTTATTAAAACAACCCAACTGTAGTTTGATCGATATTACTTGTAATGCACAATAAGAAAAGATTCAATCTGTTTTTGCTAATTTACTTCCTTTTCTTTATCTATTCCTTTGAAATATGTATAATATAAATAATAAGTCATCAATAATTATAATTTCCATCTGTTGTGTTTTGTAACCATCCTGGCTCTTAAGGCAAACGGATGCATTAACACTCCTATGTTAAAGAGCTATATTTTTATCATCATATGTGTAGTATTAACATAATATTGATAATCAAAGTTAGATATATCAACATTTTGCTTTTATTAATACGAATAATTCTTGCCTTCACGTTTGGTGACTGTAATTCTGACCCTTTAGTGCTGACCTGAAATTTAAACCATTGATAGGACTGTTGTTACAGCAACATCCAGGATGTTGATTTAGGTACTCGTCTTACATTTGTAAATCACTTTATGTGTGATCGTATGTGTCTCTAGAGCCTAAAGTAAGTGGTGTGGATGAAAATGGAAGACATGGGGCTCCAAGCACAGCAGGTTCTTCTCCATCTACAATGGGTCCAAGTCTAGGTGGACTGTTTGCTGGGGGATTTCCTGTCCTCAAACCAGTTGGACAAAGAGACAAACGGCCACAGTACAACCCGGGTATAGAAATCAAATGTTAATATGGATACATTTTCTAGTTTTTCTGTAGTGAATGACTTTATATTAATGCAAGATAGGTTTTTTTGTGTTTCAGTGTCTCGTTCAGGTTCTTCCGCTAGCCTGAAACAGCCTCTTTGGAACCCTCCATCACAAGGAGATGGTTTTAGAGGAAGCGCCCCTGATCTGTCCCCTTCCCACAAACCTTTGGAAAGAACTGCCTCTTTGCCTAAAGCTCGGCCCATTTCCTCTTACATGGCCCCGCCCTCCCCCAGCCAAACCGTACATCCTGATTTCAAACTGTTGTCCTCCACACCACCATCTTCTGCTCCACCCCCTCCTCCACCTCGTTTTGGACCTCAAGAGCGACCTAGTCATAAACCACCACCACTCCCCACCGGCCCGCCCCCACCTCCGCCTTCTCAAATGGCCAAACCCACTTGGTTACCTGTCCAATCGCACTCCATTCCTATGCCCACAACTCCGCCTCCTCCCCTGCCTCCTTCCATCCCACCTTCTTTGCTCCCTGACAGATCATCCAGGGTTTTTTACCCTCCGCCCCCTCCACCTTCTCCGTCAATACCTCCATCCTCACTACCAAATAGATCATCTGGTGTCTTCTATCCTCCACCCCCTCCATCGGTTCCTCCATCCTCGGTCCCTAAACGGTCATCTGGAGTTTTCTTTTCTCCACCTCCTTCTCCAGGTGTTTTAGAAATGAATAATAGTAATTTAGGCCCTCCACCTCCTCCTCTTCCTGCTTGTTTTTCATCTAGCCACCCCTCCTTAGCACCACCCCCACCACCTCCAAAAGTACCTCCCATGCCCTCACCAGCATACAGGCCCAGCGTACCACCTTTGCCGCCTTCTTATCCGTGTACCGCCCCCAGCAGACGACCCCCTGCGGTGCCACGGAGTGCAGGTGAATGACGAACGACCTCTTAAAGTGATGCAAATAAAAATTCTGTCATCATTTCCTCAACCTCATTTCAAATCTGTATGACTTTCTTTCTTCTACGGAACACAAAAACAGATATTTTGAGGAATGTTGGTAACCGAACAACGGCAGTACCCATTGATTTGCATTGGTTTTGTGTCCAAACAATAGAAGTGAATGGGTACTACCATTGTTCTATTACCAACATTCTACCTGTTGGCGACTCAGTAACTATTCACTTTGTTTAAGAAATACGGCATTGACATTCATGTGTTCCACAGACGTCATACAGGTTTCGAGGGTAGGTAAATAATGAATTGTAATATTTTGATAAACAATTCTATCCTGGGAACTAGATGAACTAGGATAGTGAGTTATGAAGAATCTTGGTTTGACAGGTCCTCCGCGGTTGGCTCCACCTCCAGCCCCACCAGCTCGCTCTCCTACCACTGAGCTTTCCAGTAGGTTCCCGCCCCCTCCTCCTCTTCCGCTGTCAGCCCCACCCAGTTCAGTACGGAATGGACATCTTTATAGTTTAGGTGAGACTTTAGGTCATCATTATGAAGCTATACTCTTTTCTTGTACTTATTGGTAGTGATACAAATACAATTCGTTCATTATTACAAGCACTAAAAAGATTGTAAAGTCCATATCCCATAACACATGACACAAGTTTTATTGTTAGACTGAAACCTACATTTTGCAACCACAGACCATATTTTGTGTTGTGGTGTTATGCTCCTTTGATTGATTGCGTTTGTGTGTTAGAAAGTAGAAAGAAGAAAATGTAGTTTAAATATCAAGTTTGTGTCATTTCTGTTTCATCAAAATTAAGGAAGTATCTATGTCTTTGAATGTCTCAGATGACTTTGAATCAAAGTTTCATTTCCATCCCGTTGAGGACTTCCCTCCTCCTGAAGAGTTCAGGCCCTTCCCACGTATCTACCCCAGCAAAGAGAACAGAGGTACAAAAGATTCTCTGTGTGCAAGAGTGGATTTGTGGAAAGGTGAATTCTCTGTTTGGTGACAATACTCACAGTGTTACCTCTGTTCATGTAGTCAGGCCTGAGGCAGATGATCAGATCACTCATGGTAACAGAAACTCCTGCATACAGGTCGCTTCTACGGAAACAGCTTGTAACCAGATCAATTTTTTAATACGTTCAAGCAGAAACATTAGAAAACTGCATAATGTTAAGCTGCATTTAATGTTTTGTTAGTTCCTAATATGATTTCTGAAACAATCTAAAAATGAAACAAAAGGCATTTGATGCCATCTTGTTTTAAAGCACTTCTTGTTTTGTTTTCACAGTCAACCCACAACCTCCTGCTATGAGGACTCATTTAAGATGAAATGTGACCATACCATGTTTGGTGCTAACTTTTACCAGGACATTTCTGATTCATCAACCCGTCATCAGGGCAGAAAAGCAGCTTTAAATTGGTTATATCAACTCAACTAAAAAACATTTTTATATTAAATTAATACAAACTTGTTTCATCTTTTGTTTAATATTTTTTTGTTTTGTTTACAATATAGGAGTTTCAGTCACAAATGTTTTTAAATATTTCGCTGATTGATTTTTCCTAATTCTCTTCCCTTTCCTTCTTTATAAAAAAAAAAACACCTTACTAACCTCACTATTCTTAGCTTTTTATACTGTGCTAGGCTTTAATGGACTAGTTTGATGCACTTATGTATTTTGTGGCCTATGTTGTTATAATTGCTTCCAATGTTTCCTCATCTGTTAGTTGCTTTGGATAAAAGCGTCTGCTAAATGACTAAATGTATGTAAATGTAAATAACATTGCTTTTCATAGCTGACAATATTTAATTAGTCGCCTATACATTTTTTAAGTAACAGTTACCAACCAGTAACAGAGTTGAAATACGGTTGCTCAATAAAATAAGGTTAAACAGCAGCTAAATTAAAGCTCAAGAGTGTTTGTGTAAATACAGATCTGAGAAGTCTGACATTATTTTTACAAAAGGAAAAAATGCAAATCTCTGAGTAAAATCTGTTTGATGAACTTGTTTGAATCTGATGTTCTTTTTGTGTTTTTGTAAATGGTAATGAAATATTGCTGAAACTAACAAGAATGGGCTATGTGTGCTTTTTAATTCATATTTTTGGTAACGCTTTAGATAACGGCAATGTACCGCATAATTAATCAGAATTTACCACGTAAATATTGTACCTTTACAGTAAATATCTGTAGGTAAAAGGAAACAATATGCAAAGTTTGGGGAAAAAAGAAGTCAGGAATTTCAAAAAAATATTTATACTGTAAGTATTTTCAAACTAAATTGCAACTATGTTAATAGTACGTGGTATGCATGACCTGCAGTATAGTATACAATCTTAGCGTGAATTAACATTACATTTTTGTTATCACAACCCATAAATAAGCTACTGTTGATATAAATCAAGTACGGGTTCTTATTTTATTATAATAGCAAACATGAAGTAAAGGGATATTATGTGTTCAGTTTTTGCACAAGCAAAACAGCACAGATGAAGCACGCAGACTGTGTGTCAACTGTAAATCTGGGAATAATTTTAATTTGATTGATTTTAGGATTGCTGGTCACAAATCATTTATTTTAATTATGAGTTATTTGGATGAGTTTTAATGTATATAATGTGCTAAATCAATGTTGATCTTTTGAGACTATAATCAAGTAGTTCAAGAGCGGTTTGATTTGCATGTTTATATGAACTGTAGTTCCCTAATACATTTTTTATTACTTTCCTTACTCTTACCCCTGTTTGTATATTGTTCCCCTTTATCTACAGATATGTAGGCCTACTGTAGAGGTACATTATTGTTACAATTAGTTACGCTAATAGTAAATCCTGTTTAATTATGCTGTACATTGCGGACCGTTAACATATTTTTTTATCCCCCCAACATTCTGTGTATTTGTTCTATAACTGTTTTTGAAACTTGTGTCAGGTTCAGATGCTGCGCCTTTTTTAACTTTGTACAAAAAAGAAGAGACACTGGGAAACAGCGCCACCAACTGGAACTTGCAGTTTATTGCTATGACTATATAAATAATCTAAACACGGTAAACGTTGCAAGACATACCCGTTTCTGTGAAAAAGATAACTAACAAGGTATCATTTCATAAAATATTAGACACAGTTCAATAAATAATAAATAAATAAATAAAATGATCTAGCATTTCTTTACAAGGCACGGACCAGAAAAATATTCTAGTCGTTTGTTCCTCAGGAGAAAGAACATGATACATAATATAAACATGCACAAACTTACCCATGCGTTTATAATACCAATGAAATAATTCAAAATTAATATACATATTATACATTCATTCAAATAATGCCTTTTCATGATCTCCATAATGCAGTTCCTTACTTCAAACATTCATCAAGCAGCTGCCATTAAATTACCCCATCATCAAAGAGCAGATACTGTATAGTGCAGTACAGAAAAACAGAGCCAAATCTCTCTTCTGATCTGCTTAATACTGTTGATCTCAGCAGGCTATATATATATGTGTGTGTGTGTGTGTGTGCGCGCGCACTGGACGGTGAGATCCAAAAGCCACAAGCCAATGAAGAAATTCAAATTTCAGATGAAAGTCAAATTGAGAAAGACATCATTTGGAAAAATGTTGGATTTTCAAAAGTCATCCAAAACCTTTGAACCTCACTGTTTGTCCATGTGAAAGTGTAAATATTTGTGGGCCTCAGGTCCGGTATTTGCATCCAGTGGAGTCGATGAAACAGGAGTCAGTGCACCTGAGCTGCCCAAATGTGCTACACATAAAGAAAAGATACACTGTCATACATACAGTACATTGCATATGTAAAAATGTTGTATGTACAGTATGCATATGTGTTTGAATGGGGTTTACATACCCTGGCAGATACGATTTGCAGGTCTGGTAGCCAAAGTCCTTTCCGTCGCACTCTTCCACACCCTTATGACGATAACCATCACCACAGAATGCCTTTTTACAGCCTATACTCAGAGAAAAATTTATATAAAGAACAAGAAGAATCAGCAGTAGAGAAACAAAGCAGAAAAACAATGCTTACGTTTACGTGGTTGTTTTTTGGATCATGTGACTCACCCACGCAATCATCTGTAACAACATTGTTTCCATCATCGCATTCCTCCTTGTTGACTTCCTGCACCTCTCCATCTCCGCAGACACCATTCACTCCCATCCTCTCCGTCGCCTGGAGGGGCATCAGCTGGAACAAACCACAGCACCTGTTCCCATAATGCCTATGACTGACAGCATGTTTCATGGCAGCGTCTTCAGGTGATTACTTACCTGAATGGGCTCCCATCCATTTTCATCTTTAAAGTAAAGAGACCTCTGGTCCTTTCTGAAGGCCAGTGCATTATCCGCGTGGAGACCTTTAAGCTCTTCCTCACTGCTCACAACAAATATCTGAGTGGGAAGATCAGAGATTATGGATAGTAATTCATTTAGAAGAATTTGCTGGAAATTGAGAAGCTAAAATTTATCTTGTGGTAAAATGTGTAAAATATGCTAGATGGGAACAGGGTGTATGTGTTTTAACCATTAAATGCTTTGTATATTATTTATATACTGTACATGTGTATAACTGTGTGTTTGATTACCGCTGGAACTTTGTCAAATTTGCTACGGTGTAGTAATGGTGCACTCAGTGAACCGCAGTCACAGTAACCAGGAGGACCTGGCATTCCCTTCTCACCCTTTTCTCCAACAACGAAGAGCCCTGGACACATTATTACGAAGCATGAGTGACCAGAGTGGACCACGGTTGGTTAAACAATGTGATTTGTGTTTGGAGAGGAAGGTTATTTAATTATGCTAAGTTGATATATATGCACCCAAAGTTAGATTTGAAAGTCCCCTTTTCCAGTTGCTTAGGGTCTCTTTATAAGGTAAAATAATGTATTATTTAGATCGCTAGGTGAACGTGTGTTATCGCACCTGATGCCGGTACTCCAGGAGGCCCTGGGTGGCCCCTGAGTCCAGATGGACCCCTAGGTCCCACAGGGCCTGCAGTACCTTTCTCTCCATTACCCCCCTGCATTAAAAGGCATAAATAATTAAGATACACATAAACACAAATACACTTGTTGCTTTAGTTGACATCTTAAGGCTTGACATACAAGTTGTTTTTCATGTAGCCATCCAGCATTAAATTACTCGATGGTGTTGAAATGGCCTGCAGGAGATCTGTACGTGTTGTAGAGTTGGTTTGATTAATGGTAGGAACGTATACTGGGTAATGCCAATAGTTACAGTCACCTGGTATTTCCAAGCAGTTAGTGATAACATAGCCAAGAAGTGTCTATTCACAGCGTAACACAAGAGCTTCGAAACATGAGAGGCAGGGCTGGACCCAACACAGAAGGCCCTGCTGTCCAAATTCCGGTACAACATGTTGAGATTTTCAGGTCCTTGGATTACTTACGAATACATATACACACAAGTGTGTGTTTAGCCACATTAAGTGACACACTGACTGAGGTAGACGGGTTAAAATTGAGCATATGTGTGTCTAAATATCAAAACAAACTGACGGTGTACTGTATGTCTTTATACAAGGAGAATTGTGTGTCTTCTCACCTGTTTACCCCTCTTGCCCGGTCGGCCCGTAGGGCCACGTCTCCCTGATACACCGAGCCCCCCCTTGGTTCCCATTTCACCCTTGAGTAGTGATTGCCGAACAGAGAAGAAGCTTGTCATATCAATGACAACAAAATCATATTAGTGCTACATGTCTGAGATTGATTTTGATGGTTAAAATGTAACACCTTCTGTCCCAGCATCCCAGGAAGTCCATTTACTCCCTAATGAAGGAAGACAAGGTAAGGAATTCAAATTCAGCTTCAATTGTGAAATAAAAAAATTACAAAACTAATATCTCAGTCCGAATATGATCAACAAATCAAATCTGTCTGACATTTCATTAGTCTCTAACCTTGTCTCCTTTTGGACCTGTGGGTCCATAATCTCCTCGTGCCCCCTGTAACCATAAGAATAGTCATACTCATATACTCAAACAAAGTTCAGTTCCATACTTTTATTTAGTTTAACGTTTAACAAGTTTAACGTGCGCACCTTCTCACCCTTGTTTCCAGGCAAACCCTACGGAGGTGGAAAAAACAATGAACAATTACCTTCATCTCTTTTACAATTTATATTTATATTATTGCTGTCTAAATGTAATGTAAATGTAAATATTAGTTCTGTCAAATCCATTTATCGTGATATATCGATTCCAAAATAGTTTTTGTGTGTGCAACATATATATTTATATATAAATGCACACACATACATGTGTATGTATGTATATACAGTGTGTATTTACTGTATGTATGCATATTGTACATAAATACATATTGTATATGTAATACATTTATTATAGCCATTTAACATTGAAGGTCTGTATAACTGAGAGCTCTCATGTCTAACAGGTTTGAAATATACAGAATTGAATTTAGTTCTCAAACACTTTACAGGGATTAATGCTAAATTCTAAATTAAATAAAGAATTACAGCTTCAAAACACGTTGAATTCCTCTTTTCTTTTGTTCTTTGATTAACATTAGAGACAGGAGTCACAGTAACAGGTTTAAGAATGCGGCCCCTTTAAGAAAAACAATGTGTAAACACTGACAGACCTGTTTATACATACATATAAATACAGACAGATTCAAAGCATTTACATTGCTTTGACACAACAAAAAGCATATGTGCAGTAAAAACTGGTCTCAAATAGCCTACCACAGTATTCAAAGCTAAGCATTATTTTAAATAAAGAATAGAAAGAGTAGAAAATAAATAGAAGACAGTACTAATCAATCAGGTGTTGACGGAAGAGATGTGTTTTCAGACGATTCTTAAAGATGGCTACAGAATCTGCTGATCTTTTCCCTTTTTGGGATGGCACTACAAGACATTGTTTGTTTCCAGGGTGTAGGGATCTGGCAGGTACAGAGTTCCGTACTAGCAAGCGAAGATATGCGGGTGCCGAACCAGTGGTGGTCTTGTAGGCCAAGAGCAGAGCTTTGAATTTGATGAGTGACAATAGGGAGCCAATGTAACTTAATGAAGAGTGGAGTAACATGTGCTCTCTTCAGTTCATTTGAAGAACACTCTTACCGCTGCATTCTGGAGGTTTGGTTGTGCAAGCTGGGAGTCCAGCCAGTAGCGAAATTACAATAGTCCAGTCTGGACAGGACAAAAGCCTGGACTAGGATTTGTGTAGCATCTAATTTTCCTAATGTTGTAGAGGATGAATCTACAGGACCGGGTGGTGTAAAGTTTAGCTGATTATCGATTACCCCTCGCGGGTTTCTGGCCATCAGAAGGTGTGACGGTTGATGAGCCTAGTTGAATTGAGAGGTTGTGATGAAACTTTGGTTCAGCCGAGATTACAAGCGGTTCTATTTTTGCAAGGTTCAGGTGCAGGTCTTTCATCCAGAGTGAAATGTCACTCAGGCATGTTGTGATGCGTGCAGAACGTCAGGCTGAAATGCCAAGTTTAGTTGGGTATCATCCGCATAGCAGTGATAGGAAAAGCCACGTTACGTTAAAATAGTTATATTATTAGACACTAGCCAGACCGATAAACAAACAGACCAGAAGTTAAGAGCAGTAACGAACGCACTTCTGATGAACCGGTCTATACATGTAACACACATATATTATAAAAACAAACATTCATTTTAGAATTGCAATGAATCAATTTGACAGCCCTAATTTATATACTAAACCTAAAGATATATGGTGCCCGTCATTGAAAAACAACATTACATAAGATTACATGATTTCCACTCCCCACACCAGTTACACAAGAGCATGTAAGAATGCAACTCACTTTAGGTCCGACTGGTCCCCTCATACCCGGCATTCCCATTAGTCCTGAGTCTCCTTTCTCTCCCTGCCAATGAGGTCACATATACAGTAGTCAGTCAGGAGGGGATTTTGTTCTAATCAGTTATTCTTAGATCGATCCCGTCCGTCCCATCGCAGACGTAACATTCAATGGTGATACTTGACTCTAATCAAAACCTTAGCCGTTAGTTTGTTAAGGGGATTAACCATAATTGAAGACTAGATTTGTTTAGGTAAGCGGCAATAACAGATGCCAATGATGTGGGTGGATGACATTGGTTTGATGGAGTATGGGAATAAATCTCTGTAAGGATTTTGTTATGAGCTTGATTATACATGAATGAGAACAAATGGAGAGCAAATGGAAATGTTTGCTTAAGTCTCATGCTTCTCACCAAGTCTGCAATTAAAATGAAAGATTTGAGTATGAACTCAAATAAACCAAATCCAGATTATTTTACATGGACAATAAAATGTACGTTCGTCTTACACCTCCATAGAACTAGCAGTTGTCTTGTTTGTTTCTATTTTTATTTCTAGTTTAGTAGTGCTGATACACAACAGAGCAAATCTCCTGCGCAATAAAATTAAGAGCTACCTGTGACTGTGAGTAATACAAATATTTCTCTGGGCACCCACCTTAGGTCCCACCGAGCCAGGTAACCCTGGAGCACCTGGTTTCCCAGGCAGTCCTGGACGTCCAGTTCGACCCTACAAAAAAATATATATATTTGCGTTAGTTTTGCACACACACAGAATCCTCGAGCTAACAAGATGCAGTGCGGCAGAAGCTGAAATGCACAGGGCAGTTTTCAATCAAAGACAAACCACTTACTCAGCATCTCTGCCACTCGGCAGCCCTCCACACTCTCTTAAAAAAATCAGCCCATCCAATCTAGCTCCTCTTTTTGAGTGCTTTCCAGATTCTTCACTTCAACATTTTCTCTCTTTTTACATGTATGCATTTGGTAGATGCTTTATTCAAAGGGGTTCACAGTGCATTCAAGCAATACATTTTATGATTACGTGCATTGCCTGGGAATCAAACTCATGGCCTTGGCATTGCAATGCTTTAATTTGAAAGCACTGGTGGACAACTAAGATTAATGTCCCCACTAAGTGATATTACGGGGCAGATCTGCAGTGGAGAGCAGAAGGGCTTTAATACGGTAAACAGTACATGACCCAACACTCTGTGAAATGTGCCTTAAGAAAGTACTATCCTGCAGAACGTCTCTTGTGATAAGGATGGAGCACATTTGAATTGAAAGGAAGAATTTAAAAAAGAAGTGTGCACCAAGACGAATGCTCCATGTGCTCGTTTCTGTTTTTGGCTCAGAACTCTGGCTTTCAATTGTTCATGAAATCCATGCATTAGCAGATCAGTGATGAAAATGTCTACCTCAAAGGGATAGTTCACACAAAATGTAGAATCTGACCTTTGACCCTGGTTGTCCTAGGTCACCCTAAAAAAGAGAAGAAAACACTTTAAATTAAATGTTTTCTACTATCAAAACAAGGTTTTTGATCTCCAAGAACGCTTAATTATCTCACTTTATCTCCTTTTGGTCCCTGCATTCCCGGTACGCCAGCGTGACCCTTAAATAAGACATAAAAGTATAATCCTGCTTCTCTGTGTTGAGTGATTAAGATGAGCTGTCAGTCTGAATGTTGCTCAGCAACAGTAACATCGCAATGGCTGATCTTGCTTTGGTTTTGCAGCGGACTGTTTTTGTTCGTGGACAAAAATAGACAAAATAACTGACTATATTGACATTGACAATCTGATAATCATTACAACAACTTGCACAGGGTATATTGCTCGTTGTACGGCCTACAGTATTGTTTCTTAAATCTTTATTAGTTTGCTGTAAGCACTTTGGTACCACGTTCTATCCTCTTCTTTCTTACCTGTGGTCCGACAGGTCCAGGAGGTCCCACGACACAGCATTCTTTCACCTGCTCCTCATCCTTCTTTCTCTCTTCTACCTTCAGCACAGGTACTGGAGACACCTTGACAAATAGATCAAATAGACTTTACTGCAAAACAGACATGCTGTCTTTTCATTTGTCAAACTTACAAGAATTATTCAATGCACTGTCATGATGTAGTACTTACAGTCCCTCTACTTAAGACTCCGGGAGGGGGAGGGAACAAAGGTGGGGGAGGCGGAGCCAGCAGGCAACATGGGTCAAATCTTTTCAAGGCATCAAATGTGGCCAGGGCTGACGAATATACCATACAATCATAAGACAAAGAGAGATTTAAGATAATAAACAGCATGAAAGCATTGCAGTGGTTAATCACTTTTTATCGACAGCATTAGTTTAAGTGCACTTTAAGATGCTGTATGTAAAATCTAAGCTTAATTTCAAATTAATGATTTAAATTAGACGATAAATTAATAATTATATAATAAATACCCATGGTTTTTCCACATCAAGCATTGTTAAACAGGTTAAAGAATCATAACATGTTAATATAGCCACGAATTTACTATTTTTTTTGTAAAAAGGACAATAAAATATAGTTAAAACGAGATATTTGAAATACAGCTAACAGAACTGGAAATCTATAAAAAATATGATAGTCTTAACAAATATTAACAATGGTTTTACTACAGTAAGCACAGCATGGTATTTTGTTGTAAAAACCGTGGAAAACCTACGATAACTACACTTTATCTATAATAAAATTATTAAACTTTCGCAAAGGAGTAATCAATGCATAGACAGTGTGCAAATAATAGGAGTAAAATCATTAATAATAATAGTTATTAATTATATACAACATTTATTACAAAATAATATATTTTGAATAAATCTAACGCGTTCATTTAAGGAAACAGCAAATAAAAAATATAAAACGCACATCATTTAGCCTACAGTCACGATCATACACGCTCGAGCTCACACGTGTATACGCACACACGCATTCGCGCTCTCTCTCTCTTCATACCTGTAGGGACAGTAATTATATGATCCAGATTAAACGGTGAAAGATACGCTGACACCGAGCACAGAAGAAAATGCAGCTGTATTCCAACCCTGCTCATGGCCATGTTCCTATACCAGTGTGTCAAAAATACATAGACACGGTGCCCGCCCTCTCTCACTGCCAAATCTCTCTCCCATCCATCCAGTCTAACCAGCAGCTCTCCCTCCCTCCCTCCCTGTTTCTTCTGCCTCGGTCTCGCCTGTCAGGGTAACTGTGTTATAAAGTCATATGAATGCTTCCCATGGAGTCTGTGGGAAACACCAGGCGGAGCTGATATCTGATCTGCCGTCTCCGGTCCAAGATTAGACCCTCGAACTACCACTACATGCTAACAAACTGTACAACACATGGCAGTCATATGATTAATGACACTGTTTGAAAATCACCTGTAACAAGAGACTATGTGAAATTTGGCCCGAGTAAAAACATACAAAAAAATATAGCAAATATTGACATTAAAGGTCCATTGTATGAAATTCAGCGGCATCTAGTGGTGAGGTTGCGCAATACAACCAGCGGCTCCCCCTCCCTTTCGAAGCACTACTGTGGCTGACACAGAACGAAGATGTCATCACGTTTACACTTTTTTACCGAAGGAGATAAAGTATTTACAAAATGCGCTCTGAGCAGTTTGTCCCTTTAGGGCAGGGCTGTCAAACATACGGCCCGCGGGCCGTATTCGGCCCGATAAGGCGTCCAATACGGCCCGAGGGAAGATTTGAAAAATAATACAAATATGAAATAAAAGTTTATTATTATTTTAATTAATTTAAAGTTTATTAATACAATCAGGTTTTCGCTGCCATATTATGTTTTGTTTGATTAAATTTTTTATTTTATCATTGATCATTTAATTGGGCTTCTGCCGGAACCCCTAACAAGCATGCGCATTCTAAAGCGCCGCCTACATTTCGAAAACAAAGTCGGCTAAGTTGTGCGGCAAGGACTAGTGATTTTAAAATGTCCAAATAAAGAAAACTGACGGAAGAACACGTATTTCTTCTGTGAGTTCAACGGTAGGCCGGTATGTTTAATCTGCTCACAAGCCGTGGCTGTGCAAAACGAGTAGAATATTAAACGGCACACACGCAGAGAAATATGATAAATACACTGGACAACTTCGAAAAGTCAATAATTTAACTTTAGCCTCGGAAAAAAGCAGTCAATGATCACAAAAACAACAGGGACTGATGAAGCTGTAACGCTATTTGATTGCCAACGAAATCGCAGCGGGATCAAAGTCGTTTTCAGAGGGAGAATTCATCAAGAATCGGTAATGAACATTAACAAGTCCAACCTGCGCTCTCGACTCACAAACAGACAGCTAAATGACATCATGAGATTGATGTGGTTGAAGAAAAGAGATGTCAGGAATTAAAATCATAATGCAGATGCGATCTAGATCTTTTGTTGTTAAAGGAAATTTCTAGTATATATTTAATGTTCATATCCAAAGTGAAGTTGTACTACTGTACTAATTGTTAAATATGTTAAGGCAGTTTTTCCTATTAGTGAATTATATTGTATAGCTTGTATGGTTCATATTTAATGTGACCGTCTGTACACAAATAGAGTCTGTTGCATTTTTGTCATTACTAGTTTAAAAAGTATCTGTCAAAAAATATTCATATTCAAAGGAAAGGGTTTTGATTGCCTTTACCTAAACAAAATAGTTTTTTCAAAGAGGAATAAGAGTGTTATTGAACCGTTCTGAGGATTTATTAAATGCACCTTTTACAGAACAGTATGTCTTTCTAGTTTTTTGCTAATTCATTTGTAATTTGGTGCAATATGGTTTAAAAAAGGTGATTCGGCCCGCACATTGTCACTTTTCTCTCCATCCGGCCCTTACCCTAAAATGAGTTTGACACCCCTGCTTTAGGGCTACTGTAGAAACAACATGGCGAATTCCGTGTAAGGGGACCTGTGGTGTATAGTGATAGAAATAGTTCATTCAAAAGCAAAAAAAATATTCCCTTCATTTTGTAAGGTCTTTATACACTTCTGAATATAAAGTTATTATAATGTATTACAGTACATTGCATTTCTGTCAATTGATACTTTAAAAAAAACTACACATAGGACCTTTATTGTAAAACGTAAAATCCCAAATTCATTGTAGTTTTTTTTAGAAACAATTTAGAAAGAAATTTGGTCCGTGGTCACCTACCTTGGAACAAAGTTCCCTACTTTCCACCCCGGAGATGACCCTGTAACTGTCCAGACATATTAAACTGATGTCTAGTTTGACTGGCAGAAAATATTTACCCCAGAGAACAAAAGGCTTTCCAACACAACTTCAGTTGACAACATGGCTCTTTATTTCAGTCCAAATTCAATTCACAAGGAAATACCAATTAGATGTTGTCTTTAAGCATGTTTTAGCTGCACAAGACACTGTTTATCTGTATAGATCACATGAAACGGAATAATTTCAAATGTAGGCTACTTGTTAAAAAAGCAATGGTATACCATAAAACATTATATAAACAATTTAAAAACGGATTCACGAAATTGACAATCATTCTATAATATACAAAGTTTAAATTTGATTGATTAAATTCGATTAAATTCATATAAAAGGCTACAATAAATGTTCATAATAGAACATCATTGCAAGTACAAACTTAGTGCAAGCAAGCTCAAGATGATAGCGGTCGTATTAAACGTCTGTGTTGCTTAAAGGGATAGTTCATCCAAAGATTCTGTCATCATTTACACATGTGCTCATGTTATTTCATGAATGTATAAATTACTTCATTCCGATGAACCCAAAGAAGGATTCTGAAGAATTTTAGAAATTTTCAGTTCCGGGACATAATTGACTAGGAAGAAATAAATAGTAGTCAAAGGTGCCAGAGAACTCTTTGTTTTCCCTAAATTCTTAGAAATTTATTATTTTTTGTTCAACAAGACAAAAAAATACAATATGTTTTCCTACTATAACAGTGATGTCCCAGAACTGAAAATTGCTAAAATTCTTCCAAATATCTTTCTCTGTGTTCATTGGAACAAAGAAATGTAAACATGTTTGCAACAACCTGAGGGTAAATGATGACAGATTTAAAAAAATTTAATGAACTATCCCTTTAAGTATGCTGAAGTAGGTAACAGGTGCTATCATCAGAAACAGAGCTGGTTATCTTAAGCCACACTGTTTTAAAAAAAGTTAAAGGCAAGGATAAACCCCCAAAATTAGTTCAAAAGAACCGCCGTAATTTTATCTTGTATTCTGTCCTTTTTAAACCTCCCCCCTAGTCTAGCATCTATCCAGCCATCTATTCCCTATCCACTTTTCAAGCCCAGCCCCCCTGACAGTCATCCATGAAGGTTAACAGTGCAAACCTGTTATCAAAATCACTGTCTGCAGACATTAGGCCTCTGCCCCTCCCTCTTTGTCCACTGCCCCTACCTCTGCCTCTACTGGCCCCTCCTCTCCCTCCACTGACCCCTCCTCTTCCTCCACTGACCCCTCCTCTCCCTCCACTGACCCCTCCTCTTCCCCCGTGTCCCCTCCCTCTTTGTTGAACCTGTTTTTGCCCCCCTCCCTTACTGCCTCTTAGTGTTGCTAAACCTGCAGGGCCCAGTAACGCCTGCAGCAGGATGGAGTAGAGGTGCAAAGCAAAACTTTCCCCCACAAGAAGAGACTCAGGATGTTGACCTCCCATTATTGCAGCCGCAAGGCCATGCAGCAGAGTACCACTAAACACCCTTAAAGAAAAACAGACAGATATACACAGTTGGTCTGTCATTAGTGGAAATTACAGTAAAAATTAAGAAAATAAGAAAGTTACAAAATAAAGAGTATTAAAAGGTATGACTTCTGCAGAACACAAAAAATATATATTTTGAAGAATGTTGGAAACTGAACCCAACGGCGGTACCCATAGACTTCTATTGTAGAGATTGTAGAGAAAACCATTCCTTTACTGTCATACCCTCAAGGGGTTTGCATCTTCACAAACTGTCTCCCATTGTCTGTGAAGAGGCTTTGGGGTGATCCATGAACAGAAGAGTGCCTCTTTAGTTTACGAATCAAACTCTCTGAGGTCTAACTGTGTAGCAGATGGATCTCATACCAGCCTGAACAGGAATTGACAAGCACCAAATAATGTATCAGCTGATAATCAGCTGTTACTGTCGACTATGGAAGGCTTGGGAAAGCATGCAGTTGCAGAGGTTCCTTTTGTTGGTGGAGTTCGGTACTATTGCATAGAGCACAAGATAAGATGTGTGTGTCAATGTCTTTTGTCATAGTGGGCTAAAAGAATATGCCACATGCACGTTGCTTGTTGGAATCAGCTCCTCAATGAAAACCTGCTCCAGAGTGCTCTGGACCTCAGACTTGGGCGAAGTATCATCTTCCAACAGAACAATGACACCGAATCACACACCCAAGAAAACAAAGGAGTGGCTACAGGACAACTCTGTCAATGTCCTTGAGTGGCCCAGCTAGAGCCCAGACTTGAACCCGATTGAACATCTCTGGAGAGATCTGAAAATGGCTTTGCACCGATGCTCCCCATCCAACCTGATGGAGCTTGAGAGATCTTGCAAAGTAGAATGGGAGAAACAGCCGAAAATAAATTTGCAAAGATTTCAAACAAAATTCTTTCACATTGTCATTAGGAGGAAAATAATTGAATCAATTTTGGAATAAGGCTGTGTATACTTTCTGGATGCACTGTATACTGGGGCTTGTGCCCCAGTAAAAGGGGTCTAGCGATGCACTTGCCTGCTTTAATTAAGCACGGCTATGCTTTCAGTGGAGAAGCCCTTCCCCCACATATATCCCACATATAGTGTATTTGCCATAACAATTTACTTTATATATAATTACCGGAATATGTATTTTGGCAACTCCTGGTAAGGGTTCTGCTTTTTCTTCATTTATCTATCAGCTTACTATAATAAGCCATGAACCCCTCTCTGAAGGGTCACTAGGCGCTGTCATGAAACACACCAGGCGCTGTCATGAATAATTAGGAGAAATGTCTTCTCATTTGAAAATAGTTTAGAGGTAGTTAGAGCACGACACTGGCAAGGTCATGGGTTCCATTCCAAGGATAACACAATTATATAGTATAATGCAATGTAAGTCGCTTTGGACAAAAGGATAAATAAAAATGTTTAGTGTTTCTTCACACTTTAAAAGATCTTTGTGTTCTGCAGAAGAAAGAAAGCCATACAGGTTTAAAATTATATTACCAGCATTAAAATTTGAATCAAAATCTACACGGAACAAAAAGTAACAATAATTATAATTTAAGAATTTGTAATTATTTAGTAGGTTGCTTCAATGTAAACATGCATTCATGCTGCTCGACCTTACCATGCACATTGAGGTTCAGGTAGAGGGAAACACAATAACTGGTTCAGATAAAGTCCCGCCAACATACAGGATTGCCATTGGCTGAGCAAATGGGCTACACCCAGATCTAAGCCCCTCCTTTGTCCTGGGTTGACCCTCAGCAGAGATAATCGCTGGCACACAGTGGCAGCGGCTTTGCTGCCAAAAAGTGGGTCTGCATTATAAAGGAAGCAAAACAATTTTGTTTTGGCCATCACGCATATTAAAAGTTACCATGAACTTCAAATATTTATAAAATAACATGCCATTTTATATGTAGACATGTAGAAATTGCTACAATCTGAAATAAAGAGTCAAAGATACCATCAGGATGAACCATTCTCCAGCTGAGTTCCCCATACACCAGTCCCAACAACATGGCCTGCAGCAGTGGGAGATTCGGCTTTGGTTTTGAGTTACTCCTCCAGAAGTACATCACACACACTGGAAGGCTCAGGTGAGGAGGTACTGGCTGTAAAACATGGTCCAACACACCCAGCGTTCCCAACAGCACCTGCAGTCTGACATGTGTGGGCACCTAAGATGAAAGCCAAGACTACAGTAAGAAAATTGTAAGCATCAACAAATGTATGTGAAATACTTACATGAAGCAACAGATTGGTTATGTCTTCCAAAACTGACCTTGTCAAGCGCTGTAAGATTCAGCTGTGGCACGCTGGGTAGATGAGCCTCCACAGTGTTTTTCTTCAGATTGAGGTCTTGTCGGTCATACTCTTCAACATAATGGATGTCATTCTGTTGTCCTGTACCCTGACTCTGTCTGTTTGGATCACCTCCTCCCCTCCCTCTTCCTCTCTGGGTGATGGTCTGCTGTGTATCACCGTTATGTCTTGACTTTTTGAGCAGCAGGCCGTAGATAGTTTTACGAATACTCAAAGAGGTCAAATGACTGCTGGGCAGCTGACTGTTTTCCACCTGCGCTATCAGCAAAACCTTCTGAAGTACAAGCACATCCAAGACTAAGGAGGGCAGCCTTCCCGATGCGACCGCCCTTAAAAGCCACTTGGGTTGGGAAGCCAGAACTACTGCAAGCCCCTGAGTGTTGGGTAGTGCAGGCTGGGGACTTGTAAAGTACTGAGCCAAACTGCTAGTACTAGGAAGCTGGTAGTCCTGTATTCCATCGGAGAGCTGTGTACGAATGTTTTGTTTCTGTTGCCTACCCAAAAGCTCCAGTACTCTCTCCAATGCATCTACAGGGGTAGTGAATTGAGACAGCCAGAGCAAAAAGCCCTCGAGTCGTGGACCAGAACCACGTCCTGACATTTGACCCATTGGAACTCGTTCATGCGCAGCGCGCATAAAAAACGCCTCAGTAATTTTGTCAGGTGTGTAGTCGTTACCAGCGACCACAGCAAATAGAGGAAGGAGCTGCTTTTTCATTTGGTTAAAATGAGAGCAAAAGCGTTTCACGGTGAAATGCCGGGTGGGAATGTAACGTTCCGTGGCCTTACCACTAACATTATTCCACTCGAAGAATGTAAATGGCAGGTAGCCGCCACGCAAGTCAAAGATATAGAAGTCGCTGTCGTTGCTTAGAACCGGGCAGCACCAGTCTTTGGCCAAAGAGGCGATCTCAAAATCAGCCTCGGTCATGCACTGCACCAGCGGCACGCCAAGTTGGGAAAGCACTTGTATAAACACAACCCGTGAAAGCAGAGGGAGAACAGAACCATTGGATCCTCGGGAAAGAGAATGGGCTTCCCGGATCTTGCTCCGAGTTCTTTCCTGCAGGGTCTTGAACTTCTTGTCCATGTGGTCCATTCCTCCATCCAACACCACAAAGGGCTGCACATTGCATTCCGCAAGCGCTGCAAAAAACTGCTGAACTAACATGGCAAACATGTCGTAGTCTCCTCCCTTCGCTTGGTCCAATCCAGAATTAAAATACAAGCGAAAATACAAGCTACATCCATCAATCACAAGACGGCAATCTCTCAGTCTCATATCTGTGAAGAAATTATGGTTTCCTTCCACATAACTTGTAAGACCACGAACCCCCATAATGAAACAGATGCTTGAAAGTAGAACAGAACTGTTAGTCTCACCTCAAACTGAAAATGTAATGATGCAAAGTATATTCAAAAATGTATGTATTTTAATGTAAGGTGTTGTATATAGGCCTACTGCTGGAATACAAGTTACTTAAATGACTAAAATCATTAACTGTATATGTAATATGTAAGAGAAATCAGAGAAACACATCATAAATGTTATAAATATATACTACTGAAACACGTTACAAAGACTCAATAGAGGTCAATAGCAATCTAAAGAGAATTACTTTCCTGATTAACTGTAAAGTGTTCATGTGTTTGTCGGCTCGAAAGCACACCTTTAGGATTATTGATAGCATTCACAGCTGTATGAGCTCATTATAAATTATATTAAATTATAAATAATCTAAAAGGTGTGCATTATCTCTGACACACAAATGAACACTGTACAGTCTTGTGGCTTGAAGTCATTCCCAATAACTACAATTGAGCTTTAAATAATGGTATATTTGTGTATTAGCCCATACATTAGTTAATCACGCAGGGATATTTGATTTGATGGTTTATTTTAATACATATCAATAAAAGGTGTGCATTATGACGCACACTGTACAGGTAGTCTTGTCTCTATGTTCACCCCTTCACCTCTACCGATTCCGGTCAAGTATGCCTGCCCTGATGTCAAGTGCACCACGTCTCCAATTTATAAACGTATGTTTTAGATAGCAATCCAATGTCCCCTCAACACACTTTATGATCTTGTTTAAACCGATAAGAAATAGTCAGCTGTTTATAACCTGAGATTGATTAAGCATAAAAGTCTGCAACATAAACAGAAATATATATGCATATTACTATGTCTAACATATTATATTTATTAAATAAAACGCCCGAAAAAAAGTAATGTATTTGAAACACGCAAAATGTAAGTAACTTACTGTAATCTCTAACTTGTTTTTATCCAGCGGCAGTCTGTGCTTGTTTAATGTTGTTTTGCCCGCTGTTCAACTTCGCCTTTCAGGGTTTGGGTGTGGCAAACAGTTTCGGCGCATTACCGCCATCTACCGAAATGGATGTTCGTGTGTTTGAATTCATGCGGCGCTGCGCAGGCTGTGGAAAGCATGACATCAAACTACCGCGAGGGTTGAAGGAAGGAACCCCTTTGTGAAGCGCTCTCGCGATAGTTTCTATTCATATGTCGAGCGGTCTGCTCAGCGCCGCAAGAAGGCGAAAACACCTATTATCAAGGCGGCTCTGTTTTCGTGTATGATTAGGTAGTTTTTAATAATTTCCAACTACATGTCCGTATACTTAATATCACTAATATTTCAAATGTGATGATACCGTTACCGTACAACGCTCAAGAACAGATGCATAACATTCTGATGGGTTCCCAAAGAAAACAAACCAACTGAACACACCTTTGTAGTTCTCATGTTTATTCATTTTATCTTTGCATTGAGAACATTGTGCATTTAAAACAGAACTTCCATTTTTCTTTTCTCGTGTTTTGCCGTTTTTCCAAAATCATGTTTTTTTTATTCACCAACACTACCCCCTAATACAGCAGAACAGTGGACCTGTCTAAATCACACGCGCAGAAACTCAGGCAGTTATGCATCAACAAGATCTATCACTCATTTATGGCAAGTCAAACAGAAATAAAAAGCGTACTTCTTGTGTTTGTCTCCAACTGAAAAAGACACAGGAGGCCCATTGTATCACACAAAGAGCATGTAACTGACTTTAAATGCTATGTTTCATACAGTGCTGAGAATATCAATATATTCAGAGAAGTGAACAGCAGTATGCCTCTATACATACCACACAGCATAAAAAGAAACAAAATTATCACAGTAAATGAATCAATACGTAGTGCTTTACATGGAGAACGACGACAAGGAGCTTTCATCTGACAATCAGTTCGAATCGCAGCTCACATTGTCATCAAATCGAAACATTACTCAACACAAAACACAAAATGACACAGATATTGACACAGAACAAGCCTTAGACAGATCCAAAATGTTAAACAAAAACAAAACAGACATAAGCAGCAGACAAATCTTTCATCTGCCCATCCGAGAGATAACGGAGTAGTGTCGAACCAAATAGTAGCTGTATCGGGGGTAGACCGGTGAACATGATGATAAATTGAGGTATGATGAAGGACCAGGGCAATATGGATACTGAGGACAGAAACAAGACTATAGAGAAACTGGTGAGGTGGAGCTACAGGACTTATGGCGAAGATGCACTTATTATTTGTTAAATGCGTGACATTTTTGGGAAGGATTATAAATAGACTTTGAGGGCTCATGTGAGACTGCAAAAGGTTCAGAACAGGGATGTAAGGTCACAAGGGCTTCACGGTTAGATAAGTGGCAGGACTCAATATAACATGGTCAACGACGACTGGGGCACGTGAAAAAAAAACTTCCTCTTAAATGGTTCATACAGGACTTACTTTAGACCTGCAGACTAAACTGTTGGGTGCACATGTCGAGAGGTGAGAAAAAAAGATAAGCTACGACGGGTATGAGGAAAGACCAAGTGTGTGTGAATCCTGAGCTGTAGAGACTGTTGATGGGGTGGCTGGTTTGTAGGACAGTGAATGTGGGGTAGTTTGCTCGGTGCCTGAGTGCGGTTGGGAGGGCTGAGGGGTCCTCGGGGAAAGTTCCAGGCTACCCACAGAGATGCCCGAATCCGTGCTTTGGCTGCGGCCACTGGCTGTGCATGGGTCTTCGTCAGGCTCTGCCTCTTCCTCCTCCTGCAGCCACTGAAGTTCTGATTCCTGTAAGGGGAACAACCGGTGTTCCCATGGCAGCACAGCCTGGAAATGTAGGTGAAGACAATGATTAACAAGGGTTTTTCAATTCATTCCTCCTCATTTTTTTCTTTGTCTTCATTACACTTTGTAAAATTGAGGAATGTAAAGCATCTGTCAAGTTACATCGCCTGATGAATAATCCTCTCTTTTAGTTCTGAGGGATTCCTATATCAAAGGACTCACATTCTCAAAACTAAGAACAGATCTGCAGCCGTATGGGGAAATGCTAAATTTATTCCGGGAAGAACAGATGCAGGCTCCACGATGTGGGCAGAGAAAGGTATGAAAAGTATAAAAGACTAACATAAGGAAGATAATCTAATGTCCTTTCAAGAATTGATTACTAAATTTGATATACCTAGGAATAATTTCTTTAGTTATTTACAAGAAGCTTAATTTTGTCATTATTTTAGATAAGCACTATTAATATATCGCCATTATCAGTTCTGGAAAAATAAATCACCTAAATGTGTTACCGTAAAGGTCGGATTTCACTTTTCTATAACATGTTAGTAGAAGGATCTCAGGAGTCTGCGAAATCTTGATTAGAGGCATGGGTGTAAAGATCTCATGGGGTTAAGATCTCAATGAGGCGATATCATCAGATGATTGGGGAGAGATTTGTCAGGATGCTCACATACAAATAATACAATACAAGACTTAAATTATTACAGTATAACTGGCTGATGCGAGTTTATGTTAAGCCTGCATTATTAAACACATTTAATGATAATATTAAGACACCTATCCTAAGTGTATATATATTTATACCATGGTCTGTTTGAAAACTTGACTCTGAGGTGTGCATTAAATCCCCTTAAAACACAGGTAGCTCCGATCAGTTTAATTACATTTTAAATGAACTGTTATTTTCGCCTGTTTGATCTAAAATTAGACTGTAAATATCAATAAAAGCTTTAACTTGTCCAAGTGACCATGGTATAAGCGGAGTCAACCCCCTTCTGCTTCGCGTTGTGGATTATCCCTTACTTATTACATGGTTTATGGGAATGTGAGGAAATCCTGAAATTTTCGAAAGAAGTGCACAATATACCAATACAATTCCACTATACTACCCTGTACAATGTCTCTTATATGTTGTTATCCCCCATTGTCTGTACAATCTGTAAATGCATATTTTAGAATCGTTTAGACTGTAAATCTTATTATATTATGTATTGTCATTGGCTTGAATGTCTGCACTGGAAGCTTCCAACACCAAAGAAAAGTCCTTGTGTGTGCAAGCAAACTTGGCAATAAAGCTCTTCTGATTCTGACAATGTGATAAACAAAATAATTTATGTTAATGTCCCTCTTGAACCAAAGTATTTTGCGAGCTAAATGCCTTATTTCACTTCATTGGAAAAAGATAGAGGCACTAATAATACAGAGGTGGTTTACTAGATGCTAAACATGTCAATGGAGAAAAAAATGTATATTATTAAAGGAAAATATAAAGATTTTTAAGATATTTGGAACCCCTTCATTCTCATTTTCTATAAAAGATATAAAGACATATTCAATGGGATAATGGAGGTTATGTAAGAATATGTATAATGTGTGTCCAGTAATAGGAAGCCTTTAAGATATGTGTTTTTTCTATTATTATTATTAATATATCTTTTTTATTATTTAAATTAAGTGAATGGTATTTGTTATAATTTGTGAAGTTATGTTCGTTTAAAAAAAGCAATAAATATGCAGCCGTTTTCGTAACCACAAGATGTTCCTTCAACCAAATAATTGCCATGGTTACAGCAATAATGAAGTGAACAGAACATTAAGTGCTCGAGTACACACCTGCTGTTCATCCTCAGCCTGGCTGAAGGGATCCTCTGCTCCAGAACAGAAGGGGCTGTACGGTGAAACGTCTCCTTCTGTAAAATGACTCTGCCTGGAATCTGGAGAGCCAGGTGTCTGCTCCAATCCCCTGGAGCTCTTCCCATCCCCATGGTAGGAGGAAGAAGATCTGAGAGAAAAAAATAAAAGACGTAAATGAGAAGATGACATGAAATTTGAAACCACGGCAGCAGTGTGAGAATGCTGTTTTTTAATCCTAGTAACTTCCTATTTACCTTCTCTTGACTATATTCAGTTACTTTATGATCTCATAATAATTTGAACGTAAAAGTTAAATGTATAAAATGTATAACTGTGCATTATACATGCATGTAATTCATAGTGTAACAATGCAGACTAATAACTAGACCGAAATGTAACTACTGCTTATACAGCCACAGAAGAAAGAAAATTAAGAGACAGTGACAAATTTTCAATTAATCATCATTTCGTGATGCATTGTGGCCATTCCAGTCTAGTGTCTGAATTTCAACAAAATCAAACCTCAGTGACAAAGTTATCCAACAGCATTGTGAAACACTGACAGCATGAAAAGACACATGAAAACTGTGATAAAACAAAGTTTTCCTAAATAAATGTATAAAGAATATTATTGTATTGCTTCAAAGTGAATATGAACTTGTTTTCCTTGCTGTTTTTGAGGTTTGTAAAAATACATATTTTCTGATATTTTGACCTGTTTCTCCAGTTTTCATTTTCTGAAAATAACGCAAATAGAAACTTTCTTTCTGGGAGAAATATTGTTAGCAGTTCACAGAATGAAACAAAAATAAGAATTTTACCTAAACCTAAAAACACCTATAATTAGTACATTTAGAAAAACTGTCTTTGAAATGGTCTCTTAATTTTCTCTGCAGCTGTATATAATGGTACATAATAAATATACTGGTTCAAATGTATATTTTCATTACAAATGATCACCGTAAACAAGACTGTATCCAATAAGAATAACTTTGTCCAAACATCTGTTTAAACATATTCTCTCTGACAATATGAGCACCATCGCTCTAACAAACTCTCATCACCTGCCCCGGCGTCGCCTGCGGGCCCAACTCCCCCACCGACTCCTCTCTCTGCTCTCACACACAGCGTGACGACTTAGAAACACAGCATCGGAAATATCTTCCACCTATTCAAACATAGGAACAAAGTACAGACCTGAAAATTCAGAATTAAGTCACATTTTGTGAACACTCAGTAAAGACCTACGTACCTCTTCCTCATTTTCCAGATTTTCTCCATTGGGCTGGTGGTATGTGTTATTGTAATGACTGGATGACTGGGCTTGTGGCCTCTTCTGGTTCTTTGAGACCCCTAAGAGTGAGTCCAGCTCTCTCCAGCTAAACACAGGACATATAGTTGCACACATTTATCACAAAAAATATTCATTACACATAAGCTTTAATCGGCCAATATTGGGATTGGAAGTCAATTTTAAAGTAATTTAAAAACACAAGACCCTTACACTTTGACTTCAAATTATTTGAAACAAAAGCCAGGCCAGGAATTCAGACACAACAAAGCAAAACACAGCGAAATCGCAAATATACTGTCACAGTGCTATTGATCAAGCACAAGTGTGACACCAGATGTCTGACTGCACTTTTTTTTACCTTGGGGTGATGATCTCTTTGTATTGTAATCTCTGCACTCGAGCTATTAGTCCAGCCAGGCCCTGAGGCATCACCAGGTTGTCTATGTCAAACGAGCTTTCGGTTCTCCTCCTCCTCAAAGGCTGAGAACCAAGAGAGGGATGAAAAAACTGAGAATAAAACAGTAAAAAAGTAGATCACCATCATATCATTTATTTACCTGAGCAGGTGTGTCTGTTGCTGGCGGTGTTGGCGGCAGGATGGGTAAGCTGATGGCTCGCTGAGGAAGACAGTTTGGACTAATCACACTTCTCTGGCTTCTGCAACCGGAACCCCCTGTAACCGTATTTTCAATTAGTTTAAAAAAGAAAATCTGTCAAAATGTCAATAAATGAGTGTATAGAATCCAAATGCATAAATGTAAATGTAATGTACTCAAGTATCATCATTAAATATGCATTCTTTGCAAAAATATTGATAAATTCTATAACTGCCTATTATCCCAGGCGTTTTTATGTTTCCACATTATCACTCACTCTTGAAACACTACTTTACTTCTCAAAAGTTTTTCACGTCTATTTATTTCAGGCATTTGTTTCTGTTTAATTCAGACATTTTTATTTTACCTCTCAAGTACAGATGCAACAAACAATCAGCCACGTATTAGACACCTCTAACCCCACATTTACATCACACAAGGTCAAAAATAACTCACCAGGTGTGTTAAATAAAGGAGGCAGTGCATTAGGTGGACGGGGACAAATAACCTTCCTCCTCACTCTACCAACCCGTCCCTGGCCCCGCCTTCCCAGCCAAGATGATGCAGTTGACGTGTTTGTCCACTGTACTGAATTATAAGAATGATGACCGACCAGCGGGTGTTTCCCACAATGCAGCGCAAGGGGTGAATCTTCAATGGAGAAAAGCACAGTCAACATTTGAAACATTCATATTAATATAAATGGTATAAAAAACAAATTACAAAGTTAAGTATTTTACCAACGGGGCCCAAAAGAGTATTACCTGATGGCGTAGAAAGAACAGGATGAACGGACATGTCGAGCCAGGTCTGACGCATCCATGCTCCCTTTCGTCTGTCTGAGGGGGCATGAGGTGGCGCACCGGCACAAAGCACACACACAGCTGGAGGCTCACAAGAGCACTGTAACGAAACAGGCTGGGAAAGAGAAACACAAATTCGTTTTTCGCACAAATGGATAATCTGACATCCTTTCTCTCAATAGAAAAAGAACACACAAAAACAAGCAAACAACTCATATATATTTGAAAACAACAACAGTGACATTCTCTTCACCTTTGACTTCAGTGCAGTGCAGTCTTCCAGGCGGATAAGTCTGTGACGCCGCTGTCGAAGCAACGGTCGAACCCGAGCAGCAGATGAAGGTGGACTTGGCACAGTTTGGGGGTTAGAGGAGGAGTCTTCTGTATGGCACTTCCTGTTAAGATCACCAACAGAAGCCCTATGGGTCGTGGAATTGTATATAAATTAGAAAATCTTAGGATGTATGTGTGTGTTTGCACCCAAAATCTTTTACTGACCTCCAGCTGTTTGATTTGGGGGATGGGTTCGATCCTCTAAGGGGTGTCTCAGGTTGAGAGTATGCAGACCGCACCTACAAAACATGAAAAAGCTAGATAACACACTGTAGTAAGCTTTAGTGACATAACACATGGTCAAACAGTATACCTTTCCCTGTCGGAGGTGTGTGTAAAGCTCCGCCAGCGCTCGGATGCGATATTCCAGCTCTGACACTTGAGTCTGTAGCCACACCCATCGGCTGCCAAGCCACGCCCTGCGCTCTGCCCATTGCCATTCTTTACCAGAAACACTATAAAACAAAAATTTTAAAGAATTAAAAAGAGAATATATATAAGTGTGTGACACTACACAACTTGAGAAGGATTTTATAATGCATCACTAATGAGAATGGTGCATTATCTGACCCAGTTTACTTCCAACAGCCAAGCAAAAATGGCCTTGTATCATATCTTCTCTCTCAATGTGGTTGAATGGATGATTAATTTTGTTTTAATCAAATGTATTTTTATATCGATCTATATTGATCCTAAATCCCACACCACGAATACCTGTACAGGAATGTGTGTTGTATAGCACACTGGTAATACAAAAGACAACACCGACATCCAATGACTCAGTTAAAACCTTTGTACACATGTAGGTGTACATGCATGTTATACAGCCTTGCATACTGAGCATTTGAGTTTTTTAACCCTTAAAATGATTAACCAAGGGTCCTTTTTTATTTTTGAGTTGCTAATTCACTATACCTTTGGCACCAATATTCAGACAAATGAAGCATGGCTTCACAAACAAAGACCAAAATATTGACACAAGGTTAAACATTTGTCTAAAAACAACTCACATGGATTTAGTGGAGAGTGGCCGTAGGCGTCGACCTCCTCTCTCCAACGCTTCATCTTCCTCACTGTCACCTCCTGAGCTGCTAGCCGTGTGGTCCGAGTCCAGGGCACTTTCTGCAGTCCGGAGAATCTCGCTGCAGCTGCGAGCCAGCCTGCTCAGCTCTGCCGAGTTATGAGACAGGGTGCTGGGCCTCCTGGTGCAGTTCAACCCTGGACTCCTGGACAGGCCACGCAGCTGCTGGGTAACGTGCTTCTCGACCTGCTTTACCTGTATGGCCTGCAGACGCCTCCAAAGGTTATTCGTGCGGCCTTCCAGCTCTGCCTGTCTCCGTTTGGCTTCATCCTTCACTGTCTCTATCTGCTCTGTGTTGGGGCCCTCTAAACCCGTGCTGTCACAGTTAGTTGAGTTATTCTGTTCAAGTGGGCTTTCTTCAGGCTTTGTTCCATTAGGATGCCCACCCTCTATCTGAGTGCTTTCGCTGTGAGAAGAGCTGATGGCAAATGCGCAGAGCGGGGTATTAACGCGTCCACGTTGTGGCGTTTGCTGCTGCGTTTGGTCATTTTCAAGCACGGGGGGTTGGAGACACAGCGGGGGTTGCGGAAAAGCGCTATTGTTAATACACACACCAGTGGCACCGTTTCCGCTGACGCCGTTGTTCTGGGTGACAGAGCTGGCAAGGAACGAGCGCACCCGGTACAGTCGTACCCGCCCCTTGGCCGTTCTGCATGTGGGCAACTCGGTATTTTCCGTGCTATGGGCACCTTCTGCATCAGGCAAACACGCGGGGTAATTTATTTCTTGGGTCTTGTTCTCGCAATGGATACGACGTAATGACGCCCGTATATTTTCAGCGGTGTCCACCTGACGTCCCGATTCTAATGCATCGGTGGTGCCCGCGGAGCCCCTCGCGTGAGCTTCACCATTGGAACTTACGCGGGCATCGGGATCCGAACTGCCGCAGTATGTCACAGAGCTTATCCCAGAAAAGCACACCCTCTTGGAGGCTCGGGTGAAATTGCACCCCCGGCGTTCGATGACCGCGGGCTCGGAATTCCCGCGACCACACCTTGCAGCGGCTGTCATCATCGCGCCCTCGGTGTGCGCCTGTCCTCGCTGGGTTCTCCCGGTGCGCACTGGCGGCAGTCTCGCACTCGTTCTGCGTCCGTCCCTTCGTGTCATAGCGCCCATAAAAACCCGACGATCGCCCCCATGCCGCAAGCCTCCAGCGTCTTCGTGATCAATATTAATGGTGTTATCCTCACCCGCTCCAGCGCTTTGTCTACAAAAGCGCCCGCGTCCGTTTTTCACTGAATCCGCACATTCGTCTTCCTCCCGCGTGATATCAGCAGTACCGTTCGCGAAAAATCCCTCCTCGTTAATTTTCTGGGTCCGATCCGCATCGATGGAGGTGGAATCGTCCCATTCGCGAAACGCCTGGGCCTCGGCTACGCCGCTCTCCCTGTCTGAGCTCTGCGCTGGGGCAGCGCTGGTGGCCGTAGCCGCTGTAGCCGCAGCGGCCGAGCTTCCGTCACCGCTTACGGGCTCTCCGCAGCCTCCTCCCCCGCAGCAGCGACTGGCGCTATGCGGACACCCGGCCCCGCAGCTCTCCACTCCAGGCCCGGCTGCACTAGCGCTCATTTTATTCCGATTGCAATAATAATACATCGCTGTGTCGTTGGCATGGCCGGATGCGAAGCGGAGATGTACAACGAAGCTTCGTTAACGTATTTTTTTCCTTTTCGAAAACCAGACGGGTTTCTCTTTTCACCCGTCTTGCCTTCCCCTGCACTGTTGGCTGTCTCCAACACTCCCTGTTTGCACTGAGCATGCGCCATTCATTGGCCCAACCTTCAGTAAAGAAATAGGGGTAATTTTCAAATACTTAACACTGACACACTCTTCATTTTGTCACACGACGTGTTTTGTCTTTATTGTGTGCGGCGTGGCAAATACATTTGAATGAAAAAAACTATTGAATCTTATTCATTTTCCTTATTTAAAAGCGAAGTTGTCTGAAGAGGACAAAGCCTATCAGTGTATGGTAGTGTCTGGTATGGAGAAGGGCTTGGTTAAAAAAGCAATGTTCAAGGGCAGCTGCGTTTCGCCATTCAGAGACAACGTGATATGATTTGTTTTGTCCAGGGCTTGTTTAAACAGCAGATCTAAATCCATTTATAGTTGCATTGTAATGATTTACCAAATATAGTAATATTTCACGAGCTCATCTCTGCAATTTAAAGTCTATATCAGTTGCGTACTAAATATACAATATTAAACGCATGACAGCGCTAACTGGCATTTATGCTATTATGGTTCAAATGGAATGCTGCTGAAATAACACACTGCGCACTGCATACTACACGGCACTGAAATTATATCGTTAAAACATTTAAGGAAAAAATCATTCACTCGTTTTTAACCAAATGTTTCAAGTCCAAAAACAAGGTGTTCTCTTAAAATGTATTGTGTAGGAAATGCAATGATTTGTATGACCTGCGCGGTTTTAACAACAATAGGACGAATTTAATAGGCTTTTTTATTTTCCACCCTCGCACATCTTCACTCTCCGGTCCTCTAGGTGTTACACCGCCTATCCTGTTGTTTTGTTATGGCACCAAAAAGCAATCGAAGAAGAAGAAGTACGCAGCACGCATCGCTTGCGCGTTCTTCACACTGGCCGCTGGAGGCAATGTGCAGGCTCCGCTCATTTCGGATAGCAGTGGCTAATTAGCATGTAACAATGGCCACACAACCTCAAACAACAAGTCAAACCGCATTTAGCTCCTCGCTGAGCCGAAGAAACGACGGCGGGCCGTGCAGTAGATTTTGGGAATGCCCGGAAATAATCTCTCAGCTGGAAACGGTGCGCAGTTGGATTGGAAAGCATTATAAAAAGGTTCGCACAGCCGGGGCAGCCATGATATACCATTAACGTTTCTCAAAGCTGTCTTCTGGTTTCTTTACAGAATGTTTGCCCTCTTCTTTAAATTGTTTTGATGGTTATTTTAGCATTACATTGTAGCCACGGTGTATATTAATAGAGCTATCTCTATAGAATACGTCCTTAACGTATTTGACAGATATCTAGCTTTTGATAACGTTTGAAATAACTAAAAACAAATGGACTTCATACATGATCCAGTATAAATATTGCCTAGCATGCTAGAAGAATCGTTGGCTTGCAGGTTAGTAACTGAAGGTGTTT
This sequence comes from Barbatula barbatula, assembly GCF_947034865.1. Classification (NCBI taxonomy): domain Eukaryota; kingdom Metazoa; phylum Chordata; class Actinopteri; order Cypriniformes; family Nemacheilidae; genus Barbatula; species Barbatula barbatula. Next base: position 6,206,757 of record NC_136784.1, read on the forward strand.
GTTTACAACATAACCTGCGTAATAATCCCTCCCCCGTGTCGTGGCGTCAATGTCCACTGTACTATAGTTACTGGGAAGTGAAACTATATTGAAACTCTTAAACGCTCCTTTTATTTAGGCATTCACTTTTAAATGTTACAAAGACAAATATGCCTACATTGCTCAGTAACTTAGTTGCATACACTTTGTTTTAGATCAGTTGATGATACCTCAGTTTTACTGATCTACAGTTTGTGTTTTATCTCAAGTATGTTCAGGCTGATGCTCCATCCACTAAGTCTCTGTCTGGGCTGGTCGTCCAACTGCTGCAGTTTCAAGAGGACTCTTTTGGCCGCAGAGCAAAAAACCCCGGCTCCACGAAACTTCCTGTAAATCATTTATTTTCTCACGTTTTAATAAGCAGTAACTGTTGTATGAGAGCATGTATATCGGTGTGCAGGTCTCTTTTTTTCTTAATTTCTGTATATTGATTAATAACATAACATTCTGAAGATACTTTTTTTTAGTTCACTAAAGTCATGTGGTTGTCAATAGTAACTGTACGAATTTGGTTCTTTCTCACAGGCAAAGTGTTTTCTGGACCTGAGGCCCAGTGGTGCCCTATGTCATATTCTGGGATCAGTTTACAAGTTCAAGACCGAACAGGGCTGGTTAGTTATCTGGTCACATTATCTTCTTCCTTTGCTCGTAACGTTGTGTTTCTGATCAACGTCTGATCCACTGTCTGATCTTTTTATCGAAGGAGACGCTTTGATCTACAGAACCCATCTAGAGTGGATCGTTACGTTGAGATGTTCATCTCCATCGAGAATACTCTGATACAGGTATTTGTGGATTTTAGCAAAGACAAACAAACACAAGCATATCTTTTGATAGTGTAATAATATCTGACACGTTTGTGTATTTCAGAATAATTTATTAAGCAGACCTGTAGTGTACCTGTCCCCTGATTTGGAACAAAAGCAAATCCTCAAACTCAAAGACATTGTCCTGCGGCATCAGGTAAGTGGGGAAGTTAAGGGTCAGAGAAATATGGAATTATATACTATTCACTTATTGCGTATGAACTATACTTTTTACCTCTTTTTTTAGGGCACAGTTACAGAGAAGCAGCTACAAGCCACCCACCAAATATACTCGTCTCCCTCAAACATAGATGAAGGTATAATACACCTGTCAGTCTTGACTCTTGAAGCACAGGATTTGTGTATGCTTGTTAATTGTATAACTGTTATACCTAATGTAATACCTGCAATACCTAAATGTTAAGTCACTTTGGGTGTATGCGTCTACAAAGTGCATTAATGCGATACAATGTAAATATCTTTAAGAAATGTAAAGTGTGTATAATGTTCAGTGTTGGCTCTTAATATTTTTTAGAGGAATGGTTTAGACCAATCAAGCAATTAGATCGGCAGGTGATGGTGCACTGGGGCATGTGTCCAGACAGGTAAACAATACAGAATCACACAAATCAAATTAAAGATCGCTTAAAAATCGTCAGATTAGAAAATTTTACATTTTATCAAAAAATTCATTATATATTTTACATGAATAAGTATGTTCCTGTTTCATTTTTTTTTTTAGTTATGACTCAATTTTGTCAGCAAGCGATGTAGATGGAGAAGTGGAAGAACCTCCCAACCCAGACAGATGCTGGAAGGTGAAAAAAATCCTTTGAGTATAAATGTCCTTGAATATTTCTGATCTCTTTGTCTGCTGTTTATCTCTGCCAAAATATGGAGATGAGCATTTTTGTTGTGATGGGCCACAGATGACCTTCAGTGAGAAAATCTGCTGACACAATTTTCCTCAGGTTCATGCCAGATGGCTTCTAGACACTGACACATTTAATGAGTGGATGAATGAAGAAGACTATGCGATAGATGAGAACGGCAATAGTGTGAGTTTCCGGCGCCTTATCTACCAAGTCGAGGAGGTATGTTTCATTTATCTTAAACATTGTTTGAAATTTAAAAATGTGTTTTTACTCAGTTGGTTGTTTTAACGTAATTGTATCAATTGTATCAATGCATCCACTTTTTTTACCTTTTGCAGAAGGAACAGAAATTTTGGAAGAAGCGGCGGCGCTCCCCATCTCCATCTTCCTCAGAGTCTAGGAAAAAAGGAGGAAAGAAAGGGTTGAGTGACATCACTTCCTATCATTGCATTTTTCGGTCACCTGGTTGCTGTAATTTATTTATTTGCAAGGATGGCTTATGTGTTGGTTAATGCAGGATAGCAATTACTAATTGAACAAAACGAATATTTTACATCATGTATATTTTGATATAACACTATAGCTCGTATAAGAGGCGCGGCCAGAAGGATGAGACGGAGCCAGAAGAGGACCACACTAAAGACATGGAAGATCCAACACCTGTTCCTAACATGGAGGAGGTCATACTGCCTAAAAATGGTGCGTGGTTTGAGCTGTGTGATATGTCTTTGTAGTAGCTGTATTGTGCCTGTTGAATGTTTGGTTAATTCTGGAACAACTTAATTGTTTTCTGTCGACTATAGTGAACCTGAAAAAAGACAGTGAAAATACTCCAGTTAAAGGAGGAATTATGGCAGATTTGGGTAAGTTTGTTTGTTCTTGTGTGCCTTGAACTCTTAAATATGATCGTATAGCCAATCCTGTGACCTCTTTAATATCTGTGTTTTCTCAGATGACCAGGAAGAGGATCTCTTATCTGGTGTCAGAGTAAGTGATTTCTTTGTTCTTATTTCCGCTGGTGTGGTTGTTTGCTAACACTAGAATCTGGCTAAGCAAAGCTTTTTCCACATAATGCTTCATCAATGTTCTGACTTGTCTTGTGTGTAGGATGAGGAGGAACCGAGAGAGTTTAGCCGTGGGATGGAGGTGGAGGAAAGTGCCACAGAACAAACCCATCACATTATTGTGCCCACCTATGCCTCCTGGTTTGACTACAACTGGTGAGAGCTGTTAATGATATTTAGCTTGCTTATACATTTTCACATGATGCCGTTCAGGAATTTTTTTATTTTTTCTGTATGTTAGCATTCACAAAATAGAGAGGCGAGCACTGCCTGAGTTCTTCAATGGGAAAAATAAATCCAAAACACCAGAAATGTAAGTCAATAAGTTTATCCACAAACACTCATCCTCTGTATCAGACCCATCTTACTGATGGCTAAATGACCTGTTTGCTGTTTTCAGATATCTTGCCTACCGTAACTTCATGATTGACACGTACCGACTAAACCCTCAAGAGTATCTTACCTCATCATCCTGCAGACGAAACCTGACTGGAGATGTTTGTGCACTTATAAGGTGTGTAAGGGTGTGGTGGTTTTTCATCTACCACAAAATGTAATCTATAAATACATGAAATCCCACATTTGCTTGTGTTTGTAGAGTTCATTCATTTTTGGAGCAGTGGGGATTGATAAATTATCAGGTAGATGCAGAAAGTCGACCCCTCCCCATGGGCCCGCCCCCAACCCCACACTTCAATGTTCTTACAGACACTCCTTCAGGACTTGTACCGCTGCAGCACAGACCCTTACAGGTAAAACAAACAGTGGATGACCATAAAATGACCGTGCTTATGGCTGTGTAACTATTTTTAATCTCGCTATCATGATGTTTTTAATACATTTTATTTAAATAGGTTCCAGCATCCCAGCATATGTTGCATTTCCCAGAGAAGTCATTAGAAAAGCCGTCTGACCTGCAGAATTTTGGTCTGCGCATTGACATTTATACCAAGAAGCATCCTAAGGTAAAAGGACATTTTACTCGCACACAGTGATGTGTAAACACACAAAAATTCCACAATCCCCGCAGTGTCTGATGCTTTTGTTTTGCAGTATTTTTCTAGATGTTTTCAGGATCTGTCTGTAAACAGTTGTGCCATGAGCGCTTCACAGTATTTTTTTCCTTCCTTCCTTCATCTCTAGAGTAAAGGAGCAAGTGCAGGAAGAGAATGGACGGAACAGGAAACACTGTTGCTATTGGAAGTAAGCCGCTTAATGTTTTGGAATTTTTAGGGGTCTTTATCATGTGCTCTGCAGCCTTACCTCATAAAAATAATGGTGCTTAAAAGGTTCTTCACAGCGATGCCATAGAATAACCAATTTCAGTTCCATAAAGAACCATGCAGTCAAAGGTTCCCTAAAGAACAATCTCTTTCTTTTTATATTCCGAAGAACCTTTGAAACACCTTTTTATTTTAGATTTTACTATGTTTATTGCTTGATCTCAGTCTAATTTGTCTAAAGCAATAGAAAAAATGTTTTATTCTCACACCCTTATTTTGTTAAGGGGCCCTGAAGAAGTTTGTAGACCCCTGCTCATTTTTGGTTGTCTTTACTCTTCTCAGGCTTTAGAGATGTATAAAGACGACTGGAATAAAGTGTCAGAACATGTAGGCAGCCGTACACAAGACGACTGTATTCTTCATTTCCTCCGGTTGCCCATAGAGGATCCGTACCTGGAGAACTCCGAAGCCTCAATGGGCCCTCTTGCCTATCAGCCTGTCCCTTTCAGCCAATCAGGAAACCCCGTAATGAGCACCGTTGCTTTCCTGGCCTCTGTGGTTGACCCCCGAGTGGCCTCTGCGGCTGCCAAGGCAGCTTTGGGTAAGAGTTTGTGAGTGTGTGTTTATTCTGAGGAAATGTGTAGCGTGAGCGATGTGTAATGCTCTGTATTTTTTCAGAGGAGTTCTCGAGAGCAAGAGAGGAGGCCCCGATTGAGCTATTCACTGTTGGCTTTCAAAAGATACAGAGAGTCGGGGATCATTTAGATTCGAGCTTTACGCTGCAATCAGGTGGCATTGCTGAACTTGATCCCGATCAATCAGAAAAGATTGGTACTGTTCATCTTTTCATCCAATTGTCTTACATGTATATGCATGAGCACATGGAGTCTTGTAAAAATAATTTGGTTTCTATTGATATTTTTCTATATCTTTGTGTCAAGCTGTAAATGTATGTGGATAACGCATTGATTATTGCAATACCTGTATTACTTAGAACAGCCAGGTGAGGGCAGTAAATGAAAGAAGTAAACATTGATCACCATATAACACCAAAATTAGATCATTTTATTTTGTTTATTGCATTTAATCACAATAGGATGGGAAAGTCTAATATGTGTCTCTCTTTGCTAGATGGAACTGGTCTAGAAAAAATGAACATCGAATCTGAGCAGCACAACAAGGTACATAGAATTGAGTTTGGGACAAATAAGTGTTTTAAATTTTTTCCCTATTGAAGAAAGTGTATTTTGTATTTACAAGACACAATCCTGCCTTTAATAGTCTAGGCTTCATTTTTAAGATCAGATATCAGCCGATATGATCCAGAAACTTTTGAACCATTGATGTAATTGTCACTGTGTTTACTGTTGTAGACTGATATTGACAGCATCTTGGTAGAGGGAGAACATGTGAAAAACGAGGAGAAAGAAGAGAGTGAAGGTGAGAGAGGAGATGAGAGTGCAGCAGGTCAGTGGAGCACATGTGCTATTATGATGGTTACAGTCGTAACAGGTTGGTTTGTGATTTCTCTTCTCTTTGCTTTTGGATCTTAATCCAGATGAGAGTTTTGATATGGGCCACGCCCAATTGGAGGGGGATTTTAGAAGGAGGGCGGAGCTTGAACTGGTTGAGGCAAACATTACCACAGCATCAGCTGCAGCTCTGGCCTCTGCGGCAACCAAAGCAAAGGTGAATGTCAAGACATTTGAATAATCACATACTTGTCCCAATATACGACTCCAAATACTAACAAGGATAAAACACCACATATTATGTTACATTATCCAACAACCTATTAGTTGAATTCATCATTTTGCACAATATTTAGCTTGTATGCCTCATGTAATGACTGAAGAAATGTATCAATTCACTCTCCTTTCTTTCTCTTCCCTGTTCGTCTAGCACTTGGCTGCGGTAGAAGAAAGAAAGATTAAGTCTCTGGTGGCTCTGCTGGTTGAAACTCAGATGAAAAAGTTGGAGATCAAACTGAGACACTTTGAGGAGCTAGAGACCATTATGGATCGAGAAAAAGAGGCTGTGAGTTAATGTTACTCTATCAGGGAGAATTTTGTTCTAAATTGTAGATAATTGTTCTAAAAAATTGCCTTCATGATCTTCACTTAAAATAAAGCACACTTTAAAGAAAATAAGGCCATTTACCCCACAGAGTTTATTTTGAGAATTTTAACATTGTGCATTTTCTCTTTTAGTTTGCTTTGTAAAGTCACATATAACACTGAATTCAGAAGTTGTTGATTTAAGACTAGATTTGTTCTGTATGTTGCAGTTGGAGCAGCAGAGACAACAGTTATTGTCTGAAAGGCAAAACTTCCACATGGAGCAGGTGAAATATGCAGAAATAAAAGCACGGCAGCAAATAGAGCAGCAGCAAGCAGGCAAGCAAGCATTAACTTTCTTCCGATTACTCCTGTTTTGCTTTAGTTCACATTGTTTATTCACCACACATGATAAAATACTATTTAAATACACTCTGAATTGTATTTGAATTTCAACAAAACTGACAATGACTGAATAATATTGTGGTTTCTCTCAGGTCGTTCGGTGGGCAGCGCTGCTACTGGCCAGATTATGGGTGCCCGACACCCTGGAGCTCCCAATGGCATGTGTGAGTAACACTTGCCTCAACACGAAGCTGTACTGATCAAGCCTGGCACAACCCTACTTCATGTGACAGCACTTACAGTTGTGAATCTGGCTACATTTTCTTTCCTACTTAGACCAAACTCCCCCATCCTCGCAGGGTGATGGCGCGGCACCCATGTGATACCCACCGATGAAGTTACATCACAACAACTACAAGATACATTGTGTACAAGTCACCCACATTCACCTCACAATAATACTTGTTTTGTGTATATTTTATATTTTTAAGCATTTATGATGCCGTTTAAAGGTGAGATTTGAGGCTTTCATTGCTATATCTGTCTGTACCTAATGTTTGTAGATCTGTTTTTGTATTTCCACCGTGCACCAAAACATTTGTGGCTGAATAAACCTTTTATATGAAGCTGTTGCTGCGTGAGTTGTTTCTTCTCTTTGACTGTAAATCTGTATGTTTCTTCGTTTAGACTTTTAATTTACTTGTATGGCACATTCAAGTCTGAGGACACACTTTTGCTTCTTTTATTAACGGTTTTGATTTCAAAATATATCTAACGTTGGCCCTCAAATTTCTCTTGACTTTGTAATGTACTGTAACGTTTTATTCGAAGATTATGTGAAGTGGTCAGTATGACACATGCAGTATTGATTGTAAGCAGCACACATCACAAAGTCAAGGTGGTATTCCAGCTACTGAAATGTTTAAACATTGTGAGAAATCTCAGACAGTGAAAGTATATTCAGCCTATTACGTTTATGTGATTATCAGAGAAACTAGTGAGTTTTAATGATGGTAGGCTACTATGTTTCAAAGTTTGTAATACAAGCGTATTTTAATCTCTGCGACTGAGTCAACCAAACTGCATCATTTCGTAATATGTCCCAAATTTATTTTTAACAACTTTATAAAGAATTTTTAAATCCTATATAACATAGAAACAGGTTTTAAAAGCATCTTTAAAATACGTTTTTCCAGCATAAAAGTAAATGGGGACATTTGATGGCGCATAAAAAAGTCATGTGAGCTACAGCAAAGGGTTCGATCCCAAGTATTTTATGGTTTTTGGTTATTTATTTTATAGGAGAGTGATAACAGCTAGGGAAGTAGGGAGCGAGGAAGGGGTTGTGGGATGAGAACACGAACCGAGTCCGACTCGCGCTCGGGTCCACCTTGAGCCAACACACCTTTTATTTCTGGAGAACGTGAGCAGACCCCTATTGTGGTACTTATTCTTTTTGGAGGTGATCATTAATTTATACAGTTTAGGAAGAACAACGGGAGCATGCATTTTCACTTTGGGTAGACTAGTATGCGATAGTGCGGAATCTGCGGATTAAAATCACTTTACTTGTTTTGACTGAAAATATACGCGGTTGCAATTGCATCACCTAAAAGTTGGGTTAAGTGTTAGTCTCCCTCCGCAAAAACACAATCAAAAGCGGCTATATGTGTAACGTTACGTTAGGCGCTGCTCTCTTTAGAGTCCGTGTGTGACCCAGTTTCATAGGCTTTGTTCAGGATCAGGGGAGCCGCCTGCTCCTCTCTTTTGTTTTGGTCTTAGAAACGCTCAGTTCAAAAGCAATATGTGATTGAGCAGAAACCGTACACCATAAACCGCTGGGAACGAATAGGACGTTTTTAAACAAACTACTGTATCTTTACTGCTGAACTTTCAAGTATACTATAAACACGGATGGTTCGATCACAAAAACGCTGTCGCTTATTAGGCGCATGCGCAAATAACTTTGATCGCCAGCGAATGAACTGGCACACAAAACTTACAGCGCGCTCGCCGCGCACATTGTTCGTCAGCTGGAATTAGTGCAGATACCGCAAGCGCGCGAGTAATACGACTTTTATTGACTCTTGCCTAAAAAAACCCACCACGTCATCTGTTGCATCTTGGAGATGATATGATAAGAGATGATGGGTCTATAGCGGATGCCTTGGTGTGTCCTGATTCTCAACCAAAGAGGAATAACAACTCCGGCGAAAGCTGAAAACAACATCCGAAGTTGGCATGAAGCGGCTCGCTCTGTAAAGATATATCTGCCCGGGATTCTTGCTCAAATTCTTTATAATCTTCCCCGTATGACTGTGACGTAAGAAGAAGGTCCCCTGGTTTAGTTTACACAATCTTTCAAGATAGTTTGTCACGATGAACTACAGGCACGCGCAGTTGTGTTCGGCTGGTTGGAAGTCAATGGTGCTGTCCAGCGTCCTGCTTGTTTACATCGTACCTTTGTGTGCTAATGGTAAGTCGATACAATAATTTAAAGGTTGCCCTTCATCTTAAAGTTGGGGTGAAAGATAAATCGTATGTGGACGTTTCTTGATCAAGTGCATGAAGTTAAATGTATGCTGATTAAAGTTGGCTAGATTTTGCTAAATCTATCACAGACGCACGCTGAAAGACTGTTTGCCAAGTTAACAACTGGATGCAGCCAGACTTTATTAAGAGATCTGACCTTATAATCCCGGTCTGGTCTTTAGCAAGCCGGGTGACCCAAACCTCAACATGTCAAGATTTTGTCTGGGTCACACTTCATCCCAGAAGCAAAAGAGAGAAAACATATATATCCTTTGCTTCAATAATGAAGCAATAAAACCATGCAGATTATTATATTACCTATGCTTGTGTTTGCCTTCAAAGCATCAGCGGGTTCTCTTGTTTAGTCAAACATTTTACATAGGACTCATTTCAGTAATGCAGATCTGACTGTGTTTTGGAATTATTAACGGTATTGAGCAGGCATAAGCCTCAGTGGATTGGGTTTTTTCATTTGTATTTTTAAGAGATCTGAGAAAAAAAGGAAAGTATAGTCCATGAGGTAAGTTTTCTCATTTAAATGTTCCTGAACATGGCATTTTGTGTTTTCTCAGGACAAGTTCAATAAATTGTCTTTTCAAGTCTTTCAGGGAACAAAATATGGAATGTTTGTGAATATGCATTCATTGTATACATACAGACAATCATTACTATGAGTGAAGTACAATTTCATCTCTAGCTGAAATTTCTTTGGTGGACATGCTGTGACAAAAGGCTGTTACTCTCCTTTGTTGTTTTTGCCAAGACCTGGCTGCATTCCTATGGCAACAGACTCGCATCCTCCACATTGAGAGGGAGGTGGGATGCATTCACAAAATGTAAATACATTTAGCACACATTCATATATACAGTATACTATATATATACTGTTTATGAATGTTTGTCATTTGTATGTGTATATATAGATTTTTTTAAACTGCTTAGCAGAGGACTTTAATGTTTAATGTAAACTTAAGTACTGTAACACTGTGAATTGTGCTACATAAGCTGACTTTTGTGGTTTTCAAAATGTATGGTTTCTGCCATTTAGGTGCTTTCATTCTAGTATTGCTTAGATATTTTCCATGCACGGCCCGAGAAGGCCATCTGCCACTGAGCTCTACTAACAGCGGAGACTGTCAATGAGCATTAGCATCAACAAGCGTCTGCCTAGTCTGCCCGTATGGAGCTCCCAGTGAGGGCTGACGGCATTTATCCTACCGGACGCTGACACTAGAGCTGTCCACGCTGCTGGAGACTTTTGAATCTGCACAACCTGTGTGCACAACCAGACCCTTGCTGGTTTTCAGTCTTTGTGAAGTCAAAGCACACTTTCAGAATACTTGTAGTTTGAATCTTGAAGATACATAACTTGGGCTTTTATAATTTGACAGCTTTTTTATAATTTCACACACTATTACATAAAAATATTTTAGATAAACATCCCCGGCATACTATAATAAACATCATTCAGTGTGAATAAGTAGGAAACATTCTTACATTCATGTCAGAGACCAAGATAATAATTTTTAGGTGAGCAACTGCACTGCTAGGTAATACCGCAGTGTATGTACAGATCATTGTGATTTTGCTGAAACTGTACAGAAGTGCCTTTTTCACGTGTGTGGTATAAAGTTGGAACCGTTCATAATACAGGTTTGGCATCTCTCTATCTAATTGGCTTTGTACCGACACTACTGTGCACCTACATCCCATCCCTGATGCCCTGGACAACCATGCCAGCTCCCCCGCTAAACTGTATCACAGTACTATTTCTATCAAACCACATGGGCTCAGCGTGTGAATTAAATTCAGCAGAGCTGTTGTATTCTAAGGTGTGTAAGTAATCTAACACAAATGAGTTAAATGTTGGGTAGGTTTATATGTAAGGAAAGGAAAGAATTGTCTGTACAACTTTTCCAGCCTCTACCCGATCTGCACCTACAGAGCTCAGCACCATTCAGAGTTTTGCACATCGTGATCCATTTATGTTTGACTATGTCATATTTGGCAAGTTGGTTCACAGTTAACTAGCCAGTAATGCACTTGCATGTATTGTAAATAGAGGCCATGGGCACAGTGAGAGAAAAAGACATCATACTTTTACACACTATTTTGCAGATTTAAATGTCTCTCCGGTGAGGTCATGAGAAAAAAGTTGGAAGGCTTTTCTCTCCCTGAATTTCTTTCTCGCTCTGAATCTTACACCCATTTTCCCCCGCTATCCCTCTCATCCCTGCCGCCGTGACATGCTTACTAAACAGAGAACAGAAATCCCTCTCAAAGGCTTTTGGCGCTGGTCTTTAGAAAAGCGGAAAGAGAAACACACTCATTTGTTTAAGAACAGCATAGATGTGTTTTTGTGTTATTTTTCTTTCACCTGCGTCTTTCCCTGACCTCTCTTTTCTCCCTGTTGACCCCTTTGTGAAGAGGTATCCAAATGAAAAAGTTCTTCTAGGGTACCCCTTCTACCTCTTTCTAATTCTCTCTTGTTCTGTTGGCATTTTTTTCAGCATTATTCCCCTGCCTGTGGCTTTGTAGATGTTAAAAAGACAAAATGAAAATTGCTGATAATTTTGCAGTAGTTTAAAACGTCATGCTGGTGAGAATCTAAGATTAGAACTTAATAGTATGCTTGAACATGGCATGAGAAATTATTCATGCATGCGTAACAATCTCTGTTTCTCGGGGCATCGTGTGAATAAATGAATGAGAGAAATGGAGGAAATGATTGGAGTGGAGAGGACAAAGAGCTCTGTGTTCAGTGTTGCTTTTGAGATGTTCCAAAACGGCAGCTCCTTTACATTGGTTTTTGGCAACTGTGCCTGTGAGACTGTCTGTCAGGGAAGGATGTGAGTCGCATTTCTTTCAATGTAGAGGAATTGCACAAAGAATGCCCCTTGGAAACTGAATTTCACACGGTCAATCAAAAAAGTCAAGATGCAATCCATAACTTTTGGTTTGAAAATAAACAATAAACAGTTATGGAGCAAGTGTTCAAAACTCTCCTTACCTTAACCCGAATTACAATGGTAATCTAATAAAATGATTTATAATTATAGCTGCCAGGTCAGATTTCGTAGGAATTGTGATATATAGAATAGTTTGTAAAGTAACCTGCAATTTCATGTTTCAAACAAACATGCAATAGAGTGGTATGGATTGCAGCTTTGAAGATGAAAATAATTTGCTCAAAACATACAGTAGTGACAAAAAGTGATCTCCAGCTTTGGACAGTTTTGAAATATTATTCAAAAATATTCTTAAAGATATATTAAAAGGTATTCTTGTTGCATTGGTGTGTTTGGGGTATAAACTGACGCTCGGGTTTGAGAAGAATTTGAGAAACAAATGTGCAAATATATGAAGACACAGGCCAGACGAATGACTCCAAAATATTCATACAATAGAGGATCAAGAAATAATAATAGCAGACAATATTTTAGTCAATTTGCTTTATTGCTTTTTTATGGTTTCTTTGTATAATAATAAAACCCAAATTCGTTGAAATGCTTTGGTTTGGCTTCCCCCCCCAAAAATTGTCCAATAAATACCTTAAATACCTTAACTACATTTCGTTACACTGTACTTGTATATGTGTAATGACAATAAAGTTGAATCTAATCTAATCTAAAGTTAATTTGTCCACTTTGTACTATACACGACATATTTTTTTATGGTTTAATCTAACCTAAGGTGGCATTTTAAGCAAATATCTTACAAACATGCTCCCTGGACATCACTGTTTATATTCCTCATTCTTGTTTTCTTTTTGGCATACACTTTCAGTTTTCTACATTTAATGTTAGTCGGATTAAACAATAGAGGCTCTATTATCTTTGTATATACGTGTATAATCCCATGTGTAATGTTTGAGGATGACTGCATAAAACTCCTTAGATTTGACAACATCAGCCTACTCCCAAACGACAACAAATTAGGTCAGCGAGATGTTGAGATGTGTAATGCTACAAAGGAATTCCCCGTTACTTTACGTGTGAGTCTATGAGAGCTTTTCTTACTTGCCGCTCACTCGTGCTTTCCAGATTGACCGTTGCGAGTCACAACATACAGCTCTTAATCCTAATCTGAATCCCAGTTCTGGCTCAGGTTGAAGGGGGTACATTAGTAAATCAGAGCTCCTAATCCAGCTACAACAAGCTGCTTTGAAAAGAAATCTGGGTCCTCTCACACAGCAGTGTATAATTAAGCAGATATGTGTTTGTATGTTGTCTTCGGGGTATAGTATTTGTCTTTTGTTTGCTTTATTCTGTATGGCTATAAATGCAGTGCAAATATTTAGTAAGAACATACATTGCAGCATCAGGAATGTGTCATATTTAAGTATGTGAAATTGTATGAAATAATGGTTTAATGTATTAAAAATTGTGGACTGTGAATTGCTGTACTGCTTGTTTCCAGCTGTCTGAGCTCAATGTGTCTTTGCCAATTGCTTCAAGGGCTTTGTGTGCTCACATCTGTTAGAGTCATGTAATTGCAGTATGCAGATGTGAAACTCTAATAGAGGATGCACTGAAGCAGTAAAGTGATGAAATGAAAATTAGAAAATTTCCAAACGCATGACTTTCTTATGCAGAACATAAATAAGATATTTTGAATTGGTCCCCTTGGACTTTCATTGAATGTATACAAAACCACAGTTATTTCTCAAAATATCTTCTTTTGTGTTCCACATATGAAAGAGTCAAAAACAGGTTTTGAACGACATGAGGGTGAATAAATAATGACATGATTTAAATATTTGGGCAAACTATCCCTTTAAGCACATTATATTGTGATCTTTGCTTTGTATTAAGTTCTCTGGAATACTTGAACCTGACTGGTCAGCTCCAACTGTACAACCGACCAGACTACTTCCTGAATAATAGTTTAATGTGTAAAGTTTTTACTAACATTTATTTATGATTTTTCAGAAAGTTCATTCATCTCCAACTCTACTCTACGCACTAACTCCTCTAAGTTAAATGGGGTGGGGCTTATGACTGCACTTCCTGGTGAGGCCACACCTATCACCCACGTTCACTTTCGAAAACCACGAGCTGGGGAGGAGTCAGGCAGAAGTTTTGAAACCGCGACCACAACCAATGTTGAATCATCCAAGCGACAACACCTAATGGATCTGACGGCAGGTGGCATGGCTGCCAAACTCCCCCAGACCCGAGGCCTGTCCCAAGAGGATTTTATTGAAGAGAGCACCGAGAACCATGCCCCACGCTGGAAGAGTGAGATACTACAAGCAGATGGGACGTTGCTGGATGTTGACCGGACTCCATATGAATCCACCCATTCCCCACCAGAAGAAACTTTTACGGTCAGTTTTTACAGCCCTCCTCCTCCTCATCATATCAGCAACGATCATCCTTGGGTTCAGAAGCTCCAGGGAGGAGATCAAACGTCCTGGACTCTTTCAGATTTTTATGATTATCTGGCACCTGACTACACCCCCACTGAAGTTTACCCAGATGAAAGCCAACCAACACCGCCAGATATGGAAGACGAAAATTGGCCTTTTGTTGCTAGCGCTGTTCCTTCTAACAAAAAATCTTTTGGAGTTGAAGATGGCGGATCTGGGGTTTCTGACCCAACAGGTTCCAGAGATGGTTACAAATTGGCTTGTCTTCCTGGATTTCTGCGTATAAATGAAACATGTCTCCCGGCATGTACGGTCATCACCGGTTACTGTTTCAATGGAGGCCAATGTTACGTGATTGACGGTATTGGCGCTTTTTGCCGGTAAGATGCACACATTCTCATGTATCCGATTAACACGCACCTATACAAATATACACAAACCTAAAATTATATAACAACTTTTAAAAAAGCCCTCCAACGTTTTTGTCAGCATCTGAATCCGATCAAACAGTCAAAATGAGTTTGAAGATGAAGTTCGGTTATTTTCATGTATGATCGGTGTGCATCTGTTCATGGTGTGGGATTATGTTTGTTTCACATTTTGAAGAGAAGCTTAGTGCTTGTCTCAGATGTCTTCGAACATCAAATGTTATGGATGAAAACAGATTGAGCATCATTTGAAGACGTCTGGGCTATAGTAGTGCCCTCAAATACCCTGCAACTAGGCCAAGTTGTAAATGTGCAAGGGTCTAAACAGGTCAGTCAAACATTTAACTACATACATTTATTGGTTTTATGAATAATAAAATTATAATACAGAATTCGACCTATACAAATTGTGTCCAGGCTTTGTTATAGTTGCTGCTGGTTTCCTAAAACAAACTTAAGGCACCATGAAACGGAAGTTGCGATTGACTTCTTTTCCGTATCATGACGTATATATAAGTGAAACGGCGGGGCTTTATTTTGCCCTTCCCTTCTTTCTTGGTTTGTTGTAAATTGGACCTGGAGGGGAGGGCTAAAAATGCCTGACCATTGGACAACCAGTATAGTCCTACCTCTTTTGTTTTGCCTACGTCATGTGGTGAGGAGTCTTTGATTAAAGATTACAAGTGCAGACGAATAAAATAAAAATGTTGTGCACGGATATATCATTTATAATAATCACTGCAAAACTGTGTAAAACACAATTTTCCTATTTGATTTCATGGTGACTTTAAGGTTGGGACAAGGTTATGGTGACATAGTGGTGCATAAAAGAGCCAGGAAAATGAACGTAAGTGATCACTGCCTTCAACATGCTACACCCAGCATGTGTAGTGTCGAATCTATGTAAACCTTTATCAAAATGCAATCGCATTTTATCTCATTCCCAATATATTCAAAACACTCCAAACTATTGTACTCTAGGCCTGTGTGATTGTGGCTTGGTGGCTTTTAACAAATCCAAACTCCTCTGCCACAATGCTACTCTACTCTGAGACCCACACTGACCCCTTTTAAACATTTGCTTTAAGGGATTTGGGTCAAAGCCCAGATCTGTGTGTGTATGTGGGCTTGTTTTTAAACAAGCGGGGACCTAAACCAGAATACACACCAACTCATGGGGACTCGTGTCACCAAAATTGAGGTCCCCATGGGAAAAAAAGCTTATGAAGCTTACGGAATTATATGTTTTGAAAATCTAAAAATGCTAAAACTTTTCTATGATCTTTAGGTTTAGGGATAGGGGATACAATATACAGTATAAAAATCATTACGCCTATGGACTGTCCCCACGGACATAATAAACCAGACGTGTGTGTGGGTTTGTGTGCATGTGTGTATGTGTGCATGCGCGCTAAAGGCAAATCAATATGGCACAGAAAATGATTGCTTTGTATGTAGGCCACGCTTACTCTCTAGCCTTAAGAAGAGGTCGATGTGAAACTCAGTTGAATTGTTTTTACAACACATTCATTTGGTGTAAGCTACTGGTTGGGAATCATGCCCCACAAATTGACCTTTGCATAAAAATACACCCTGCCACACAAATCAAATCTTTAAACCATAGCAGTTTTTATTATCCATTAGTTATAAGTTATAAGCACTGAATTTTTTTCACAACATTGACCCTATTAGTAACTCTCTACTCTACTATTAGCCCTCGAACACAAAAGTGCACTGCCATGTTGAAAGTTGTTAATGCTAAGTCAGATTGCCTTCGTGTGGATTTGAAGTTGACCTTTTATTAGTACATTTTGGAAGATCTTTTTTTATAATTTATAAAGAAGAACACACATAACATGCCATTCTGTAGTCATGAGGTTTGACTATACACAAATAAAAAAGTATCATAATACACATGACAGGCCCATACCAGCAAGTTGAACCCGGGGCTTTAGTTGTTTAACATATACACATGCACACGCACTCTAGCTTTGGGGAATACTGTGTGTATAAGTATATATATTCATTTCTTTGCGAATATTACTAGTGATTATTAAACAACATGGTTCATTTTTGATACTTTCATTGAGAGAAATAAGGATTAAACTTAATACTAGATACTAGATTTGATAATACTAGATCAAAAATCCGACAAACAGACCTAAGCCATTCAGGGAACAAAATACGACTACCTATTAACAACCAAGAACACTCTAAAAAACATCAACCACTTCTGAAACACGTGACAACACATTCTTGAGAAAACGTAACTATGTAGTTTAATTTAACATTTCTTAAACATTAAATATAACAATGCATGCATGCACTTCTGATTTATTAATCAGCGTATACAACGTTCATTTTGGAGCTGTAAACTTTATTCGGATCACAGCTCAGGTGCTTTATTCTCAATGGAATAGACACATGTCCTTGACTGGACCATCTGTGCTGTGAAGTAGGATCAGTCACCGCTCATAAGGTCTCTGAGAGAACAACCTTGCAGAAAAATCCTTCTATTGATAAATGGGTCAACCGGCCACGCTCTCGCACACCAACTGTCCTCGTGTACAAGGATACCGGCATCTTTCCATAGCATTTATCTCTCTCGCTCTTTCATCTCGGCAGAGATGTTTGTGTCATGGCCAGCTTGTTTGGATGTCAGAAAAAATATCACAAACAGTATTAGACAGCACATTAATTCAACCGGTCCCTTGTATAAACATACTGTAAGACTCGACTCGATACAAGTAATCTCTATTGCTTTCTCTTCGCACAGACAATTTTTCTTATGTTTGTCACGAATACAGTATATTTTTTTCAGAAAATAAAAGAGCTCTTCAAGAATGAATATGTTTTTTAATTTTCTTAAATCTTTAAGACAGATATGAAAGAAACTGTTGGGGTTTTGGTCAGTGTTGTAAACCTCCTATCTATTTTCCTCTTTGTAGATGTAATGTCCAGGAGTTTATTTGGAACAAGGGTTCCAGGTGCGAGTCCACCATCTCAGACTTCCAAGTGATGTGTATAGCAGTGGGCGGGGCCACCATCATGTTGCTCGTTCTTTTCATGGTCATCGTCTTCTTCTCCAAGAAGCTGTACCTCCTCAAGACTGAAAACAGAAGACTTCGTAAGCGCAGGTGAATCTCCACGTGACACAAGGAGGCAACCGCAGTTCATTTTAAAATGAGTGACTTCATCTCTGATGTGATATTACATAACATTACATGCATTTGGCAGATGCTTATATCCACAGATGTTGGATGCTTATATACTATTGAAAACCTAAAAACCTTTTAGCATTCCCACACATCGTTGAAGAGTACAGTTAAGTGTTAACATTGGCTTTCATCGCAATGATATCATTCATTTCCCAAAAGTAGGCCAATCTTACAAAGTGTGTAAGGTGACCTATATACTGTGCAGCCAAAAGCATTTAAACAGCCCAAGTTGTCAGGAGAAGAGAGGAAAAGGAGAGGATGGATATCAAGGGAAGGAAGCGGATTGAAAAAGAGATTTCATTCCTTGTTACCACAACAAAAGGAAGTGGTAGTACCTTTTCAAAGCTGAGTAGCACTGATGAGACAACCGGACGGTTATCTTACTATGATAAAATATGGCGATGATGGTGTTTATTTTATATACCTTTTACATAGCTCACATGGTGATGACGTATACATTTTAAAGGTCCAGTGTATGAAATTTAGTGGCATCTAGTGGCAAGGTCGCAAATTGGCTCCTTTGGAAGCACTATGGGGGCTGACACAGGGTTAAGATGTCATCATGTTTTTTATTTCGCCTTGCCATGGGCATGCTTTTCCCGGAAAAGTGCCCAATAAGGGCCCAATAAACGGATTTTCATGTTCGAAAAAAACTTTCAGAAACCTATACGAAGGCTATCAAGCACAGAAAATACTACGTCATATGTCCAACTCGTTTTTTGACAAGTTGACCATGTCAAACAAGAGAAGACGGCACGTTTAAGATTGTAAATAAGTCAGAAGGCATGAAACACCCCTTTAAATGAATTATGACCTAAACTACAATTTAAACTTGAGTTTATTTATTTTTTCTGTCTTGCAGTAAGAGCCGGCCACAGTCGGAGCATCCTGTGGATAACTTCTCGCTGTGCACCGTTCCTGAAAACTCTCAGGCAAATGTAAGGAAACTGTGTGACACCTCAACTAATCTCCACCAAGCCAGTGCTTTGGCTTATTATGATAACGTTATGTGTCAGGTAACGGTCCTTTCCTCTCTTTCCCGCTGTTCTCCACTGAGCATGCGTGTGAATCATGGTGTGGGTTCCTCTCATTGTCCCTCTTCATCATTAACATTAGACAAGTAACAGATACATCCGCCTCTTCAACACTTTTCTTTCCTTGACTCACATGTGCCCTATTTTATGAGGCCATGTGAGGTACTGCAGACTACATGATGCATTGTGATAACTGACTTACTGTATTTGAGAGTTTTTGTTTAACATATTGCAGTTTGTCCAGTTGGTAATCAATGCAATATTATCTGACCAATCGGGTGTTTAGATATGTCAAACATGAATTAAATCATGAAACACCCATCAGAGCTCTTTTTTCATGAGGTGTTAGTAGAATAATCCTTTCTCGCCACCCCACTCCTTAGAAAACCATGAGCAGATATACGTGGGAATATAAACCCAAAGAGGATTGCGGCTGTGAGGTAAGATGATCCAAAAACTGACCTCTTCTCAGTGAGTTTCCTTTCATGCTCTGCTGATAATAAAATGCTTGAGGCGTTTTGTAGCTTGTGCATCTTTTCCTCTTCTTGAGCTTATATCCTCTAAACAATCATTCATGACCATCAAAGCATTAGATTTAATACTTCAGTGCTCTTTGTCTTAAAATCTCAAAGCTTCCTCATTCTAAGTAAAATATTTTTATTATCTACTGTACATTGTGCTAGGAAATATTTTTCTAATACAACTGTTTATCTGCTTTGAATCTCCACACTATCCAAAGCACTAACACATCGAGGAGCCAATGTTTGATTTTTGTAGCATTAGAGTCTACAAATAAAGCCACAGTTCACGCAAAAATAACATTCTTTCACAATTTACTAACCCTCATGACATCTCAGATGACTTCCTTTCTTAAGCTGAACACAAACAATTTTATATAAAAACACATATACAAGCATCATTAAAGTAAATGACTTCAGTGGGTTAATAAATGTCTCCTAGAGAATTTTCATATTTTGGTGAGCTGTTCCTTCAACAACTCAAACCAAGTCAGAGGGATGTTATTAAACTTTTTTTTTGTTAATACATATGCAGTTTTTTTTAGTGTAAATAAATAATAATTTCTTCTTCTCCCATTTACAATCACTAGTTTTGTGTTTCGTGAAGGGATATAACGGGTAGCAAGTTCCCAAACATGTGCTTATCGACGATTTGTGATTGATTATAATATAACAATTGATATTAATATACTTATGAATATTTGATTGCATATGAAATTACATTAAACACACTACACTACTTAACAGATTTTAAGTTTGGGTCACGCTTGTATCTCTATACCTAGAATTAGTTCAAAAGCAGTGATAAGGGTAAACGTTGAATTAAAAATATATATGCTTATAGTGTTTCAGGTTTAGCCTAAATACTTTAGATAAGGTTGTGGAACCTTCTGTTCTGTTCAACATTTCCATTCAGTTGTAGATTAAAAAACAAATCCAGACCCGTGCAGTCAGCTCATCCTCTCCAGACAACAAGGATGCTCTGTTTTCCTTGTTCACTTTATGATCCTCAAGGCTCTGTTTACATCTGTTTTTTACATCTGGCAACCTGATCACAAGTGGACAGAGATACAGCGGTGACTTGAAAATGCATTGTGATCCATTCACTCAAGATGATGCTTTTGGCCAAGTTGCATTTGTATTATACCATAGATGAAGGATAACTTGTCGTATTATAGGCCGGATTGTGCCTTTAGTTACACAGCTGGTCTTACCTGGCTACTTGGATCCCTTAGCCTGATATAAATACCAGGGACCCAAAGGGTTTGATAGAGTGAAAATGTTTGCACAACATAATCATTGCTCGTCTCTGTGTGTATCTGTCACAGGCCGACACCGCCAAGGAAGAGCCCGATTGTCCCAAATGTCCCCCTGAAGAGGACGAGCCTCTGAACATTGAGAACTCGCTCACACCAAACCACGAAAACAACAAGGCAGCCGGTGAAGACAACGCAGAGGAGGTAAACTCATTGAGAAACATGAACCTGTAGTACCGCCCTGCTGCCACACGCTGGCACACGCTGGCCCATACTGACATCCCCTCTACGTATTAAAATTCCCCAATGGGCCAAAAACTCACACATCAACATAGCGCTCTACCTTGCACCCATCTGTGTGACTTCAAAACACAGATGAAGCTCTGAACTAGCATGCTAACTTGCTCCTGATTGCCAGCGTAATAATGCAAACACCGTACGCATTGTCACCTTCACCTCGTCCTAGCTTGCTGTCACCCTCTACATCATGTCAAGCTTTGTTATGCTACCGTATGTACCGCAAAGTCACATCAAGCTATGTAACGCTTCACCCTGACCCAAAGGTTTCAACCTTTGTGACACCTTCTGACTTCCTGTCTGTCCTGCCTTACTCTGAATCAGCATGCATTGGTGTTCTTCTGTTTTAAAGAAATAAAATGTTTTTATGGAAATAACATGGCTATTTAGATGACATTAGAAAAAAAATTCTGAGATTTGTCGATGTTTGGTGACTTATTCAGTGAGTATGTCTGAATATATGTTTGATACTGTAAACAAGCAGTATTTTAAAGTTTAAAGCTTATGTGTCTTAAAATTAATTGATGTCTAATTTTTATGTATTGACATTTTTTTGGTTTTGTACTTTATTTGTTGCTGAGATAAACTGAGAATAAAATCAGTTTGTTTTATCAGTACACAATCGAGTGCCATTGTATTCCTGAGCTCTATTCTTCCTGTATGTGCTCCCGCTTCTCACGTTCCTGCTTTGCTCGTGTGCATGGCTTTAGCATTTCAGAGGTATCGCTAATCATACAGCGTAAACATTTTTGCAGCTAGTTGTCAGTAACTTACTGTAGATTTATATTTATCAAATTTATTGGCAACAGTTTGTTCAAAGATAAATGAACATTAACAACATAGAACATAGTCTTTATCTTCACATATAAAAAACTATAAAATAAAAGCCTCATGCAAAGCATTCTGGGATCCAAAAATCAACATAAACCCTTTTCTGTTTTTTTCTCATTTTGGTTCCCAGAATGCTTTGCACGAGGCTGTTATTTATAGTTTTTTTCTGTAAGGATAAAGACTTGTTAGTGTTTAATGAGCATTTATCTTTGAACAAACCATTGCCATTAAGTTACATAAATTAAATCTACAGTAAGTTACTGGCAAACCGATGCCAATAATACTGTAATTTCTACATAAATACTTTACAGTGTACTGCACATTTCACCATTATAATACTGCTTCAAAATATTACTATAGGCTGCCTTTAGTCCAGATTTAGACTAAGCATCCTTTGCTCAACATTGCTAGACTTTGTCAATATTGTTAGTGTTTATTATTTCATATACTAGCTTTAAGGATTTCGGGCAGAGCTTTGGTCATTGGTGCTTGATAATACATTTGAGGCTCTTCTTTAGAAACAACTACTTATACTATATACACAACACTTGTTCTACCTGATATGTGTAATTGTTTAAGCACACTTTCTACCCAATATGGAGTTGAAGTGATGTATAAAGGACTTTCCACTTCTTTACTCAGGTATAGCTTGTGCTGGTCTGATATTAAGACTAAAATGGACATCTAAAGTAAAGATTACTGAAAATAATAGTTTAAGGTTTTAGTTTCTTCATTTTACTGTTATGCCATTGTTGTCCTTTTATATGCAAATTATAATCATAATTAATTTGCTTTGTTTTTCTTTGTGTTTTTGTTTGTTTGGGTTTGCTTATATGTTTGTGTTGTTTTTGTGAAATTATGTTTACGTTTTGTGTGGTCCTTTCAAATGTTCATACGTTCGTACCGGTGTTGTGTTACCACGCCTCTGTGTACTTTGTATCTGTGCCTTTGTGTCCAGGGTGGCGTGACCATCGACTTAGAGTTGCTCCTTCCCAAAGAAGCTAAAATGCACCCTGAGACAAGCTGCCCACTCCAGTACAATGTCTTCCTCTACAAACTCCCCAAGTCCCCTAAAAAGTCCCCCGTGTCGCGTCGCGCTCCAGGCAGGTCAGGGCAGCCAAGGCCTCTGTCCCATATCTGCCCCAGACGCAGCTCTGAGCCCGGCTACAGCCCCATCAGCACACGCTCCCTGCCAGGGGTTCTCTCCGGCTCTTCCAGTCCTCATCTGGGTACAGCCTACACACCTTAATATAGTGGAAGCTTTCAACAGTGACTGAGATGAAATTGTTTGAAAAAACACTTGATTTGAAAATACTGCATTCACATCTATGAGTTGAACACAACGATTTTAAGAGACATTGGTGCTAAAACACCAATAATGATTTGCATGATTTAAGTAGATCAAGAAACTTTGAAGGTTTAAAGTAAATATCAAAAAAAAAAGAAAAGGAAAAAGAATTGTTTTGGAATTCCAAACGCAAGAGTCGTGTTTTGAGTTTATGTATTTTGTTACTGTCATGCATTCACAGAAATGAACCTGTATATATGTTCAGGGTAAACAAACAACTTGATAACATTTGTTAATAACAAAGTGCTTTTTTGTGTTTTTAACGTTACATTAATACTTTCACTTGGAATAAAAAACTTTAGAATTGTTCTGAAATTATTGTTGATTCTTTAGATCAACACAAAACAAAAACATGATGTCCTCATCTGTACAGAAACATTTCACATTTTAAAGATCAAATAGTATATGATAATGCCATTTTCTCCAAGCATCTACAAAACACTCCAATGCTCCGAGTGGCATTCTATTCAAGCTAAAACCATCTTAAAAAGGAAAACTGGGTCAGTCTCCCAGCACTCACTTCATCAAAGAGAATCAAAAGCGAAGGGTGGCGTGTACAGACTACTGATATAGAAGAATGGGTGTCTTTGTGGAGAATCCAAAAACTCTTTAGCTCATTATTCAGATACAATTATTTCAAAATAGCAGCAGAAATGTATTCCCACACACAGACATAGTTTGCTATTTTCAGGTTTGCAATAACACATAGCATTTGTCAATATAGTCAATACTATATTCCAGTCAACACCCATTATGCACATCGTGGCCTTTGTAATATATTTCATTGCTCCTCCCTCTGACCTCTTTAATACAGTTTAAGAGAGTGGCACATCACCGCTACACAAACAGTGCTATCATATGGTTGTAGCCTATAAGGGCAGTGGTGCATGACGTAAATCAACGTTGGCAAATATTTAGCACACTTCAGTACAGTGGAGTTTAATGAGCAAATTTGTGGATTTCATTCATTTACATCTAAAATATTATTTGAGAATTATTGAAAAGGTATACATTGAATAGGCCTAAATCAAAAATGTTAAATTAATAAAGATTTAGAAATCTACTTTGTAGATCTAATGAAAGCAAATTTGCGATA
Source organism: Barbatula barbatula (assembly GCF_947034865.1). Taxonomy (NCBI): domain Eukaryota; kingdom Metazoa; phylum Chordata; class Actinopteri; order Cypriniformes; family Nemacheilidae; genus Barbatula; species Barbatula barbatula. The sequence continues at coordinate 6,231,095 of NC_136784.1, forward strand.
TTGCCATATTAACTCCATACACTTATGACAATGGCGTTGCTTTGTTAAGATTAGTAAATGCGTTAGCCAACATGAACTAACTATGAGAAATATAGTTTTCAGCATTAATTACTTTTTATTATTATTAGTTATTAATGTCAATATACTGAATGTTCATGGTGCATTGAACCATTTTCAATTTTTATAATGTATTTGTGAATGCTGAAATGTTATAATCTTGGAAGTATTGTTCATTGTTAGTTGATGTTAGCTAATGCTTTAACTTATATAAAAAATACTTTAATTGTAAGTACTGTATATACCCTTTGGGAACATTGTTAAATCAAGCTGAGAGAAACGAGACCATCAGACTGAGCAAACTGATGTCAATACAGAACATTCCACTCAATGTTCTTGTGTGCTGAGACCTTTGAAGATTTCACAGACATTAAATGTCCATTTATATAGCTTATATAAAATATAAAACATACATTATACGAGGTAGAAATATATACACAAACACGTTAAAAGTGTTTCCAGCACATGATTTATTATGGAAGCAACATGCACACAGTGTTTGAAGCCTCACATTTATGTGGCACAATGCAAACAAACACTTGTGTCCCACATTTTTTTTAATTCAATTTTTGTTACCCATCAGTTTTAAAAGTCTTATTCAAAAGTACATTTAGGCACAAGAAAGTTGTATCAATATGTTTAGCAGTAAAATATTTATAGCAAACTATATTCAACATCAACGATCATCTATTCCTCATCTTTATCATTCTTAAGAGTGCAGACTAAAGTGCTATGTAGAAACAGAAACACAAAGTGATACAGAAGGGTAGGATTACATAGAAAACAGTGCAGGAGTTGTTTTCAATATGCTTGAAAAAAGTACATTTGTTAAGTCATAGAGTGTTGTTTAGAGTTATTAGATGTAGTGACACTTCTTATACATATGGTATAAGCAGTTTAATGAGGATTACAGGACAATACAGAAATAAAATCTAACACACAGTAAATGTTGTTTTTGGCATCATATCTTGGGTAGTGACCACAAAGAATCAAAATCACCAAAAGGATCTTTTTTATCCACCACTTGTTCATTCTCACCATTTTTGTTAGTGCTTATTGTTCTCTGTATTGTATCTTGACAACCCCTAACAGCATCTGCGCAGTTGTTTGTATGATTGATGGATTCATTCTCGATCCAACATTATGAGGCCTCACTTTGAGATGCAATGCTGAGAACATCCACTTCATTCTGAAGAGAATCCAGAATTGTACCTGAGCCAGATGTGTTCTCCCGAGGACGGGACCCTTGCGGATTTATTTTGTCAGGCTCAGGAGCGGAGACATGAGCAGGTGATGGAGTAGGTATGAGAGTACTGCCCAGTGAAGGAGGAACTGGATTGTCCATGACTGGAACAGCTGACTGTCCTGACAAAGAGCCGGGTATCTGGCTTTGACTGGGAGTATACATAGCTGGTCTTCCTGTTCCATTTGGCATGGTGTTGAACTGAGGTGGAATGGTTTGTTGGCCCATGTGTGGTGGTCCAAACAAATACATGTTAGCTTGAGGTGGAAAAGCTCCTTGAGGCATTTGGGGCGGGTAGGATGGCCGAACTCCAAATGGAATTTGAGGGAAATTCTGAGACCCTGGCTGTACTTGATGAAGATTTTGGAGGGGCGCGGAGATCGGCTGTGATGATGGAAATGATGTGGGAGGATAGCCCATGTAAGGCTGTGGCGCGCCTTGTGGAAGTTGACCTGGATGGAACTGATTAGAAAGAGCAGACTGATGTTGGTTAAAGAGGGTTCCTGGAGGTTGTGAGACTGTAAGTTGGCCATGCAGAGGTTGAGTATGTGGACCTAATGCTGGTCTGTAACCTGGTGGTAGTCCAGATTGTTGCTGTGGCTGGAACTGTCCAGGTTGGATAGGTGGCAAGATCTGCCCAGGAAATGCACTTCTTGGTGCGTTTGGGGGGATGTTATGTCTTTGGTATGGTGCTCCCTGTATGATCTGTTGGGCAGAGGAAGACTGAGGCTGCCCAAAGGTGTTTGGCATAGATACTTGTGGCCCTGGTACACCAGGCCTGAAGCAATTTTGGGGCAACTGCCCTTGTTGTGGAGGCACAGTGTAACCCCCTGAAACAGCAACAGGCCCACTAGGTGGTTGCTGCCAGAGAGCTGGATTGTATCCATGAGTTGGGACCTGTGAGGTGGTCGGTTGGTTAGCCTGAGGATAGACAGGTGCTGTGCCTCTGACCTGAAACTGTTGTTGAGTCCCTGTGGATGGAACGTATGGAACATGACTTTGTGGGAGATGATGGGGCAGTTGTGCTGGCTTTAAATCTGAAATGGTAACTTGTGGGGTTGGAAAACGAGTGGATAGAAAAGGGTTCGCCCCTTGTGGCCAAGTAAGTGGGGATCCACCATGCAAACTGGGATTTGGAAGCACCGGACCTCCTGTGAAATTGGTGTTTGGTGGGAAGCATCGCATTTCTTGTCCAGAAATGAAAGGAGCAACTGATGGACCTACAGCCTCAAGACTGGATGGTCCAGATCTAGGAACAGGTACATTCTGTCCACCTTTCTGTCCGAGTTTGGGAGGTTGTCCTTTTCCAATCTCCCTATGGTAAGCATACAGAAAACAGTATTGGGTGAAGGTTACCATTATCTTCACATGTACAAAAATACATATACAACGAAGAGCTTACTTCTCCAGCAACCCAACTCGCTCGTTCTCTCTGGTTTGACAATATGACTTGGTTTTGTCCAACAGCGTAGAGATCTTCTTGTCTAAATCCTGGTAGAAGTCTCTACCCTCCTTAGCCTTCTTGATCAGATCCTCATACGCCTCAAATGAGGCAATCGAGGACTGAACTGTGCTGTTCCATCTGCAGGCCAAAAAAACCATGATTACAAACAAAATCATCTAACATTTCTTCTGATCTGCTGAGATAAACAGAATACATACTGTTGCTCTGTGAGCGTGAGCATCTTGCGGACAGGGGCATACTGCACATTGGCTTCTGTTAGGGCTTTCAGGATGTTACCCTGGGCTAGTAAATTCTGTTCTATATATCCCTTCAGCTGATCATATTTCTTCAACTGTTCCACAAACAACGTCTGAAAGAGAAAATTCAGACCTGTACAAGTGGCACTTGGATACCCCTTCAAAATGCACACAATCAGCAAATGTACACATGAATTTGTATTAAAACAATGATTATATTGTTTGAATTAACCTTGATTTCAGCCCGATCTGCGGTTACCAGTACGCTGGTGATGTCATCTTTATGAACGAGCTCACGAAGCTGGCTCTCCAATGAGATCCTCTGCTTTCGCATTTCATCAACTTTGTCAAGAATGGTCTTCATTTTTTGCAAGGACGTCATATCATCTAATGAGAAAAGAGAGAGCACTTTCAACTTTTTAGAATCAGTATAGTCAACTGAATTACAATTGAAAACATAATCTTACCTTGACTCAGCTGTGGCTGAGGAAGGCTATTTCTGAGATCTTCCACAGATCCCTGTAAGAGACGTAAGTTTGGTATGTGCTGATTCATAGCTCTGTGAAGTTCAGTGTTGGTTTGGCTGGCTGCCTCGTGGGCGGCCTCAAATTTTTTCAACTCATTTTGAATCTCCTGCAGTGCTGGAGGCCTCGGTGGCAATCCCTTCTCCCCCACCACCTCCATTAAACTCTTTTCCCCGGCCTCATCTTCTTCCAAGGCACTGCGGATCTCCTCCAGAGATGAACTCACATCAGTGTAAACATTTGATAGTGCTGCAACACAGACATAATTTGAAATGATGATCAATCTGAAAATGTAACCCAACTGAGAAAAATACGCAGTAGTAAGATATTTCCCTTTACAGTTCATTTTAATGTGGACAATCTCAGTTTTGGAGCAATCTTTAATTTTGTAATTCTTGCAAACATTTTTTATTTTTAAAAATGTATGCCTCTAGTTGTAAAAGAGGCAACAAGTCTTCTATGAAATACATCCTTTAAAAACCTCTTTGAAATACATCCTTTAAAAAACACTATTAATACTAACATATGATGCGTGTTTGTATATACACACACACTCACCTTGCATAGCCTGAACTAGGTTCTTGACAGTGTCTGGTCGCACACTGAGATAAGCACATTTTTCCAGCAGTGTGTCAGGAAGAGTTTTAAACATGTCTATTTTATATACAGAGTCATTGCTTAGAGACTCCACAAACCTCCTGCGGAGAGATGCAAATATAAATCCACAGAGACAAAGAATAACAACACTTGTGGACAATATAAAAGTGGATAACATAGGATAAAGCTAGAATTTCTTAATCATCAATAAGATTGTGAACTTACTCAAGGACCTGGTTTTTGTCTTCTATTTTCGCCACAATGTCCCTAAGTAACTTTGCCTTCTCCTCACTAAGAGAGACAAAAAGGTAACAAAGAGAAATAGCTTCTCTAAACACCTAAACCTAAAACAACAGGTGATGAAGTATCTAGGAAGACATTACAATGATGACTGACCTGTAAAGGGAGGAAGCCTCATGGGTTGCCATGGGAACAAGTTTAGAGAAGAGGTCAGGACCAGTGACACTTGGATCAGTTGGGATCACGGGCAAGGGTTTCACCAAGGAGGCACCTGTATAGCGGATTTAACTGGATTAAGAAAACCATGATTTGATGATGATCATTCTAATATAGATTTCTATACCTTTGACTGCTGCCAACGTGTCCAGATTGGGCACAGATTCGTGGTAAATGAAGTCATTATCTTTCTTCGCCGAATTATATCTGACAGGCAAGATGTAAGAGAAAATTCAAATCAGGGTCTGTGGGCCACCTTTTTTCTTGAGACCTTTTGAATTGAAAATTACTGGAAAAGAGCCACAATGAAATTCCAAAAGACTTACTTTCCACCAATGACATCCATTGTGAATTTCAGAGCATCCTGCACAGAATCCAGTTGACCCTACAGAGAGCAATATGTACAGATGTAAATGTGCTCAATGAAACAAGTTGGTTTATTCGAGTGTGTATATTCTCATCCTTATCCTTTTCTACACATTCGGTATGTCATACAAATATATGGCCCCCATTTACAAACTGGGAAAATAATATTTTTATTAAAGGTCCAGTGTATGAAATTTAGCGGAGTCTCACTTTCAACCAACAGCTCTCTCCATCGCCTTCTCCCTTTCTAAGCACTACGCTGGGTGACACGGGACTAAGATGTCATCACGTTTTAACTTATTTGCCGAAGGATATAACGTATTTACGAAGCACGCTCTGTGGAGGAGTTTGTCCATTTAGGGCTACTGTAGAAACAACATGGCGAATTCCACGCAAGGGGACCCACGGAGTATGTAGATAGAAATAGCTAATTTCAAGGTGATAAAAACATAACCCTTCATAATGTAAGGTCTTTATACACCTCTGAAGACATAGATATGTATATCATATTGCATTTCTGTCAATAGATCGTCCAAAGATTACACATTAGACCTTTAAATTCAAAAACAGCTAGAAATAGTCTGTCAGGGTTAGCTGACAGTAACTTCAATAAGCTATACATGTATGTCAATGGTACTATATGTCCACATTTGGATTTCATAGTGGTGTGTGAGAAAGAAAATGTTTACCTTGCTCTGCTTAATTGCTTCATTAAGTTTATCTAGTGAGAACTGAAAGTAGGCGACCTGTGGAGAAACAGCAGGCGGCTTCATCAGATGATTGCACATTCAATCGCTTGTATCTAACACAGATACTTTATTACAGAGGACAGAAGAATTGTGCGTAAACATGATGTTAAACTGAACAAAGCTCACAGTATATCACACACACACTTACTGCTTCTCCATATTTCTGCTGCTCCTCTAATTGTTTTCCCATGTGCAGCTAAGAAAAACAATATGTTGTATATGAAAGTAAAGTTTATGGAAACACATACTGTATCAAACATATGCCGGTTTGTTTCATGGTGAACAAGAAGATCTCACGTGTGTAATGGAAGTGAAGTAGCTGATCTTCAGGCTGACGAGTTTCCTCCACTCCTTCTGAATCCTTCCTGGCACAGATTCAGAATGATCCAAAACCCTCAGACAATCCTTGTAGTAGTCGCACACCTGCGATCACACTCAGCATTAATGTTGCGGTGCACTGCGAAATCAAACATGATCTGATAAATGACAAAAACATTCCACCTGGGCACAAATCTTTGCTATTAAATGACATTTCCTGTTGTCTAGTAGAGTTTTCTCCAGGAGACACTCCTGGGCCTGTGCCTTTAGAGAGAGATAAAAACATCATTAAAAATGAAAGGAAAAACTGAAAAACTGCATGACTGATATAACGTTTACCAGCATGAGGCTGAGGTTGATTTGCAGCGTCTGGCTGTTCATGTCTGAACTGTAGGTGTGATTGTAGTGATCTTTCAGGTATGTAAAAGCTCCCGCAGCACACTGGAAATGTGTACAGGACACTTTCATCCCCTTATAACGCACAAAGACAAAGAATAGGTTTTTATCTTTCTTAATGCTTCCTAGTTGCACATTCTATGTAATGAAGTCTGCATTCACCTCCTCAGACAGACGGTTATCCAAAGTGCCCAGAATCGAGTGCAAGGCACCTACAAGAAATATGAAACACATTTCTACAACTCTCTCCATTAAGACGTTACTTGTGGTATCTCAGTGACTGCATTTAACTCACCCAAGTTATACAGGACACATGCCTGCTCGTAGTTGATATCATTATGCGTGACATTTCTTCCCGAGAAGACGTCCGTCCTGCAATCAAGAGGAAACATGACTTGGCGCAACCTGCACGTGGACTGTAACGAATATAACGGATGTGAAAGCGAGCACAGGCGGCCACATTTTACCATGTCACGGGCACCGCAGCCTCCTGGCCCGTTGCCATGGGAACACGACTCTGGAGAAAGTGCAGCTGACCGAGGTATTTCCTGAGAGTGCTGCAGCCCTCAAAATCTCTCGGTAAATTTACTACGCTCTATAATAATAATAATGAGAGAGATTTTAATACATTGTTCATCAGCAATGATCACTTTAAGCATCTCTGTGATTGTTGTATTAGAGCATATAATGCAGGTTTCCCATAATCCGTCCTGATCACCCCTACACCCTTAACCCACCTGTCTGAGCTGCTCCAGCCTCTTCAGTGACTCACTGTAGTTCTCTGGGTTCTCGCCGTAGTTCATATGAATGAACTGGGGATAAATGAATGAAAAATAAACTATTAACGACTGACAAATCTAAATGTTTACTTCATTCTAGAATATAATTCATTGCCATAATATGCACATGCAATGCATTGTTTGACATCACTTTAGCAGCAGTCCTGTTATCTGTTGTTGTTGTTAACGGTTACAAAACAAAACCCATCAAGAGGTGTTTTGTAATCTAGTTCCTCCCTAAACTGTTTTGATAACATCCACACGTGACGCCTACGTCACTGTCATACGCCGTATATGTCATGATCACCCAAGAGCCCAATGCTGGCTCAATGCAAATCAACTGTAGACAGTGTACAATAGAAGCCATTTTTTTCAAATAACTTGTTTCACTGGCCAAAAATAGACTTTCAGTGACGACATATTCTTTTAAAACCTGATAAGTACTGTAAAAGAACGATTGAGATAAATACAACAATTGGACAAATTGTTAAAACGCCACACCTCGCAAAAGCGGACTAGATATTTGTGGTAGAAGTCTGTAAGGACTGTTGCGCAACAGGTTGGATTAAAGACTCTCACCTGTTTTACAGTGGGGCTAAACTCAAACTCCCCCGCTTCCTTTAGTTCCAGCCAAATCATTGGCATCCTAGGAACGGCCTCCATTTTACCTCCACCAAACACTGATCCAGCTATACAAAGACTTTATGTATTTAACAAAACGGGTGAAATTATATGTCTGGATTTGAGCAGGAAGCTTGCTGCAAGTCGGAAGCTGCTGACGCTCCTTACGTCACCGGAATTGCGTCATCTGCGATTTTTATGAGCATTATTTCCTTGTGGTCCTGAAGTAGGCGAATTCTAACATTCGTTTAGTAATGTCCATAACTTGATTTTTTCCTCGTTGTTTTATAACATTATTGATGTGTTCCTTCGTGTTTACATACATCTCGGGCTGTGATTTGTAACCACTGGGTGGCAGCAGTGGGTTAGTTTTCACTGCTGAATGAGCCTGTGAAATATTCGTACATTTCTAAGTTTAAATCAAAACCACGAATATATGAGTGCATGTCATAGTTGCTAAAATACGGAAATGTATTTTAAAGTAATGACAGGCTGATCAGGAGGATAAAGTAAATATGTGGAAGAATGCTGCAAGCAGCCACGTGGGGGCTGTACTGTGTGTTGGTACTACTATACATGGCTATAAATCACGATGAGCTTAAACCGTACAGTTGTTTCAGTTTTTTTATTTGGTTGTTTGTTCTTTTAATGTGCAACTTGAATATTTTTGTTGTAGAGTTGAAAATGTTGCAAAGGACACAGTCTGTGCTTTAGGAATCTCTTAAATGATGTATCTGGAACATCTGTTTGTAGAACAACATCTTTCTTTTCTCTCCAGTGGTATCTAGAACAATGCAACTATATTGATTGTTTAACATCCCACAGTCTTTCCTGAGCTTGAGTCCTCCTTTCCTCCCTCTTCTGCGGGGTGGGGTGCTAATCTGCCTGCATGGGGTGGCCATGACATTTACCCAGGAATTATGGCAACATAATAATCTCTTAATCAAAGAGGAGATGACTTCTGCTATGAGATCAGGAGAGTAGCGTGAGATGGTGCATTTTGAGTAAAAAGAGAGTTTATGTAGACTCACAACTATGCTTATACTAATGCAGTTGACATGTATAATGATCAATTTACATATCTGTTCATGGGACACAATAATTCCATTCCTGTTGGTGATGGAACAGCTGTTTTAAACCAGACTACACTTCAGAATTTAGACTTGTGTTAAACTTGTCTCCTTTGCGTCACCAATCTGCAAACATGGGGTGTATTTCAATGGTGTAAAATAATACAGCACCTTGATCAAAGAAGAGGGTGCCATCCATTTGGAAAGCACTTCAAGTTTAAGAAAAACAAAGAACTACACTTTAAAGTTGAAGTGATGCAATCTGCATAAGTGCTAATACAAATGACATGAGCAAAGTTTGTGTCTCGAATTTAAATATCGAGGATATCCATATGTAAAGTATGCATACCCTCGGTGGATCCTCTGCTATAATCGCCCAAAAAGTGTATCTATTTTAATGAGTTGAAATCATTTGGCAATAATTAATAAGACGTTAATATTTCATATCTCGTCACTCTTAAGCCCAGCTGGGTCCTGCCTCTGACTAACCAGTGACTGACAGCCCACCATCTCTCCACTGTAACCATGGTGACACCTGGTCTCTCATGGACTTAAGACTTGGAGACCTTAATTGGAGTTTACTGAACTGAATCAGAGTTTGTAGAATTAGAGCAGCATGGAATAGATTATAAATTATATTAAAATAAATGAAGGTCAAGGAAATGATTTGAATGGGTTAACAAGGGAATAAACTTTGTCTGTCAGATGTGAGCATGTGTGTGTGACAGCAAAAGAAGAGTATGAATGTTGTAATGGTGATAAAGATGGAATGGTGATGTGGTTTTAACGCTTATGATGATTGGATGGTGTAATCTGTACCTGTATGTTGTAATGTTTGCTGGTGTGACAGGAAGTAATCTTGCTTTAATATTAATAGATGCTAATGTGTATAAAGCAGAAACTCATGCATGATGGGTAACACAGAGAGCTCAGGACCAGCCTAGGTTGGTGTGACAGCATCACTATATTGCTCTTTAGAAAACTGTAAAATCTCGTTGATGTGTAGGAACATTGCAGGTTATACACAATCACTCATTCGGTGTATATAATGATCTAAAATGAGGGTATGAGACATTGTGTGAGCAGGGTGCCAGGACTCTGCTGATGAACCAGTCACACAAGGTTAGATCTAGAGAAGCTCTTTTCAAAGGTCACCTTCTTCACTCAATGAGCAGGGATCAGAAGAGATAAAAGAATGGATTTTAAACATAAGAGCGATAGATGCAAGGAGAGAATGGGTAATATGCATCTAAAATACATCATAGCAATGTTTTTTCAGATTTTGTTTAAGTACAGTATAGTTTATGACCCCTCATGTCATTCAAAACCTGTCTGTGACTTTGTTTTCTGTGGAATCAAAAAGGAGATATTTTGAGAAATGTCTCCGTCGTTTTGTGTTCATACAGTGGAAGTCAATGGGGCCCTAATGTTGTTTGGATACCAGCGTTCTTCAAAATAGCTTCTTTGGTGTTCTGCAAAAGAAAGAAAGTCATATAGGAGTTGAATGACATGAGGGTGAATAAATAACTGATGAACGAATTTACATTTTTTGGGGGGACTATCCCTTCGTATTTTAATGACACCAAAGTAATGAATATATATGTAGCTATATGTATAAAATACAGTTTTACTATAACAATTTTACAAAGCTCCAATCAATTACATTTGTACAAAACTAAAAAAGGAAAACATTTATTTAAGCCTCTGATCAAAAAAATCTAAAGGACTCTGGACTGACCCTGGTCCGGTATGCACCCTGATCAACACACAGCTTTGCCCGCTGCTAATTTTGGCTTTTAAATTTCATTACGTCCACTTCTGGCAGAGATGTGAGTCTGTGCGGATGCAAAGGGTGCTGTGTCAAGCAGGTGTGGCTACCGGAGGGGGTGTGACTGCTGTGAGGTTTGGTGGAGTGATCAAGGGCGATTTGGGGCGGAAATCTGGAGGGAGAGGATGCCCGTGTGTTCCGAGGATTAGAGAGAGATTGGCAAGGCAGTTGGCATTAAACTCTCAATAGGGTACATTGCACACAATGTGACATACAGGGGCTAGAAAATCAAGACCCCACAGTATGTTTTGTAAAAATACTTTTTTTGTACTGTGCTGACATTAGAGAGTTCATTCATGCAATGATGGCACTAAGAATAAAAACTTTGCATTATGCGAAGAGACCACAAAAATGTACTACTACAGAGATCTGACACAAGCCTGTGGGTCTGTGAGGATTTATTTGAGTAATATTTTGATGGGCTGGATTGTAAATGCACTGTGGCATATCGAGACACTACAGTGTCTTCTATATAGTCTCTCTTTTAAAAATCAGGTGCATTGAAAAAAAATTCTTATGTCTCACTTAAATTTCTAAAAATAGATACACTGTAAAGATTTTTTGCTGCATAGCCTATATTTTTAGAATAATCAAATTGGCTTTAGAAGGTATTTCAACATAACTTTTAAATTGTTGAATTCTTTTACATTATGATTACATCAACGAACAAATGCAATTTTAACTTATTTTTAAAAATTTCAGCAACTCTTTACTCAACGTGTAAAGCCAATTTGATTGTACAAAAAATTGAAGGCAGCAAATTTGAAATATAACAATCTATTTCACCATAGCTAAATGGACAATAGCTTGAAGTTTTATGGTGACAACTAACAACAGTGCAAAAAATAACATAAAATGTGTAAATCTTAACGTCACCGCTTACCGTAATGACGCTGTCTTGAAATTGTAGTGCAGACTGAATAATACATGAACACAATATGTGACAGCTCGGTTATAATGTATGAAGCTTTGCATAGCTTGTTAACTTTAAAACACACTATTTTTTAGGCACTAACTCTGAGGCTAATGACTTAAAAGCAGTTGAAGGGCTTCTCTGTAAAAACTAAGTTACTAGAACCTTACAATAAAATAAATTCAGGGATTACAGGATGTCATTTTGGTGACAGTATATTTTACAGTTTATGTTATTTATGTTTATGTATGTCAATATGTTTTCTGCTACACAATAAACATTTTTCTCTCACATATTGTAAAGTAACATTTAACGGATGGCAGGTATTTACTTTATACTTTACACTTACTTGCCACATTTACTTTATACATTACAGGCTTACATCACATTCTCTTCTCCCATTCAACTTGTCATACTGATAAGTGAAATCCCCACTAGCTAAATGTCCACTAATCTTGTGTCTTCTAAGAAAAACATACACAAGATGGAGATGACAACACACAGAAAAAACATGAATGTGACTTTTCCACAATGTAGTAAGGCTGTATATAAGAAATGGGGTTTGAGGGCATTTCATTCTAATGTAGCATCTCCATCCGCTCACACACTCTCTTCCTTCATAAGCCAGAGAGCTTTAACTCATGCAACATTAATGCCTTGCTTTATTCCCCTCACTTAGAGAGAGAGAGAAATGTCAACCATTGTCAGCATCTATTCATCCTTCCGTCTCCGCTGCTTTCTCTCTCTTCTCTAATGCACAGCATATCCTTATAGTTTTGCTGTCAGTCTGATGTATTTGCAACTTCCACTTCCATTAAACCCACATTGTCGACTTAAGTCAGATAATGCTGACGACACATAAATAAACACAGTGATGATGACTGTATAATGCCTGGCTTTATAAAATCGAATGAATCAATCAATTAGTTGTTGTGGTCAAGATCCAGGTGAAGTTCAGACATAAGAGACTTCTGAAATGCCAAGAGAGCTTCATTTTAATACCAACGCCAAGTTTAGTTAATTATCTCATTTACGTTCTTATCCATCAAATGAGATCTTGCACCGAATTCATTTTGTTCTCCATTATATAACTGTAGATCTCCATAATTTAAAATGTGTTAGATGAGATGTATACCCTTGTATTTAATCAAAACAAATGAAAACAAAGATTATATCAAATGGGTTTTATTCTTTAAATACACAAATGATTTAACACCGTGTTTTATTAGTATAAGGGCCTACTCAGGATAACATGAAAATGTACTTTTCGAGTTCCTTTGTACATCTGTCACGTTCCTAGTATCCCAGCAGCACTGAAGCCACTGGATGAAAGGGTCAAATGATCCCTCCTGCCTTTTCGAGCAGCATAGCAGGAACAGTTTTAAGGGTTTCTACCTCATTCAGGGATGGGTTCCCCAAATTGGAAAATATTGTCATCGAAGAGATCTTCAGGGAGCTCCTCATCTCCATCAGCATAAAAGGTGGGAAATGGTGGGCTCTTGTTCTTCTCCAACCGATTTGGCAGAATTGAGTCCCTCACCTAATTGGTCAAGCACAACATTTAAGCAAATATGTCAAGTCCTCCTCATGTTTAATACATTCAAATCCTTTAAACCTTACTATATGATACAACAATCTAAATTCTAGTTTTTATTATTTTAGTCGCCTTTCTCACATCTTTCAGTAAATAATTGTATACCAAGGTACTACTAGGAATAGGTACTACAAGTATGATGTCATCGCTTACTGAATGAAGGCAAACGTTGGCTCTTATTTTGATGATGAACGTGTGGATGCAAGCAAACTCTAAAAGATGAAATGCTGCCTAAAAATAATCGATTTAATTATGCATTCAGCAGACGGAACCACCTTCCCGTTTCGACAAATATGAGTAACCCGGCACAAGCGCGTGCTAGTGTGCCAAGGTCAGTGCTGTCATGAACAGTACAGTAAGCTCTTATTTTAGCTAAATGGTGCTGAAAGTGAAGACAGCAGCGGAAAAGGACGAAAGAGAGACTTTTCTCAGATGTAAAAGATGACCTTGCGTTCTTCACCTTCGAAAAGCAATTCTACCTGAGAACAAGTGCCTGACACTTTGCATACTTGCCAAAGTGTGTGTGTGTTATACCTTAACCACACAGTTGCGGTGGCCGGGTACAGATCCGTTGACATATAGGACGTTATATTTGGTGTTCACTCTCCACACCTGTAGAAGAGAAGAACTTTTTCACCTCATGCATCATCATCATCATCACACTGACACCAGGTGACTTTATCAAAGATGCTTCCTCAGCACACCTCGTCTTAAAGTAAATAATATGGCCCAGCCGAGCTTTGAAGTCGTGCTCACAGTGTACTCTATACATCTTAATGTGATAATTGTAATTTATATAGCCATTACTTTGTGGACGTGACAAAACCTGCAATGCAGTGTGTAAACTGCATAGTGCACTGCAGAACAGAATCAATCTGGAGATTTGATGGTTTACTCAATGGACAAATTAAACAGGCAAATTTTCATATTGTGAACGCATCACGACACATTTATATGCAAACAGATAATCTAATGATTTTGATATTGAACAGACTTGCAGTGCAGTTTGCAGTACCTTTAAGCCATGAGTTGTGTCGTAAATGTTTCCCATCCTGCCTGGCATCTTCTTTCCTTTGAAAACTTTGGCTGGGTCCTGGGGGGAAAGAGACGGGTTACTTAACTGATCCATCCTTACCCATTAACCATTCAAAGGGATGGAGAGGTCGCACTTAAACCGATAGAGCAAAGGTCTCATGAGAGACTGTACTGGACATTTATTTGAAATGACTGACATGAATCCTTGAAAGTGGAAAGTGCCGGGACGGCATATCTGAAAATGTGCAGTGTGAGAGACAAATTACACTATGTGGTCCTGAGAAGGTATTTCATTAATTCATGGCATGGATTGAACTCCAACCTCCCATGTTGCAACTGCTCAAGATATTCATGTGAAAAACTCCACAGGGAAAAAAACACCATTTGCTACAGCAGGAGAAATCTAAAATGAAATAAACAGAAATAAACTAAAACACATACCCCTCCCGGTCCCAGGGAGCCTGGCCTCCTGTGTGTCTTAGTTTGTCCATGGGTAGCAGGTTGACCTTTAAACCCCCAGCGCTTCATCACACCCTGAAAACCCTTTCCAATACTACAAAAAATAAAAACGATCATCATAAACATTATCATCAAAATTACTGCTTGAAGGCAGGATAACATGCTGTGTCATGCATTCTGACTTCTTTACACTGTTGAACGTTCCGGCTTCTCATGTTTAACATGGTCAACGAGTTGGACTTTTGACGTAGTATTTCTGTACTTGATACACTCCCCCAGCACTCCAACTGGTTTCAGAAAGTTTTTTACATGTCTGGTCTGGTTTCGTAAAAGGGATCCACGTGCCAACCAACGAGCAATAGGAAGACCCAGTAGTCAAGATACGCTGCGCTGTGGGCCTGCAGCTTTAGCTCGTTACTCTTGCAATAGTGAGAGAAGTTCAGCAGTGGTTGTTTGTGCTTGATTTGGAGATCGTTTGACACTGATAGATGGCGCTTTCCCAGTGCTAAAAGATGCCGCGGTAAGTCAAACTAAGTCATTTGTCTGTGTTTTGTTGGCAATAGGCACGTACGTGCATAATGTAAACAACAAGAAGGGATATGCGATAATGAAATGTTATCGTGTGCTCGTGCTGAAATTCCATCCGCCGCCTACCTCCAGCAGCTAGTCTGATTCCGGAGATAATCTTATGGCTGTATCGATCTTTTATAAATTTGTTCAAACTAAATACTGTTGAAGATACGACGCATGCAATACTGGTGTATACTCAAGATTAATTTGAGATTGGCAGAAAATGCGTGTGTTATCCCACCTTTAAAACTTTTCAATAGTATAATATCCTACAGTTGGTTTCCCTAAAAACTTTCTTTCAGATATAATTAAGTAATCAATTGTAAACCTGCACAGAGAGAAAATCTCAAACAGATCTGCTGCAGAAGGATCTGAAGTGGCTCTCAGCCATCACTGGCCTCTCTCTGTGAGATTCACACACTCATTTGAGGAGAGCATGAGGCGCTTGAAATTAGATGGAAAGTGGAAGGGAGGATAAAGGAGTGGAAGAGAGGACAGGACTCAATATAATAAGAATACCTAGGGCATTTGTAAAGGAGCAGTGTTCGATTCCCAGGGAACACAAATACTCATCAAATGTATAGCTTGAATGCACTGTATTTTACATTTAGCAGACGCTTTTATCTAAAGCAACTAACAATAGAAGGAAACGTGCGGTTTTCATGCGATTGTCTGAATCAAACATAAGATCATGGTGTTATATCAACTAGCTGAGCTGTAGGAATATATTTGACTCACGTTTTGGCTGTTACGTCCACGTACTGGCCTGGGCGGAAGTGAGCTGCATAGAGAGGAGTTCCTAGAAAAACAGAAAGACAAAAGAATGTCACAGATCATGTGGTTATTTTATTGCAATTAAGTCAATACGGGTATGTTGCTAAAAATCTTTCTATCAATAAAAGAATATTTTGGAAAAGTGAGAGAACCTGGTTTGATGATAGCGTTGTCCGTCACACAAAAAGTGGTAATCTTCTGTTTGGGTGGAACACCTGCATTTCGGAAAATGTCTAAATATCCCTCCGTCCTCTGAGAAAGAGACAGATTGATTTTCAGTTACAGCAAAGAGATTATCTACCATTTTATATTCTTACTCCTAAAAAGAGGAAAAGATCGCAGAGAATACATCAAATTTCAACAGACTTGCAGTGTTTGGAGAGTTGATTGATTGAATCCTGAAATACTTAAGTGTCAGACTGAAGGTCAGGAGTCAGGACAATTGCAGCACTTTATGTCAGCTGTCACATAGACATGTAAATACTACAAAACAGTCACACTGACCTCAACTGTTTTTCCAAGATAGGGACTAACATGTACTCTGTCTGTCTGTCTGTCTGTCTGTCTGTCTGTCTGTCTGTCTGTCTGTCTGTCTGTCTGTCTGTCTGTCTGTCTGTCTGTCTGTCTGTCTGTCTGTCTGTCTGTCTCTCGGCACAAGAGCTTGAATCTATTATCATAGTCCACCTCAAGGAGGTCAAGGATCTCAGGAAAGATGAAGCAATAAGAGCCTTGTTATGAGGACTAGAGAGCAGTCTTATTAATAAAACGTTACAATATTTCTTACATGAAATGGAGAGACGTTCTTTCCTCCCACAATCAGAGCTGCTGTACGCCCATCAAAGTCTTCTTTGGACAAGTGTTTAACCACATGACAATCTTGCACCTGAGAAAGAGAAAGCTTTGGTTAAATGCATTTTCTGTATCCTTGATCCAACTCTGCTAAACGTACAGAGCCAGGTAACATGTGACCTTTAGTTAAAATATAGTGTGACCTTAAACCTTTACTTTAAATGTTGATGTTTTAGTCACCATAACTTGGAGACTACAGAGATGAGAATTTAAATATCTGCACCTGCAGCATGGTGACCACGTGCCTCTCTCCAGATTTGGTCCAGACAGGCAGCATTCCCAGTTTGACTGCCACAAGGCCAACTCTCCGACTCCCTGAGATAATTAAAATGATTCAGCATCACAATGTATGTGGCTTGTTCAATTCATGCATGGTTAGTTCACATTCTTAATCCAACTTTGTGTAAAAATGTGGGGGCTGTTTAACAATCATGACTGATAACACTGGACATGGAGGTCGTGTAGGGGGCAATCAAACAGGACATTTGCATACTGTGAACAATTTACAGACAGTACAAAAGAGTATGAATATTTTCAACAAAGCCCACCTTCTGCCCATTCATGTCTGGGCCAGGGTTCGTCCTTGAGCGGGTTAAGTTTGTCCTTAATCTGCTGTTTGTATTCCTCCCCAAATGTGTTTTTTAGAAAAGATGCATTATCTTCCGTGAGGTGCTCATCCCACCAGGTGTCTGTCTTATGTGTCCTAACACACTGAACGACAGGAGCTCTGCAGAAAGATAGATGCATCATGGGTACAGTCACATTCTTTATACTAATACCTGCGGCAAAATGTGACACTTAATTCAAAGAGTTTAAGAACTCAGTAGATCATTTAATAGAAAAAGAAATATAGTAACTAAGAAGTAGTGTTTAAATATATAGCTTTTCTTCAACAGATATCTTTCACAAGCATGACTGTTACAATCTGTACTGTCCATCAAATCTGCCTGAGAAAACCATAATAATATGCATTAAAACGCCATGCATTCAAATGCGTTATATGTTAAATAAAATTGTAAAGAAATAGACAGACTGGATTTAAAAACCTCTTAAGTTGAGCTCCAGCACGACAGATGATTACTGGCGCCGCTCTTAGTAAAGAATCGCCAAGTCTTATAAACCTACAGGTTAACGTTGTCATTTTGTTATTTACAATTACGATACAGTTCGACAAATTACAGCTAAATGCATTCAGCTAGAAAGCACCATGTCAGACATGACAGTCTCGTGTTTGTCCTGTCGAAGAATGTCATTGCCTTTACTTCCGGTGTAACACAGAAAAGTGTCCGTCCCTCTCACGCAGTTCGACGTTCCTATATGTAGTTCCCATGCAGTGTTTGTATTATCCTACATAATAATATCTTACATTAATTAAATATATCTTTATTACAAACGTTTTTTATTAAGAATTAAGAAAACATAATTTGCACCTAACTCGAATAAACCTGAATAAACGGGTTTTTCTTTAAATCAATAGCAGCACTCACGATGAGGTTATCTGCTTACATGAATTAAAGGGATAGTTCACCCAAAAATGAAACTTCTGTTATCTGTGTCTCACCCTATTGACATTTTGAACCTGTATGACTTTCTTTCTTCTGCAGAACACGAAGAAGATATTTTGAAGAATGTTGATAACCGAATAGCCATTGACTTCCATTTTACAGTATTGGTATTACTAACAATAATAAAGACTAAAAAATGCTGTAAACGTGTTGCTTATTGATTGTTTATGTTTGTGTACACTAATATGAATTAAAAGAACCTTATTGTGGGTCTTAATGTACAACCTGCAAATTTGTTAACCCAAATAGGATTAAATCAGATCAGCTGCAACAGGGTTCATGTAAAACAGGGATCTGAGATGAACCTCACTGACAACTTCACTTACCATAGACTGTTGTAAAAGCCCGCTGACTTGAGTCCTACCCATAATTCCCCTGCTCCCTTGCCCTGCCAGCTCTCACATCTGCCGTACCAGATGCTTCATCCTTTACTTCGCCTACCATGCCTGATGCTTGGTACTCCACCCTGCCAATTGCCTTTCCTCCATCCCACCGGTTTCTGAATCAAGCCCAATCCACTCTCAATGCTACCAGTGGCACTAGATGATTCACCTCAGGTGCCCGCAAAGCATGCGGTATGTGCATATTTAAGCATCATGTTGGATTTACTTAGATGTCAGGTCAAACTGACAACAGGGAGGTTTCATTGCTCTATAAATGGTCTGTGTAGTGGTACACACCTCTTGCTGCCTGTTACTGGCATGTCATATTTATTCAATATCAGATTATTAAACCTAACTTACTAAAACCGTAAACTTTAAAAGTTGGTCACTGTCGTGTATTTACGGCAGTTGTTAGTGTAGGAGTGGATGTGATAAAGGTGTAAATCAGATAATCTCTTTCTCTTCATATCCCCTGGCCTTGTCCTGTTGATCCAGGTGTTAAATTATTTATGTAGGAGGTAATTAAAAGGCTGCGTGCATTTGAGAAAAGTGTGTGTACAGTATGTTTGTGTGTTTGAACTTCAAAGATTCCTCTGACTCACGATATGTCGATCACGCCTGTAGGACAATTTCTCAAGGTTTTTTGATGCCTGTTTAAGAGCCTCTACATTCAAACATCCCTTTAGGAAATTTAGCATTTAGTGAATTGTAGAAAATTCTTGATCAGTATTACTGAGAGACATACAATACTGCATTCAGCAGTCAACAGTATAGACAGTAATGTACACAAATATTGGGAAAACTTTTTTATTGGAAACATGCAAAATACAGTCCTGGTTTCTGTTGTAAGCAAGCATACACAAATTCTCAATCACCCAGACACACACTCCAAAGAGAATATGAGAGGAAAAACTGTCTAGAGTTAAATGTCTAATACACCACCAGAAAAACACACCTACATATTCCGAACATCTGAAAGATTTTGTAGTTTATGCTAAGAAGTCTTGTAAAACAAATGTCATGAAACCTGTAGAAAAAAATCAAGGCCTAAATATTGTCTTCACAAAAATTTGTCAATTTAACATGCTTTCAAATAAATTATATTATTTTGTTAATAGGAGTATATACCTGTACAATACACTAAAACGTATGGAACATATACAGTTGTAAAGGCCTCACATCATAAATAAGTTTGAAAATAAGTAAATAAATAAAGCAGTAATAAGATGGTTGCACTTTGGATCATAAAGGACTGAGCATTGGTCATGCAGGCCGATGACCAAGCCACTTACTATCTATCATATATTTCAATATTACGCTATATTGGACTGCATGGCTCTTGTACAGCAGGCTGGATAAAATAACAGTAATTAGGGAAAAACAAATAAGCTCTAACAAATGCATGTTGGAATCTAAAGGAAGACTATTCACGGTTGCATGTTTCAATTCTTCAGTTCTTGTCTCTTATGTACAAAGAGCATGTGAAGTCAGATCACAAGGTGCTGGCAGATTAGTTTGTTTGAAGGTGCAATGAAAAAAATCTTAATGTAATTAAGGGGTTGAATGATATTAAAGGAAAAGTTCACCCAAAAATACAAATTCTTCTTTTTCTCACCCTCAAGATCCAAATCTGTATAAAATGTCTTCGTTTTGATGAACACAGAGAAAGATATTTAAAAGAATGCTTGTAACCAAAAAGTTCTTGGCCACCATTGACTACCATAGTAGGAAATTTGCTTTGTACATTTATTTTTACAAAAGAAGGAAAGCAAACAGTGTTGGGGCACCTTGTCATTTTTTCCTACTATGGTAGTCAATAGGGTCCAAGAATTCTTCCAAATATCTTCATGTATTTTGGGGTGAACTGTTCCTTAAATATTTGTTAAAGAAAAACAGGACATTTTGCCGAAGGCTATGGAAAACCTATTGGGAAAAAACAAGGACAGACCAGCTTGTCAATACCTTTGCTGCAAGCAAAGTAATGATCAATGAAGTTGTCTTACGCCTTTGAAAAAAATGAGCCGACTCTCCCGAGATTCCGATGATGATCAGGGACTGAAAGCTCTGGAAGATTCAAAGTCTGACAGGCCTTTGGGCTTGATGCCTTTTCCATTGTAATAATCCACTACTTGATTGGGAACCTCGGCCAGAACACTTTTCGCCAATGCCGCGGGAGAGGCCTGTGTCGAAGACAAAGCAGGTATGAGAGAACATGCATGAAATCTCACACTTGCACTTGAGGATACCGGGAAGGTGTCACTCCTATTTCTTCCTGTCTGCAAGCAGCTAGAGACAAACAGGAGAAAACACAGCAGGACGGAGCTAAAAATAAAAGCTTGTGCACGTACAAGTGCTCAGTTTCTCACTGGAACATTCGCATCGGACGGTCGACTTCACACTTCCAGAGTTGCTCTATATTTATGAATTGTGTGATATTGCAGAAGTTGACCTGTGGTAGCAAGTTTCCTAACAGCCATTTTCTCGACTGTGAAGAGAAGCTACAAAGCCTTCGCTAGATTTTGCTGCATGAGATGCCTTGAGCCAAACATCTATAAATCACACAAGAAACTTGAAGGTTCACCACAACAACAACAAAAATTCCTTCAAGCAACATAAATGTACAAAATTGTGCAACATAATAAGACTTGGTATAAAAATTATGTTTCTTTTTTTTAGTTGATTTATAAATATTATTATGAGATAAAACAACACAGACATATCTAACCAGACATTCAGATGTTGTGATAATTCAGTTATCGTGCCGTGTTGTTATATAAGGACCATTCATTACAATCTGTCCTTCTCACAGCTGTCATTGTTTCATATACAATAAATAATATATGAACAACACCGAATGCTTAAAATGACACTTCCTGATATGATCCGAAGGCTTTGTGTTAAAAAAAAGAGACAGACAAGACTGTTTTGACAATAGGTTTCCTTTTCTCTTGCTTAACATACATATGGTGCAATAGCAGCACAGAATATGGCTGACTGCACTTATAGGAACGCATTCATTATGAAGACTGTTCTACATGAACGCTTTCACACTCTTTAATTAAACCTTAACACAGAGCTGTAAAATGTAAGCGCTTTGATGTTGTACGTCCCTCTGCTGCAGAGGCGAGATGCTTGTTATTGAGGGTGATACAGACGGCTGTGAGACAAACGCTGGCCTGAGACAACGGAGAGATGAAACGCAAGCAGGATGCCTTCAGATGTACTCACCCCTCTCATTGTTTCTATACCTTGACCGGAGGCTCAACTCAGTTAAATCACCAAACCCAACTCTCTTCATCACAAACATCTGTTCATTAAACTGCAAAACTTTCTGTTTGGGTCTTTTTAATCAGCTGTGTGCCATTTTCGGCATATAATTATAATTATAATTAAAATGTGCAATACACAATTTTTGTGCAACCAAAATACTTAATTCATTCACCCTCTGGTCGTTTCAAAACTGTATGACTTTTATTCTTCTACAGAACACAAAAGAAGATATTTTGAAGAATGTTGGTAACCAAACAATGGTGGTACCCATTGACATCTATTGTACGGACACAACACCAATGCAAGTCAATGGGTACCACCATTGTTTGGTTACCAACATTCTTCAAAATATCTTCTTTTGTGTTCTGCAGAAGAAAGAATGTCATACAGGTTTACAATGTCAAGAGGGTTTGTAAATAATAACATATGTTTCTTTTTTGGGTGAACTGTGCATTCAATTGTCTTGTAAAGTCGCATTGTTCATGTCCTTCTGCTTATTTATTCATATATGTACTTGTTCAATACTACATTATATCTTACTAACATCTATATCTATATAATCTAGTCAATTTCATACAGTTTATGATATTTGCTGTATATCATCTTGACATTTATTTATATATTTTGGATAATTTTATGTTAAATAATTGTAAGGGTATTGTGGTGAGGAAGGCGGGACGAGAGCCGTGACGCGGGGCCGGTGGCGTGAGTGATAAGTGCAAGCAGCTGTGCGCGCACCGGTCCCGCATCTTTTCACGGAGGAGATGGGAGCTTAAAAGGATGTTCGGCAGGACTGTTGACGAGAGAGGACCGGGCCCGGACATATGCTCAGTTTGTGTATGTTTTATGGCCGGCAGTCTACCGTGAGGTGGCTGCCGGTTACTTCAGTGTTTATTGTTTATTTAATTAAAGTTTTATTGTTGGAATGCTCGCCGGTTCCCGCCTCCTTCCTTCCCTTCTATGGAACTTTATTACAGGTATATGTAATGATCATTAATTTCTTCTGGCATCACAGAGAGAGAATGTCTTCAGGAGCAGCTGATAAAAACTTGCTTCATTTCACACTGTGAATTGTGTTTCATGTGTGCTACTAAGGCAGTACTTCGAGATTTGGATGCTTTGTAATACTCTGATCAATTCAGCACTTTGACTTCAATAAGACAAAAATGCATTTCACTTGTCAAGTTTAACTGTGTTTTTATGATTTTACTCACATGTTTGAAATTGTGGAATGGCACGAACTGTACAATGTCCCTCAGGACAGGTTCTCCTTTAGGCGAGCGGAGTATTCCATCATCACCATCCAGCATCTGCATGTCGCTGAAATCCGCATTGCCCACGCCGACGATGATGACAGACATGGGCAGGTGGGAGGCGTGGACGATGGCCTCTCTTGTGTCTGCCATATCTGTGATAACTCCATCTGTCAAGATCAGCAGTATAAAATATTCCTAATGGCAGAGAGAAACAAAGAAGGAGAAAATGTTTAGGAGCATATAAACATTGACAAATATGATCTGAGAATGTTCCAGAAAGCATCTTGAAAGAATTTGAGTTTTTGTACAAATTTGTTAATTGTCACAAATTTGCTTACAATTCATATAGAAGAATTTTCAATATTTCATCTTTTTTATACTGTCAATAATACTTTTAGCTTCAAAATCCTTAAACTTTCTGGTTAAGTAAAAAATTATAATTAACGATGACCACGATTTTTCATATACAACTGTTACTTGGTTTGTTTTGATAAATAAGCAATTGCTGGAAAGCAGATGGTGCCAATATGGTGCTGTCCAGAAATTGTGCCCTTCACAATCTAATTAAAGGTGTTTCCTCTCTTTCTTTCTCTCTCGTTCTCTTTCATGCTCTCTCTCTCTCTCTCTTTCTTTCATGCTCTGTCTCTCTCTCTCTCTCTCTCTCTCTCTCTCTCTCTCTCTCTCTCTCTCTCTCTCTCTCTCTCTCTCTCTCACTAACCATGGCCTCTTTGGTGTGCATCTCCTCAGAGGCAGAGTTGGCAACCTTCTGAATGATGGGAGCGATATTGGTCGGACCGTACAGCTGGATTTTTGGCAAGCAGTTCTGGTAAGCGTCAACCACACCTTGAATTCCTACAAAACACACAAAAGCATACTCATAAAATACATGTCATAATTAAACATAGAGGTACAAGAAGCCATACTGTATAATGTGAATACAGGCACAGCTAAAGCATAGATGCATGAAACACCACAACTCAATTTGTGACAATTACCATCTTCAGCTTTCCCTAGCGGGTGATGTTTGCATAACGAACCGAGTTTAAACTGGATTTCATTTAACTTTTTTAGTAAAGATTTATTTATTTGTACAGCAAGAGTGAGAGGACAGGAAACGAAATGGGTGAGAGAGGGGGTGGGATTGAGAAAGGACTACGAGCAGGGACTCGAACTCTGGTCGCCCGGAGAGCGACAGCACCATATGTCGGAGCACTATCCACAAAGCAATTGGCTCCGACATTCATTGAACTTTTTCAAATATGAAACATTTGATTTACTCACCAGCACATTCCGGGTTGTCCTCATCGAAATTCACTGCAAAATCATGAGAAACCTACGGAAGGACGGAAAGAGAAACTCAATAACAAAATTCTTAAAACTCAGTCACATTGACCGGAGCTTTGATATTCTAAATAACAAACATCTGGGATACACCATCAGTCAGTTTGAATCAGATTCACCAATTTCAAAGTTAACTGTTATGTGACTATGATGTTATTAGAGCTTGCATGATGTACTGAAAGGACTAAAACGTTCTTTATTTTATTCACAGATTTTTTCATAGTTCATTTATATTTAAAGTCTTTTCAGTCAATGAAAAGAATAACGGCATGCATAAAACATGGAGCTTCCCCGTGGCTTGTACTGGACGCATTCTCAGAGTCACATCCAACCTCTGATTAGAACATCACAACCAATCGATGACCTGTGATTGGCGTAGGTTAGCAGGTGATGATGTGGTGATTATTGCACAAGGGCAGTTCATGAATTATTCAGCCATCTCCTGTCAGGTAACTGCGAGAGATTTAGGGCACTTTGGTTTCCACGGAGATTTATAATATTGCATCAGAAACTTCGGTAAAACTTTAGTATAGGGGGCAATACTCACTATTAACTAGTTGTTATTAGCATGCCTATTATTGGCATAATGGCTGTTTATTAGTACTTATAAAGCATATATTCTGCATGACCATACTCTACATCCCTAATCCTACCAAATACCTTAAACTACCTTAAGAACTATTAATAAGCAACAAATTAAGAGTTTATTGGGGAAAAAGTCATAGTTAGTGGTTTGTTAATAGCAAGAATTGCCCCCTACACTGAAGTGTGACCGAAACTTCTCGCAAGTTGGAAAATCAAGTTAGAGTTTCGGTCAGATACATTTCAACTTTCAAGTTCTATTCAACTGCACATTTAAAAAAAATCTTTATATTTTCATCTCGCAATGACTTATCATCATAATAAAATCAAAATGTTTGTTTGGAAAAAAATATTATTTTAATGAATTTAATTAAATTGCAACATTTAAAAACATGACCACTGAATGAAATATGATTTATATGTCTTGCATTCAATGGTTATTAAACATAACGCAGACAAATGAAAACTATCACAGTGACAGTAATTTTACAGTTACTTTAAATAAATAAAATCGAGCATAATCTCATCTGAAGAATGAAAGTTTAAGAACTCTTTTTTCCCACATGAAACAATGAACTTACTTTGAAGTCCGGAGGGATTTGTGCTCCAAATCCAAACGCGGGAAACATTTTGTCACTGGAAACAGATGAGAAGCAGAATGGACTAATGAGTGTGGGCTGAGCTTCAGAGATGAGCAATGAGTTTAGGAGGGTCATATATGATTGACACCGCCTAAATGATGTCTTCTTGGGTGAGAGAAAGTGATAATTCTTTGACATTAAATCACTGCATTCTAAACCCAAAGACAGTCATATCGCTGAATGCTTGAATGACGCTTGAATTATTCTGAAGGTTTGTTTGGCCTGTATATTTAAATAAAAAATAACTGATGTTAACAGATGAGTGGTCGATTTGGGGATGGAGTAGATCCGTTAATAAATTAATTTGATTTGCTGGTTCACCGATGGAGTGACTGAATGGTGGGTACCTGTCGTAGTCTTGGCAGATCTCTCCAACCGCAATAAGAGCTTTCAGGTACTCATTGGGCTGGTATGGGTGAATGTAATGGAGGGAGCAGCTGTTTCGAGGGTCGCCATTTGAAGCGGTGAAATCAATTGCCACCTGTGTAACAACACTAGTGTTAAATTCACAGAATAACATTATTTGAATTATGTTAAAATAACTTTGCAATCTAGAAAAGACAAGGATTGGAGGGTGTCTGAGGGCTGGTGAGGTTGAGAAAAACATAATATTGATAATATTTAACACTTATCTTGATGTACATTTACAGTATTTGAAAAAAAAGATATTTTGATATTTTTGATAGTGAATCATTTGTCAGACAGACTTAAAGGGACAGTTCACCAAAACATTTTAATTCTGTCTTTATTTACTCTCAAGTTGTTTCAAATCTGTTCAAATTTCTTTGTTTGCTTGTGAAAACAGAGAAAGATATTTGTACTTATGCTTGTAACCAAACAGTTCTTGGTCACCATTGACTACCATAGTAAGAAAAATGACAAAGGTAGTCAAAAGTGCCCCATAACTGTTTGATTTCCCACATTCTTCGAAATATCTCCTTTTGTGTTCAACAGAACGAAGAAATAATGTATAAAGCCATTTTTCCTGCTATGGTAGTCAATGGTGGCCAGGAACATTTTAGTTTTAAGCATTCTTCCGAATATCTTTCTTTGTGTTCATCAAAACAAATAAATGTAAACAGATTTGGAACAATTTAAGGGTGAGTAAATAACAGAATTTTAATTTTGGGTGAACTGTTTCTTTAAATCTGTCAATTATTTTCAAAATTCTTAAAGGTATGGCATTCTTAAACACTTACTGTAAACTGAATTTGACAACCTCCCATAATATAATCCAGAAAGGAGTGCATCTTTATGATCTGAAACAAAGACCGATCGTTATTTTTGTTGCATGGAAACATTCTTCTTAACCCGTATTTGGGATCAAACCCTATACCAGCCCAAACCATAACTGTAAAGCAACCACTTTTGATATAATGTGGCATGTGAACATTCTCACCTTGCACAAGGTCAGAATCACCATCCCAGAATTTCTGTAGTTCTTCTTCTTCACCTGGTACTTGGGATTGATACACTCCCACTGTAGCTGTCAGAAACGGGAGACATCAGAACACATCAGCCCTAAACCCATGTGATCTGCATGATAGATTACGTAGAAGTGGAGGTCCTTTTTCAAAAGTCTGAGGAACTTGTGATAGAATAGTATGAGAGAAACATATCCACAGCCTCACAATCAATCACACTGACAGATGGGTGTCTAAATGACTCAGGACAGCATAGAGCCTGTTGTTGGGCTTTTCAGAAAATATGAGAGTGATTGTGGAGAGCGAGATGTGCAGGAGAGACTTCAATAAACACGTCAGGGTTGATATGTCATCTTTTGGAGAGATTCAGGATCAGTTTCCCTTGAGTTGGCTGAGAGCAGAATGAAGGGAGCACACAATCTTTACTACACACCAATACACTCTGTGTACAGTATGTGTATGTATATACATGCAGTCTCGCTACATACTGTATGATCCGTAACTGAGTTTCCTGTTAAAAATAAAGCACATATTTGTACCCTACACCTCCAGCGCATTCAGCAGGTCGAGGTCTTCCACTGATTATTAAATGCAATGTGAAGTGTCTGTTGAAGTCTGTCTGCTCTGCTCCTCAGTGGACTCAAGAGACTGATGGTGTATGTAAAGTTAATGGAATTTAAAGCAACACAATGATTTCTAATCAGAACAGCCTGTATTACATTTCAGTCAAGAGAAGCAACGCAATAGACTAATGCATGTGTGTATTTGGAACACTTATGATGTGTGTGTCTTTGTGCAGAAGTGACAAGGTTTGAAAGTAGTTGATGAAATGTAAATGAAAAAAATAGAAGATCAAATATTGTCTAAAGCATATTTTTCTATCAGTTTAGTATTATTGTCCATCAGCGGCACCATCGGCAACGTCTGTTTAACCTCCCATGGGCTCATTGTGTTCTCATTACTGATGCTTTTTAACCATGATTTATTTATTCCAGGAGGCACAAGATGGTTACCGAGATAAAGTAGCACTCGGCCGATCCTGAGATCTTAACATGTGAGACCCCACGAAGCCCAGCACATCATTTTTTAGGAGTCTTCTCATGTACTGCAGGTGTCAACTGTAGTAAGTCAACAAAATTTCAACTATTAAAAAAATAATATTTATTATTTTATGTGTAAGACGTAAATATGTGATTTGTTGTGTCTTGTAATAAAGTCTAAAATATATATAATATATATAATAACCAATAATAAATAGCATTGGTTCATACTATATTAGCCTTTTACACATAAAAGGTAAATTCTCCTCAGAATGTTTGTCTCATTTCACTAGCACACTGCACTGTTCTGTGTGTAACAGCAGTTCACGTGTGCATGACCCAGTTAAGCATTTCATCACTACAGTTTTCTAAACTGTCAAAACATGACACAGCAGTCACAGCAGACATATCTGACATCACAAATACACATTCACTAGTATTTTCTATTTATCTGTCTATCTTTCAATCACTTTTTTTGGCTGCTACTTTGTATTCACAGTTTTTCACACTTTTCTCAGTTTTTTCTTTTCACCCCAGTCTTTCCTTTCCCCTACACCCTTAGCTTTTTTGTTTCCTTTCCCTCCTTGCAGGACACACTGTGTCCATAGTGCCAAAAGATCTAGAATATCCATATATTGAAGGACAAAACAAATGTAAATTCTGCTATACTGCTCATAGTGAAAATACTAAAGAAAATATTTGGAAATCCATCAAGCTGGATGGGGCTTGCCAACTTTTCACAAATGCTCAATGCATTAAGCAGTGTTCAGGTTCGGCCTCATCTGACCTTTTTTTCATGCCCATAGGCAAACTACTGTTGAGATGTGATATGAGTTTTTTTAATGAAACCTCATATACTGTAAGTGAGTTATGAAGTATGCATGCTATTTCTATTCTGGAAATGTTTTAATATCTTTGCTATTGCTTGCTTATTTAAGTGCACTCACTATAGGGATCCCCCTGAAATGTTTAGAGATCTTCATCATCTAGTGCTACTTCACATACAGCAGGTATATTTATTCTGAAATGATGTGAAACAGCCCAAAAGCATGAAAGTCATTTAATTTGGCGAGCGATTTTGCTAGATTTTTCCTTTCGCTTTTCTATTCATTCAAGTTCTAATATTTAAAAGGAGAATGTGCTGGGTGGATGTGTACCTGCTTCCCATCCATGACTGACTTCATCTCTTTGAAGGTGGTTTGAAATTCCCCTATGAAGTCGTGTTTGCCATTAGAATCCCAGTCCCATACTGTACACTACAACAAGAGAAATGTAAATCAAGAAATGACATTAACGACCAAAACAATATGACTTTACAGTACATATACTGTAAATATTAAGATTAAGGCAATATTCAATGTTTATGCGTCAGCAAAGAGCTTTCTCCACATGCACATTCACAAACAACCATTTGGCAACATGGCATATTCTCAGAAACGACAGATTGTACCAAGGGTAAAAATGTATCAAAATAATTTAACTAATTAAACTGCGTCCAAATGACTTTTCACACTACCGTGGTAGTAAACTCTTTTTATGTTTCAGATAAAGCCTTAGGAAAAACTCCTCACAATCTTTATGAATGTGAGCTAAAGGTCATACAAATTTACATCAGGCCGTTTTGCTATAATAATACTTGTGACATTTTTATGTGCATTGTCATGTTGTTGGATTAAAGATTTAACGCTCACATCTGTGCGCCGGTGTATGTGCGTGTCTGTGAGCTTGGTTGTGTGTGTCGGGTGCAGGAAGACTGCACTGTAGCATTGTTGTTAATGAATCATTGATGCGACATATAAGCGGGTGGTAATCAAAATTTGAAGGCCATTTAAAATATTAATACAGAGATGCTGTGGTTGACTTTTCAGCTAAAGGAAGAGGAACCAGCACTCATCTCAAACTCACACCTTCTCTTATGCACAGTTTGGAAACATTCCCAGAATGCTCTGCATTGCTCAGACACATATAAACTGTTAACGGGCCGATCAAAATCTGCACGGGAAGATTACTTAGTACATTACTTAAAACACTCTGATGAAAGAACGATCGATAAAATGAATCTTCAATTACCGATTACATTTGACTTTATGCTTTAATGCGAAGGTATATCTGATCTTTTAATCACTAATATGATTTTCAATAGATGACGAAAATTTATTGATGATAAATATTTCCTTGTTATTTCTAGGTCTGATTTTTATTTTTCAGATTCAGAATTTCTGTCTCAATCAGACTATTGATCTCACATGAGACCTGATTCAACTGGAGATTCGAAACTCCATGAATCTGAATTCAATGTGTGATTTCACTGCAGAGATGCTGCTGTCCCCTCTCCTCGATGTATCAAAGTCATGAATATTAAACAAAACAGTTCATGTATATTCAGGGACATGACACTTAAAAAAACTGTTTGTCTGACAACGAATGCCCTTGGGTATTCAGAAGAACCTAATAGATATATGCCACACTTATTTGGATCAATTAACAATATTTGAACATTAGATTTTGTATTGCTGCTCATTCAGCCACTTAACATAATAGCCACAACCTTAATTTAAAATGGTATTTTTGCAAGCAATATCGATTTAGACAATAAAAATGAATTATGATGGTACGATGTTTCAGAAGGAAAGCAGCAATATGTTTAAATGCCTTCAGTTGTTTATTATCTCTAATGTAAATAAAAGCAAGATCTATAATGTCACGCTGAAGTATTGTTTTATTCCACTACAGCTTTATGCAGAATTAGATAAGGACTTATAGATTGAATGTTATTTAAACCTAAGAGAGAATCCCTTTTAGAATCAGATAAGTACACTACAGCTCTCTAATGCCTCTTTCTGCATCGCATACCAATGAGTATCTTACACCTGCAATGCTGAAATCTGTGAGTGCGAGAGGAGAGAAACAGAGCGAAAAGGAAAGTTTGACACAAACAAGCGTTCGGTGTACTGGACACACATAAACACGCTTGAAATAGGAACTCTTATAGGGACTAAAATTAAGCAAAGCTGTCACTTTATATATTATCATATACAGCACCAATTGCATTTATAAAAGAATTAGCCAAATGGGGAAAATTATTTAAGATGGTGTATAACATACCACATTTACAGGTCACGTCAACTAATTATTACCCAAGAACTTGTAAAGTGGATTTGACTGTCGCATCAGATAAAACCACCGCTCTAGTTATTCAGACTTTAAATATCAACGTCTACTTCAAGCTGTGGACATCTTTTTGGAGCCTAGTTTCACTCTAAACTCGTGCAATCTTATCTAGTAGCTAACAGTATTTCTTGTTTTTCCTAGAGTAGAGAACATTGTTGTTAACAGGTTGGACTGCCGTTCTAACGGTGACGTCCGGCTGCTCAGAACCAGTGTGGGCTTGAATGGACTAAAGGGCAATAACATCCATTTCTGGCTTTGGTTCCGCCATGTCTGGTCCTCTCAGTTAACTGTCAGGGTCCTCCAAACATCCGGGCTCCGTTTACGCACTCAGTAATTAGCTCACTATGAGAGATGTCAGCTACAATGGTGAGGTGGAATGGAGAAGACTGGCATTACATAAATCTGCCAGACTGATTCTAATCTGATGTGACCAAACAGTTACGGTAAAATCTGAAGAAATGAACAAAAAGCATTGCTGACATAAAAGCTGTGTGAATATTCGTTCAATGGGATGATCCACTGTCCTATAAGACTTTAAACATGTCAAAAGCATGTGTGAAATACATTTCAGTATACTTAGATTTTTGACTTCATATTCATTATGCAAAAACATTGAATCCAGGAGTTATAAACTGTAGCACACTATTGGCAGTAAAGGGACACTATTATGAATCATGCTGTATACATGTATCACAAAACAGCGTACCGCAGCACACACTTACACAGACGGACAATAGAAATACAGACTAAGACATTCTAAAATATATCAAATTGAAACAGAATGTAAAAAATATTCAGCACATTCTGAAAAGCTAGTAAAACATCTGTCATACCCTTAGCTCTCGCTCATGGTCTCCACTGCAAAGTGTGTTTAATGAAACTTTGAAGGATTTCCAGACAGGACTGAGATTGTTCATTATGGTCTGCAAAGTATAAAAACATTAGAATCAGTTAATGCATGTACATTATACATTATTACAATGCATGTAACATGTATTTATATGCAGTTGCATGTGTGAATATCTCACCTCTGTTCTGTGCACCAGTGACGCTGTGCCGTCATCATTTACTCTGAAGATTTCCAGAAATGGATCTGACTTGCTAAAAAAGTCCTAAATACCAGAAACTTACATTCAGCCCAATGAAGAAATACATACACGTATATAGATATCTTCATGTGTGTTACTTCATAATTTTATGAACACATCTTATGAACGAATGGTCTGTCCCAGTTAAAGAGACTAAAATTCTGTCATCAATTATTCACCCTCATGCCATTGAAAAGCTGTATATGACTATCTTGTGTGGAAAGGAAAAGAAGATATTTTGAGAAATGTCTCAGTGGTTTTGTATTCAATGGGGGCCAATGATATTTGGTTACCAACATTCTTCAAAATATTATTTTGTGTTCTGCAGAAGAAAGAAAGTCATAAAGTTATGGAATGACATGAGGGTCAGTAAATTATTTTCAGGTGAACTGTCCATTCAAACTTTACCTGAATGTACATCCATTCAATGTTGTTTATCTATGTATTCCCCCATTGTATTATAACTTACAGTACAGTAAAATAATACTAATTAAAAAAAATGCTGCATCTAAAGCAGTTGATACATCTGCTGCATGTGGATTTTGGTGATAATTGCTTTTAGAGTCATAAAGCAGGGTACATAGCATTATACAAAACGTTCACGTTCAACATCTGTCAAAAAGCAAGATAACTTTGTTTTGTTTGTGTAACCAATGTTATCAGATGTTTCCCTCACTAGGTGCCTGCTTAGCAATTATCGAGATGTCAAACCTTGTCATCCAGTTTCTTGGCACTGAACGCTAACTCCACATAGTCATCATTTCCAGACAACTCTTCTGCTGTCACCTGTGATTTCAAAGAGGTCAACGCTCAGGTTATATGAAAAGAGTGCATTTTCAATGTGGAAGTGGGATGTCTGTTCTCACTGTGATAGATGATTTTCCCGTTGTGTTTCCTTGCTTCAGTAAAGCTTTCAAGAGTTTCCTCTGCGATACGATCTGTAAACAAAAAATGGAGAGCATAAGGGACACATTAACACAAAGAGTCTGAAACTGAAGAGGTCCATTACAAATCTCTCTTATCAAGCACATCGTGTTTTTTTCCTCACATGAACTCTTGAATTTTCTCATGTTCCTTTAATCGTGTGCTGCAGTCTTGTTTTATTACAAATGAGAACAAAAGAGTTTTTTTCCAACAGTGCTTTTACCCACATGGCCCTTTCCTGCTCTTTTGAGCAGCCTTTTGAATACCGACAATCTTGCTAATACTGTCATCCACCCTCTCACGTTCTCGTTCCACATGCACACTTTCATCTTCCCTACTGCGTTTCCGCTAAGTGTGCACTCTGCGGTGCAATCACCTGTCCGAGCGTGCACTCCATGGCACCCAGGAAGTCCGCCTCTTTGAGTCCATTATGGTTACTGCTGATGTCATGCAACTCAAAGCGGAGTCGCTGCACTTCCTCAAAGTAGTAATCCACTGTGAAGACCTTGGAGAAAACCGGAACGATGCTGCTGCGAATCACCTCCGTCCGGTCCACCTGCAACCAATCAGAACATGTCAGAGTCTAGTGGTCGAATTTGACCTCAGAGTGTTAAAAAGCTCTTTTTAGAATGACATCTGGTATCGGTGCAGTCCTATCCGATTCAATTAACTGGCTGATTGTTTGGATTATGAAAAGGATTTTCCTAAATCCAGTTCATATACTAAATTGATTCAGTTGACATCCCAAATCAATGTCAATGGCTCTTACCAGAACAGAGCCAAATAAACTAAAGACAGATGAGATTGAGTTGTATTGTATTTGCTGCAAGTGTCAGGTTATTAGTTGCAATAACAAACCTCTTAAAACAACACTCAATGGACATCCTATTAATGAGTCACTTTCACAAAGCCTGGTGAGAAAAATGTCCTGGTCACATTTAATTTCAAAATCAAATGGGAAATTAAATGTAGTAGTAGGAAAATGACTCATGTTGTTGTACCATTATGTTTTTTTATTGTGATATTATTTTCATAATAAAATATGTTATTCAATATAGTGTGATGTTATTTTCATAATATAATGTCTGAGTTCAAACATGAACAAAGCAAAATATTTAATTTCTATATGCAAATGTGAACAGGACATTTTCTATATTGTTTTCTGATATTTACATGCTGTGACTGCAATTCAAAGACCATTTAATTTTCTTTCTGAATTCACTATTTATAGGTGTGTTTATGTCAAATTAAAATTTTGGCTTTATTGTGTAAACTACGTACAAAAATCTTACACCTTAAAAATACAAATACGGTTTTATTTGCATTTATTGACAGAAAAAGAAAACTGGGTCAAAATAACAAAAAAGTTGCTTTGTATTTTTTCATAATATTAATGTTAATATTCCCTTTTAAGCAAAACATCAGCAATATTTGTTTTTAGGACAATTTCAAGAACTATGTTTTTATGTGATAACCTCGATTTTTATCACAAATTTACAGTATTCGTCATGCTGTCAGTCATTCACATTGACGTTGGATGACTTTGTCACTCCTCGGGTTTGACTTAGTCAAAATTCAACAGACACTGGACTGGAATGGCCACATTACATCTAGAAATATCATTAAATGGAAATTTGGAAGGGCCTCTTCATTTTTTCTGCGGCTGTACTATTTTATAAACATCACAAACACGGTAAATCCTTGAGATACTGCACCCATGTGCTTGAGTTTGTGAAGCGTCTAATCTTGGTAATATTAGTCTAGCACAGGAAAGCCTCAAAATCAGCCATACACATAAAAACACATATATTTCAAAACATAATTCTGCCTGCCTTGACGAATAGAAGATGTAAAACACAATATGTTACTGAAGTATGACACACCTCAAACCATTGCCCATGGGACTGCATCTTGAGGACTACGCAGGGATCGGGTTTGGACAGAGCATCCCTGTCAGATATTCCTTTGCAGGCCACACGGAGCTCCACTTTTGTCAGACATGGGCTGTTGAAGAGGCCCAGCGTGTTGGCAGCTGACTCGTAGATGTTACTCATTGTGATGTCCCCTGTTCAAGCCTATCACGGAGAAGACAAATTTCTATCACATGCTGTATGACAACAATTTTCAAATTCAACACATTTATTTAATAGTCTCTGCATTTTATAAACGCATTTCTCAAGTGGTACTGTGTACTCAATTTAGATTTACAGTATGCATTTGGGAGACAGTTATCCAAAGCGACTTGCAGTGCATTCATTAAGTGTCATTGTGTTGCATTGGAACCCATCACCTTTGCATTACAGGAACATTGAGAATAGTTGGACAGATATAGGCAAGCTACAGAATTTTATTGCCAGGTTGATTGAAAACAAAATGATCCTGCCATTCAACGTCATTAAATGTAGACCTTTGTTTTAAAGGTTAGCTGGTGAAGAAATGTTTTACAAGATAGTCTCTAGAGAAAGGCAGTCCTTGAGATAACTGATTTCATTATGCTAGACTTTTGAATAGACAAGTTCTAACAAGATAAATGTGTCGATGAAAAGAGAAAACGGGTGACTTGTTAAGTCGGAGACACTGATAACGTTGCCTTCTAATGAAATTGCTCTTCACTCATGCACCACTTGAAGAGAGCTCAGCGCAGTCCCTGTGGGAGAGGTTCCCTGACCCGAATACACCGCGACCATACAACAGAGAATGCATGAGTATCTCTCTCTCTCTCTGTTACTCAATTATTCATGCCCGCTGCTTCTTTTGAGTGCAACATTTTATTTTTGTATCATTATTGTTATTTTTAGATAAAAGGGGGCGACCAGTTGCGGTCCAGTGAAACACTTCACAGCCTCCTAACCCTGCAAAGTGGACATGGCTATTATTCTTGCTGGCAACCCCTGGCAGTTTTACAGTAAGCAATCCCACTTTGATGCGATATTTTTATGCACCTGGCCACTCTCGCTGGCCCAGATTAATTGATGTGGCTGCGCGTGAATAGAGCCGTGCAGCTGTTCGCGCTGGGCGCGCGCTCTCCCGCGTATTTGCTTTGCGTCTTTTGAAATAATAGGCTACTTATAAGCGTGAAGTAGCCGATCTTGCTATATGAATTAATAATAAATCACATTCTGCTGAAAAGACTGACGGTCGTGAACCAATGGCCTGGTTTACAAGCTGTTAACGAGCAGTATGACAGACAACACATGATGCGTGGATATCAAACGCAGATTTTCGATAGACTTTTCATCTCGCGATATATAAATATAATTCAGTTCAGAAGGTCTGTGCTACGTATGAATGAATCGGACGAAGCACACATCAATATTCTATCATGCCGACCAAAACTTATCGTAAAAAGTAGAAATAAGTTCAACACAAAAAAAATGTATTCATTCTCTTGCAAGCCTTTATGATGATTGTCGACTTGTTTAGAGGTTTTAGTTATTAAAAAAACACATTTAAAATACACAAAGCAAAAGATAAGATATTTTTTATCAACGAAACGTTTTCTGCCAACAATGTGCGCAGGCGCAAACGTTAAGAAAAATTAGTTAGCCACGCAAACTTTACATTTGAAGAGTTTGGCTCCACAGTTAGATAACTCCGTTTTTAAACATTTTCAAAAATCATGTTTTTATATTGTGCATAATCTCAATCAAACTGCAGCTGGTTTGTTTTGATTTAAGCCATAAAAACCCTCAAAATAAAACACAATAAAAACACGATAACACAATAAAATGTTATCTCATTTTGGAAACAAACTCTTAATTTCGTTATTTCATAAATGCGTAAACATAACCAAATCGACTGAAAAATCATTTAAATCGTTTCGCTTTTGTGTTTTATTTATATTAAAGGCACACAACTTACCCACTGCTTCAGCGTAAGAACAAATCCTAAACCAGAAAAGTTCTTCAGTGTTATGATAAAGATGAGTCCAGTTTGCGCATTGAACTCATTTTCCATCCAAAGACAACGATTCCATGGCCAGCTTCTCTACGGCAATAAAAACAGATCCATCGGGTTGAGCGTAAAGGTGATGGATCGTCCGACCAGTCTCAGATCAGTCTCTTCTCTAAGCATAAGAGCAGGACAGGCGAGCGCACTACTGTCAATTTGACTGTCTAATCCCTCTCTATTTAAACAGGGGAGTGAGTGGAAGGCACCGTGGTGTAACCCTGCTCTCTGGCGGTGTGATCTGGAAATGACAACTGATGTGAAATCAGATGAGCGTTCTGTTGATGGATACAAAGACATGAAACAAATGCGTTTTTAAAAATTGTTCATTTGTGTGAAGCGTAACGTGGAGTATAAACGTTATATATGTGACCCTGGATCACAAAACCAGTCTTAAGTAGCACGGGAACATTTTTAGTAAAAGCCAAAAATACATTGTGTGGGTCAAAATTATAGATTTTTCTTTTATGCCAAAAATCATTAGGATATTAAGTAAAGATCATGTTCCATAAAGATATTTTGTACATTTTCAACCCAAAATATGCACTTTATTTTTGTGAGTGGATGGCCTGCTACAGTGCCTCGGATTAACAACTTCAAAGGCGATTTTCTCAATATTTAGATTTTTTGCACCCTTTACTTCCAGAGTTTTACACTCTTGTATCTCCACCAGATATTGTCGCATCTTAACAACCCATATATCAATAAAAAGCTAATCAGCTTTCAGTTGATGTAAAAATCTCAATTTCGAAAAGACTGGTTGTGTTGTCCAGGGTCACATATGTTGTCTTCTTTTCTGTCTCTCTTTCTGTGTGAAGTGAAATTTAAAGTAGCTTCTTTCCTTCACACTTTCTTTCCTTTGGGTTAGAGTTTTCAAAAGCCTACTTGCCTCATGAAAAAAATGACAAACCATTACAAATATTCTACTAAACGAAATAGTTATAATGGGAATTGTATTGGTTTTAACTGTAATGTCCTGTCTCTACTGGTAATTTAGGATCCTACTGGAATGAGTCCCAAACACACTAAATAAAGATATATTGTATAGGTACTGTGATGGCAATAAAATTAGATTTGTAATGGATAGAACTTGTTTTGTTTTAGAAGTGTTTCATTCTTGGATTGTATGATTGTTCTATTCGTCCCCGTGGTTTCAAAAAGGAAATATAACGTTACAGAACATTTTACTTTACTTTGATATAATATACTATGTAATATCCTAAGAATGAATTAGGGCTGTGATTGCGGCTTACATCGGTCCACGCCCAGCAGAAAAGCAGTGCTCGGTTCTGTGCTAAACATCCGGGGCTCATTCAGTGGTGTCACTCAAGCCTGCGAAGATGGCGACTACGGGCAGAAATACACTCCTATCGGTTAGCACAAATGTAAATAACAGCACTTCCGAAAGCCAAAATCCCGAGGATGATGACGGGCAGAATTTATGGTAGGCCTTACCGGTTCTTTCCCCCCCATTAAATCTAACATATGTGCGCTCAACGTGTATTTAAGTGGCCCTAAGCCGCATGTGACAGTTGTTAGCCGCTAACTTGCAAATTACCCCAGCCGGGCAGGTACACAGGCCAGCCCGATTCAATGGTCGCATTGATGCTTATTGTGTTTAGATGTGTGGATTTAAAAGCTAACGCCACTCTCTACGTCCAGGTCATCGATATTGAGTGAAGTATCGACGCGATCCCGGTCAAAATTGCCGTCGGGAAAGAATGTGGTGGTTATGGGTGGGTGTTTTTCCCTCTATCATACATAAATGCTGTTTCATGTCTGACGTCCTGCGGATCTGCATCCGTTGTTTCATTGCTATTAAATGACATGTGATTATGGAGTGAATGCAAGGGTTTGCAGAGACCGATGACTCGGTTGAAGCGTGAATGTGTGCACTGATGTGATTTTTTGTTCGCCTTTATTGTTATTACTGAGGGCTCGCCTGAGTGCGCGTCATTGTCTACAGTAGTAACGTTATCCGTCATCCTCAGCGCGCGTGGTGAGAGACGCGTTGAGCTTGAAGCGGAAATGCTATAAGTTAAATAATTTGTTTCATTTTAGAGATTTGCTTGTAGTTCAGCTTTTTAGGTTTTGTTCAATGAGTTGGTTATGCGCAGAAAATCCGCTCTTTTAGACAATGGCTGTCCTCCAATATCCAGCGAGCAGCCTACCAAGACGGCACGTTAAGATATTAATGATGGATGAAAGGATGTCTGATCGTACACGGTGCCTAAAATGCTGTCTTGTTAGGCAGCTAAGTATGTATTGAGACCTTCTATCTAATGTTTACTTCCTCAATGGAAGAATTACTCATTAGACATCAGTAATGACTAAATGTCATGTAAGCTTGGTTTGAATGGTATTGTATTACAGAGTGACTTAGTTGGAGTTATCGTTTTATCTTTGTTTTATGTTATATGTGTTTGTTATGCATACAAAACATTCATTTCCACTTTGTAACAAATCGGTTGTTTTGCTATGTTTGTTTTGTGAGTTTTGTTGTTATTGTAACATATGATGGCTATGTATGTTTTCCAGGATCCGAATGTCTCTTCTTGTGTGCTTATGGCTTGTTTTACAGGTGAGGTGGGTTCTGGTAAGACCACCCTTGTGGCCAAACTACAAGGTGTAGAGGAGTACATGAAGGGGCGGGGTTTAGAGTTCTTGTATTTCAGCGTTCATGATGATGACATTGATGGTGAGAATTAAATCTTTCAAACAAACACGTCAATGCATACCTGGTTGACAGTGTCCATCTTTAAGTGTATATGACCATTTTAAGGAATCTTATGAAATAACTGAGTTTACTTACCTGTAATTAATAACTTTTTTTTCACCAGCTCTACACTAAGAGAGTCAAAGTTACTCTCGTGTTTTACCTGTGAGCCTCTTTTACTGCTGTTTTGTTATTTTTTAGAAAACATTTTTGCTATCCTTGTCAGTTGTCGCAATGTATTTCACACTTTGTGCAAACAGCATTAAATTCAATAATGGCATGCAAAATCCACAGCGACCTCTCACCAGTCTCTGCTGTCTTTTGACAGATCAAACACGGTGTAACGCATGGGTGCTTGACGGAGACCTCTATCACAAAGGCCTCCAAAAGTTCGCCGTGTCGACGGAGAACCTTGCAGACTCGCTGGTTCTGTTTGTGGTGGATCTCTCTCGGCCGTGGCTGGCCCTCGATTCGCTGCAGAAATGGGGCAGTGTGGTGAGGGATTACATGGACAAACTCAGAGTACCTCCTGAAACCATGAGAGAGCTGGAGCACAGATGTGAGTTTTGTGTGTGTGTCTGTGTTTTGCATGATCTTGGGGATGCTTTTTGAGACTGTGAGTCGCTGCAGGCTGCGCTGTATGACATTTCTTCTTCTTGCTTGAATGAGTTTGCACTTCATTGAGGATATTACATAACACTGGTTGAATGTGACTGTGTACGCAGTGGTCAAAGAGTTCCAGGAGTATGTGGAACCAGGAAGTGATCTGGACGGTGTGCCACAGAGAAGGAATCCTGAATCGGAGGAAGAGAGCGTCCTGCTGCCCCTGGGGGACCACACGCTTACACACAACCTGGGCCTGCCTATAGTGGTGGTCTGCACTAAGGTACGTCTACTACATCCATTAACTTTTGTTGTGATTCTTCATTTAAATTTGTTTTAAAAAGCAATCTGAGTTTTTAAGAAATATTTTTATGTACAAAAGTACATAAGGTGGTTTGGTTTTGGACTTGAGTTGCATTAACACTTTTTTTTACAAATATGCCACTACAGTTATTTATATAAAAAACGTCAAACACTTTTATCCGACGCAAATTACAAATTTATCCAATTACAAAATAATTAACCTCTCATTCTCTCTCTCTCGCGCTCTTTCTGCAGTGTGATGCGATCAGCACTTTGGAGAAGGAGCACGATTATAAAGACGAGCACTTAGATTTCATCCAGTCTCACATCCGACAATTCTGTCTGCAATGTATCCTTAAACATCAGTTATTTGTGTAATCAGTGTTGTACTTAATGTTCAAGAGTTTGTGTTTTGTGTGTGTCTGAAGGGGCAGCACTGGTCAAAGAATTACATCGTAATGTCTCGTTTAACAGCTGAATAAAAATCTAATCACCAGAGGCAAAATGGCTGCCTTTCAAAAATCAATTAGAGAATGATACTGGAGAGCCCGGATATTTATGCTTATAAGGTCTCAATGTGTTCTCCTTTACAAGTAGTGTTTCAGATGGGGCAGCACTACTCTACACATCCATGAAGGAGAACAAAAATCTAGACTTGTTATATAAATACCTCGTTCACAGGTTATACGGCTTTCCCTTCGACATCCCAGCTCAGGTGGTGGAGAAAGACTCAGTGTTTATGTAAGTGCTACAGGTGCAGTTTATACTAGAAGAGGGTCTCTTGACTGATGACCCAAAACTGTTTAATATCAAATAAAGCAACTTTTTTCTATCTTACCATACATTTTTTAATTGTAATGACATTTTTATTTCAAACTACATTGAGAAATATTTGTATTTTCTTACATATTTTGGGGTCTTGACCTGTCTGGTTGGGTCCTGGAAGGAAAATGAAGGAGAACCTTGATTTAAAGAAACAATGCATGAAAGTGCTAACGTTTAAATGGTGTTTTTGAAATGTTTGTGTCTCACTTTCAGTCCGTCAGGATGGGACAATGAAAAAAAGATTGCCATCTTGCATGAAAATTTCCAGACATTAAAAGCTGATGAAAATTTTGAAGATGTAATAGTGAAACCTCCAGTTAGAAAGGTGAGAACTCTTTTTATCTTCCAGACTTTTCTTTATAGAACCTCTTTTAATGTACAAGCACTCATGTCTGGCATTGCTTTCCAGTTTGTACACGAGAAGGAAGTTCAAGCTGAAGATGACCAAGTTTTTCTAGTAAAGTTGCAGGTATTGTTGCTATGTTTAATGTTTGCACGGTATTATAAACAGTTTCCCACGTTTAGGGTAATATAACTTAGTTCTTAGCAATGTAACCTTTTTAAAAGATTTAAATTTACCACAAAACCCATAGATTCAATTTTCCTGAATAAAACTATGCTTTGTAAAATTGAGATTCACAGGGAATCTAGTTCGCTAATCCTGGGTAACCAGAAGAGTCAAGAATGAGACATAAAAAGTGAAAAATATTTTTCTTTCTCAGTCTCTCTTAGCCAAACAGCCTCCAGTCACTGCAGGAAGGCCAGTGGTGAGTGTCTTTATAGAACATTTTAACCCAAACGATTTCATCCTAGTATCTTGCAAACAACATGCGATCATGAAATACATATAGATTTTTAAGATATGTATGCATTTAAAATTTTTGAATTATTAAAATATAAAGAATACAAAAAATCTATCATTAAATTGTATAATTCTGTATGTTTATAGATACACTGAGCTCTAAAATAGTTTAGATTATTTTAGAAAATAACTCTAAAACATTTTTTTGTGTTTAACAGGACCCAACAAACAGAGCCCCTACAGGCTCACCGAGGACGA
The DNA here is from genome assembly GCF_947034865.1 of Barbatula barbatula. Taxonomy (NCBI): domain Eukaryota; kingdom Metazoa; phylum Chordata; class Actinopteri; order Cypriniformes; family Nemacheilidae; genus Barbatula; species Barbatula barbatula. Next base: position 6,274,134 of record NC_136784.1, read on the forward strand.
CCAACCGTGCAGCAGCGGCCAACGTGGCAAACGTCATGCCCATGCAATCAGGTACAAAGAAGATTGATCCCAACATGAAAGGTGTGTATGAGAGCGACGCGTGCAGGACGTTCTCCATCCTTTCCTTCACGTTCTCACCGGGGGCTGCATCTTCTGCTTTCCAACTACTAGGAGCACCGCTTTTGAATCACACTTCCTCCTCCTCCTTCCTGGGGATTTATTATCTGGATCTGGTTTTCAGATTATTAACACCCACTCATCTTGACAACAATATAACCTGCCTACCATCCTCTTCCATGTCTTTATGTGTAGATAGAGGGGCCACAATAATGAATTGACTTTTTTATTCATATATGCAGATGAGAAATACTTAACTTTCATGGGTTTGGATAAGAAAATTGCTGCCCATGTTTGAAGAGGATTAAGAGCTTGTTGGTTTTAGTGTGGCTTTGGCCGTTTTCCTTGCTTATTCACGTTAAATGTCTCCCTCAGACTCTTATCTCGACTGCCTTTCAGCATGTTTTTAATTCCAGTTCAGGGTTTTTAGTAGTTTGTGCTAATCTGAGCCTTTTTTTTATTTAATGCCTGGGCGGAAAGCTTGTCTTAACCTGTATGATTGTACTAATTGTGTTGTTTCTTCATGTGGCAGGTGGTCAGACCAGCGAGGGCGTGCTGGCCAACTTCTTCAACAGTCTGCTGACTAAGAAAGCAGGCTCACCCAGCCCAGGCACTCCGCCCACAGGGGGAGGGGGTAACACACCGGGGTCAGTCCGCAAGTCAGGTGAGATGATTGTCTGCTTTTTACACATTTATTTCTTCATTTGTATCCGTGCCGGCTCTCAGAGTGGATTTAAAGTGTTTTGAACAGTGTAGCGTAAGGTTCATAATTAAACTTTCTACAAAATAGAACTCCACTGTTTTCAATATCAGCATCCTAAAAAGTCAGACAGTCAACGTGAAAAAATGCTGAGCTTTAAAAAGTTCACAATTAGCTAAAAAGCTTTCGAGTTTTATTCTCAATTTGAAAACACATCAAATGTTTTTTTTTTCATCTTGTACATGAGTGAGGTCATGTTTGTCCTCTGTTGTCCATTATAATTTTTTTAATTGTCCTTTTGGTTTCTTTCCCTCCTCCACATTTATCCCCATCCCAGATCTTTGACATCAGTGACGGTAAAATATAATAAATATATATTTGGTTATCTCTGCATGTGCAGCTAAAACTCTTGAAAAGCACTGTCACCCTTGCTAACCATCCAAGCTGACGTGCTGTCACTCTCATTGTTCATGCTGTGCCTATAGCAGATGAGTATTAAAACTAATAACAGAAGATGTTAAAGGAATTTGTTTACATGCAAACATGTCAACTCTTTAAATTGCTAAATCTACAGTTACATAATTTAGCTTGCATGTTCAAAGACTAACACCGTTATTCAGTCTCGCGTAGATCTGAGATCTGATTTTAGCTCAGATCTTTAGCCATATTTTGCTTTTGCATCTACATTTGTTTTTGAACCCATAATGCTTGATTTTATGAGAGTGTATTGAAGGTAAAGACCCCAGTATCCTCTCCAAAAGATCACTGTATCCCTTAAATATTCTGTACATGCTTTTTTATTTTTTACAAATGACCCTCTTCCCTTCATGTGTATGTATGATGAGTGAGTAACAACATTGCTGAAGTAGTGTGCACTTTGCCCATCAGCCATCACTTTTAACCCCTTCAAACTGTCTTCTATCATGTGTGTAAGCAAGGGGATGTTGGCCACGTTAAGGTGTGTGTCCATGCAACACTCTCCATCGCTTGCATCCAAAATGTCTCTCTAACCAGTTCTGTGTTCCCTGAAGCTATCATCTTGTCAGCATGACTCTTCCAGCACACATATAAGTTACATACTGTATGTCATGCATGTTTGTCTCTTGTACTGTCTGTCCTTTATACAACACACAGCTCCACTTCGGAAGAGCCACTGTCCTGCAGAGTTTAGCTCCGACCTTAATCAAATAAATTCTGAACGTATATAGCCTTTTAGACGCAACAACGAATGCTTTGTCCTGTGGACATGTCATCGCTGCCGCCATATTGGGTAGGGCAAGACTGCCCTTTAAATGTATGTATCTATTAATGTTTATGTCTTGCCTTCCCCTTCCTAATATGGCGGCGTCTATGTATGTCTTCTATCCAGAAGCCCTTGATAAATGTGTTTGATAAGTGTTTGAACTAAACTTGAAGGGACAGTCGCTCTTCAAAACTGGAATTAAATATCCCTGACCAAGTGTCTTTAACTTGCATGCTCGCTCGTTTGTAATTCAAACTAGGGTCAGGCAGTACGACACTACATTTTATACAACAGTGTCAAGCAAAAGGGATTTTGATATACAGTAATAGTGGATATATTTGGTTAACTAGGGTTTAGTGAACTAATTCTTTCAAGGTGCAATCCATAATCATTCCTAGGCTGTTTGCTATCGCTATTATTGGCAGAGGTGAGATGGCATACCTTTCAACAGTCTTGCAAACTTTTGTATTTGGCATGAGCAATCGTTTTTGAATTTAATTTGAAAAAGTATTGTGAATTGTACCTTTTATAAATACTGGATTAGCAGTGTTGTGCATGGTTGTATGTTTCCTACGTTTTCGAAAGCATTTCTAAGCACTTCATGTCATTAACACAATGAATGCGTGAGTCTGTATGCGTGTGCAGATCCAATGAACACTTTTTTTTCTTACTTTTCTCCAAAAATCATCTTTGTGAAATATACGTTATTCCAGTCTCTGATCTTTTGGCTAAAATTACAAAGAAAGATGCAATTGTTCTTATTTTTTCTCCCCTACCCCCTCATCTACTAAATTGTTGGCTCACAATAACTGCCACACTAAAGCTTTGACTTTATTTTATATGTATTTTACTACTGCTTTTGAAATACTGACTTTGGTTAAAGGGACAGTTCAGCCAAAAATGAAAATTCTCTCATTTCTTAGTTTGTCATTGAAAGTCTGTATATGATCTGTGGAACACAAAAATGTTTTGAGAAATGCGGTTTTGTGTGCATACAGTGGGCGTCAATTGAGGCTGATGTGGTCTGGTTACCAACGTTCCTTAAAATATTTTTTGTGTTCTGGAGACTTAAATAAGTCATACATATTTGGAATGACATGAGTAAATGCTGTAAGAAGGTTTATTTTTGGCTGAACTGTCCCTTTAATACAGTTTCCAGTTAACAAACAGCTGGTCAGTAATTTTGGTTTGCGACTGTACTGACACAAACTGATTCGCTCTGTATCTTGGTTATCGCAGGCTCTAAATTGGGGTTGACAGACGTCCAGGCTGAACTGGACCGGATCTCCAACAAATCTGACCTGGACTCGGCCCCTAACGCCACCACGCCGCCTGCTGAAAACGATGAATCCTGAACAAGAGGCGGGGTCTATTTACTGTCAAGCCCCTCCACATACACTGCTCTCTCCACCCCCCTGCCACCTCTCGTCCCTTCCTCTCCCTTGCCCTTCTCTTGCTCTTGTTCAGAGGGGGATTTATTCCCGTTTATTCCTTGTAAGGCCAGTGACTTGAAGCTGCATGTCGGGCAAATTAAGATGCTACGTCTGTCTCCACACATATGCGCACATGTACAGCGGATGATTCTGTAAAACGCAGAGACAGAAAGAATGAGGACTGATGTAGAAATGAAGGACACTAGATCAGTGTTGGACACTAACAGCGAGACTTAGAGAGGAAATTAGGATGTAGAGTGAAGTCAAATTAGAAAGTTTTATGAGGTTTAGACATTTGTTTATATGTATGCGAGTTAGATTCTTCAGCTTTTGGTTGCAATTATCTTCCTGTAAGAGAAGAACCTTGTACGTCTACCATGAATTTCACTCGGCTTCTGACAAACAAACATGTTTACTTCTCTAAACGTCTTATTATGCCTCATCTGAACATAAAATAAAGGGAAGCATCACATTTCAGTCACAGTAGTGAGAGACATAATCAAACAATGTGTTTCATTTCATGAAATGGTTGTTATTAGCACTCTTTAAGGGATAGTTCACCCAAAAATGACAATTCTTTATTTACTCCCTGCATGTATGCTGTTTTATGCTTTGAATCTTAACAGGATAGTTCACCCAAAAATGAAAATTCTGTAACTTACCCACTCTCAAGCAGTTCTGAACCTGTAAATGTTGTTTTTCTGCTGAACACAAAGATATTTGAAAGAATGCTTGGCAAACAGTTCTGGGGCACTATTGACTTCCATCGTAGGGAAGAAAACTACTATGGTACTCAATGGTGCCCCAGAACCGAACTATTCTTTAAAATATCTTCTTTTGTGTTCAACAGAACAAAGAATTGTATACTGTGTTGGAACAACTTGAGGGTCAGTAAATAACAGAATTTTCATTTTTGGGTGAACTGTCCCTTTAATGCAGCTCATTTCCAAACGCACTCAAAAAAGCTCTGAAATGGGCTAAAAACACTATCGATGAAGCAACCTAAATTTTGTAATGTTATTCACTGTAAATCTTTGCTTCCGGTCCATCTCTGTCTTATTATTTCCTCCACATATTAAAACTGGCATGTGGCATTTAATAATAAACCATCTGCAGATGAGATTGAGTTAGAGATTTGGTGGATAGACCATTTACAGCAAAGGAGCGACTTTAATATGGATTCATTTACACATAGCTATTGTACTTGGAATATAACACATAAGTTGTATAAAAAAACTGCATAAAGATTTGTAAAATTTCGCTGATGATAACAGTATAGGATTTCGAAACAACATAAGCGTAGTAAATAATGACAGATTTTTCATTTTGTGTTGAGCTACATTCCTTAAATCCTCACATACTCATTCGCTTTCTAAATTGTGAGTGAATTAAACAGGACCAGTTACTGCAGAACAACGACACTGACATGATTTTAGTACTATTTACTAATACTGATAACATTTGAAGGTTTTATTGCTGCTGAGAAATTGTTAATGGCGTCACCTATTTGTAGTCGTGTCGCTGCGTACAGTAAACGTATCTAAATATTGCACTATTACAAAATAGTAGGCAATGACACTGTAAATGTAATTATCTTATACAATAGCAGAGTAGTAAGTTTTGAAGAAATACTTTACTGGCCGACGCAGCATGTAAAGGTTTTCACTTATATGTGGTGTATGAAGTCACGTATTTAAGCTCAAACACAAATCTTAAGCTTTGAGCATTTATCATTGCTGATGGGACGGACAACTATGTTCATTTTTAAAAAATGTCTTGTTTGTTTTCTACGTTTATAAGAGCTTTTGAAAAATGTACGTTCCTGTGTATGTGTCCTCATCGCTCAACTACAGGCGGTTATGGCACTGTTTATTAATGGTTGCAATCTAGATCATGCAAATGAGATCAGTATTACTAGTCTTTTCATTGGTGTATGTAAGCGTGCGTGTCCGGTTCTTTATGAGCTAAAAGAGTAATTCAGGAGGAGACCAAGTGAAATTGTCTAGAAATTGCTAAGGGGAGGGGTGGAGACGCAGAGGTGGCCGGGCAGGTGAGATATGTGAATTCACCCTCACCTGCATGTACAGTCATCAACCAAACTTCCTACTAGAGGAGGAGGAGGGGGATTGTAAAAAACATACGCTAATATGGTCCTGTAATTTCACAAGATGTAGTGATGTTTCTCTGGATCAGGTCTGTAATCATTCTATTAAAGTTGTATTTATTGGGAAAGGCTGCTGTTGTCGGTCATTTGTGTGGGTAGAGGAAATGGATGAAAGATTTGTGGTGATAAGACACCAGTGTTGTCTTTCAAACGTTTGCTCAACATCACTTACAAATTGTACGTTTTTCCTGAATAGTTGTATTAATACAGACTGATATTAATTTGAGATTATTAACAGGAAACGAGTCAATAAATGTGAAGAACAAAATAATGCTGTTTGTAATATTAGAAATATGCTGCGTTCAATTATTTATAGACTGTATTTTTTTGTGTTATGCAAAGTTGGACAAGGATGTTGATGGTTTTTTAGTACATTAAACCTTTTGGAAAAAACAAGCTACAGTGCAAATATCATGACGATTTCCAACACATTTTATATGATGCAAGTAAGAATTTACATTTAAAGGCACATTCAAAGCACAAGTTAAGACATTCGATGTCTGTTCATTCATAGTCAAGTTTGACTTGAAACTGTATCCCATCACACATCAGCTTTATTCTCCTCTGCTTTTCCAGGATTTAAAACTGAAGAATGCACTACCAACATAACTCAGAGAAATGAGGAATGCAAAAAACTGGAACAGAGAAAAAAAGACAAGATAATCTTAAAAATCCAAGACAAAATAAAAAGTGTATATTTGGTTTTTAGGGCTCTGTATGGAAAGCCATTAGCTATATGCCTCAAAAGTATGAAATGAGATAATTACCGTTGAAGCTGCCCAGCACTTGTAATCATGATGACCTTTTACCTCTCGATCTACCATTGTTGCCTCAACAATAGAAGCAGACATGTACATTAGGGCCGCACTACAGTTGAAAACAAGAACCTGAGACATGGAGAACAACAGTTAGTTTTGACAATTAGAACTGCAATACGTTCCTTCAAAATAGGTTAGCTATGTTGTCAATCTGATAACTAGGGATGGTTAAGACTAAAGGCATATAGCTAATGTTTTAAAATAATAGTTCACCTCAAAATCAAAATAGTGTTATTTGTTACTCGCCCACGTTACGTTCAGCATGTTTAAGACCTCTGGACGTCTTCGGAACACATATAAAATTATTTTGGATGACATCTGAGAGATCCCAGGCCTCCTCATAGACATGGATGTAGTTGTTGTCAAGGTTCAGAAAAGTACTAAAGACATTGATAAATTGGTCATAGTGGTTCAATAGATTTTTTTTGAGGTGACAAGAATACTTTGAGTGAAAAACATACCACAACAATGACTTTGATCAATATATTCTCCTCTTTCTTGCAGCAAGCTCTCCTGTCTTGTCAGTCTACGGTGCGCATTCAGAAGAGCACTTCGACACATGCACATTCGGTTTGAGAATATATCAAAGTCGCTATTTTGGTTAGTTTTGGCACATAAAGTATTCTCGTCGCTTCAAAAAATTCAGTTGAGCCACTATGAGCGTATGGACCAATTTTACGATGTCTTTAGTACTTTTCTGGACCTTGACAACAACTATAACCATGATGTCTATGAGGAGGCCTGGAATTTCTCGGATGTCACCTAAAATGTCTTTATTTGTGTTCCGAAGACGCCGGGAGGTCTTAAAACACGTTGAACATCATGCGGGTGAGTAAATAATAACTCAATTTAGATTTTGATGTGAACTTTTCCTTTAAGACAAACCGTTTCAAAATTCTTTGATGTTTTTCTTTTCCATTTCAGAATTGAATTGTATAAAACTGCACTGACCACGGTTGTCCAATGCTCATGTCGGATTTGTCTATTGGCCAGGCTGATAATGAGGAGAAAGAGCGTAAGAAGCCAACAGAAGACGGACACAAACATCACCCATCCAAATGGAGAAAATCGGAAATACTCTGTGCTTGCGATCAGAGTCCACACCAGCAGCCCCAAAATCTGGAGAACAGAAACACCTTATAATGCTTTTAAATAGTTGATCCTTGGAAAAAAAATACGTAAACGTACCATAGTAGGAATAATGCATTTGTAAATGTCTTTGTTCACAAAGAATACATTTTAAAGAATGTAGGAAAGTTTTGTGGCACTTTTGACCACCATAGCAATTTTCTACTATGATAGACAATGGTGACTAGGAACTGTTTGCATTCTTCCAAATATATTTCTCTGTGTTCCTCAGATGAATTTTATACAGATTTGGAACAACTCGAGAGTGATGACAGCATTTTTATTTTTGGGTGAACTGTCACTTTAAACCGCATTGTCAGTGCCATTTAAATACAAAGCACAATGCCACATCCTACAAAAGTCTGACCTTATCTCCCCTGCACTGAGATCTAAAGAAATCTGCTAGATAACTGGAAGCCGACTACTTCCTGTTGAATACAGAGACTGGTGTTTTGAAAGTATGCTAACTTTGTGCAAATAGTGCAAACAGTCGTATTTCTTGCAAAACAGTAAAATTGCACATACAATCACTTGAAGAGTTGTATTAACGTGTGGTAACGCAAAATCAATACCACCTCCCTCAACCAATTGTGTGCATTTCGGGTGTATGAACTTGACACTTTTGCACAACCTTATTTTTGCGAGGAAACTAGCCTACGTTCGGTTGCATAGCAACCACGCCGTGACCCTCCAGCGCGCTCAACAAAGCGTTATTCTGCTCGTGCAAATTCCAGTGATGGCGCATTAGGAATGAAAAGAGAAAACATTACTAAACGGCCAACCGTAGGGGAACATACTTTTTTTATCAAAGCATTTACAGCAAGTATTTGTACCTCAAATAATTGAAAGAAAGAGAAAAAAGTTTAATTACCACTTCAACAACGATGAGGTACTTAGGCACGTTCTGCATGGACTGTTTGTCATGCCACGGAGTGTCTTCCGTGCTCGCATTCCCGCACTCCAGGTAGGAACTGCTAGTTGTAGTTATTACAGGTCTGCAGTTGAGATTCTCCGCCATAGATGCAACCCAAAGTCTTTATATTCTCTAAGATGTTAAGTGTTTGTCCCGCGTAGATACGAACTGCATCCCAATCGCTTAATACATCACCTTAATTTGCGTAGATACGAACTGCATCCCAATCGCTTAATACATCACCTTAATTTGCGTAGATACGAACTGCATCCCAATCGCTTAATACATCATCTTAATGCCGGTATAACGTTCGCGCGAGCGGATGATAGCAGAACCATACTTTTCAACTCATAAAGTTTGGATTAACATAATGTTTATTTGAATACTGAGGTTGAAGATAAATGGACTCCGCCTACATCCCACCCCATCCTCCACATTCCAGCGAGCATAGTGAGCTTCCTCTATTCAAATATACACCTGCCGTAGAGAGGGTGAGAATAGCGGATATGGTAACTCATTCAATTTTAGGAAGATACGAACTCGACATGTATGTCCTAAACAGGACAGCAAAATAATAGTATTATATGTCAAAAGTAAGAGGAAAGTTTAAGTTATGTGCATGCCTTATCACAATAGCATTATGCTTATAAAATATATTTTCTTTTTCCAGTTTCCTGAATTTCATACTGCCCTTTTCACCTGCTTCTGAAAGGTTTAATGTCGATGTGTAGTTCAGGCATTTTTGTTACTGATTCATTGAAGACCCTGATATTGAGAGTGTAAGGATAGAAGCTTGTAGCAAACCCAACAGAAACAATTATGAATGTAGTTTATCGATACTTTATTTGACGAGTATGCATGTGCTTTTCGTGCATAATTACTAACTGAATCGGGGACATTACAGAGAAACACTTTGAAGTTCTATCAAACCTCAATTTACATATTCCTAAACTGCGTGACATCATATGCAGGTGTTACCTGGGGAGGGCAGTCCTGCATAGGCCTACTATCCGACATAGCCAAATTTTTATTTTACCACACCCTCATAAATCACCCAACAAGCTCTGGTCGTCTTAGTTCGTTTACTTTCTGTCAAAAAGAATGTAATGCAAATAAAAAAATATGCCTATTAAAACGTTTTTTGCAATTTTCTTTTGCTAAAAGTTGATATTCTGTCTTTTTTTTACATTTTACATTATGGCATATATTAGTAATGTTTTATAAAATATAGAGTGGTTTTCATTATAAATTCGGTTTTCCCTTTATCGGGTTTTCTTTATTTCGTGTATGGGTACAAATACTTATCATGGCAAGAAAGTACTATAAAATGTCCACTAGATGGAGCCACAGTCTATTAAAACACAATGGGGCCCGCTACGAGGGCAAAAGCTAGGCTCACTGGCTTCAGAAAATAAGGACTATGTATTATATTATATACTATACCTATTTAGAAACACTGTTAGGTTTAGATATGTAATAAAGTTTATATATGAATATCTTAATTATATATACTAGTAAGTAATTTAAATTAAAAAGTGGTAATTAAAATGAGTATTTTTGATTAATTAAGGTGGGTTTGTTTGTTTCGTTTTTGACTGCCTTTTTAACACCTTGCAAAACTGAGATCAGTTTTTGTTGTTTTGTTGGCTGTAAACTACTTGTTAAAATGTGATGCATCCTTAGGGCTTACAAAAAATACATAGAACCTATAAAATTATACTGTTTAATCAATATTCTAAACAGATATACTGCTCAATTCAGATGCAAGTTTCTATATACATGTCCGCTTTAGAGAGGCACATCATTTAAATTACATATAAATCACTAATCTATTTAGGTTGGGATTCATAACCCACATTATTCTGACACACACTCATTACTCTGTCAGAAACTCTGTGCATGTCACATTTGTTGTGTCAAATTCAATATTCTTCTTAGCGCTCTCTTTCGCTGACTTGAAGGCAGATTAAGGAGAAGAGCTCTAATTGGATTGATAAGTGGTTCTGGCAAATTTGCATAGAGAAAGTTATGAATTTTAATCTGTTTTAAGTAGATATATGTGAGAGCTGCTGCTAAATGCTTTTTTAATAAGACGTCAGAAATGGAAGGACGCTCTCGTGAAACGTGTGCAGTTGTACAGTAGGTCTGTGTGTTTGTGATTTCATTTCTGTGAGGTTACCCACATGAAAAAGAAAGTCATGTCCTTGCAGGCCCCTCTCCCACCTGCTCGTTGAGAACAAAGAACCCGGTATAAAGAAAAAAAGATTTAGTGTCTTTGAGTGAATCAGAGAGTAAGAAAATTAGTCTTTCTCTGTGATATTCAAAGGTGTATCCAAGCACATGTCTGAACTCTTTCTCCCTGTGTGTTTAAAAATAGCTAAACACAAGACCTACGTAGACATTTTACATTCCGTTTTCATTTATGCATTTGTCAGACTTTTTTATCTTAAAAGCGTCTGTAAATGAAGTAAATGTAAATGACCAAGCAGTATTCCTAGACTTGCTTGTATGATATTAATGAATTAAATACATAATGGCGACAAATGTCTAAATTGTGGATCATTCAAATATTTCCGTGGCTCACTGACTCCTAAATATCTGTACAGACTAATAAATTATCTTGATGCGCTGCGCTTTCATTGGCTTGAATTTCTACAAATTGCCTAATCTAAAAATACAAAGTAAAAGCAGAAAATAGAGGGATGGACATTAGATATTGAGAAAAAGAACACTTTCTTCATATTCTTCTTGTCTATTGACAGGCGAGAAATGAGTGATTGTGGTAAATAAAAAGAAATATGTAGTCACAAACTGCTTCACCAAAACTCCTTTGAAAAATATTTGATAATGCAATTCATAAGCAAATTGACTTAATCCATGTTTAATCTGTGTTGGAGTGGTAATGTGTGGGAATGTGTGAGCGAATGACGGTTTCTCACTTTCTCACTGCTGTCACTTTTGTTTACCATTCGCTTTGACAATACAAAGGAGACAGAAAAAGGTGACAATTTTAAAAACGTGGACATTTCGTGGAGTTTATACTCATATAAGGCAGTCTTTTTTAGACTTTCTAAGACTTTCTTTTTAGACATGCAAGTGAATAAATACTAACTCGCATCTAAGCCATAATTGGATGGCACAAAAGATTTGAGACTTACAGTAAATACAGTAAATGTGAGAATGTTGCTAAAGTAATGTACATCCACCTGACACATTGAGTTGTACTGTTCATGTTGGTAAAGCAGGTTGGCTTGTGGTAGAACAATTAAACAAATCTATTATTGACAAACATTTTAATAACATATCTGTACCCAAAATTGAGCAAAACCTGACAAATCAGAGCAAAACATCCCTTTGGGGACATCCTCATTTGTATAAAAACATAAAATGTAAAAATGCATGTTTTCTTTTAGGTTTAGGGTTACAATATGGATTGTGATTGGGTTATAGTATTTATAACTAGATGTAGTATTTTATAAGTTAAAATAATAGTTAATGGAATGTCCTCATTTAGATTGTCTGATGTTTGCGTGTGTGTGTCCCCACGCCAGTAATTTGATAGTTTTTTGGTCCCCATGAGGAAAAGAGAATAAAATTATATTTATTTGAAAATAAAAATATTTTGTTTGTTGTAAGGGTGGGGTTTTGGGTGATGATTATGGAATAGAATATACAGTTTGTACAGTATAGAAATGATTATGTTTATGGAAAGTCCCCCTAAAACATGAAACCCATGTGTCTTGTGTGTGTGAAAGAAGGCTTTTGGAGGTCAGCGACAACGAGAACAGTGGCAAACTTTATTCCCACTGTGTGTGTGCGTGTATATGGGTGAGAGAAAGAGAGAGAGAGAGAGAGAGAGAGAGAGATTAGGGCCTCTTGGGGAACCAGAGATATCCCAGTGGCCCTCATTATCTGCCTATTTGGTGTCACTCGTGGTCAAGCATAAATATGCATTGAAAGATCAATGTTTTTGAGTGTGTGGGTGTGTGTGTGTGTGTTTGCTTAGTCTTAACATCACTACTGGGCCTTTACGTTATCTAGACGCTGCCCAGACTCTGTTTACTTCAAAGAGGCCCTTGTCCATTAGTGTCATAATCATTTAAAAAAAATACATTACAGTCTAAACACTCTCTCAAACCACAAACAGGGCCGCTAACTACACAGACCCACCACAAATTATGTTGTTCCTTCATCATAAACATCATACTTAGTGTACTTAGTGTGCTCAGTGTACAAATCTTATTAGGGTGCATATGTTTTACCGGGATCAAGGAAATTTAAGTCACGTGGATGCACCCTTTAACAGTCATTTATTACACCTCACGGTTGATTTAACACCTATGTTTTAGCCCGTCTTTTATTCAGTAAATAGCTCTTTCTTGGGTTTGGCTTAAAATAACTCACTCAATTGAGAGCCTAACCAACCATATATCCCTTGGGAAAGAGGGATAAGGCCCAAAGTAAAGGAGTTAGAAACGGAGAGCAGGCAGTGGACTGTCTTCTGGGAGCTCGAGGGAGTGTCTGGTCATCTAAAAAGGGCGTGGCTGCATTCATTCATCAAAAAGATATCCAATCCCCTGGGCAGAGGCTCCTGTCCAATTTATCCCAAGGAGCTGTCACTCAAATGAACCAACACTGAAGTCCCAGCATTTCTGTTCCCAATTAAATGATGGACCGTTTCCTGAAGAACAACATATGCATAAATGCAGCTGGTGCACAAAAGGGTTATTAGTCTACTGTCTATTCTTACTGCCCTGGGGGATTTTAGAGTTGTAGAACTTATGGCTCGAGGCCGTATTCGATAAGGTCATTGAATGGTCGATTTTTACTTTATTATGCAATGATGACGCAGAACGCCACAGGAAAATTTGATTCCTTATAGATAGTTCTTTATAGCTCAGGAGGCTTTATTGAGTTCTCATTTTTTATTTAAGTATATCTTGGATGTCTCTACTACAATTTCTTGAGAACTATAAATAGACATATATATATATATATATATATATATATATATATATATATATATACAGTTGCTTATATACAGTGTTAATGAAGACATAAATAACATTTTTTTATATTATAATTTAACCTTCTTATATTAATGAAGAGAGCACAGCAAAGCTGCAGACTCAGCAATAGAACAAACAGGAGAATATCTGTATTTCATTTTGTTGCTGATTTTTTTCATTGAATAACAGAAGGAACCTTCATAAAGAGAAAATATCATAACAGATGGAAAATCTGCACAGTCAGTTTATAAAGCTTTGTACAGTGACTGATGTAGGCATATCTCAGCATGCATTTACTCTCCAACACACACAGACTGTGAGTACATGCTCATCACGGCAGGGGGGTTGGAGCTGTGAAGATTTATGTAACCTTCAAATACTCGTGTAGTTTCTCGCCTGTGTCATTCTGCAGAAGGGTTGCTGGTAATAAATTCTTCACAACACTTTAACCTACCCTTAAGGTCATATTAATGTTAGATTACAGTGGAACACACTTGGTTTCATTGATGCAAGATAACCGAGCATTGCAATTGCTCATATTGATCAAACCTCTGACTCCTACTATCAGAATTTACTGCACAATTCTTTCCACACAGTTTGTTATTACTTGATATATGATTTTCACGACGGGGGATATAAAACCCCCCCGAAAACTTGATCTACAGTGCGAAAATGGAATATCTTAGATATTTTGTCTTGTATTAAAATACAGTTTTCTAATAAAGATTTACTTAAATATAATTATTTTGGAAGTGTACAGTATCTCTGAAGTTTGACTTGCCAAGAAGCAACCACATAGCAACATCCAATGTATTGTAATGGTTTTGCTCAAACAAGCAAAATTCACATGTTCTTCAAAAACTTTCTAAATGCAGTCAAAAATTACAAACACAAAGCTTAAGAGATGTTGCTCACACGGATTACTCTGTGTAAGCTTGTAAAATAAGCTTTCATTTGCCATAGAGACGGACACTGGAGACTCGAGTTTTTGCTGTGAGAAACACACATTCTCTTCTCTCTCTAACGTATAAAGGAGCTGCTTATTAGAGCGGGTAGGGGAGTTTGGGAGGTCATGGGGTTATGAGATCATAGGTCACCGTGTTTGATTTCCCTCTGCACTGTCATGGGTCAGTGGGGTGTGGCTTGCGTTAAACCTGCCTGCGGCAATAAGAAAGTGCATCTATCCCGGCAAAGCGTGATTGACATCTCCACTGCCTCCAGCCTAGCGTAGAGGGTTGTGAGGGTCGCATATACAGTATGTTTCAGAGGATCAATGCACACACACACGCGTGCGCACACACACATGCATAGCTGCTTGTCTGAATGTCAATCACAAATCAAATTATTTGCATAATCGACTACTAAGTGTGTTATGGCAATGTGTTTGGAATGTCTTCTTCTATATGTGAGAGTTACAGAACTACTTCAAAACACAGTTTAGTCTTTATCTGGGAAAAAAACTCCTTGTCTAACAATGGTGAAATTCTAGTCTCACTTATTTTGAGGACCCCTTCAGCTGTCTAACCCCACCTGCCCCCATTTTCTTTCCCTTCATTTCAATGCAACAAAGAGTCGACTTAATAGCTAATTAGAGCGCAAGGCTCAGAGAGTAAGAGACACTGAGAGGAAGAAAATGAGACAGAGTATCAACTGATCTCATTTACCTTTCAGATGATACAAATATTTCTCCCTAAGTTAATTGGTAGCATCAATAAACAAGCCTACATCAATATTGGCCACACAGCTAAAAAATGTGGACAGCTAATATAATCTTCAAATATTTTTGGGAAAAGCCGAGCACAGTGTGCATTGTTAAAATCTCGTTTGAAACTCTATACGCACATGAAAAATGATCTGAAAAGCTTATGAGTAACTAGAAACTAGAAAGAGGAAGAAAACAATAGAAGTAGATTTCATTTGCGATATTCATTTATTTCATAAGCTATACAACTTTGATTCATACATGACATCACACTAGTTCATATAATCTCTCTCTCTACAATGAAGCTTCTCAGTTTTAAATAAACCGGTCGGACATTAGCAGAACACACACAGTATCTGGATTTATATGGTTCATCTCTTTTATCCGAGTAAAAGCAAGCTTTCATCTATGTTTCAAGTGTGTGTGTGTCCCCTCCCAGAACCCTCCTCTATACCAGCAGACACCTGCACACGTGTGCAAGGATGAGCTTGAGCAGCAGAGTGTGTATAAGTGGCTCTCCTTCCATAAACCCCGGCGGTTGCCAGGCAACAGTCCCCTCACTCTTGTCAAAGAGGCTGAATAAGCATGTATCTCAGTGTTTGTATGGCTTTCCAACCTTTTATATACATTGGCAGCACACTAACACTAAACTGGAAGCGAATGCTGAATAATGCAATAGCAAGTTGTTTGTGTCAGCTCATAAAATTAAGCAGCTTACTCTGTATGAGTTTTGCAATGTAGGACATCATCTGTGTTTGGATAGTTTGCCCAAATTTTTTTATTATTTTATCATTTAATCACCCCCATGTCACTCCAAACCTGTTTGGCTTTTTTTCTTCTGCAGAACAAAAAAGAAGATAGTTTGAAGAATGTTGGTAACCAAACAACAATGGACCCAACTGACTTCTATTTCACCTCCTTAGGCTCTGTGCTGTAATGGTGATACTTGCCTTTAGCGAACAGCAATAACCAAGAAACACTCCAATTACAATTCAAGTTGTGATTGTATACTGGCCTGAAAAATGAATGAAAATCAGTTCTAAGATGCGCTTGGATAATAATCATTATCAATGGCTGCTGAAATATGAACTGCAATAAACTAGTCCTCTTGTTGGCTTTACTGTGGCAGGGATTGACAGACACTACATCATGATCTTTTTATGAGCTTTGATCTCGAGGACTGTCTCTCTCACGCAGACGTGCGTCCACACAGGTGTGTTGCCTCAAGGTAACAGAATGTGTGGGAGGCAAGGCCAGAGAGTTATGGGCTGTCTCCCGCTCTCTATTCATGACAGCCAAAATCTCAGCTTCACTTTTGGATATCAGATGCTGTGACTTCATGTCTCATTTCAGAGATGCATAAAATAATAGCTTGACAGATTTTTTTTTCTTGCTATTAACAAACCATTAACTTTTGCCTCAATAGACTCCTAATATTTTGCTTATTTGAGGGATAATGTACAGGCAGCCGTTTTTTATCGCAGAAATAAGACCCGACAGTGCGATGATGACCCAACGCGGAGAGGAAGGTCTTGTATCACACTGAAGGGGCTTATCTTGCTATATTTAATTTGTCCAAAAAACCTGTCAAAATGTTGCGTCCGGGTTACCGTGTGTTATTAGTTTTGAGAGGTTGTTATGGGAATAACAAACCTGCAAATGTCGCAACTGGCCAATCAGAATCGAGCATTCCAATGAGCCGTGTAATAATAATAGTTAGTAAGGTGTTGTTATGTTTAGGTATCGGGTAGGATTAGCGATGTAGAATATGGTCATCCAGAATATGTGCTTTAGAAGTACTAATAAACAGCCAATAATAAGCAGCCAGTTAATAGTGAGAATTGGTCCCTATACTTAAGTGTTACCGTATTTATCAAATATATAATTACAAATTATATGATGAGCAATGCAATCTAAACATAGTGGACATTTATTTTAATTTTTAGGATTTGTTTACTCCACATAGACTTCACATGTTCGGTCAAAACCTTAACTAGAGAATGTTGAGTAGGATTATAAGTTTTATTTGACAATAATGAAAATCCACCTTTTCTGTGAAAGAATTATCATGTTACAAACATAAAAATCATATTGTTAATTTTATTTTTGTTTATTACTAAACAAATTAAGGCAGCTGGGTAACTTAATTTTTTAAGTTAAAGAAACAAAAACATTTGACACTGCAGATTTTTAAGGTCCATTTGTTTAGACATGTCGCCCCACCCTCAGTGCAAACAGGGCCAGTCTATCCCCTCTCTCTATCTTAAGAGGGGGTGAGCTTGATTTTTGCGGAGGCGGTGAGGGCTGCTCAGCACAAAGCGCTTTGGCAAGACTTCAGACTGCAGCCGCTGTTTGGCAAGGCCTCAGTGAAATTCCTCACAGAAAAAAAGAGGTGGAGGAGGAGAAAAAGGGAGACACTCATAAAACCTCCAGTTTCTTTGCCGTATAAGTGAATATAAAATGGTTATGGATTACAGTTTATGAAAGGTGTTTGGATTCAGATTTGAACGTACAGAAAATATGCAATAGAGCCAAACTGCAAACTGCACTTAAGCAAGTGTATTGCTCACTGTTTTATTATCTACGTCTTCTCTGTAGTCAGGATACCAGACTAAAAGTAACTGAAGACAGATAGGAATCAATTGAAGGCACATCTAACACTAAATGAATGCATCATATCAAAACCACTGCCAGATTTTAATTACATTCAACTGACTTAAATCAGTGAAACTTACGACATCCGTTAAGATAAAGCAACTCTGACTCTGATCTGAGACTCATATGTATCCTATTTAGAAAAAAGGAGAGAGATAGTTAACGCACGCATATGCGTGCACAAAAGTGGAGATATCATAATCTCCTCCTGCCTTCATCCCCAAACACATTCGGATAACAGAACAGATCTTCTGCACTCCTCTGAGGCTGATTCACTGATAAAGAATCTTCAGCTCTAATTTCACAGACATCAAAACTTTAAGTGGCTACAACACGCGCCTCAGAGGAAGAAATGAAGAACAGGCAAAAGAAACAAGAAACTTTTTGACCCATTTAAACAGCCGCAATTCAGCTTAAAGATTTGTAGGCATAACACGAATGATCATTTAGTATGGATTGAACACCAACATATTGCTTGTGTAGGTCATATCACAGCTGTGAAAAAATGGAAGATCCTTTCAAAGACCATTTTCAGTTTTCTAAATTTACCATTTTAGGAATGTGTTAAGGTAAAATTATTCTGGTTTGCTCACCAGGTGGATGCTGCATGTTGGTGGTGCTTAAGGAGATTTCCCCTTCCATGTAAAGCAGTTCAAGTACCCAGAAAAGCACTATATATTTGTAACTAATTACTAACAATAGTTCTCAAAAATAAGTGTTTCCATTTGCCTTTATTTGCAGAAAATGAAACCGTCAAGAGAAAAGATGCGCTGTATTTTTTCAGACATCAAATACTGCAAGGAAAACAAGTTAATATTTACTTCTAAGCAATGGTTATATTTGTACATGCATTTCGGTAAAGTAAAATAAATGTGATAACTTATCAAATCGTTTTTCATGCGTCTTGTCATTCTGCACGTCTTTCACATTGCTGTTGGATGACGGACACTCCTGAGATTTGATTTTGTTGAAATTCAACAGACACTGAACTAACACCACAACACATCTAGAAATGCTGATTAAATTAACTCTTCATTTTCCAGAGCTGTATTTTGTTTGAAGCCAGTGACTATTAAAAAGCCTTTCCATACACCATGATGAGGTAGGCGTAAACAAGCAGAAATAATAACATCAAACACAGAATGGAATAAAAGTCTTTTATTGAAGAGCAAAGTCATTATCCATGTTCCCAAAATAAGCCACACAGGCTGAACGATGACGTCACTTCAATAGAGACTATACCTCCAGATAGCATAGAAAAAGATTTCTGTCTCTGTGTATACCTCATAAACCCATCTTCAGCCCCCACCCACCCGTGCCACATCCACACCCTTTTTGGAACATCCGTGACATTGAAAACTGCTCTTTAAGCATTTGTAAGAATGCATATAATTTTACTCCCAACAACCACCATTTTACAACTGATCATATAAAAAGCTACACATTATTACACTTTGTCAGATTACATAGGAACTGAGATTAGTGTTGTACACTAGCACGTGATAAAGATCCAGAAACCAACGAGGCAAGTCTACTAATACTTTAGAAGACAAATAAAAAAGGAATACAAATTATGGCAAAAAAGTGTTTTTAAAACAAAGCTAGGGTAAGTACCATGAAAAAGCAGATTTATGAAAAAAATAAGTTTAAAAAGATGTAATAAACAAAAAGGCTTGAAGAATCATAGTTCCATCATAAAAGATTCTCTTCATGTGCACTCCTCAGCAGCCACATCAAATCCCTCTGCACTTGCATTTTTCCATCCAGGCCAAAATAAAACGAAAGGGTCAGAGCAATAAAAGGAGACAGACTTCCACCGCTTCCCATTAGAAATCTCTCTCGTCTGCGAAGTGTGTTGTGTGTCAGGCACTTTCTGAAACACGAGCCCACCCTCTGGCAAACCTTCCACAACTCTTCAAATCACAATCCAGATTCATTCGACAATATAGCTGTAGAGAGAGCACAAAATCTCATTAATATCAAGCCAAACAACAGAATAGGTTACAGTTATTAGGAACCTTTCTTACCTTTACAACATTTAGACCTTGTGTTTAAAGGTCTGTGTCAAACCAGGCCAGCTGATTAGAATCTGTAGGGGGCAGGCCATCCATCAAATCTTGAGAATGGCCCAAGTCAGGAAGTCCCTCGACTGGATAGTCTGCGCCAGGGTGGCCTCCCATCTCATGCTCCAGAATACCATCCATACCCAGACCATCCTGACCGTAGCCAGAGTGGAAAGACCGATAGCTGGGGTCTAACAGAGGAAATATAATTATTGAACAACAATAGAGATTTCTCCTGTTAACATGATATACAGTATCTTACCATCTGTCCTGTAACCAAGAGCCTCTCCCTGAGCGCCAATATCAAGTCCAAGATCACCAGTCTAAGACATGAATAAAACATTTGAGCCAAACAGCCTACAATTCATAACGTTTTGTTAAAGCATTAATAGTTGTGTGCTTCTATATGCACTACATTGTGTACCTCATTCCAGGTCATGGGCTCCGTTCTGAAAAGAGAGCTGGTAAGTTCCACTGAAAGGCGTTTCTTGTAGTCCTGAGGCTTATCCTCAGACATGCGGAACAGTACAGCGGCTGCGTACGTAGCTACAAGACAAGTACATATTTTCTTTCAAAGCTCCGCCCAATGTAAAAAAAATGATTGGCTACAATGCTGGTGTCTACGGTCAAATCATAAATATGGGACATTCACTCACCGACTCCCTCATTCCTGGAGTGCAGGAGCTCTGTGAGAGGAGCGGTGGCTCCTTCTGCCTCAATAGCCTCTGCTGCCTCCTTATCCTGAGCCAGCTCGCAGAGCACTCCTGCTGCTACCCGCTGGATGTTCTCGATTGGCGAATACAACAGCTACAGAGAGGAAACACTTTTCTGATAAGCAAAGCCAAGGTATACATCTCTCTGGACAGATCACACAAATGAATAAGAGACTCGTACCTGTACGAACAGAGGAATGGTGTTGAGCCCCCTTATGACGATTCTGTTGTGTACATCTCTAGCGAGGATGTGAAGTGCTCCAGTGCAGCCTTCCACAATCTCCTCCATGCGAACTCCCTCCTGAATGTTACACACAAACAATTATTGTCAAGAAAATGTAAGACAAGCAGTTTAAACGTGAAACATTTGCCATTATGAGCTCAGCCCAATAGATGCTTAAGTTTTACTAACCACAAACTGTTGCTGTGTACCGCCCATAGAAGTGCGTCTCTGGGTGTCCTGGTGTGCCCTTACCAGCAGTTGGACCAATCGAGGAATTGCACCTTGCTCACGCAGGGGTGAGTGATTGGCTGGGCAAAGTGCCAGATTACGGATTAGACCAACAGTGGCCTGGAAAAGAGAAAGTAGATTACATAGACTTCATCACTCTGTAATCAAACTCTTTGTTTTAGTTCCTCTGCACCACACCTACCTTAATAAGTGGCCAGTGTGATGGTGGGTGCAACAGTTTAACCACCACAGGCAAGCCGTAGTGGAGGTGCACTGCATTCTGGGCCATCTCAGCATCCTGGTGCCTGGAGGTAAGATGGCGTAGTGCACACACTGCAGGCTCTGTGATGTCCTCTCGGTCGCCGGCTCTGAGAACGGTGCGGACCAGGGCCTCAATTCCACCCACCTGACAAACCATCATCTTATTCTTATAGTTGTTACATGTAAGGTTGGACAGGATGCCTGCTGCACACGTGACCACATTGATGTCATCAGAAGCAAGGAGCTGAACAAGCGTGCCAAGAAGTCCCTCCATCCCTTCCTACAACACGCAAGAAAAACATGAAACCCATATCAAACTTGCGCTTAGCAACGTGTGGGTGGTGGCTGCATACATACCTGTTTGGTGGCAGCGTCTGACAAGTTTCTGAGGGTCCAAAGACAGTTCTGCACCAGACGTTGACTGGTATCTGTTAAGTGAAGCCCAAGAGCCTGCATACCACCTAAAACACACAGGATGGCAAAGATGTCACACAGACATCACATGCATACAAGCACATGCTTAATTGAGTAGGCGTGTACGTACCGGCCTCGACGATGGCAGGTTTGTTGCTGGAGCAGACGGACAGCACTTTGAGAACACGGCTTGTGGTCCAGAGCAGTTTTTCGTATGTGTATGTTCTCATGATGTTAACTAGGGCCTGAGGTCCACCGCTGGCCAGGATGATCAGCTATGGCAAGAGCGCAACAAATTTATATTTGGGCTAATAAAGTGAAATGTTTTGCTAAACACAAAAGCACTGCATTAAACCCATGTATGTACCTTGCTCTCCTGGTTGCCATAAGCTAGAATCTGCAAGCAATCTGTGGTAATGGCCAGGAATTTGACGTTGGTCTTGCTGAGCAGGGCCACCATCTTCTGAAGCCCCCCGGCAAGACGGACAGCCATTTTGGCACCTTCCTGATGAAGCAGGAGGTTATGAAGTGTGGTGATTGCGTAAAACAGCACGCTGTCCACAGGAGACCTACAAAGCACATTGATCAGAATACATTCGTTTTGGGGAAAGTAGCTCAAAGTTTAAACAGGGATTTCTTCCTGAGTTCTTACCCCAGCATCTTAACCAGAGCGGGGATTCCTCCCGACTTAAAGATAGCGAGAAGCCCCTCTCTGTGGTGGGAGAGGTTGTGCAAGGTGCCGGCAGTGCAACGGGCGGTCTCTATATCATTAGTGTTCTGCATGGTCCTCACGATGGCGGACACCATCTGGGGAGAGCGCATGATGGCGTGGCGAGAGGCCTCTTTCTTGGAGAGCTGGTGCACCATCACTGAGGCTTTGTTTACCACCACCTGGACAGGAAGAGGAAGGAAAACAAGATGGCGAGCAGTTTAGCAAATGAGACAGCACATCATTATTCCAGATACATTTTAAGATCGTTACATGGCTTAAGAGACAGCACAGCTCAGCAGGCCTATAAATACTACAGCTCAGAGGAATGTTCTTTGAACGTTGTGAAGATGTTTCTAACCTGGTCCTCATCATTGAGAAGTTTGGTTAGCTCAGGAATGGCTCTCGTGGCCAGCTCAGCATCATCCTGGTAATTAATGAGGTTGACCACAGCATGCTTGAGCATCTGGGAGGGTTCGGCCAGCCGCTGTACGTTGGTGGGGTGGGTGGACTCAAACTGGGTAGAAGTGATCTGCATGCTCTCGTCGAGAGTCTCAGGAAACATGGCGGCACGGACACGCTGGGCGCGAGTCATGGCGTACTGCCCATCAATGTCTAAGGGGAAATCGTGATTGGCCAGACAGGAAACAGGAAGGAAATTAGCAAGACTGAACATCAATACCCAAGCATATGCTGTACATATCTGCCAGTACTTGCTGGAACTTGTAGTTGACTATTTCGACGAATATAAAAATACAGCCACACACCTGTCACCTGTTCAGGTGTGAAGGGTTGGCCGAAGCCCTGTTCCCACTCATAGAGCACCTGGTTGTCCAGATCTTCCTCTTCAGGGTTGCCTTTGCCTGAGAGAGATGGTGCTGTGGTGGTGGCCCCAGAATGAATACCTGAATCCAGGTAGGACTGTTGCTGCCAGTGACTTACAGCCGCCTTGCGGTCCTGCTCCATGGCCATATCGAGCTCCATGAGATCAGCTACACAAAGAGAGCAGTCAGTCAGTCATTTACAGTTCATCAGACAGACAAAGTAGCATCCTTGCACTAGCTATTCACTGGAAAACCGCTCTGTAAATAAACCAGTTCCTTATCAGTCCATCTTTGTTTCTGTATCTATGTCAAAGAGAACAGTCACTACACAAATACGTTGATGTCCTGCAGAGTAAATGTCAAAATGCTTACCCTGGGTAGCCATCGTTGTCAACCCCTCAGCCTGAGTGACTTCCAAACCTGTGAAAAGAATGAAGAAAATGTCAGCAAGGATAAAAACATGTAAACTTAAGCAAAGAATGAACAAGACAAAAAGGTGCACTTTATAAACTAGAGGTAACATTTGGCTGTTCCTCTCAGACACCAGCTGTTTTTACAAGCGAACGAGGCTTTAATCTACATTACAGACCTTAAAGGTAACGTTAACTGTGGGAAACTCCCTTCATTTAGACTGCAGGGTGTCACGCGAAAACACTGGAGAGGGAGACGGGGCGGTGAGTCATTGACAGTGCCAGTAAAAACATGCTGAGGGGGTTAGTCAACTTCATTCATCCGAAGCTGATGAGAACACAATGCAGCATCAAACACCACAAATTAAGCCATTAAAACTAAACAGCCCAAAGACATGAAACTAACATTCAACTTAATGGCCTTTTAAGACTTTTCACTTTCATAAAATCTGATTTAGGCCAGCGTGTTCCTCTCTTAATGTTAATTTTCCAATTTACATATATAATAAGTTTTGCCAGTAACCAATTTTAGCAGGCTCATAAAGGGACAGCAAGGAATGTCATTTAATACCCATTTTTCAAGATGCAACACACAGACATGTTTTCTAGAGCAGTTTTAACTTTGACAATGTCTAACCAGTTATTTGTTTTACATAACTGCAGTGTTATTAGCCTGAACTGTGCTGTTCAAAGGTGCCTCAATCAGATAAAAACATTTCACATTTGACTTTCAGGGGGTGGGGGGCTTCTCCAGACCAGACCACCACATCAACAAACAGACCCTAACAAGAAAGATTTCTCCACGCAAATGATAACACAGAAGCTACTGAACACTATCACTGGTACATATTAGACACTTGCAAAACCACACTTTTCCAGAGAGCCCTTTTAACACCCAGCATGTATTTGCAGCCCAACAGAAGAGTCTGAAATTAAAATGATAGTGGTATAATGCCCCTGTAAACCTCGGATGCACACGATTCTCCAGTCTCGCGCAGACCACTGGGCTAGACACTTCAGTTCACCGGGGTCGAGTACACACTTAAAAGCGTAAAAACCCGCCACACCGAATTAAAAGCTGCCAAGTCTGTTTCCACACTGGCTATGTGTCAAAGCAGCGCACACAGGTCAGTTAAAGTTTTCATTTTCACAGGAAACCGCTTGGAAGGGCTTCACAGAACACGTCTTCCTTCCCGCACAGGCCGTCAGCGCTTAAAGCTGCAATTAAATCAGCACTTCCCAAAAGAAACAAAATCTTCTAAAAGGATCAGTGACTATAACTTTAAATAAATGAGCATCAGATTAAAACCAACAGGTGAAATGCTTAATTTAAGCCCACAAACCAGAGGGGATATTTCATTGCGCAGCATCTTGGAAACGGAAACCTTGACATATTCTGGCTTCCTGCTACAGCGAAGACATCCTGCAGGGCCTCAAACGTCCTGATAAGCGGCACTGTATCTAGGTTAAAAGCGTAGTACATGCCGTGACCAATGAAACCACTTTTTTACCATATTGCGCTGTGGAAATGGAAGCAATCGTTTGTTTCCAACTAAACAACTAATCCAGTAAGCAATATTAACAATGTGGTTAATCGTACCGCAAACGCACGTCAATGCGAGCTCTGATTTGGCCGTGTGAAAAGGAAGGACAGCATGCGGCAGATGACATCAGCACAAGACGCATGTTACACGTGCACTCCAGAGCCCTTTGGCTATATTGAAACCCTCTGCAAGTGGGTTGAATTCCATTTCTAAGCTGGATGAGAACAAACAGCTTTAGATTTTTTTTAAATATATTTTGACATAACTGAATTATCGTAACAGCAAATTTGCTTTCCAAAATATGACAAGTAGAAACTTTCACATGTAGGCAGTCACAGGAAGCCTCTCTTCCGAGAACATCCTGAACTAGACATTCCACTGTGTGTGTATATGCATGTATGAGACAAGCTATAGCATTTCAAATGCTGGTCTGGACTAAAAGTCTACACGAACGGGAAATACGGCACTGTGAAGTCGTGCCAATGTTAATAAATAAGGATTTTTACGGTGTATGTGAGGGGAGGGGCCCAAACGGAGTGCAAACAGAGGCAGCTGGGTTAGTTTATAAACTAACGCATGTGTAGTCCTCCGATGTGGTGAGACTGACCTGGAATTCATTAACCAGCCAGACAAGAAACACTGAAAGCAGTCAGACACCAACACTGGGGTTTTTTGCATGGCACCAGTCGGCCTTCTATAGGGGCTCACTGGGGGCGGGCTGCCATGCAGACAAATCACCCATGTGATTATAGGACAGCTTAGGAAGCGGAAGCTTCAAAGTAAATGTGGAACGCTGCCCAATTATTCCTGCTTAACAGAGCCATTTAAGGTTTGCATGAAGAATCCTGTTAATCTAGAGCGATATTGAGGCACAGGGCCAATGCAAGAGATGCAAGATGTGCAAGGGAGGTAGTTTCATAAAAAAAATTGACTCACCGCTTTATGATTTTCTTCTACTGAACACAAAATATGACATTGAAGAATATTGGTAACCAGACAACAGAGGTACCCATTCGCTTCCATTGTATGGGCACACAACCAATGCAAGTCAATGGGTACGGCCGTTGTTTGGGTACCAACAACCTTCAAAAAAGAAAGTCATACAGGTTTGAAATTACAAGAGGGTGAGTAAATAACAGAATTTTCATTGTTAGGTGAACCATCCCTTTAATGCACCTTTGTAAAATGTCACATATTTGGGATATTATGTGTCTGTAGCTACATAAGGGGATTGCGCGAGCTGAATAGCAATTTGACAAAGCACATAAGCTTTTACCGAAGCACCAAACAACGCAAAACACGGCCTTATACGACCATGTTTAGTAGCTAATGGAATCTTGATAAACTCATGTATTTGCCGTGTCGTAGGGGAAACCTGAAGTTGTTTTTAAACAGACAACTTTGGGTATTTCCCAAACTCGGCGTCTGACGAGATACGCACACAACGTCGTGAAAGTTTCGAGGTCTTCGGTTTCCACAGCGCACGCTGCGGTGTGACTTTAGCCCCGCCCCCACATCCACATCGGAGACGTACGCAGGAGCTGATCTGAGGTCAGCCCTGCCGTGGCTCTCAAGGTGAAGAAAGTGTGAGAAACAGCTGTTCCAGGCTCTGGGAGCAGAGAGAAACCCGAGCCCCTCCTGAAAGCACGGAGGAATTCGGCCATCGGGACTAGAGGCCTTTGTTTCGAGGAACCTCGATAGGTTCAACTGCTCGAGTTGAGAAACCCGAGGTTACTTTCCTATCAAATGTCAACAAAGTGTAATATTGGACCAATTACTAAACCAAACGAAATCTAGTTGGAAACACAAAAACCAAGAAAAGTTTCAATGGCTTCAAAACGGACGTTAAACATACAACTTGGTCCATTAACATTATAACGGTAACGTTGCTGAGAAGTGCGGCTCGGCAACGGTTATTTTAAAGACATTTAACGTTAAACATTTCAATGCAAATCAGCCAAATGATCTACTTTTTAAAAGATCTCAAATACTTTATTCAGTTACATTTCAGAGCAATAAACTATATCTTCATTCACAACCATTGATAAAATTGGTGCATTTCTTCGTAAAACTTTTATTTGTACTTACGTTACACTTAATTCTTACAGAATACACGCAACAGATAGTTTAAGTTATCACCATTTTGTGGCTTTAACAAAAACGTTCCTTTTTTGGGATCAACGTTAAGCTAACTTGTACAGCTAACCAACTTACGTTAATTTGACCACAAACTACTGAAGGAGCGAAGTTAACTATAATGTGGCCAAGAAACCAACATGCGAATAACGTTACTAGCGTAAAATATAAAACGATGACCGTATTCTGATATCCGCTAGACAGTATTTCGCGTAATTCACTTTCATCGCGTTATTATTTAGAGTAACAATGCAGTTTGTTATCGACCGAGATCCCTCGTAAGCTCGCCGATTGAAGCAATGAACTGAATGGAAGCTAACGTTAGCTAAACGTTAGCCGATGTTTGCAAACGCTTAGGTAAACAAACAAGACTACGTGTGTCGTGCATAAGATTGCAGTTAAGAGGAAATGAAAAACAAAAAATATCAAACCAGGCAACATCTGCGATCAAAAGGCTTAACTGCCCAAGTCGTGGAACGCTGATCCAGGTCTACCCTTGGAAGACCCTCCCGATGCTCAGTTCAAACTACACTGATATTAAATAAATTTCGAAATTGAACAGCTTACCTGATACAAAAAGTGCGAATCCCTTAGTTTGACGATGACCTATCAGTATGTCACTCTCCTATTGGGAATAATACAGTTAAAGCCAGCCGGTGAAATTCCCGAACGGGTAGCCGTTCTCCTGCGTTAGCGGTGAGTCAAACCTTCCGCGCTGCTGTAAATCTAGAGCTTAAAATGGCGTCGGTAAGACGCAGCTCTTATACCAGGAATGCGGCTCATGTATTCTACCGCACCGGGAAAGTAGACCACAGAAATAGCTCTGCTAACGATAAAGGCAGCTTTAGATATTTAAGTGTAATGCAACATGTGATCTGAGAAATAGATTACACGCAGATGACTTCGTCACAGATCTGGATCTTTTTAAATCTACTGCGAGAACGTTGTATGCGCGGAGTGATATTTCAGATTCAGGAAGGGCGAGGTGCGTCCATTAGGTTGGAATGTGGGTGTTTTGGATGGGATGTCTGGAGCAGCTATACAAAGGTAACGTTTGTATTAGGGATTCAGGAAACGTTACTACTGCTGCAGGATGCTTGCCAGAATTTAACAGTCCTTGAGTCCCATAAAAAGTTTTTGTATTATAACTAACTAACAATTAATTTCTATACAAATATTTTAAATATGGCAATTTTAGTAGCACTTTACAATAAGGTGTTATTTGTTAGTAATTAGTTAATGCATTGGCTAACATAAACCAACAATGAACAACAGCATATTAATATGAATTCGTGTTAATTTTAGCATATTAATACACTATTTAAATCAAACGTTGTCACTGTTAACATTAGTGAATCCACCATGAACTTATGAGTAAATGTACGTTATCATGACCATCTTTTTCACTTAAAAAAAGGAAAGAAATGTTTTTGGTTTAAGAAAAAAGTAAGCAATTGTTTCTAGGCTTATCCATAAAGAAATGTAGTAACTTTACTGTTTCAAAGAGATTAAAAGACATTTCATCATCATCATCATCATCAATATCATTATTGTAAAACAGCACACAATTAATGAACATGTTTTTAAATATATACAAGGCAAAAAACACAAATTCTGTCAAAACATTTTATACAAAACTTATTTATTTTCTTTTAACATTAAAGACAAACATTTACCCTTTACCACATACCAATTGTATTTTATATAGCAAATACTTAAAAACTAAAAAACATTACTAAATATAATAAAGACACCCTACAGATGAATATACAATATACACATAGTTTTTGTGTGCATGCTCCTCATTCGTGTTTGTTTTATTTGACACGGACAACTTTATTTGAGTGTTTAAGAATGCAAATTTTGTACACCTGTCCACATGCCAATGTATCTTGCATAAAGTGCGGAACTTAAATCGGTAAAGCAAATGTTTTCAACATTTCTGGCCTTTTTATTCAGCATTGATATTACTTGAGTGTACATCTACGTAATTGTTAAACATGAATCATACTACTTTTAATCCATGTTTCACAAAAGTTTTTGGGACAGGTCTACTGTTAAAGACGTACATTATATTTTAAATGTCATCCAGTTTTAACATAAAAGCTTATACTGTTAATTAAAGCCTATTTGGCTTTTCAAATTGGTGTTTGAAAGTGCCCGTGTCTGCATTTTTATTGCCGTCCAATAGTAATTGTTTGTGCACATTTTGGGGAGTGGCCACAATAAGTGCTTCTGAATGGGAGAGTGCCCTTTACAACTTAAAGTGCTTCATGCCTTTTATCAGACTCAACCCATGACCTGATCTCAAAGCAGATTGCTAATAATTTGCCTGTTGAAAAAAAATGTAATAAAGCAATATATATAAAAGGCCATTCTAAAAATACATTGTGTGAAAAGCAATGAGAATTAAATCAAATAAAATGTCAGAAACTGCATTGCCTTTATGACTTCCTGCACATAAAAATATTTTTGTATAAACATGTAATTGCATGTAATAAATGTATGTTTATCAAAAAACACATTCTGTTTATGTTGAGAGAAGCACATTTCAGGTGTGAGGAAGTCAACCAAAACCCAAACAGTTCGTTTTTAATAACCTTCTACTCCAGTGAAATAGCTGTCAACACACCATTCCCCAAAAGAGGCCTGGCAAATCCACCGGCCTCAGTTTGAAAGTCAATAGCACATGTCTGCTTTCTTCATCAACACGTCAGTTCGACTTCCACAGACATACTGCACTTATACCATATCGGGTACCATATAAAAATATCACTTATGATTTTGTTTTACTTTACAGGTTCGCCTCTGGTGTTTTGGGGAATGCACAATACAGTTTTAAGTTTTAGATTTTCTGCCTTTTACCCCTAGCATTAAACTACATTTATAAGATGAATTCTGTCATGTAAAAAACTAAGCTACCATTTATAACTATACATCTATAAAACTATAAACAAATGTAGGAGAAATTATGATATAAAACATAAAATAATAAGGAATAAAGGTTAACTCAAAGGCAATAGATTATAATTGCTACATAGACATGAGACAGTTTTTTATTTTCTACAACTAAATAATAGATACAAAAAATCAAATAGTGTAATATAATTGTTCCTAAGAAAAGATATGTGAGCTGTATGATACAGTGTATGGCAAATTCGTTTTGAACAGAAGATTTATGAGCATTCTTCTGTGAGGCCTTTATAATGATGATAGCAAATAAGAAAAGATCCATAGAAATGTCATGCCAGTTTCATCTTATATCACGTTTACAATGTGGATAACAAACATATTGAAGGTCATTTTTCAGTTGCATCTGTCACACTTCTTTTGGGAGGGATGCTTTTAATAATCCTAGCACATCTTAAACCTAGCAGAAAATTTGTCGACTCTCATTTACAGTAAATCAGTTGAACAGACATTTAATTCTATTCTATTTAATTCTAATGCAACAGTATTTTAGAGGCATGCATGTTTGCACAATAGACTCTGATAATGAGCATTGACCGAACACTTTCTTTTTCTCTCCTTTATGCATGTATCAAAATATTGTAGCAGATATTTCTAATGGAAATTCATATTTGCTGCACTTTTTATTTCTTTCTGCACTGATTTCAGTTAAGCACCGCTGGACTGCCTCACTATTTTCCATATCTCATGCTTTCTCTCCTCATCCTCTCGTCTGATCTCAGCCGCTGTTTTTTGCTCATGCTCTACTATTCTTTAGCTCATCCTCAATTTACAGACATGTACACATATCTAAAATTGTTCATTCACAAAGAATAACACGACAAAAATAGTTATAATTTGATTATTCAAAATGATTAGCCTAATATTTCATTTTTCAAGGATTCATTGGTTAAACTATTTTGTTATCTTTCGTTACTAAAGCACACACTCCATTTCAAAAATATTTCACATCTATTGAACTTTGTGCAATCTGTAGAAATACTGTAATAACTGAGTCTTAATTATGCATTTCAATTTTTTTTGCTATATGCTTCTCTAAATCCACTATAGCAAAAATTAGAAGTGAGCAATATAAAAGCCAGTACAGTCTGATGTATTCAAACAAAATCTTACCCAAAGTCCAACTGCCTTCACTCCTGATGAGTCAGATGTTATTATTAAGCTACTAACACAAATATATTATTATAAAAGAAAATAAAAGTTTTGACAATAGACTATAGAACTAAAACAAGCATGGCATTGGTTGTCCGCTTTCACTGTTCACGTCCTGTTTTTGGTTCATCTCTGGTTCTTCTGGGATGGAAGGGGCATATGTGCACTCCACGAGGGGTGGGTTAGTGGGGGTGACACCCTTAAATTTTAAGCCTAGTTTTCTAAGCTCTTTTTGTGGCGAAAAGACGCCACAATCTGGGCCCCTTCTCCCCAGGAGCCATTAGGCATGGTTTGGTGGCCAGAGTGAAAGGAGAACATGGCTTTGGCTCAAAAGCTTTAGGCTTCAGATACAGTTTCTGTGCTTTTCGGCAAATGACGCAACCCTAGAGTTTTGGTAGTGTGTGAGATGAGAAATGAGGGGTTCGGTTGGCATCACATAGCTCTTCAAATGAACAGCGGCACGTTTGGCCAGGAAAGAATGCGGGATTGTGCTTAGAATAAGATTCTGTGTGAAAGCACATGTCTACTTTTTTTGTGTCTTTTCATTCTGTATTTTGCCCTCGATCTCTCTCCACGTTTTGCTGCCTTTTTCCTGCAAAATTTGTATTCGTCTCTAGTGTATTCATGATATTATAGGCCTCTTACTGAGTGTGTTACTCTGTAACAGGTTTTAAAATCTATATCGCAGAAATGTTAAATAATATATTGCTTCAGCTTGTGCTTTTTGTTGCCAAACAAAACAAATTATTTTAATTCGTGCCCCATTTTTCAATATCAATGTTTATGGGCGAACATGAGGGAGAAATTTGTGACAAACAACAGAAACCTTACTGAGTTTCAGAGTAATCTAATTTAGATTAATATGATTATCTTACAAACTCGCTGTTGTATTCACAGCATCTGTGCCAACAATTGTGCGTCTTGTGAATACCAAATTAAAGCAGATTCACTATTAGGTGAGTTGACTTTTACAATTTACAGAAAACTGTATCATCACACCCTGTGGTCTTTGTAAAACCAATTTGATCAGTAAACCATATGAGGATTTAGAACACATTCGTCTTGTTTTACTCCCTACAAAAAGTCATATACCGTTTTGCTGGTAATTAAAACCAGTGCCATTAAAAGTAAAATAATTTCCAGAAAGTAGTTTAACACTGTGTATATGTACAATAGAAGGTGAATGAGTACAATGAGGAGACTGTAAAGCAGCGCATTTTCTAACAACACTGAAACCATAGCAATACAAATTTGGAGACCAAGTTCTCTCCATTCACACCCCTCTCCTTCCTAACATCTATAATCACATATAGAATCAGATCTAAACCTATTGGGAAAAGGGTTGTTTATTAAAAAATGCATGTACAGTATGAATGAGACAATGCTTGGGTCAAAAGCATTTTTTTTGTTTGTTTTTATGAATAGCTTTTCTTCGTCTGGTCACCATCATTCAGACAGCATGTATATGCTGGAGATCATTAGTATGTTTTCACAACACTCGTCTTTGTGTGTGTGGATTCCCTGATCATTTGAGAAATAGGACATCATTCTGTGACAGATGCTATGCTTTGCATTATTTACAGACTTTAATAAAGGTTGGTTGTATTTTTTTTGTTTTCTTTACGGTCAAGACAAGTTAAGCATAAAAATGTATATTCCCGAGCCAGGTTGTTTTTTAAATATGCAAATAACATGCGCACAAGTATGTTTACCTGTGTTTATATCAAGGGCTTTCTTCTTGAGATCAGACAATTGTGATCTTGCATGGGATGCTAAACAGACAATTGATTATAACCATCTTTATTTAATGTGAGTGTTGATTAAATGCAGCAGGGAGGTAATGTTTAAATCTCATCACACTCAAACACCTCCTCATTCTCAAAACACGTAACATCAACATGTGCATATGATATCACTCATATTTCGCACAAGCATCCACACTCAATGCATACAATCACGCTCAGTCTTTATAATACATCTGATTGATGACCTTGGTTGTTTCAACCTTGACAGAAAGAGATGAAAATAAGTGTAAGTTTATGTCTGTTTTGTTTTTCCTTGAAATAATACATATCACTTTAAGAACCATTTTTCACAGTATATAGAAAAATAAAAACAGTTTTTGTCCGCCTTTGTCCAGTGCTTGAACAGAGTTGAACCTTAAGTAAAGATGCACCTACAGCAGGAATAACATGCTAGATTCAATGTTTCAAATGGCTTGCATAACCTGTGGAGTAAATAGAAAATAATTTTACGTAATTATTCTGCAGGTAATTTTATTGTAGATTAAAGGCTTGGTGCCTTCTGCAAGCCACTGCGGTTTCTGTTATCTCTGTGAATGTGTGATATGGATAGTAAGTCGCCTGAACAGCAAATAACTGTTTCTGATTCGCCCGAATTTCTTTTGCATGATTTAGAGCTGTAGGCGTAGTACACAGTATGCTTTAATTTCAGACGTTTACAAATGAGAAATTTGGTTGGGATATTCATTGCAAAGCTCACAAGATTGTGCTATACTGTATGTTCACTTGCAGCCATTTTTACATGTATTTCTATTGTGTTAACTATTCATTTTGCTATTCAAAACCTGTGTTTAATAACAATGCTGAACAATACTGAACATAAACGTTAATATTTATTATTAATGTTAAAACATTACTATTATTAAGACAGATGCTCTTTCATGCTGTATATGAAATATAGTAGCCATTTGTTTCAATCAAACATCGTAAAATAATTTATTGCCATAAAATGCAATTTCCAAACATTAGAGAAATATATAAAATACAATAAATTCATTTCTGTTAATTCCTTTTGTTGTCTTGTATTTGGCCATAGAACCGTAAACCATAAGACAATGCACAAGAGAAAGAATAAGCATTTCTATAGATGTATAATAAGAGACATATTTTGTATATTCACAATACCGCATTGTATTCCTGAATAATTTTTTAATACATGTATCATTTATTGTGCCTTGAAACCACCACTCACATTTGTAATGGCTGATATTGATATTATAGTATACAAATCTATTATGGGAGAGATAGAAATGAGAAATAAACCAAATAGATAAAGATAAATAAATAATTATTGGTGTTAATTTGACACTCTAAAACATGACAAATCACATTAAATCGCATTCTGAAAGATCACATTTTTAGAAATTCCTTAATGTGCTGTATGCAACATTTAGCAGTGATCCTGTTTTTAAACAGTATTAATACCCATAAGACTTCTAATAAGGACTTTGTTTTATGTGAATCTGTTTAACACCAGTGTTTAATCTCAACAGATACAAGAGATTATAACGTTGTGTTTGACCAAATAACAGATTGCACTTCCCACCTCAACCACTAAGATAATGTAATCATTCTAAGCTGATATATGAAAAACACAAGAAAACAGCATTTTATTTTCTTGCTGGTTTTAAAACAGCCTTTTTGCATGCAGAAGGATCGCAGATTTTTTCTCCGTCATGTTTCAGTTTCATACATTATGTGCCCAGCATTATGTGCATCATGTGAAGGTGAGAGGAGGTGTGTTATTTCTCAGGTTTTATTCTCACAGGTGCAAGCTAAATGTTAATTTGCCTGAATTCAAACCCATACTCAAATTCTCTGATTATAGTGTACTTTTCGTTGCTGGTAGGCCCACCTTGACTATTATGCCATTTCCACCGCTGGTTTAATGCCAAACCAATCATCTCTTCTATGACAGGGCAAGGGTTTGAAGTAATACCAACCTTCCACAGAATAGAATTTATGAGCATTTGCTGACCTGGACTAATATGTAACATTTTCACACTTTTATTGAACACCCGAACAGCTCATTATTGCTCAGCCCCTAAAGCGTTATATTTCAGACTTAGCTGCATTGATCGACAAATCACCTTTCTCCACAACCTTCTCATTATTATAAAAAGTAACCCATTGTTGTTTTCATAAGTGTGCACTTCTGCTTCAATACTTAAGCATTAGCCTGCCGAGCTACATTGCAGTAACTTGCACATATAAATCTTGCATATATATATACAATTTTATAAGCCTAGCATGTCTAAAAATCAACCTCTTTTAAATTGTTCCACATACCTCAGTAGATCTTCTCCTCTTGCTAAGAGATATATTCCCCTCTAATTTTTATGAAGATGCACCTTTGGATGTCGACTAAATGGGATCTCCATGCCTGATCCAGCATCTCTTTTTGGGTGTGGAAGGACAGAAAATTATGTTTAAAGAAACGTTAAGAAAATTATTAAGAAGCGCGTTTAGTCGTCTGTGGCTTTGAAAGAAGAAAGTGAAGCTGGAACTAAAGATTTTGCTTTTCTTTGCTGAAATAAGGGCTGCTGGAGCTCCAGGCCCCCCAACTGTGCACAGCGTGCGGCTTGAGCTGGGAGACAGATCTGCTTAACACAGAGACTGATAGTGAGCCCATACATTTCATAGAAATAAAATGAAAAAGACTGCATATATTTTGAAATATTTGGGTTATTTATTTTTTGGCTAATTTTAGGGATAATCGGGTCTTGGAACCCATCTTGAAATCCACATCCTTCCATTCACAAACAGACACACTGACAGTAATAAAAGGACCAGTGCAGCTTACACACTGACTAAACCAACATGAAAACACACACAAGCACACACACACACACACACACTAGTCTACGGTCTGTTTCTGTGAGTCTGGAACCTAATATCATGTTAATGACCCTATGCCTAAAGGCTGCCGAGTATTATGTTTTCTTGGGTAGCCGGTGAGCCGCTTTAGAGTGAGTGGATTAGGGAAATGCTGCAGTCCCAATGCTCACAGAACTAAAGGCTTTACCCTACACGCACACACAGAGTGCCACTCTCTCTCTTGGTTGTCACTTTGACTCACTGTCCTACACCTCAGCAAAGCTCCACACCCTCTCCTCACAAAAGAGTCTCGCTTTCTTTCACTTTGCTTTCGGACGCTACTGCCTTTGTCCACCTCTGGCTTCCTTTTTGTCATGGAGTCTTTCGTTTTTCTTTTTATTCTTTGTTCAATTTTCATTTATTGATGATTTGTCCTTTATGGAAGCCTGTTGCAGTATTCATTACAATGTTACCAAAAACTGTTTAAAGAAAAAGGGTTTAAACTAGTTGTCGGATTTTAACTTAAAATGTAGAAATGTGATTGGCTGTTTTAAGCGATATGAACTTCAAGTCAGAACTGTGTTGTGTAACAGTGAACCCTAAAATAAAAATCTTGGTACATCATCTCTCATTTATTATCTCTCAGTTTATTTACACATCTAAACAATCTCAATTATGTAAATTATATATATATATATAAGTATGTTTTTGCCAGATTATGAATGCTGAATAATAGGTAGTCTATTTTCTGTGCGGTACAAAAAAACACAAACATCCAACAATTATGGCTTCTCCTTGATGGCTTCGTCCGTGTTTTTGTAAACTAAGGTCTGTTTTTAGTCACAAAGCTTACTCTAAAAATGTGCGTACTGTTTCATTATTTAAGGGCTGTATCTTAAAATAAACTGCTGTGATTTCATTAAAAAGTAATTGTTCTTTCCCCTTTCATTACTATACTTTGTTACCATGACAACAGGATCAGGGTGCAGAGCAGTCAATGTCCTGACACACTGACCATCCAACCTATGAAGTCAAAGAGCTCTTTAAAATATTAATAAATTAAAACATTGTATACTAATCATAATAATGCAAATCAGGCAAACAGTATATTAATAAGACCGTTATTGTGAACTCTAGATCTCCAACAACCCACAAAGAAAACAGGGCATTTAAATTTGAAATACTCATTGCATTCTGCAGCATTTGCATATTGCAAGTTCACTGGAACATCTTTTGCATTTGCAACCTAGTCCTGCACTTTCACGTTGCTGGCTCGAAGAGATGTCTTAGTAGATACTCCAGTATGTGTGCGTGCATGTGTGCGTGTGATAGACAGGAAAACCGTCTCTTATGTTTCATTATCATTCCTGTTGCAGACTTTCCATGAAAGAGCAAAAATCCAGAGATTTATGAGGCAGCTTACCCCCTGCTGAGCACATCATCAATGTTCCCAGCTAACCAGGCAAACACACACACATCCACACTGTTTCTAGTTTTTATCTGGTGTTTTGCTAGTATGTCAAAACATGCATATTAGTCCCAATATAGATTCTGAATGACATTTAAACACTGGCAGTTGAAAAAAGTATGTACTGTCAATGGATTGTCATATGCGAACGTGCATGCTTTTTGTTGGGTTTGTTCAATTAGAGATATAACAAAAATGTTCCTGCTGTGCAAGCTAGTTAGAATGAACCGACATGGAGATGAATATTTCACAGAATGTCTTCTCTCTCTCCCAAGACACATTCACACATATATAGTCATCTACTTTAAATCTTTCTTAGAAATAATTGTGTGTACAGTTTGAGTGACAGTGTGAGTACAGGCAGCACAAATACTAATTAAGTTTCACAGCGGGGGGCGGAGCAGACAGAACGGTTACTTTTGACAAAGAGGAAATTAAACTTGCTGCACAATGACATAATTTGCATATTTATTCATAGCGATATGCTATAGATGATTTGGACTGGACTGTTAAGTGAGAGCTTGGCTTGCTATAGGGAGAAACACTGCCAGTTTGCAAAACGACTAGTTATTTTACGAAACACATTTCAAGTGTTGTGATAGACTATGGGCACCCGTCTGGGTGTTTCCCTGCATTTGGCTTTATACCAGGACAGGGCCAGCACATTTTTCCAACCCTGATAAGCGGTATAGAAAATGGAAGTCACTTTGAGACATTTTCCAAAGTTTTGCTAGCACACAAAAACCCACAAGCCTGCCAGGTGACTCACCTCAGATAACAGTGGGGTTTGGGAGGAGAGGGGATTAAATGACCTCTGGATGAAAGACTGAGTCGTCACAGTGACTAACCCATCCCACACACATGTGCTGTCATTTACACACCCATGTCACATGAAACCATCACATTATAATAAAAAACATGACTGTGTCCTGCTATTCTTTTGCGGTTCTATTGTGAATGTGTTTGTTTTCATATTCTTGTTTATTTGCTTCATGTATCACACAAAAACATCGCACGCATGCACGCACGCACGCACGCACGTGGTTTTGTCCTCACAAATATTGAAAAAAAAACGGTCCCAAAAAACTATTATGAAACTAGTCCAATCCACCAAAATGTTTGATTATAAGGGTTAAGGGATCTGGAATATCATCTTGAGAACAAAGTCTAATATGGGGTGTGCACGTGGAGGTCTGTTCAGGGTTTGAGTCATTCTGTGTGAGATGTGTGGGGTGTTATGTTTATGTCTGTGAGAAATGAAAATAGTGTTTATGTGCGTGTGAGCAGATGTGTGTGTGTTGAGGCTTGTT
This sequence comes from Barbatula barbatula, assembly GCF_947034865.1. Lineage (NCBI taxonomy): Eukaryota > Metazoa > Chordata > Actinopteri > Cypriniformes > Nemacheilidae > Barbatula > Barbatula barbatula. The sequence goes on from NC_136784.1 coordinate 6,313,060, forward strand.
AGTCACTGCTGAGTGATGCACTGCTTTGTGTGACCAGGTGAGTTTGCTCACATTTGAAAATCGAGAAGAGAGTTGGCATATTTATACAATTTACAATACCATGGATAGACTGGGTGTGTTTTATTTTCCATAAAAGCCACTTCGTTTTGTTTTTACACATTGTTTACAGTACTTTCAGTCATGTGTCAACACGCATATACCTTCCATTGTATCTGACCGCTAGAGAAACAAAGATTGATGACAGTTGATTCTAACGCCATCTAGTGTCAGGTCGTGTGTTAACGTTTAAACTTGCTGTTACAAGATTTAGATGAGAATATATTTACAAAAAGCAATATTCTGAATATGCAGTGACCCAAGCCTATATTCATATCCGTCATTATTTATATGAATTGTTTCATTGTGTTTATTTGTATTAGCATCACATCTCTGGAGCAGCTCTCATTTCAGTTAAAAATCACGTGGGGTTTCCCCATTAGCTTTAGTCCTGTGTTTATTTGTATTTTGTTTTACAAATGTAAATTACTTAACAACTTATTTACCACTGATTATTTAATCTAAGTCTCTATTCCCTTCATTGGCTCCCCTGGCTGTTATTGTTCTTCTTGTTTTTCGTTACATCCATGTGATAGATTTGCATTTGTACTTCTTTGTACATTATAATCTTTGATCAATAATAAAAAAACGTCACAGCAGCTTGAGTGAAAACATAGGCCTATATATATATATATATATATATATATATATATATATATAGAGTTCTACTAGTACTCATATATATATATATATTTAAATATCTATATCACGTAAGCTTATAATTTCATTCTTACATCGAAATGTAACAGTTGCTTTTCAGAAATAAAACCTGAAATATAAAACGCAGTGGACAAATGCGAACGAATTACGCAGGCGAGGTGCGTAAAAATCTCACCAAAAGTACTACGATTCCCAGTGCGCATTGCACGCACTTATTCGGTTGCTACGCAACGACACCAAACGAAGATGGACGCCCCTGAGAAGCTTGACGATGACGTTACTGCACAAGGTGATATAACACTTTTCATCTTAACAAATATTAAAAAAAACTTTGGCAAAGGTTTTGAGATTACTTTCATAGTTCTTCAAAGCCATACGAACTATGAACCGTTAAGTTAAACCAGGAACATTTGATCTCCGTGTATTTACATTTACATTTAGTCATTTAGCAGACGCTATTATCCATAGCGACTTACAAAGAGTTCAGGGAGCAATAAGCAAAATGTCATGAAAGAGCAATAGTACAATAGGTGCTAATACATTTATTTATTAACAATTAGCTCACTGTCAACCAAAGCAATATCCATAATTTTAAGATTTAACCCAAAACAAATAATAATTCAGTTACGCATTATAGTATTAATATTAATATAATCGATTATACAGTTATTTTATTTAAGCTTAAACATACAATAATAACTCTAAAATTCGTATTTTCGTATTTGTGGGTCTGTGCCAAATACACTTTGAAACCCGTTATTATGTTTATCTGTCCTTGTAATTCCAGAGCAGACGAATGTTAGGGGGAATGAGGAGTGTGATGGAAACCCCAATGAAGAGCAGAAGAGTTTTTTACCAGATGACATGTATTACAACTACGAGGAGCTGTGCTCCAGACCCTTTATCACTGAAGACTCCAACATACCCCCAAATCTGCTACACCTCTCGTATCCTATATACCTCACAAATCTGTTTAAAATCATATACAGTTGAGTAGCTAGTGGGAGTTTTACAGTAATAAATGTAATAAAAAACCAATCAAAAGTTAGGAATTATATCAATTTGGGAAATGGTCACAAAGTACTATTAACATTGTAACATTAATTTCAGCATTTTCTGAAACCAATGCCAATACTTCATCTCATTTGCTCCTTAAACTGAGTCCAGACATTCATTTGGCTATGACTGTGGACGGAGGGGTAACCTGCAGCTTTTAGATGAGCACACATTGGCCTTCATAGCTGGAAATCTGCTTATACTACTGGACGTACACACCAAAGAACAGCGATACATCCGCTCTAGCAGCGGAGGAGGAATTGGTGCTATCATGGTACATGACAATACTACATATTAAATATTATTATATCTGTTTAATATGGAGGCAATTAAAAAATAAACCAATAGTGTAACATCAAAATAATTCAATTGTTTTAAAATAGTCATAGCACTTCAAGTATGCTCAGACACATTTATTTTCAACATATGATTTTTGGAGAACCATGGTTTTATTATTTATTTTTCTCTTTCAAAGACGCACCCAAGTAAGCAGCATTTGGCGGTGGCAGAAAAAGGGCATCAGCCTAACATCATCATCTATGAGTACCCCTCCCTGCGGCCGTACAGGATCCTCAGAGGTATAACAGCATTCAGACAGATTTGCAGAGGGGTTTGATTTTTTTTAAATGGACACAAAAATTATTTGCATATGAAATCTTATGTGTGGATTACATTAAATGTACAGGAGGTACAGGCCGCAGATACAGCTTTGTGGATTTTAACCGTGATGGCTCTTTACTGGCAAGTGTGGGTGGACCTCCGGACTATATGCTTACCATTTGGGATTGGAAGCAAGAACAGGTGACATTGTGCAATAAAGCTTTTTCTCAGGAAGTCTACAGAGTCACTTTTTCTCCGGACTGTGTCGGACAGCTCACTACCTCTGGCACTGGACATATCAGGTTTTATAAGAGTTCTACTAGTACTCATTTATTAGCTAATGTGTGGTATTTGGTATTGATTTTAAAGATGACTATACTTTGTGTTAATATGGAGATTCATTTACAGTAGTTATACATATTGAAAGAGGTTGTGGGTTTCTAGGTTTTGGAAAATGGCCAGAACGTTCACTGGTTTAAAGTTGCAAGGGTTGCTGGGAAGATTCGGAAAAACAACAGTAACAGATATAGAAGCATATGTGGAGCTTCCTGATGGCAAGGTTTGTCTTAGCACAATCTAACATTCACATATTTGGCAGATGACTTACAAAGTCCAAGCGACTTTCATTGCATTCTGTACTATACATTTTTTTCTAAGTATATGCAATCCCTGGGATTGAACCCATGACCTTGGCGTTGCTAGTGCCATGCTCTTACTACTGAGCTAGGAAAGCATATTCTTACGTACATACAAACATGTGTAACTTCTGTGCAACTATAGCAGCACCAAACAGAAACACAATCTTTTGTGTGTCTCAACCAATGGCATTCGTTTGGGGGCGGGACTACCTGTTTCTCTGCACAAAATTAGAATTTGCACCTTCATTTTAAGCAAATTAATATTTTCTTCTCTCACTTTCAGGTAGTGTCAGGATCAGAATTTGGAAACATGCTACTTTGGGAGGGGGGTCTTATAAAGGTAGAAATATGCCGTAAAGGACAACGCACCTGTCACGCTGGAACCATTCACCAGTTTAATGTGGACGAGGGAGAATTAATGACAATAGGGTCTGATGGAGCAGTAAGGGTATGTACTAGTTTTACATGGTTGAGTTTACCACATCAATTTTGCTGTTTAAAAAAGGTCTGACCCCAGTTCGGAGTAAAACAAAGCCATTCAAATGCACTGATATTTTGGATGTTTGGATCTTTGTCTTAGAGCTGGAACTTGGAGATCATAGATGCAGCGGATGCAGTGGATGACACTGGCCTGTTTGAGATTGAACCTGTGAATGAAATTCTAATAGGACGTAACGTCAGCCTGTTCTCTATGGTCAAGAGTTCTGCCCCAGAAACCTCCATCTGGTTTGCTCAGGTTTACATCCTTGTGTACATACACAATGTTATTGCCAGTCTCGTATACTAATATTGATTTTGTTTTATTTTTGTTTTTAACAGGACTCTAATGGTGGTATTTGGAAGCTGGATCTGTCATTTTCCAACATTGTGAGCCAATTAAACGTTTTTCATGATGAACATGACATTTTCATAAACATGTTTTGGTCTTCATTCGTTCCTGTGTTTTGCAGACTGAATGTCTCTTCTCATTTCATTCTGGAGCCATTCACGGCTTAGATGTTTCTGGAAATAGCCATCTGATGGCCACTACAGCTCTGGACTGTAGGACAACTTTGAGCAAATATATACATATTCAGTGTTTTTATGAGCCATGACAACTGTCTTTTTTGTCTTACTAAGCGTCTGTCAAGGTATTTGACTTTCTTTCAAAGAAAGAGCTCACAGTAAGCCGCTTCAAACAGGGTGGAACAACACTGACCTGGGCCTCAGACATGGTAATGAAAATAAACCTTGTAAGGATTTTTAACACAAGTAATTATAAAAGTAAATTATCTCTCTTCCTCTTTCATCTATATGTTTGTCAATTTCATGTTTTTAGAGATGTTATTATAGCTCCTGTCTCCCTGTGTATGTGCTCTATATATGTGTATGGCGTGTTTGCACCATTACAGGTGAACAGTGGTGGGAGTCTACTGGTTGTTGGTTTCAGCGACGGCGTTGTGCGTCTCTTGGAGCTGTTCAAGCCACAGAGTCTGTATGCGGTTGGTGGGCGGAGTCACGCTGAAGATGCTGAACTCCGCCTAAGACAAGCTCTCAAACCCCATAATGCATCTGTGACTGCCATTGCTTTTGAGAGAACTGGAAAGATCATGGCTACTGGGGTAGGTGTTGAACAAGCCTAGTTATGAGAAAGAGTAAAGCGTTTTATGTGTGATGCTTTTGCTCTTTGTCTTTGTAGAGTGCAGACTGCACTGTGTTCTTCTTTACGGTGGGCGAGAAGTACAATCCGATTGGGTTTGTTACGGTCCCAGGTTCTGTGCAAGGTCTGCAGTGGTCGCCTCAGTCTCATGTGAGTAATAGTTGTTTAATGTGGAATTGTGTCAAAGTAACTTAGATGTACAAGCTGACGATTTGATAATGTACAATGTGATATTGAAGCACACTGAAGGTTTGTGTGTGTGTGTTTAAAGGAGAAAAGCACTCTGTTGATCTTCTGTCAGAATGGTCATGTGGTTGAAGTTCAGTGTCCTGAAGCTGACCATCAGACCAGAGGAAACACCTTTCAGCTCTCAGACCTTCCCACAATGCATTTCTGCTTCAGCAGCATCAAGTCCCGTATAAAGGTTACCCAGTTACTCTGTCTCTCTCCCTATTTTCTTGCATGTTTTGTAATGTGCTTGCTTAATTCATTTATATTAGAAAATAATTATTTATGTAAAAAATATGGCTGTATATATGTTAATTAATATACGATATAGATATACGTGTTTGTATACAGTATGTATTGTCTGCAGAGAGACGCAGAGATCACACTCAGACAGGCCAGAAAAGAAGACAAGAAGAAAGATAGAGAAGAGCGATTGAAGAAGTTGAACGAGCAGAATTCAGATGACACAGAGGAGCAACTACAGGAGAAAGAGGAAGAAGAAGAAGAGGAAGATGGACTGCCTCCTCTGTACATTCCATCTCCCCCCAGTCCTCTACACTGTGGTTTTTACTCAGCACCAGGTTTTTTTTTTCTGTCTATGGTACGAATACGCACACGGCCACACAAAATACAGTACACAGGACAAATGCACAGTATGAAATATTACTAATACAATTCGTAATAATAAAGTAAATTTTTTCTCTGTCTTTCAGGGTGGCTATGATTCGGGGTATCTGTACCACTGTGAATTCTCTGAACAGCAGAGCCAAGATGCTTTAGAGAGGAAAGACGAGCCCTTCTCCTTCATACCTGTGGAGGACACAGATCATAACTCCATTCTCACCATCACTTTCAAGTGAAGCATATCTGTTTAGATTTTTTTGTGTCTGTGTATGTCAATATGATAATAGAATCCAAAATGCATTTTCAGATTTTGATTAAATAACTTTTGTGTGTCTGTATAGTGAGTTGCATGAATTAATTCTTTACCACATAACAAATAATGTGTGCTAACATGGAAAACTTTCATTAAGACCTTAACAAAAAGTTGTCTTTACCCAACACTGATTTCTGTCTCTCCCTCCCTCAGCTCTAGCAGGCAGTTGATGTTTTGTGGTATGGAGGATGGCAGTATAAGAGTTTACCCCATACAAGCCACAGACCATCAGCTCAGCTCCATGCAGGCGTACTGGGCGCTTAGCATCCATGACAACCAGTATGGTAGCGTGAGGCACATACGTTGCAGCTATGATGACATGTTCATTCTGACCGCAGGAGAGGACGGCAACATCTTCTCCTTCAGCTGTCTGCCGGAGGAGGAACTACAGAGAGCCATGCAGCTCAAACATGCCAAAGTGCCCTCCCCCCGGGTAAGTGTGTGTGTGTGTGTGTGTGTGTGTGTGTGTGTGTGTGTGTGTGTGTGTGTGAATGTGTGATTGGTGAGCATGCATGTGTTTAAACTTTGTCTGCGTTATTCTTTCCTTAAAAACAGGTTGGACTGGAGATGGAGAAAGCAGCTCTGGATATAGAAGATCCATCTGCTTACAGGTGACAGTGTTATTCAATTAAATAAACTATACAGTCATGCTTAAAGGGAAGGTTCACAAAATAATAAATTCATCCCTAATTTGTATTTCTCAAAATAACTTATTTGATGTTGCACAGAAGACAGGTTTATCTGAAATATATAGTCAGGGCTGCGGTCTGAGATTATGAACCGGTTTTTCAACACATGTGCCATAGTCCCCCTTGGTGGCCCATTTACGTATTGCATATTGGATTTATTAAAATAGATTATCTATTCTAAATAGCATAATTGATTTTTCATCTCAGCATTGTGTTACATAATTCAATTATTTTATATAATTAAAAAATATATATATTATACTAATATCATTTTTTTGCCCACTAGTTTTAAGATATTTTTACAGATATTTTTCATTCAAAGTGTACTTAATATATACACTATAATGCAGTATGTGTGTCTCCTGGGAATCAAACCCACCATTTGATAGTGATTGTTTAGTGTTGGTTAACATTATAAGAAGTACATTTTTATAACATATGTGCGTGCAGCATAGAAACAGCTAAACAGAAGCTGGAGTTGGACCGCATGCTTCAGGAAGCAGAACAGAGGAAACAGGAGAGGCGGAAGAGGCTGGTGGAACTTCAGACTCAATTTCAAGGTTTACTGGAGCAGAACCAGAACCTACCCGAACACATCCGCCTTCATCGCTCGGTGCACAGCTCTCACGTACACTCATCACAAAGTGCACTTATTTAAGAGTCATGGTTACACTGACACAGTGCTCTGCCCTAATCACTCATGTTTGTAGGAGTTGGAGCTGGACCCACGCTTCCACGAGGAGATTGAAAGGCAGACAGAAGAGAGTGTGATGGAGGTCAGGAGAGAGCTCGCTTGGGAGGAGGAGAGACATCGCCTGGGCCTTAACAAACTACAGACCATGTACCGTCATCCAAAGCTTTAGACTGTCTGTTGACTAGGAATCAAACCCATAACCTCGGCATTGTTAAAACCATGTTTATTGATCTACAGGGATTAATTAAAAAGAAATAATATTTTTTCTTTCTATGGTCATTCGCATCTCTTTGATATTTTACATTTTAATGTGCTGTTAAATCTCACTGTCCATTTCTGTAGGTTCTGGGAGTCTGTGGTGCAGGACACGGTCACAGTGTATGCATTTGAAAGTGGCCATAAGATCTCCACCTACAGGTTGCTGGCTCTGTCTTTCATTCAAATGCATCTACATCAGCGCAACAGAGACACCTCTCGAGGTGGACCTGTGGAACAAGATCACTGGTGGAACAAAGCAGAGCCCACTAAACAAATCAGCAATATTTCATGTAAGAGAAGAGTTTGTGTGTTGGTTGTAAATGCTTGTAACTTCTACCTGTAATATTAAGACTTATAAAAGTGTTTGTGTATGCACACTCTCTGTCTAACAGTTCAGGATGAGCTGATTACAGGTCAGGCGGGCATGATGAAGTCCGAGTCATGGAAACTGGCCAGCAGAGAGGCAGAGAAACTGCGCAAAGCTGCAGAGAAAGCAGAGAAAGCCCGAACCAGGATAGAGAGGAGGAAAAAAGATTGGGAAGAACTGTGAGTGCATCTGTACCGTATGTGTGTGCGTTTTTCTGATCCTGTTCACACCTGGTAAAGCCAATTTGAAGAGAGTTCAGTGTGGGTGTATACATAATAATATTAAATTATTTGATATTATATTATTAAACTGCATTCAAGTATTTAGTTACCTGAAATAAAATAAACATTATTTATTTATTATTATTAAAAAAACAAAAAACTAAACACAAATGTTAACACAGAAATACAACTGATGCCACAGTAATGAATTCAAATAAGTTTAAGCTGAGGCACAAAAATTATACACTGAAAATATATAAAATTTAACTAATATGGCAACATAGAAAAATGTTAAAATGACAAAAGCAAAGCTAAAAATGTAACAAAAATGAACATGTAAACTAAAATGAAAGCTAATTAAAAATATAAATATATAAAATACTCATTGCACTAAAAAGTCCTTAACTTTCTGACACCCTTAAATCAGGAAGCTTTAATATGTGTAACATTTTTGCACAGCTATGCCTCTAAGCCCAGCGAGGACTATGAGGACCCTAAGGATGTGGAAGCGATTCGATCAGCTAAGGAAAAAATGGGCGACTTTAAGCTGAAAACAGCAGAAGACTTCACTGTTCCTGAACACATGAGAATGAACGAAGAGAAGAAGAGAGTGCAGCTAGTGGAACTGGAGAAGAAGGTGATCATGAAAACTTAAATTTGATCTAGAAAGCATCAGACACAAACATGATTTTACTTATAGACATGGGTGTGATTTTGTGATGTTACAGATCTACGAGAAGAAGTCTGAGATGAACGCCCGTGTGATGGCTCTGAGAGACAGTAAAGTGGAGATCATTGCTCAGCTTCATTCCCAGGTGGACCAGCTGCAGATGATTCAGCAACGTCTGCCCCCCGAGAAGCGTTGCCCATTGCCTTCTGTGCCCGTTTTGATGCCAGAAGAGATGCCCGAGAGGAAACACAGATACACCCGGGCCACTTTGGAACGTTTTGCCACCCTTAGAGCCAAAATGGTTTCCACAGGTCTGGATGAACAGCAGGAGGATGGGTTGAATATCCTGAAACTGCTTGAACAGGAGACACAAGACACAGAGCATGATGTTCAGAACACACACATGGAGGATGGAGGTGTGGTGGAGACGCTTTCTCAGAGGCACGAGGAGGAAGTCACAGAGCTTGAGAGGGAAGTAAGAGAAGTTGAGGAGATTAGAAATCTGCACCAGCAGGACACCCTTCTTAAACAGGTGAGATGTGCATGGGTTGAAATATTGCAAATATGCCTTCCAAGTGTTCTAAATGAATTGTCTCTCTGCAGATGGAGGAGACAGTGTGGAGTTTTGACGCCGAGCTGCGCATCTTGCGTCACGAGAAGCAGGAGCTGGACGGGTACATGAAACTGGCTGATCTTAGACACGTGACCCTGCTTGAAGAGTTGCTGCTGTTGAAGGACTTTGAGAAGAGAGAGAACATTCTACAGGAGAGACTTACTAACTACATTCAGGAAGAGAATGAGATTGCGGTGAGAGAGACTTTGACAGGTTTTTTTATGAACATGACAGAATTGTTTGTTTATGATTGCATGTTTGCTTGTGTCAGGCCATGATTGCATGTTTGCTTGTGTCAGGCCAAGATGCGCGAGTATAAGCACCAGATGGAGGTGAAGAAGAGAGAGATCCACAAACTTCAGGGAAAGGAGAAAACTATAGCAGCTGCCTTTCAGACCTCACTTGGGGAAAACAAGTTTGAGGAATTCCTTACCAGAGTGTTCAAGAAGAAGACCAAACGGGTGAAGAAAAAGGAGACGAGTGGAAGTAAAGGTGAGCTGTGTTTAATTATTTTGATATTATACCACAATATATATATATGTGTGTAAAAATGTACATTTGTTACTTTGTGTTATGTAAGAATGTTATTCGTTATTTTGTCAGGCGCTGATGTAGAGGAAGACGATGAAAGTGATGAAGACTCTGAGGATGAATCAGACGGGGATAATGATGAGGATTATGCTGATTCTGAGACTGGAGCTCCACTGGACGACAGCGTGTGCCCACCAGGTAAAATCAACATCCCCACCCCACATAAAAACTCTAAAATTAAACGTTATGACCTGTCACCACCAATTTAAAACATACAATGGATGATTTGATAGGAAGACGATATATAAATCAGAAGTGAGCATGTACACAAGGAATTTGTTGTGGTTACAGGAGCTCTACTTAACATACAGTGTATACATTAAAAAAATTATTAAATAAAACATAGACTTAAACGTAAAAACAGAGTAAATAAAAATGTTGTATACAGAAATGTACTATTATAATATTGTACTTATTATACTTATAACGTAATAAGCACATTTTAAGTATACTTTATAATATGCATATTAATATCAATGTATAATCTATTTTAGTCATACTTGTGACTAAATTGGTCCACTTTTTAGTTTACAAAAATATTTTGTAAATCCAAGATCAAGTGATCACAAACGGAACTCACATCCTTGAAGTGACCATGGCATGTACCCTTCGCCAACGGACTTCTGAAAGTGCCATTTGTGACACTTTAGTTTGGAACTCCCCTACAAATGGCATCCCTTCAAGGGCGCATGAATGCCGTTTGGAAAATGTCCTTTATAATTTTTTGTTTGCACTATAGGCCCTCCACCATTTCTATTTAAAATAGTCAACTTCTACCAAAGCATAATTAGAAGACTTTAGACTTTTTGATCAGAAAGTCAGGTATACTTAAGTGCAATTTTAAGTATATTTCTGAGAAGTACATAAAAACTGCCATTCTTGTTTTTTATTCAAAAGAAGTATAGTACACTTAATTTTTTTTCTATGCTAAATTTATATGTTGTTGCTAGATGAATGTGAATCTCATGCCTTGTGTGTGCGCATGTGTTTCAGACTGTAATCCCGACCTCTTTGAGAACACGCTTAGATTGCGTGAACATCGTCTGGATGTTGAGGAGCAACTTCAGGAGGAGATGAAAAACGTCGACAATTTAAAGAAGGAATGTGATGCACTGGCTAAAAAAGTAAGAGAAATGCATCTTATCGCCACTTCCTCAATTTCTATTCTGCCTTTCCAGTTTGTTTGTATTTTCCAACATCCTCACTAGGAGAAGATTGTGCAGAACAACCGCAAAGCAGCAGAGGGCGACATGGAGCTCATCAATCGAGAAAAGCAGCAGAAGCTCAATGAAGTGGACGTGGTGGTGCCGCTCAGACTCCATCAGGTGTGAACACAATACATAAGTGCTCATTGTTATAATGCTCATATTCCTCATTTAGCACCAAGAGCATCCTCCTCTCTCTCTTTCTGAGCAGATAGAATATGTGAGTAGGGGTCGGTTGCCGGGTAAGCTGGACTCTGCATTGGTGCTGAGCACTGATGATCTGGAGCGTCTGCAGAAGCGCATTAAAGAGCTGCAGCAGGAGAAGACAGAACAGCGAGAGCTGTATAAACGTGCCAGACATCAACATGTGCAGCTCAGACACGACCTCAAAGACATGGAGGCCAGAATAAAGGGTCAGAGACGTGCATATGCAATAATATGAATCATATCAAGAATCTGTTTAAAGGGATTTTTACCCCAAAATAAAAATTCCATCACCTGTATGTCATATAAAACGTGTTTATGACTCTTCTGTGGAACACAAAAATATATATTTTGAGAAGTGTGGTTTTATGGTCATATAATGGAGTCAATGGGGCCAATGTTGTTTGGTTGTAGAGTCAGAAGTGCGTTGCGAGCAGCAGATGCTGATGAAGTTTGGAAAACTGGTTGACCTTGATGTTCTGCAGACTCTGTCAGGCAACAGGAAGCTGGAGGAGATGAGACAGGAGATCAGAGAAAAAGAAGCTAAATGCATACAAGAGCTGAAACACTGGGAGGTACACACACCATTAGAAATGCTCAGAATAGAGCAGACCATCTTGCTGCCTTGGATTTTGTTCATTATTGTGTGTTTTGTATACATGCCATAAACGTTAGGCAAAAGTTACAGATGCAAGAGAGGCTCTGACTGAGATCACGCGACAGAACACAGAGAGATTGAGCAAAATGCACAGCCTGCTCAGCCAGAAAAACATATTGGATGATCAGCTCAACTCCAGACAGAGGAAGACGGTAGTTTCTTTGTGTTTATATGTGTAAATGATTTCTTATTCACCCTAACAATGAGCAGCAAGTCCTCATAATCCACATACTGTATTTGTCTGTGTTTGTTTAAGGTAAGTCAGATACCTGGCCGTCATCTGGCTGACAAACAGGAACTTCAGAGTCTACATCAGCTTGTGGAAGCTCAAGCACAAGATATAGAAGCTCTACGTGATGAGATCCGCTCTCTCTCACGCAAAGACAGCATCGTTCTCCCTCCACTTGAACCCGTGATGACTACTGTTTCCCCCCTGCCCCACAGAAGCACAGCCAGCACACACTCCCACTCTAGTGTGCTTAGGAAGCACAACCTCAGCAGCAAACCTGTGAAATAGATCTCGCCAAACACCACAGACTTAATGCCTCTGTTCATGATATATATATTTAAATGCAATTCATCAAGTTTTTATTTGTTTTGAGTATCCACTCTCCGTCTCAAGTTTATCCATAGATGTGCACATTGTTTCTGAAGCAGCAAACCACTGCAATGTAGCCTATACAGAAAAGAAATCATCTCTAGAAGACATATAAAACGTAATGCAATTATAACTATAAGACAAATGTGAAAAATATGCAACCATAAAAACCGAATGAATGGAAAATTGTGTCATGTCCTCTTTGTGACATTCGTGGGTCTTCAGTGCCGCAAGGAGCGCGAGACATGCGCAGGCATCGGCGTGTGCATGTGACGTCACGGGCATTGCGGCGATTGAGACTGGGAATGAAAGAAGGTGATACAGGAGGTGATGATTTACAGTATGGGCCATATAGATACACTCCGGGGAATTAGGTTTAGGAGAGAATGACTTTGCTAGCTGCGGCACAAGCTGACTGTCACTAGAATAGTCAAGATCCGACAAATCTAGGCTGGGTTCTCCGTTTGGGACAAAAGCAAACATTTTGCACATTCATTGCAGCTCAGTTTCACCTTCATCGCGGTCAACACTACTGAGTTGAAGAGGTACATAATCGATCTTTCCTTTCCGGATGAAGATAGTTACACGGATTAAATAATTTCCGCATTGATTGATTGGAGTCATCTCAGTTGTAAGTAACTTAACCAAATCATTTCTATAACGAATATGAATGGGCAAACATGATCTTGATCCATATCTACCGAAAACATAGCTCGTTGAAGTTTGCTGGTTAATGGTTGGATTTGTGAACCATGGTTTGTTTACGCAAGGTGAACAACAGAGGATGCGGCGTGACGTCGTGACGATAGATCCGTAGACACGCCCAGTACAAAACGTATCACGTGATCGTTTACAGGCAAGGCGGAGGATGATGTGGCTGTCACAGCTTCATTCAAAAGTCGATGTGTTTAGTTTTACATGCGGTGTGTATGTGTCAAATTTGTTTTGTAATATTATGATGTTTACGAAATTATTTCATAGTATAGTAATAAAATGATGCAATTTGAGCAGACAATATAGAATTGATTAAACATTAGATGCATTTCAGTTGCTATCTTGAGTAAGCATGGTGGATGTTTACGGGAACGCGGAGTAGTTCACCTTCAAAATGAAAATTCTGTCATCATTTGCTCACCCTTGTCATTTCAAACCTGTCTGACTTCTGCAGAACACAAATTAAGATATTTTGAATAATGTTATTAACAGCCCACCATTCACTTGCATTGGTTACAGCAGAAGTGAATGGTGGGCTGTGCTGTTCTTTTACAAAATATCTTCTTTTGCGTTCTGCAGAAGAAAGAAAGTCATACAGGTTTGAAATGACAGGAGGGCGTGTAAATGATGACAGAAATGTTCATTTTGAACTCCTCCTCACACAAAACGTTGACTATTTAAAAGGACAATACTCGCATTCTTTTCGCATTTAGGTTACATGAATACTGTTTAATGACCGAAACGTCTGGCCTTCATTGTGCTTTCATTTGTACTGTAAACTGTACAGTGAATGTTATAATCCTTGATATTTACAGGAGGGAAAGGTTGTCCATGGGACATGTTCTAGTTTCTCACTGAGAATCTGCCAAGCTGGACAAGTCCAGTTCTGAGTGCTCAAGAACAGACCCCACAGAACCCGTGCAGCTCGGTCACATCCCAGAGGAGCAGTATGTAGGCGAAGGAACCGAGGAACCCGCGTCTCTACACTCCCGTTATAGGGACGCAGAAACAATCACAGGTCAGCCCGTGTTTCTTTACATACATACAAAAACTGAATGTTTTTTTAACTCTTATTCTCTATGTTGTAGATGTTTGTAACAGCACAGAGCTCCCTGAGGTGGAGATTATCAGCCTGTTGGAGGAGCAGTTACCGGTCTACAGGCTGAGGGCAGATTGCGTGTACGGCTATGAGCATGACGACTGGATCCACACGCCTCTCATCTCACCCGACACGCGCATAGACCTCACCTCCGAACAGATTGAGGAGACCCTCAACTACTTCTGTGAGTGAGATGGGTGGTCATAATAAAAATATTGATTAACTGTAATATTGTTTGTGTTGAAAATCCATTATGTATTTATTACTCATTAAGGTTTAAACTATCTATAACGTTGAATTTAATTGGTTACAATGTTTAAAGTAAAAAGATAATAGGAAGCAAGTGCCCAGGAGGTCAGACATTTTTAGGGCAGTACCGTTTTCAGTTTTGTTGAAGTGGAAATGTAGTCAGCAAAATGCTTCTCTCTTTATGTACATTTACATTTAGTCATTTAGCAGACGCTTTATCCAAAGCGACTTACAGTGAGTTATGTAGATCCATCAACTTTTTCCGGAGGTTATGTGAGTTGTGCTCTAATGTTCATATCTAATGTTGACGTCATATAAATGCATTAGAATATATGTCTTTAAAATTATTGTTTAACCCACAATTGAATTTACCCAACTGTTTTGGTATATAACACGGTATGTTAACGGGTAGAAAGAACCTGCTAAGTAGGGTACATATAAAAATATGTTATAGGAAAACACCCTATACACCTAAATATCTTTGTTCGGCCATTTCTCCTAGTTCTCAGTAAGTTTTAAGTCAATTAGTCCAGAGAACCTTTTTTCCAATAAAATGGTTCTAGTCACACAACCATTATGGATCTCCCCTTAGGGGTATCAGACATATTGATATTTAAGTCTGACGCACATGCATCAGCGTTTAAAGGATTTTTACACAGAGTTCTGAAATGGATGTTGTTGTCTGGTGCACGTGCCAGTGTGGTTGTTTAATTATATTATTTGGAATAATTTACATTCTTTATAAATAAAGCTATAGATTGCTCATCTAAATAATGTCCTAGATTGTCAATTTAGTGATGTTTTAGCATCAGAAATCCTACAATAAAATAAATACAGTTAAAAGTAACACTGTTGAAGGTTTATGCTCTGTCTTTAAGAGACTGGCTTATAAAATATAAAGCAAGACTAAAGAGATTTTCAGTATTTATGAATCCCTCTTAATCAAAACAATTATTCATGTTAATGTTAATTCATGTTGCATTAACTAGTTTTAACAGTGACAATGTTTGATTTTAATAGTTTATTAGTAAATGCTGAAATGAACATGAACTAACATTAATAACTGCTGTATTAGTATTGTTCTTTGTTTTAACTAGTTGTTAACAAATAGCACCTTATTGTAAAGTGTTACCAATGTATTTATTAATATCAATTGTAATATAATAAACTAATAAGATGTCTAACATTACAATAGATAAATTTTTTCGTATCTTCTTCTATATATATAGACGAATGTGATGTGGACTGAAAATGTCACTATACTGCATACTAGTAGGGATGACCCATAAACAAATACTGTGCAGATCATAGTCTAGTGAGTGTCCTTTAGATTTGACCTTGTGTTATCAATACCATCCGAACTACCTTCATGTTCCACATGCCCCCAACCTCTCTTTCTCTCATTCCCTCCCACTGTCTCTCTCTTTCATCGTACTGTTAAATAAAGTCATTCTACTCTTGTTGCTGCAACTGACCACACTCGTATCATCTCGTTCCGTCGGCAGAAAACTGTAGCGCTTTCGTTTGGTTTGGTCCTGTCCTCTTTGCCGGGTAAGTTGGAGAGGATGCACAAGATCATGGGAGCAGAAGATTTTGAGCTGAAGTGGTGCTTTGAGTAGTGTGTCGATGGTCAAACATAAGTGTGTGTGGACTGATGGAATTCTGGCACTTATTGAGGTTAATGTAGTTAGTTTTGAGATGGTGGGTTTTTGTGTGTATTAGTATCGGTGGGCTGGTTTTATTTGTAAATGTCTTGTGGATTACTTTTTGAGCGAATAAGGATGTATTTGGGACTATAGGAGTGTGTGATATAACAGTAAACAGTGCGTGATTTGATTCTGGCTGACTGTGGATGGGGTTGCCGTGTAACAGCGCCATGGAAACCGTCGCAACGGCAATCACGCATGATTTGTCATTGATGTTTTCGTGCGAGCGTGATGGCGCGAGGTCAGCAAGCCAGTAGCCCTTTTCTCCTCTTTGTTTATGTCGAACAAAGTATCACACGTGCCTCATTTTACAGTTAAGCAAGATAGCTTTGCTGGTCTGTTGGTGTATAAAGCTCTGCTTGTTCTTTTCTCTGTGTTTTAGTGCTATGCGCTGAGCGAGTGGGCCAGATGACTAAGACCTACAATGACATTGACGCCGTCACAAGACTTCTGGAGGAGGTAAGTTTACAATGAACATTTGTGTATTTTCAGTAATAATGCAGTTTTATCAAAGCTGGCTCTTTCTCTGTCGTCCTATAGAAAGAAAGGGACCTTGAGCTTGCTGCCCGTATCGGTCAGTCCCTCCTGAAGAAGAACCGCATTTTGTCAGAACAGAATGAATACCTGGAGGAACAAGTGGGCACCATCAGGGAAGAGGTACGTGCTGCTCTGTTTCGTTTGAGCATTCTGACCAGCCCGACTCAGCAACACTAGCTGTTTGTCCAAGCAATGAAAGATGAGGCAGTTTTAAGAGAACCTATTTGGTTAAAAATAGAAAAAGATAAATTGTTTTACTTTTACAATGTTCTTGGTAATCCATTTGGTGCTAGTTTGTGCTGTTAGGCTAAAACAATAAACACTTAACAATGTATGTTTAAATAGAAATTATGATAGACTTTGTGCATGTGTTTCAGGTGGCTCAGCTGCACCATGAGTTAAATCTGAAAGATGAGCTGTTGCAGTTTTACACCAATGCAGCAGAGGAGAGTGAAGATGGCTCTGGATCGCCCACGTCAGTTCACTATTTTATAACATTATCCTCTTTTATCTTTCTCTCAAAGCCAGTGGAGGCTGTTCTTTCTGCTTCCTTAGGTTATTATTAGCTCAGGTGTCTTAAGAGCTTATTGGTGATCGTTTAGTTCATGGGCATGAAAGTTAAACAGTTGTCAACAAGCTCAGAAGAAATTTCTCCATTGGAAATTGAGAATGTAGGAGAGTGATATTCCAGTATGCCCATTTTACATCTGTTGTAATATTAAAGTGTTGACTTGTATTTTGGTCAGGGGTCGACAAAGAAGGGCAGGGGTGTCTGCCCCCAGCGGTTCCTCTCTGGATGTTCTGCAGCAAAAACTTCGGGACCTGGAAGAGGAAAACCTGTCGCTCAGATCAGAGGTACAAACAAGCTCGCCACACCAGATTATGATGTTGTGCTCATGGGAACTAAGGTTTGATGGACTTACCTGCTTTCTCTTCCTCTATTTACTGTCTGGGTTTGCTATACATCAGGCAAAAACTGCATGAACATTTAAACAAAACATATTTACATTATAATACATAATGCATTTTAGTCTGTCTGTAAAAACTGTTTTATTGATGAATAATGTTTCATACTTGTTAAGGTTTCATGATAGCATAAAATGTTTTTATTACCTGACAGATATAAATGAATCATGTGTCCTATTCAAAAATGTAAAATGTGTGTGAAATTGATTGTTAAGCAGGGGTGAGTTACTTAAGTGAGAGACAGTTGGTCATAGAGCGAGAATGATGAGAGGAAATAATTGATTTTTACAGTGTGTGCTGTGAACTGTGGTCTCTACAGAATATCTATATTACATACTGTATGTGTATCTGTTAATGTCGCTCTGAACTCTCAGTGACCCAGCAGTGTATTTACTTGACAGCAGTATATTTGCTTAATGGCAGAAGTCGGGCTGGCGGCCCTTTTAAAATGACATCTACAATACATTTAATGTGTAATATTTCTGTTGATAGCAATGCAATATAATATACATAACTATGTCTTACATAATGAGGCGTTATGTTTTTATTACCTTAGAATAAGCTATTTCTATCTATATACACCGCGGGTCCCTTGCATGGAATTCACCATGTTGTTTCTACAGTAGCTCTAAATGGACAAACTGCTCTACAGAGTGCATTTTGTTTATTCCTTATCACCTCCAGAAAAGGAGCAAACATTTGACTACATCTTAGTCCTGTGTCAGCCACCGTAGTGCTTCGAAAGGGGGAGTGAGCTGTAGGTTGCGGTTTGCAACCTCACCACTAGATGCCCATACACTGGCCCTTCCATACAGCTTGATGATGATGATGGATTTCTGACCCCAACATTTTCCTCTTCCTCTCTCTATAGGCGAGTCATTTAAAGTCTGAGACTGAGTCATATGAGGAAAAAGAACAACAGTTGGTGAACGACTGTGTAAGAGAGCTGAGTAAGTAAAACGCTGTTGGCCTCTGACCTATGTGGAGGTATAAAGCTGAATATTTGTGCCAAACCTAAACTTTCCTTCCTTTTGCACTTGTTGTAGAACAGTCAAGCATCCAGATCTCCACCATAGCAGAGGAGCTGGCCAAAAAGACAGAAGATGCCTCTCGCCAGCAGGAGGAAATCACACACTTGCTGTCTCAAATAGTGGACCTACAGAAAAAATCCCAAACTGTAAGTTTATTAGGGAATCCAATACTACATAAAAACACTATGGACATATCTTGACAAAGCTCTGTGTTTGTGTGGGTTTTAAACAGTTTGCCGTTGAGAACGAAGAACTTTCTCAGCACCTCTCGGCAGCTAAACACGCTCAGAGACAGCTCACCACAGAGGTACATCATGCCATATGTAATATATCCACATGTCAACGATGATGTCATTTAATCCTCAGAATATTCAAATATTAGTTTTGTGTGAATGTAGTTTGTTATGTTTGATTATCTTCTTGTCACACACAGCTGCAGGAGCTGGAAGAGAAATACTCTGAGTGTATAGAGATGCTCCATGAGGCTCAAGAGGAGCTCAAGAACTTGAGGAACCGCTGCGTGTCTGCAGGAACCCCTCGACGCTATCATCAACTGGGACTTTTTCCGATGGTACGTTTTACCTTCATCGATGTATTCAGGAGATGCTTTTATCCAGATCGACATCCAAAACATGGTACTATAGACTTGTTTATATAAACAGCCGCAGAAAAATGCGGCTGTATATAAAAATGCATTTTCCTTTATCCGGATTTACTATTTGTAGATACTATGTGTTTATAAAATGATCCTTTTTGTTTAAATCTGAGAACTAGCGACAACATTTCTCGCAAATTGCAAATTTGTGTGTTTTAGGACTCTCTAGCTGGTGAAATTGAGGGCAGCATGAGGAAGGAATTGAGCCTCGAGAACCCAGAGAACGAGGAACAAAGGTATGAAAAATCTTGCCGTGTATGTTAAGCCTTGCGAAACATGTAACCGCAGATGATTGTATTATCAAAGTCTTATTCTTCCATCACACAGCACATAGCTTGAGTCATTTAAAGTTGCATTCAATTATGTTTATTTTTTGCAGTGAGTGACAAAATGTTTTTGTGTCTAAAGGGTCCGTCAGAAACGTGTGTTTGAGACTGTAAAAAACCTGAACCAATCAGTGAAACAGCGTCCTGCAAATCCTGCCGCTAACATCCCCGGGTCCAATCAGATGCTCACCTGCCTTAGCTCCGCCCACTCCGACAGCAACGTTATTGCCCCTGACAACCGTATGCAGAGCATGCTTCTGGAGGCCGGCTCCACAGACACAGCGTGAGTGAGAACTATAACAACACTGTTGACGAAAACTACAAGTCAATGGCTTTTACTTAAAGGGATACGTCACCCAAAAATTGAATTGTGTCATCTTTTACTCACCTTTGAGTTGTTCAAAATCTGTATCCATTTCTTGGTTCTCTTGAACACAAATGAAGGCATTTTGAAATACTATGGTATTCAATGGGGGCAAAATCTGTCAAATATATTTATACATATTTGGAACAACTCGAAGGTGACTAAATGATGACAGGATTTTCATTTTTGAGTGAAGTCTCCCTGGTTCCTTCATTTTAGAGCAAGATATCAAATGTGTCTGGCCAGCCTTTACAACTTTACATACTTTCTGACTACAGTGTGGATGCTACTGAGAAGCGATCGGGTTCTGAGGAACTTAAGCTTGCTCTGCGGAGGCTCTCACTACGGCGACAGAACTGCCTGAGCGAGCGGCTGTTTTTTGAGGGGAAGCGAGAGAGACGAAACCGAGAGCCGTCGGACGTGATAGATTATTCAAACAGACTCGTCCAGAGCGAAAGCATCATGTCTCTGGGCACTTGGGCCAGCCGCCCCTATCTTCCCGACAAGCTCCAGATTGTCAAACCTCTGGAAGGTGACCAAAATGTCCATCCTAGGACACGGCCACGTTACCGTTCGAGACCACGCCCACCTTCAATGATGCTTTTTAATTCATTATGGGTGCTGATGCATCCCCGCAAACACTCGTACTTTAGAGAGCCCCGCTCCTGGTTACAGTTACAATAGTGATCAGGTTATATTAAAAATGCTATATTTAAAACATATATTTTAAGAAGAATAAAGGAATGTCACGGAAATATAACAATTCTGACATTATTACTTTGAGATGAATGAATCATAACTAAATTATAGTTTTTGGTTGAACCTCCTTTAAAATGAGAGCTAAGGTACGACACCCGCTTCATGTTGTTTTACTTATAAAATAAATGTGCAAATCAATATATGTTCTGTTTTTCTAGTGTGGTTTAATACCTACAGTGTAATATACTGTAGTATTTTAATGATGACATTATTTATATAATTTAATGTTAATTTAGTTAAAAGACAGGAATCAGTTTATGTGTCGAAAAAATGGATATGCACATTTAGTTTTTATGTGTTTGTCATATCCTTCATGCTTTTTTCTGTCTCATTCTGTATTTCTTGTACCCCTCAATTTTTCACCTCTTATCTATTTAACTCTGACTCTTCATCTGTTATATATCTTCAATAAAGTCACTTCATCTCATTTCTTTTTGCTCTTCTCATTATTTCCTTTATTTTCATTTTTTATTATCATTACAACATTATCAGGATTAAAAATGCAACGTGTATTTTCACATTGACTTTTTCAGGTTCAGCGACACTTCAGCATTGGCAGGAGCTAGCTCAGCCTAATCTCGGCGGCATTCTGGATCCTCGGCCTGGTGTGGTCCCGAAAGGCTTCCGACCGTTGGAGCTGGACCTTGAGGAAGTGTATCAGTATGCCGATTACGAGGAAGATGAGCCTGGAGAGCAGTACTTCCAGAATCTCCCCACCACAACCACACCCAATCTCAGTGTCTCCTCTAGCAATAGCCACGCCCCCTCAGCTTCTACATCACCCTGTCTCAGCACGGGTCATCCTTCTCTTGAGTTCTCAAGTAAGAAATACACACTAAACAAATAACTCTAATTTTATCCAAGCAACCAAGTGTCATGTTGCTTAAATATATACAGAAAATAATTTACACACAACTGTACATGATGTTTAAGTTTCTGCTTTTGTGTCTTTCAGTGTATTTCCCAGGCAAATGCATGGCTCATACAAGTTCAACCTACACCTTTACCACCTGTAAAATCCTCCACCCTTCTGATGAACTAACAAGGGTGACGCCCAGGTAATTTCCAAACCTCTAACTGAGTCATTTATACTGCAAGTAAATCAGCTCTATTCTTTTATCGTCTTGTTTATTTCCAGTTTAAACCCAGCACCCACCTCATCCTGTATAATGTCAAGCAGTCTGCGCTCAACGCCCGCCGCCACGCCCTGCACACCTCGTCGAATGAGTCTATCCCAGTCTCAGTCCTTCACCAACCTGCGGGACCCCACCAAAACCTTCAGCACCTCTTTGGGACTCGTGCGCCTCCTACAAGAGAGAGGCATCTCAGCCGCTGTGTACCAGCCTCAGAGCTGGAATAGAGGAACTGGAGTACTTTTCTCCACCTCTGTCAATCCTTCTCCATCTCCAGATCCCCTTCGGCCCACCACCCCACCCAATTCCCCCACCCGCTGCACGCCCAGCCCAAGTTCAGCCATCTCTGATACCGACACCCCCGCTCCGTTTTCTTTCAAAAGCCCGTCCTATGAGAACTTCCTGACCTCTAAGCCAGCTCGGTCCATTTTGAAAGAAGTAGCGGGGGTGTCCGGTGCTCCGGCTAAAGACTGTGAGAGTCAAACTGATGTGAGTATGTATAATCTGAATTTGGTGGATAAATTGAAAAGGTTGGGCTTGGCAAGTCCAGGTGCTTCTGGGGCTGCAGGCGGTGGAATTCCAAGGCCAGGCCCGATTTTAGGTCCTCTGCGTGGACTTGGGAGGGCGGGATCACCCTTTAGTCCACTAAACGAAGGCATGAGGAGGAATCGTAGCTATCCCGCAATGGTTGGGGCCAGTATGGCGATGAAGGGGCCTGGTCCTCAGGTTGACGAAATGCTGCTTGCGCCTAAACTACCCAAGCAAACAAGTCTCAAATGATGAATTATGCGTAATGATGAGTTAAACAATCACAAATGCATTCGACATATATATTAGACAGACACTTACTAATGGCTACTTACTAATAAACATACAGAATTTGCGTATTATACACTGCACATGTATGCTCACCTAAACACTTTTATCACAAATACACACTGCAAATTTGAATGTGTACATTAATACACGTCTATTTGACACATGTATTTATATTAATTTGGGCTGTGTTTACTTTGTCCTGTACTTTAAGTTTACTGAAGGCAATTTTCCAGATGCACCAGCGTGTCACAGGGTATAGACCTAATGTTCTGTCGGTGGTCTATGGGATTTAAAGGGTAGTATTTGCACATGAGAGGCTGGTGTATTGATGCTGGCAAAGAGAAACTTGCTTTGTGTCTCACCAAACACTTAATACTTTTCCCTCTCTCTCTCTCTCTCTCTCTCTCTCTCTCTCTCTCTCTCTCTCTCTCTCTCCCTCTACTTTGTGTTCTCTTTTTCTTCTTAGTATGGCGCTATAATCTGTAACTTTTGCATTGGTGAATGGTTGGATGAACTGATGGTTGATTAAAATGGATGAAAAGGAGTAGTTCACCCAACAATGAACATGTCTTGTCATTTGTCATTTTCTCATGTTGCACAAAAACCCAAATGACTGCATGTCTTCCTAAAAAAACAAAATTGTGAAGACACATTTTTTTCTTACAATGAAAGCGAATAGGGACTCATCGGTCACAAATATTCCGTAACTATAACATCTCCTGTGATTCATTTGAGTTGGAAACAACATGAGAATGAGACAATGATGTTAGAATTGTCATTTTGGGGTCAATTGTTCCTCAAGGAAAAACAAATCTTGGTTTTGTACTTTATGTAAAAGCGAGTGCCTGGATTTAAGCATCATGGGAGTTTTTACTGGGAAGCGAACTGAGCACTTTTAAACACGATTTTATGTCTTATTTATGTCTGTTTAAAGTGGCAATAGTTTTGACGTGCTGCCCTCTTGTTTGTATCGTTTTATTTTGTAAATAGCCTCGGTTATGTTTACCTCATGTTTAGTTGTCAAAAATTATAATGTTACAGCGATTTGTTTTCTTCTCAGGTAAATATTGTACAAGAGTAGTGAGTACGCAATAATGTTTATTTAACTTTTTTCCGAATAAATAGAAATTAAATTGGTTCCTCTTGCCTGTTAATTCTCCTTCTCAGTTTAATGCTCACTAGAGGGCACTGTTTCATCACGCATCTGTTCTCTGCTCTGCTCCTTTATTACTCACATTAAGAAAAAGCTGAAGTCATATTGTATAAAGTGTATCAAGGTAACGGTTTTGTTTTAATGGATGAATTGGACGGGATGGTTAATTAATAGAAGCTAACAACTGCTTAGCATATACAGTGCCGTGAATAAATTTTCCCCTTTGACACTTCATGAAGTCACTTGAGAAGAATATGCAATGCTTTAATTTACAGGAAGTAAAGGCTCCCTGTTGAAAAAAACAGCATATGCTGGGTTAGGTGTATTTTGATGCCGGTTTAAACTGGTTGTGTGCTGGTTTAAGATGGCCGTGTGCTGTTTTGAACGGGTCATGTGCTGGTTTAAGCTGGTCCTGTGAGGAACCAGCACTTTGCAAGTTTAAAGGCATACTTCAAATCCTTCAAATCCAAATCTATATAAATTTATTTGTTCTAATAAACACAGAGAAAGATATTTGGAAGAATGCGTATAACCAGACAGATTTTGCCCACCTATTAGGAAATATTACTTTATCATTTTTATTTGCTCCGTCGAACAGAAAAGAAGACATTTTGAAGCATGCAGGAAAGCAAATCGTTATGTGCCAACTTTTGACTACCATTGTAGAGGGGGGGGGGGGTGATCTGTCCGGTTATACGCATTCTTCCAAATATCTTTCTCTGTGTTTATCAGAACAAAGAAATGTATACAGATTTGGAACAATTCGAAGGTGAGTAAATGATGACAAATTTTCATTTTTGGATGAAGTATCCCTTTAAACCAGTGAAGGACCAGCATGTGACCAGCTTAAACCAGCACAAACCACCAACAAAACATATCTAACTCAGCATGTGCTGTTTTTTTCAACAGGGGTGGATACTCTAAATATGCTAAAATAGATTTGTTTATCTTTCATGTGGTCAAAACATGATATCTATTTATTTGTGTTATTATTACACATCACATGATACATGTGAAGCATATACACAATGAATAGGTTGTCAAGACAAAAACTCAACAAGTGCAGTTTGTCATTCCCGACTGAAGATTGCAGGGCGGTCAAAGTTCTCTGAACTCACCTCACTCAGGCTTTTCTACTGTTGGTTGTTGTAAAAAATAGGAAAAGACCCAGACATCCATAATTGCCATGACAACAGGATGGTGAAATGTTTAAACTCAAGTATTTCTTTTAAATAAACCAGAAAGATGTCCGGCAATGACCTTTATATGAATCAACCCAACCAGCAGAGACTAATAACCTGAAGCAGGTGGGACTCATGAGTAACCCCCACTTCAGATTCCCATCTACGGCTATTTTAAAGAATGTCAATCTCTAGTCACAAATAATAATAATTATTTTGGTTTATGCATTTGCGTCATTCAACCAGATGAAATAACATCAGCAATATTGGTTATCCATTTGAGTGAGGGCAAAAGTTAAGTTAACCAAGTAAGCTAATAAACATCTTGGAACATTATTAGGGTTTGGGGTGGGCCCTCTGCCTTCACTGCTGGGTAGACGAAATTGTCCCAGTTGCCCGCTAATAGCCCCGTCCCCAGAAACTCTTCAAAATAAAATATGATGACAAGCTGCATCCAATCTAGTGATGTGCTAATGTGATGTAATACGTCGTAATTCCATCCATGAATGATGACTTGACGTGATTGACATTCTTTCTTAATGGCCCGTATTAGATTAGACCTCAGTAGCATTTTGCCTTTATTAAGGGCAAGTGGGGGGAAATTGTGATGCTTAGAATATTAGATTTTTGTCTTGCTTCTGGGTATCAAAATATTACTTATTTATAACAAATAAAAGTGTGGGTGTGTGGTGATCTGTGTGTCATATCCACTGTTATTAAAACGAAGTTCATTGAATCTGTCTGTCTTCCCCCTGACAGGCTATTTCTGTCTCAGTACACCTGTCGAACGGAAATCTTTACCCATGGACAGAATATCAGCCTCGATGTGTCCCGTGGGTTTCTCTTAAAACATGTAAGAAATCTTTCGTTTCATCCCTCTTCTTTCTTTGCTTTCTCTTCGCTGAATTTCTGAATAATTCAAAGCTCTATTCTATCCACTCTGCTTTAATGTCTCTTACAATTTCTAACAGCATCTTATTAAGCCATAGAGCATTTCCTCCATTGGTTTGCTCGTTTATTGATTTTCAGCAAAGTGTAAACTTGACAAGGCTGTGCTCAGACAAAATATTTGTTATGCCATTTGACAACCACTTCCCTCCATTACAGTAAGTACGGTAGAAGAGATGATTGAACACCACAAAATGGTTTGGACAAACTGCCAGAGCCTTTAGGATTTAAGGCCAATGTTGAATGCTGACCTGATTTATTGAAAACTATAGTTCAATGAGTTTTGACAGACACGTTAGCTTGATGGTTCTCTTAGCAAAAACCATTGTGTATGGACAAAGAATATGAAATTAAATTACAAGGTTTAAAAACAACAACAAGACTTTTCTTGATATATTGCATTGTACTGGTTTCTTAACAAATGTATATAAGAGTAATAATAATAATAACAGTAGTAGTAATAAATATACTCTTTATTTGTAGAAGAGAGGGGTCAGACGATATCTATGGATTTTAGGACGAGTATTCGTATTCCTCAGCGCTCCGACGGCCAAAATCCATCCAGCCGGTATAATCCCGGTCTTTTATCTGGTGGTTCACGCTGTTTGCTTTGTTGTTCACGGATGAGTTGCGACGAACAGATCCTATGAGAGAAACAAGGCAAGTGAATAATGGAAAACATCTACATCTCTATATGATAATGAAATAGGAATTGACAGAAATTATTCTTCTTTGAACACAGGGTCATTTCCCTGTAGTGATATATAGACGACCATGTGACAACTAACCCCAGTTACCCAGTTGTCTAAACTTTTGTGCTTTGAGGGCTCAGTTTCTAAAATCAAATTGTTAGTGAGAAGAACGTGAAGGTGTGAGAGAGAGAGACAGACAGATAGTAGGCTGCAGTCTGACAGTTATCTAAAGCTCTCAGTTTGAGTGTGATGTGTACGTGAAGATGCCTCCCTGACATTGTTACCTCGAGCTGTTCAGACATGCCTCATCATCTCAATAAAATAACTCCTCACCTCACTGCCTCTCCTCTGAGTCCGGTTGCAGAGCCTACAGAATAACTTTTCACCAGCTATAGAAGTTTTCTAAAAACTTGTATGTATTTTACTTATATCACAACTGATCCCAGTGTGAACCACTAATGTTAAGTCGATACAGGCACAATGTGCCCTTTAAAGTGACAGATTTTTTACCATTTGGGTTAAATTGTGTAGCAGACCCTTTACCTGCTGTGATTTGCGTTGTTGCCAAGCAACAATTATTTTTGCTGGTAATTGGGACCAAACATTGGTTCGATGGCATGCTGCTGCACACGCCAATGCCTGGACAACGTTTCGGCAATGTACAGCACGGCAAATATCACTCGGGCTGTTGTCAAGGGCGTGATTCTATTTGCGACAGATGGGAGACTTTCGAACAAAAAGCGCAGGGCATGCACAAACACACGCACATGTGAAATATATTGTCTTTGAATTTTTCCCCAGCCCGTTTTGTTTGAGTTGTAGACTTGTTGTGACACGCTGACGTGTGTGAAACTTGCACCTCCTACTCACAATTATAACGAACACACAACACAATAACACACCAGACGAGAGATTAAGAAAGTCAAAGGAGAAAGTAGGACTCTTGTTAATGAGACCAATTAGTTTGGAAGCCACTCTCAGTTTGTCTCTCTCTCCCTCTCTCTCTCTCTCTCTCTCTCTCTCTCTCTCTCTTACTCTCTCACGTAAACATTTGGGTTCGTCTGTCAAGGACAATTTTGACATTATTTATTAGGTCATTTAGGTCAACACTGATTAAAGACATTCCTTAAAACATTCAGTTTGCTGACCGTTATGAAAACTGTTGCATCACTGAGCTTACATGTTAAGAGGTCCAATTTCCATAAATGATAATGGTTATTTTCCGCTTTGAAGAGGTTACACCCTAATGAGCTGTTATGCAATTTAGTAATGTACACCTGACCCAAGCATTTCCAAGCACCCCGGGCATAAACATGGTTCATTCAGCTGTGTTTGTGTTTACCGATCCACGGCAACGTTGCCCCAGAGCGAATTCGTGACAAGTCTTTTTCTTTCATTATCCGGAAACGTGTAATTTCACGAAATGGTTTTACGTGCTGCTCGACAGGTGTGACCTGACTTTAAAGTTGTTGTCGACCAGATATTAAAAAAAACTTGCTCTTTATGTTTGAAACTTTCGGGACATTATTGAGTTTCGTATGTGTCAAAGTTGAAACTGACAGACATTCATATTTGTGCTTTTGAGATGGTAAAATATAAGGAATGTACATCTTAAGTAATTGTTCAGCACATCGCCCTTCTGATGTCTCACCACTATTGGTAAAAGCTACATCAGAAGATTCCTTTAATTCGTTAAGCTACAGCTACAGAACTGAAAGCATCTTAGACAGATAGATGGAGAGGGAAACCTCAAGGGACAGAAATAAACAGACAAAAGCAGAATGTAATGAAAGAGAAATCTAATTACTCCTCATTATTCTAGAACATCAGTGTTAGGATCTGAGGTGATATATGAAGCTGTTATATGATGACTCTAATGAACACAATTAATATTAAAAATCCATTGTCTTTCTGTCACCATCGGGTAGCGTTCCTTGCTTCAGCTGTTTGACTGTTACAATATTGGTTTGTCTATGGGCAAATCTAAAGTGATGAACACTAAGCATCTGTGAAAGCTGCTCAGATTTCTAGTGTTACTTGTCTTTTAGGTCTTAAAGTCAATGGTGGTTGCTTTGTCATTATGTATTGTCAGTCATCGAAGACTTGCAAAATTCAACTGAACTTCACATCTCCAAGCACTTTATCTGTATGTTTCCCTTTTCCCTTTCAGTTTTTTGAAGATTATAGAAGTATTTATCATTTATTACTGTTATGAGCATAAATCTCAAAAAATGTTGTCAGATTAAATTCTCGAGTGTTATCACAAATTTGAATTAGTTTAGAAAGATGGTTGTGAGCATAGTCTCACCTTTTTTGGAGATGAGTTTGGCCAGCAGTTGGCTGAGGTTAGCGCGGGTGTCTGTGTCCATGTTAGCTGCCGGCTGCTGTTGGAGGCTGAGGGAGCGGGCGAGTCGAAGATGCTCGCTCACGCTGGTGTCCAGATGTGAGGGGAGTGGACTTTCACCGGTGTCAGGAGAAGAGGAGCGGGGACGACCCAGACACGAGACAGAAAGAGCAGCCAGGATCACACATACGCACACACCGCTGTTCATCCTGAAGGAAAAGAGAGGAGTTAAAGAAGGAGAGAGAAAGAGAAACATGTTAAGGTAAGACTCCTAATGTTCTTTTTACTTTTTTCTTTATTTCTTTCTTCATTGTATTACATTTTTATGTATGCTTTCTTGAAAGTGATGACAAATTTGATGAAAGTTAGCACTTGATTTATCGTACGATGACATTGTTGTAAATATTAGTCAAATAGTCATATTTGACTTTAAAGGCAATGCGAAATGTTAATTACAATAAAGACTATATAAAGTCAGAATAAAACTGCTTTTTATAAATAAATAAGTACATCTAAATAAGTATAGCAAGTATACAAATCTTGAGTGTAGTTAATATTTGTATTCTCTCTATAGAAATAGATATCATTGTGAGATCATAATGATACTTTGCTGTAAATTTATATATACATAATATTATTAAAAAAATGATAGATAGATAGATAGATAGATAGATAGATAGATAGATAGATAGATAGATAGATAGATAGATAGATAGATAGATAGATAGATAGATAGATAGATAGATAGATAGATAGATAGATAGATAGATAGATAGATAGATAGATAGATAGACATTGATTGATTGATTGATTCTCTTACCTTACTCTGTTTCTGTGAGCTTGGAGGAGAATGAAAGTGGGTATTCTCACGAAGGAGGGAGAGAGGCACTTATATACCCAGCTGTGACGTGCACACACATGCACATGCACACACACAGGCACGCACACACACACACATGCTTACATAGACATGCACGCACATGGAAAGAGTTTTAGTCATAGAAAATGTATACGTACATACTTGACAAAAATAGTAGTTCCACAAATATAAATGAATGAATAAAAGATGCTTTAATTGCTTTGAAAGCTTTTTACCAGTTCCACCTGCAATATCTGTGTGATCAGGTGTGTAAGAAAATATGACTGTACATATATTTATTAGGGAGAGATAGAGAAATATTGCTGCTGGTGACATATTTACATCACTTATAAATATTGCAGCTTTGTGACTAACTTTTCATTGTGTTTCAACAAAATCAGTGTACACTGACTACAATGAATATGAATTACACCTGCCTCAAGGCCATTTTATTTATTGTTTGCAACTTTCCTTCTCATATTTTGTCTTTGGTGTTTGTCATCTTATTCTTCTCTTTTTTACCATGTCTGCACAGAACGGACGCTGTTTTGTGGAACAAGGAATCAAGATTATTTTCTTTTCAAATAACACAATCGATCAGCCATCATCGATGTATATTGATAGCTTCATTTGCATAGTAATGAGAAGATAAGAACTCAGAGATAGTTGACTTAAAAACGAAAACAGCAGGTTTTCTTTAGGTACATAACCAAGGTGCTCTTCAGCCATGAACGCAATAAAAGTAAATGGTGACTCCGGCTGTTCCTGATCCCCGTTTGTTTTTGTTGGTATAAACATATAGCATCCTTTTTAATCCCTGACACCTTTTTTAAAGCTTTCACAAGGTGACAATTTAAGTTAACAGAAGAGATTTTAATTTGTTTTCACATAAAACAGCTGTGAATAAAGATGTCTCCACCTGTCTCTTTCTTATTTTTTTCTCCCTCTCTTTATTTCTCTCTCTCTGGTGGTTATCAGGGTGTAACATTTGCGTGGTCGGTGTGGGAACACTTGTGTGGGTGGTGCTGTGAAGCGTGAGAATTGATTGGCAGGCATGTGGGAGGTGTTTGTGTGATTGGAACCTGCCGTTGTGTGAAGACAACCTGCACTTCAATTTGCTTTACTTTTCCGCAGGTGTAAAAAATAGTCAAGCTTGGGCTACGTTTGGTCAAAGACCAAAGGAAGTTGAAAGAACGATAACACAAACCTTTTGCCTTCGCTTCCGTTACGTATTTATAGCTCACAAGATTTTAGGTGTGGCCAAGAGGTTGGCACAGGTGCTCCTGTGGGTAAAGCCAACTTGCAATATTTTCTGTGTTTTTAAGGGATAGTTCACCCAAAATGAAAATGTTGTCATCATTTATTCACCCTCATGTCATTCTAAACACATGTAAGATTATTTCTTCTGTGGAACACAAAAAGGATATTTTGAGAAATGTCTCAGTGGTTTTGGGTCCATACATAGAAGTCAATGGGTCCCAAGTTGGTCACCAATATTCTTCAAATAATCAGTGCAATAACACAGCAACAATGTGCTATAGAACTGGCCTAAGTTTGCCTAACAAAGCTTATCGAAAATAATACCACATAGACAATACTTATTACATTATTTTGTTTTTTTTTAACAAAAAACTGTAATAGGATAGCAATAGGAGTCTGTGTCCGTTGTTAACGAAAGAAATGTGTCTTTAGCCGTAATCTTAGGTATGGGGGTGCAGAACTAGTGGTGGTCTTGTAAGCCAAAAGCAGAGCTTTGAATTTGATGTGAGCGGCAATCGGTAGCCAATGTAACCTGATGATGTGTGGTGTAACATGCTCTCTTTGGCTCATTAAAGACCACTCTTGCCGCTCTTTTTTTGGATAATTTGCAGAGGTTTGGTTGTGCATGCTGGAAGACCAGTCAGGAGAGCATTACAATAGTCCAGTCTGGAAAGGACTAGAGCTTGTACCAGGACTTGCGTAGAATCCAAGGGTAAATGTCTAATATTCCTAATGTTGTACGGAAATGTCAAGATGATCAGTGAAGCTTAGCTGATCCTCAATTACCACTCCAAGGTTCCTGGCTGTCCTGGAAGATGAAATGGTTGATGAATCTGGTTGAATGGAGAGGTTGTGATGAATCTTTGGGTTCACAAGCAGTTCAGTCTTCAAAGCAAGGTTTAGTTGCAAGTGATGGTATTTCATCCAGAGTGAAATATTATTCAGGCACGCAGAGACACGAGCAGATACTGTTGGATCATCTGGCTGAAAGTAAAAGTTGTGTGAAATCTGCACAGCAGGGATAGGAAAAGCCACGTTTCCGAATTACCGATCCTAGGTATGCCATATATATTAAAAAGAGCAGTGGTCCAAGCACCGAACCCTGGGGTACCCCAGTAGTGAGATGTTGAGGCTCAGAGACCACATTGCTCCATGATACCCTGAATGGGCCATCTGAAAGGTAAGACCGATCCATTGAAGTGCCGTTCCCGAGATACCCATGGGCCTGATTTCTGACAAGAGGATGCTGTGATTAACGGTGTTAAAAGCAGCAGATAGATCTAGCAGGATGAGTACTGATGATTTAGAGGCTGCCCTTGCCAGAAGAAAATGGTCAGATGTGTGAAGCGGGATGACTTGGGTATGGTTAGTAGTGCAGTAGCATGTGTATATAAGATTCAATTGGTTACCTGATTTGTGAGAAGCTGTAGTTAGGATTTGGTCCAGGTCAAATGATCCAATCATGTTGTAGAAATCTTTGGCCTGTGGTTTGTCAAGGTGGATGTTGAAGTCCCCAAGCACAACCAGAGGAGCACAATCCCCAGGGAAGGATGAGAGAAGTACATCCAACTCCTCCATAAAATATCCAGGCTGACCTGGGGACGATAGATAACTACATAGTGGAACAAAACACAGTGCAACGATAGCTGCGCTAAAACGAACGAGACAGAAATTAAATACTTACACGTTTATGTTGAATTCTGTTGCCAGACTGCTTGCCTATGACATGAGGGTGAGTGAATGATGACAGAATTTGAATTTTTGGGTGAACTTTAGCTTTTTAACAATCTCTCACTATAGCTTTAAAGCCAGCATGCATGAATTGAAAGTTGTGATGTTGCTTACATCTGAAAAGTGTATATCTGAGTGTAACATCCTGGACATAGAATAATGAAAGCCAGGGATTTCATCCTGTGGGATTTGATTGGATTGGTGGAAATTGGAAGCCTGGCCATTGGACAGTCAACATATTCTGCCCATATTTCATGTAAAGAAGAGATGTAAAGAGGGGTAGGGAATGTTTTTGGTTTTGATGAAAGATTAAGAGTGCACATGAAAAACGAATTGGCCTAAAGGATACATGTATAATAAATGCTGCAATATTTCATAAAAACAATTATGCATTGACATTTATGATTTCATAGTGACTTTAAAAACATACATCAAAATGTTGTCATTATCCTTCAAAAGTCACAAACTAAACTTTCAGAAACGTCTTGGCAAAACATTTTGGCACAATAATTTGTGTCGAACTTCACTAATTTCTTCTCACTTTAATTCCCAATGAGCTTGTTTAAAACCATTAACCACAATCCTTCAAAATTCTAAATGTTAACCTTTCCCAGTCTTTCTTCTGCATTAACTCATCTTGTTTTATTATGACTGGTGTCTGTCACAAGGGTCGATTCTAAATAGAGGACCGGGAGGTTAAACAGCAAGCATAATTGTGCTCACCTCCCAGTCTTCTGAGACGAAATTATACCAGCACCATTACCAAAGATCATGCCAGTAATTGAGGATGACCTATGTAAATCTCTTGCAGAAGGAAGCTAAACTTTGCACACATGAATGAGTAATTTAACACTGTTTCTCACTGTGCCTCTGTCTCTCTCCATCTGTAATTACATACTGGAGGGGCATGTCAATTAATGATACTTAATTACCACATTTCAGAAAAGACCAGGGACTGAAATGTCTGTGTTACTTCCATATGTGTGCTGGAAAAGGCAGAGGAGACCCAGACAAATGTAATAGACGATATAGTTTTTGCGTGTGCAAAGGATAGTGGATATCCTATGAGATATCCAAAGCAATTTAAAGGAATGAAAATTATGTCGTAATTTACTCACCCTCTTGTCATTTCAAACCTGTACGACTTTCTTTCTTCTGCAGAACCCAAAAGAAAATATTTTGAAGAATGTTGTTAACAGCCCCCATTCACTTACATCGGTTACAATAGAAGTGCTGTGCTGTTCTGTTACCAACATTTTTTTTAATATCTTCTTGTGTTCTGCAGAAGAAAGTAAGTCACACAGGTTTGAAATGACAAGAGGGTGAGTAAATGATGACAAAAATAAAATTTTGAAGGTGAACTACTCCTTTAAACTGCATTCAGAATTAGCATTTTGTGTGAATCAAGGAAGAATTTAACAATGCTTATACTCAAACACACTTCTGTCAGCCATCACAATGATAAACCATACACAATGCTCTGTGGTAAACACTAAATAATTCACATCTAAATGAATGCACGTTTCTGTGTAAGTCTCTGTCACCTGAAATACATTTCAGATCAAGCAGTGTTTGTGATACTCCATGGTAGGTTTCCCTAACACATCTATTACTTTCTTTTTTGTTATGTTACATTAGTCAAACATATTCAAAACACAAGCCGTTGAACTGCGCATGTAACAAATTTAGTGCTATTTTGGTCCCCAAACACCAGGCCAACGGGAACACCCAAGCATAACAATGAAGCTACTGTCATTATCTTTGTTGTATAGGAATATTTGGCAGCGTTTTATTTGATGAGTTCCCTCCTGCTCGGCCAAAAACACTTGAAGCTGGATGAATTAAGACTGAAGAGCCAGCTGGGTTGGGCTGAAAGAGGCACCTGCTCTCCACTTTATCGGCGTTGCAAAGAGCAGGGCAACAAGAGGATGGATTGACAATTATGAAATCAGGTCCCCGTAAGGCCGCTTTAGTAAATCTGATTTATTTTTGATAAGCGTTTTGGGAGGACGGCGTAATGGTGTGTCCTTTTTATGATCAAAGTTAGTAAGTATGGAGCAACTTAAAATTTTAACGTTTACTCCATTTTATTTGGTAGCAGTAATGCAGGAATGTTATTCTTCACACCAAAGCAAATTGTCCTTACGTAGCTTTTCCATACAATTAAGGTCGATCATTTATTTATTTCCAAGCTAAAAAAATGTACGGGCACAGAAATCATTAAGAAACCATTTCAAATGTTCATGTATTCCAGTCCAGTGTCTGTCTCCTGAAACCTCAGCAGTGACAAAGTCATCCAAGACTGACAGCATGACAAGACACAAGAGAGGTTATCAAATTAAAAATTATTTTCAACTTTTAATCAATACAAGTGAAAAATATTTTTGTTCTATTTCTTAAAAGTGAGGTCTGAGCAAATACAGAGCATATTTTCTGTTATTTTGACCTGTTTTAAACATTTTCGTTTTCTGCAAATAAATTCAAATAGAAACAATATTTTATTAGAAATTTGGGGAAAATACTGTCGCTAATTCACCGAAATAAAGAAAATAATTCTGATCGATGCTTTTGTTAGAAATGATGGGGAGTCACTGTTATGCCTTTGACAAAGAATTTAACAAAGAACTTCAAAATAGCTCCGATGCCTTTAATTCTCAATGCTCATAAAGGCAGTTTGAACTTTATTGGCCCTTTACAGATTTTTTTATATTCCTATGAACTCCCCGGGGTTATATTCATATTTCGAGTCCATTGCTTTAAGTTCAATGACAAAATCGGCTGTGAAATTTGTTGTCTGTTCTCCTAGCCAGCTGAGAGGTTGTGTGTGAACTTGCCTTGTGGGACACATAATGTTCTCCTATCTATTTATCTATCTGTCTATGAATATTTAATAATGATGGGCCCCCAAAACTCACCACACATTTGTTTTGTCTACCATGCTTAAATTTACAACCACATTTTCTCCCTTAAATTTCAGTCTGTTTGCATTTGGTTATAATTAGAATCATTAACTTGTTATACGTCTCTGTTAAGTTAAGACTGTTGTCTTTTATGGTGCAACAGATCGATTATATTGATTTAAGCCCCAGGTTCATAAAAGAGATTGCTTCTTATTTGGTGTGCGGCCAAAACAGAGAGTTGTTTCCATTTCTTTGTAACATGAAATGAACATGTCTTTTGAGTTGTCATTCTTAATGATTGCCAAAGACAGCGATACGCTCTTGCAACACAGAAAAGATCTGAGCTTACCTTCAATCTCTCTATAAGCACTTCATACAATTCTTCATCATACCCTCCTATGTCACTCAAAACCTGCACAACATTCTTTCTTATGCAAAACACAAAAGAAGGTTTTTTTTAAGAATGTTGATAACCGAACAACATTGGCTCCCAATGACTTCCATTGTTTGGACACACTGAGGCATTTCTCAAAATATCTTCTTTTGTGTACTACTGAAGAAAGAGTCAAACACATGTTTGGAATAACATGAGGTTGAATCAATTGGATATTCTGAGCACACAAAGCACAGCATCTGTTGAATAAAAACCATCCCATGTTCATCAATCACCCGTGTCTAATCGTGCCATCTAACTTATATCAACATTAAACTTCTATAGACACGCAAGACAATGGACGCATGCAGTAATTGACACAGTTTTTCTGCCTCTGCTGTATTTTTTCCATTACCATCAGTGAATAGGTTGAATCACAATCCACAATCGTGGTGTCATTATGATGAATTACTCCCTAACATGAACAAATTTGACCTGACAGGCAGCTGAAGGGTTGTGTAGGATTTGGGCAACATTCAAAGTCTGATGTTGTTTTTGATTAAACAGACGACAATCAATTGTGTTCGAGTTTCCAAAGGACTTTAATTAATCGAGCTGTTGATACAATAATAAAAGGATCTGCTTCTGTAGACAAAAGGAACGCTTTTTAGATCTGCAAAAGAGGCCATGAAGTGGATCAAATCATGACTCATTTTGTATACAAGCAGCCAGCTGACATTTCTGTGTTTATCCAATACATTCCTGCATTCAAGATAAACATTTTCTCAGCATCTTCTATGAATCAAACCCGTGACCTTGGCACACGCAACCAGCTGAGATACAGGAGGGTAAGAAAAATAAAGCTGCTTAAAACAGGTCTTCACAGTGATGCCAAGGACCATTTTTGGTTCCACAAAAAAACATTCAGTCAACCATCTCTTTCTTACTTTTGTAAAATCAGAAGAACCTTTTTTCGCCACACAGAGTTTTTTTAAACAATAGGTTCTTCAGATTGTAAAGGTTCTTTATGGTTCCTTTGAAGCACCTTTTTTAAGTGTTGAGAGAAGTAGTATAAAATGTTATGAATATACAATATTCTGAGGTTTGGAAAGTTGCACTCGAAGTAAACATTTTTATTAGATTTGTTTTTCTGAAAACCTGCCAAGGGCTGTGTATAAAGAATATTTATCTTTGTTCTTTATTGTCATCCATATTTGGTCCAATCCTTGCATTGGTTTAATTCTATTAAACTGCTGTTGATTCTGCATCTGTGGTTCAAGTTCCCTTTAGAGGAAAGAATAACTGAATTTGTAACAAATCATGCTAACTAACATTGTTCAAATGAATAGATAACATAAATATACAGACCACATAAATCGCCAAATTAAATAATTTCTTTAATTTCTCATTTATTTTCTTCACTTTCAGCCAATCTCAGTAACAATTTAGAACACTGTTGTTGTGTTCAAACAATTTCATTGTGTTAAACGGACTAAAAACAGTAATGCTTTGGTTTAACTAAATGTTTACATATAAAATGAACATGTTTCAATCAAGTAGATCAAAATAATATTTGATGCTTGTTCAATATTAACTTAAATAAATCAAGTTGACTCCATTGATTCAAGTTATTTGGACCTGGTTGTTTAAGTTTACTCAGTTCAGTTCAGTTTAGTCTGTCCTTTCAGTTTTAATCTAAGACCTTTCAGACGTTTGTGGGATGGTAGTGAAATGACGATTTCCACGCCAACCTTAAATTGCCTCATGACTCACATTGCAAGAGGAAATAATTTACTGGTTGGACATTGAGCACTTTATCATGCAATGTAGAGATGTTTTCTCATATAAAAGTACTTTACACTTTAAGTGGTATGCAGCTGTCCACCAAAGATATGAGTGAAATCCCACATTTATCGTTTTGTGTGTGACTTCCCTCAGCCCATTCGTCCAGAGGCCAAACGTTTCAATGATAAATCTGTGTCATATATATATTGCATTTATACTACCACATATATATTTAACATGTCTCTTTGTTAGATTTAGCTAAATAAAACTCACATACCCACGTCTTCTTGCGCTCATTCCCTAGTAAACAATATTCTGTAAAAAGCATCAAATATTCATGACAACTGGTCAATGTTAAAACCAATTTTACATTGTAGACACAAGTGATATGGCCTTTACCCTTGATAATTGGCCCCTTGGTGTCAAAATAGTGTGTTTAATGTAAGATCTTTCATACAATGAATCACCTCTGTATTACTTAGACAATCAATTCATTGTTGGAATGATATGATTGAAAACATTGCTCTCTTGTAACATTATTTGCTGCTCATTATTTATCAATATCATCCTTTGTTTATTAAGTAATTAATGTAGATTAAACTTGCTGAATGTAAACCATTATGCACATCTGGGAATGCTCGCTCTGCTAGACAGCCTGTGACTGAGCTGGATTGGATATATGGGCAAAATAGATGGTAGATGCTGATCAGTGTGGAATGCAATACAATTACAAATACAGTAAATGTTAAAAATATATAAAAGTCTATAAAAATAGGGTTGTTTAAAAAACAATCAAAAATATTTTTGACATCGGCAACATCTAAAATCTGCAAAGATCTATATGACATTACATCAGTTAAATATGTTTAACCATGGTAACAATCAAAAACCACCATTCAACAGAAAAAAAATTGACATTGCAGCATAAATTAAGCCAGCAAGAACTAAAACACTAATCATTAAAAGAAAAACAAATAAGAAACAAAGAATTGAACATGCTGCAATGCATCTTGGGTACTTTCAAACTTACAATATTGTTCGTTCAGAATTGGGAATTGCTTGGGATGCATTTTGGACAAAAACTTGAAGTCCACTCAACAAAATAATATTTGTTTGAAACATATTTAGGCCAATTTTGTTTGGATATGTAAAAAACTCCTTTTTGACTCATTTAACTAAAACTTCTATGTCACTTATTTATCTTTGTAGGGAGAACATTTTACAAGTTGGATTTTTTACAGTGAAGCTATTTGGGGATATTTATCTTGTATTGTGTTTGTGTTTTTTCCCCAATAGCCCAAGTCCCATAGCTTTATAATGTGTATAGTACATACAATAATATTGAAAAATATTGAAAGTTAATATTACTAAGTTATATTGAAGTGAACTGTAAATATATTTAAATAAGTTCTCTGGACATCCTTCGTCTTCTCTGCATATGTGTATTCATGTTAAGTGAAGTCTAAGAACGTTAGTAATCCCAAATGTGGAACAGCGAATGTTTTTATAAGTTTCATTAGTCAGACTTTGAGAAGCTGCCAGCTGCTGTCAACACAAAGCATAAACCTCTCAGCAACAAACTTATAATTACAAACAGTGTAAAAAATGCCTATGCAGCCTCAAAGTCACCACGTCACCATCTGTGTGGGAGCACCCCCCAACCCCCTAAAGATGTAATGAGCAATATAAGGGTGCATTCGTATTTGTGGTTTCGTTCTTTAGTTTATTTATACCAAAAATAAAACAATTCATTTAGTCCTGGTTCGCTTAGCGTTTATATTTTATAGCAGAACTGCTGGACATCCAAAACTATGCTGTGTGCTGGGTTACACATGCTCAGTGTATGCCTGCGCATATGAGGGTATTTTTAGCAAGCCGGTAAACTCGCGAAGACCTCATGATCGCTACCTTGCTTTGCTTTTTTAAATAAGTAATAATTGTTGTGTTGAAAGTTGGTAAAACATAAAACAACTGTACAAAACACATACTTTTAAGGACTACAAGTCTTGTTACCAACAGCTTATTATTATCTTATTATATTATGATTTGTGGGACTTGTATCCATAACAAAGCAAAGCAACATACCAGCACAGGGCCCTAATGAGCTGCAGGATGCGCGTTTACTAACAATTATGGAGGCAACAATTATTAGCAAGGTAACATCTAAAGCCCTATTTGCACGGGATTAGCATGACTTGGGGACCTCTGGTCATTTGTTATAAGTGCATATTATATAGCTCTCCTACATGTCCCACGGTCTCGTCTTAAATCTAAAGGTGATAGAGCTTTTGTTGTAGCTGCTCCACACCTTTGGAACCAGCTCCCCATTGATATTAAATGTGCTCCTTCCACTTCTGTTTTTAAATCAAGGCTCAAATCACATTTTTACACACTGGCTTTCCCAGCCTAGTTTTTTTTGTCATTATTGTCTTTTATATTTATTATTATATTATTGTATATATTTATTATAATATATATTACATATTATTGTTTTTTATTTATTTTGTCATGTGCACTGTGCCACAACAAAACTAGAGTACTTTTAAGTCACTATCTATCTAAATGTCTGTCCGTCCATCCATCCATCCATCCATCACAATATGTGTATAATCCGCTGCTATTATTATAAAAGTTGTGTGCAAGTGCATGTGAGACGTTTCAGCCAGCGTCTGCCCCTATTAAAGTGCAAGAGTGTTTCGATGTCTGTGTGTGTTTGTGTTCTTATGAATATTTCATTTCTGGCATGTCTTGCAGTACAGCAGATGGCTTGTCTCTTGCCTTCTTAATGTGCACCTGTACCCTCACCACACATATTTAATTAAGCCATGCCTGGAGCGATTGAAATTCCCCTAATCTTTCAATCTCGCAGCAGTTTTCAACGGAATGTCCTCTTTTCTGTCGCCACCATCCCTGTCCACTTTTTCTACGTCAACAAATTAGATAGCGATCAGAAAAGCAAAGGTATAAATGGTTTGATCAATACATAATGCGGGTAATCGCATTTGGAGCGTATCCGGACTCTGATTGGTTCAGTGGGTGAACTGTACCACTACAGTTAATGTCATAGAACAGTATTGATTTGTGGGTTGAAGATGTTTTCATAATGTCCTAAATTACGTAATGTCAACATTTGAAGTTGTTATGCACACAGGAAACAGGAAGACACGCATGAAGACGTCATTCACAGGTAAGTACATGGTGATATAAAAGTATTTGCAACAGATGTACGAACACATTGTTCTGTTTGTAAAGTTAACACTTTTAACTAAAATTTTGGGGAAAAAACAATAACCACATATTAGCTTTGTGGATAAAAACATGTCAGTCAGGAGTGTTTTTTGTATTCGTATTTTGTTGTTTGAACATTACTTCAGCCAAAAATGAAAGTTCTGTCATCATTAACTCACCTTCGAGTTGTTCCAAATAGTGGGAAAAAATACAACGGTAGTCAAATGTGTCCCAGAACTGTTTGCTGTCCTACATTGTTTGAAATTTTTGTTCAACAGAACAAAACAATGATAAAGTCATTTTTCCTATGGGGGCAAAATCTGTCTGGTTATAAGCATTCTTCCAAATATCTTTCTTTGTGTTCATCAGAACAAATACATTTATAAAGACAACTCAATGGTGAGTAAATGATGACAGAATTTTCATTTTAGGGTGAATCCCTTTAAAAACACATTTTTATTAAGTTGCTGTCCCTTTAAGAGCTAATGCACGGATGTGATATGCTGTATTGTAGGCCTTTGTGGTCGCACGCATACCTCAAACACCCAGCACAAACCGTATAGATTTTTCTTCTTTCTTGCAAATATTTAAATATCTGCAAAAACATGTCTTATGTTTTCTATGTTGCCTTTTTTCTAGTTTTCTTAGCGTGTGCATTTAATTTAATACTGTACAGAGTTGGTCACATGCACTTGTTGATTTAAGGGCCACGTCTGAAAGCGGTATCACACTGAGAGCTCTCAGCTTTTCTAGTGCGTGAACAGGCAGATGAATAGATGAAGGTCTTTGTTCTTAGAAGGTCTTTATGCATTCCTTACCATCACTGGTCCAGAAAGGCTTCAATTATTTGGAAGCAGACTTTCTGCCCATCGCTGACGTTGTGTCCTTCATCTCTGCTTCAAGATCTGACTGTCCCAAACATCTAAGACAGCTCTACCACACAAAGAAGAAAAAGAAGAATAGAAAGAGAAAAGGAGAGAGAGAAATTAAAGTTTGCATTTGCACCT
Source organism: Barbatula barbatula (assembly GCF_947034865.1). Lineage (NCBI taxonomy): Eukaryota > Metazoa > Chordata > Actinopteri > Cypriniformes > Nemacheilidae > Barbatula > Barbatula barbatula. The sequence goes on from NC_136784.1 coordinate 6,355,501, forward strand.
TAAGGTGTCACTTTACGTACATTTTACATATTTATAGTCTCTGAGACCACGAGAGGAAAAGACTTCACAGGGTGAGCCCTTGAAAACTCTGAAGTGGGAAACATTCATGATGTGAATATTAGAATATTCATGTGTAGGAGTCAATCGGCTCAGATTCTTGACGTCTGTGTGGAAGATGAAAGAGGTTTATTACTAAGGGCTTCTTGGATATCACCAGCACTCCACCTCTATCCCACAAACAGTCATTTAAACATCACTTAACAAGAGTGGAACAGGAAATGGTGTGTTTAGGTTGTGTGTAAAAGTATGGCTCTCTGTTTCGGCCATTAACAGGCCACTCAGTCATCATTAATATTGTATAGCAGACGTTCACCCACAAGACGTCCAAAACAAGTGAGACTGAATCTCAAAGCGTGTTGACTTAAATGTAGATTTAATGTACAATTGCGTGAGCTTATCACATCTTCAAACGTAAGTTCTTTGTTCTCTCCAAATCAAAAGAGAGACACAGGCACTATATTCGCTGAACCTTTGAGAAAGACCCTCACGGTAATTTATTCATAAATCTCATGTTTGACGTGTCACGGCGAGGGAGTTGGTGATGCCATGTGTCCCTCAGGCTCCAATTAGACTCTTCATTCAAAACTTCTGTAGAGACCAGAGGGAGAGCCGTATTTGCATTTCAAATGTTGAAACGTCACCTCTTCACCTACAACTCCATTGTTGCCCAATTAAGACAGTGGGACAATTAAAGGACTATACTTGGGTGAAGCACCTGTACGAATTGTGTGTATTGCTGTTAATATTCATCGGATTGCTTTTATATGAATATTCAGTTTTGAAGAAGCCAGAAATGTATCTGCCCAATGTATCCGTTTTTTTGCAGTGGACTACTGATGAGTATAGATGAGGTTGACGTCTTACCATATTGCAGGAACATTTCAAATAACTTCAGCGCTGATACAGCTGTGCGGAACCTCCAAATGAGAAAGCGTAAACATTCGTAAATCCTTCTTACGAGGATTTTATACTGAACAACAATAAGGAGAGATGTACGGTTGTTTAACCTGATGCATTATTAACGCCGCTCTTTGTAAATATTTGATGTCTTTTTTCACGTGGATAAGTCATAGTCAAGTCATTCTTACACAGACACTAGAGTAATGCCTGCAGGACGTGAGCCAGGAGAACACTGTATGTTTTTGCACTGCAGGGATCATGGGTTCGATTATCAGGGAATGCACGGATTGATAACATTTTCAACTCATGTGTCTAATGCTGAAATGGAAATACAGCAGAGACTGTACTACAGTACACACAATACTGTTGAGTTGAGTGTTTGGACTGCTGGTGAGATACTGACACCTCATTAGTGTAACTGCATTGTCATTGCCACTAGCTGGACAATTTAAAAGAGAAAGTGGATTGTGTTTGGATATCTGCAGCTCTGTGGATTTGAAAAACGAGGTACAGCAAATGCCCAATCAAGTTTTTCTATTCGGTATCTATTGGAATACGGCCCTCAATAGATAAAATCTGACAAACAGACAAGTGGAAGACAAGGTCTTATGCCTTGTCAGATATGGGAATAGTTAAAGGGTTACTCCACACAAAAATGAAAATTCTGTCCCATCCTCTAGTTTAAATGGTATAACATAACATAACATAACATAACATAACATAACATAACATAACATAACATAACATAACATAACATAACATAACATAACATAACATAAAGTGCTCCAGAACTGTATATTTTCTTACATTCCTCAAAATATCTTCTTTTGTGTTCAACTGAACCAACAAATTACAAAACAAATGTTCCTGCTATGTCTTCAGAACTGGTGCTTCAGAACATTATTACAAAATATCTCTCTTTTTGTTCAACCGAACAAAGAAATTTAAACATGACTGGAACAAGGGTGAGTAATTCATGACAGAATTTTCTTTTTTGGGAGGAGTTACCCTTTAAAGGGAGTTTACCCCAAAATGAAATATTTGTCTTCATTTACTCACCCTCAAATTGTTCAATACCTGTATAAAAACCGTTGTCCTGTTGAACACAAAGAAAGATATTTGGAAGAATGTTGGCAATTCTCATCATTCACAAAGTACACATTTTTATATTCAAAATAAAAGTTTTAGATATTTTGAATTAAGGGAAGCAAACAGCTTTTGACCACCACTTACATTTTCCTACTAGTCAATGATGTCACAAAACTAAAAAATTGCTAACATTCTTCCATCGTATTCCTTTGTATTCAGCACAGTAAAGTAATACAGGATTGGAACAACTTGATGGTGAGTAAACGATGACAGAAATTTCAATCTTGGGTGAACTATCACTTTGAATTTGAAACTGCACTTTAAATTTCAAAAACACTTTTCTTTCTCTAAAACCAGACAAATTATATTATAAAAATGTTAAGAGTTTGTTGCAACCATATTGGAAGTCTTGGTTGATCTTTTATCACTGAATAAATAATGATAACATGAAAACAATGCTCCAAAGACCCCAGAGAAATTATAACTGACTGTTATATTTAAATTCAACGCATATGGGTTTTTTGTATGTTTTGTATAGCCGTTTGTCCCCATTTTAGTTGTAATTGTTTTTTTTTATTGTTTTTTATTATAAAATTCAATTTCAGTGGTATTATAAACATGTTGTATTCCTTCATTTTATGTTCGTTTTATTTTGACTGTATCTGAGGTCTGAAGTGGGGTGAATTTCAATTAACGATACGTATTTCCCACTTACGTATCAAAGAGCCCACCCTCTTCTGGAGCCCAGCCAGAAAAATATATTCAAATTAGATTTTTGGTGTTTTCAAGTTTGAAGCTATGGCTCTTGTGACGTGCGCATGTGAAAACTAACAATCTCCCTTTTACATAAACAATTGCCCAAACATTCCTCCATCACACGAAGACCACTTTTAACAAAACGCTGAGCACCACGATTTGAAACAATTTGAAGGACCTAACATAGTCCCCACATAACCGTTTCAGTAAAAGGTGTCACAAAGTTACATAAGAGAAAACAACCTCATTGCTTTTGCACAACCGCTGCATAGTTGCTGTGACTGTTGAGTTGGGAAGTCGCTGATCTCTGCAGGAATTATTTTCAACCCTTGGGCTGTTTTCCTAAGTTTGGGTTACTGCCGTGGGGATGAGAGTCACAGCAAACAACCGCTGGAGCCCAGATTTCACTGGATCTGACTTTTTTACACAGTTATGCTTTTTTTTCGTCCTTTGCCATGAAAAAGCATTTTTTGGAAGAAATAGTTTAAGAATATTAAAAAAAATTATTATACTTAGAGCTAAACATTTATATATAATATATATACATTGCAAATTATGTAAATTATTGGCTGGATTTAATTTTCCGCCCACGCCAGTTGCCTCTTCCAAGACTGTTGTAAATCATTCTCACGTGTTAATAACTTGAATCCCTATTCAAGTCAGACAGTCAGACAAAGTGGCCTTTGTAATGTCAATCAGAAGAAATATTCAATGCACGCAGAAAACTAAATATTTACACTGGCAAGACACAAAGCCCCACATATACACAACACAAACCTTGTTTGTGTTTGTATGCACTGCCCCTGCATCACAGGTCAATCTTGTTGTTATGATTATTCGATGGATATAGTCTTAAAATGCACACTCTCAGCTTTATTTAGAGTGCAGCTTCCAAATGCAAACACCACACGTAGAATCAACTCCAAACCTTTAACATGCTTCATTTATGAAGAGATTACTTAAGGAAAAGCCCATACCTGTGAATAAAACTTCTGCTTCAAGTGTCTAATAACGTTTGGTCCCTTTAAAAAGGGGGGGGGGGCTTCCTATTAAAGAGCTTTAATTTCTAAAGTCTTCAGCTAATCTGGATATGAATACACTCTGTGCTGAGAGTGTGAACTTTAAGGCAATATCCATTTTTGATACACGGCTAAAATAACATAAAATGTGCTTCTGTCCATGGACCTAACTGTATATAAATACATACTGGACCCTGCAGGAAGTGTATCCACAGGCTAATGTAAATGTCAGAGATGGCTTGGAAAAAAATGAAATTGAGAAAACAAGTGAAGCTTGAGGCATGAAGCGCAACGCTGTAGCCTAAGGCACTGGAGCTTGCAGAATGGTCAAAACAAAAACAAAAAACGAATGACTGGGCAATGCGTCCTTGGGGGGAAAGGGCAGTTCTATGTATTTGGAGAAACAGATGAAATAGGATGATAGGTCTTCTTTGGAAATGGAGTTACATTCTTCACCTATAGCTAGATTTGATTCATAGACCACCTGTTATTTCAGCCATTGGCTATAAGGCAAATGCATTAAAAATGCAAGCCCCCTATAGACCTGAGGCTTCTTCCAATCATTCCTAAGGGTTCAAGTGGTAATCTCACAGCAATTATAGATTTTCTCATTGAATCCTCAGCAAGTCTTTCCAACCTAATTAGAAAATAGCTTTAAAATAGCTACAATTTTGCAGGTACTTTGTGCACAGAAGCCTTATGCAGATGAATCCTTGCAGTGACAGCTTGTTATGTGAGAGGCAGTTTGAAGACTGCTTTTTTCCCTATACATTATGCACACTTCATCGGCTCATTTCAGCCCCACAGAGTGCGAACTGACCCAGTCACATAATACCAGTAAGAAGAGAAACTCAACTACTCTTTTAGTAATCTGCAGAATTACACATCTGTAGCTCTTATCTGGTCAATGTGTTCCAGTGCGATTTACTCTATGATTTTTCCTTTTACACTGAGGTCAGGTAGTCCTTATTATTTGTGTTTGTGGCACTGATGTTGTTTCTTGTTAGTAAGTGTGCAGCAGTACCCTGACTCGATACTTAGATCCAGCAACTATTATGATTATTAAATATTACATTCATCAATGTCAATAGTGCAAAGATAAAAAAAAATATGTTGTACTTTCTATTTTTCTCCTTGCTTGTCAGTTACACTAGAATAATCTCTCTTATTCACATTAGTAATGCCTGTCTATACAACAGCAATTTGAACATCTAAGAAATCGGTACAATCGCTTCGGAGAATTAAGCACAGATGGTCTATCAGGAAGACAACCTTGTTTCAAAGCGTACATATCCTCCAGATTCAATTAATATGATGAAACGTTGTCATTCTCAATTCACTGCGGATAAGGAACAGGCTGAATCCTGTTTACAATACCAATGCAGTGTCTAACAATGATCCCACGTGCAGATCTTGCACACTTAATATTTAATAGTCACTTTTGATTTAAGCTAATGTCTGGACTCAGTATTGTTAAAATGAAGGATCATATTAGCTTTGGATGTAGATCAACAAAGACATTTCCAGCTGAGCTTAATTCTCAGAGAAAGGTTGAAGTCTTTCCTTATTGTAAGAGTCACATCCTGAAGGCCTTTTCATAGATCTTCAAACGTGAAATTTAAGCAAGAGTGACATCATGTGGCTGACATAAAAATATCTTTTTAGGGAAAGAAATATGGCAGATGTGAATAAGAACAGGTGTATTCATATTTTATGAAACACTGAGTATGACAAATGACAACATCACATTTTATTGTACTCTTAAGAGTCCTACTAATAAGAACTGCATCTAACAAGAAGGGCCGTATGCAGGATTTGTTAACTGGATTGGCATATGATCATATTTATGTATTCATGCTAAAACGTGCACTTGATGGCAATTAACGTGCACTTAACTTCACACAATTCCAGAGTTTGGTTTTCTCCTGGAAGAGACACATTTACATTTAGTAATTTAGCAGATGCTTTCATCCAAAGCGACTTAAAGAGAGTTCAGGGAGCAATAAGTGATATATCATACATGAGCAATAACAAAATAGGTGCTAATACCAAATTACTAGTTTCAACAATAGCCAGACCAATACCTGTGGAGAGAAAGAGTTAGTGTTGTTTTTCATTTGTCCGTCAAGTATTCACAGAAGAGACGGGTAGTTTAGTAGTTTTAAGTAGTTTTTTGAAAGTTTTGAGAGATGTAGTTGACCGGAATGAGTTAGGAAGAATGTTCCCCAGGAAGGAGTTGTGAAGGAGAATGAGTGGGAAAGCCATTTACTGCCCTTTTGAGAAGACACAAGAAGACGCCGCTGGTTCGCTGAACGCAGGGTTCTTGATGGGGTGTAGGAGAGTTTAAAAGTATGCCGGCGCAGATCCAGTGCTGGTCCTGTAGGCAAGCATTAGTGACTGATACGTTCACATAACGGCGCTAGAACGCTGCCACACTTCCATATCTTCTACCCTCCAGCAGGGATAGAGGACACTTTAACACACCTGAATAAAAGTGCAAGAAGAAATTTAACTTTCAAATGAAAAATATGATAATATTGATCTATTATTAATCTTTACTGTATGAACGGCCCTCGGAATCCAGTGTATCTTCGATGTGAACCACAGCTCCGTTCAGCTGTTCAGAGCAGTCTGCGCTCTGAATCAGATCCAATCTCTACCAAGGATTGTTTTCAGTATATGTTTGAGCACAAGAGACCTTGGTCAGGTCAGCCTGCCGGTTCCCATCAATGATGTTCTGTGCGAGACCCAGACGGGTATAAGCTCAATTTAGACTGGACTGCGTGGCGCGTCCTTTCTGTGCCTCACTGACCCGCTGAGATGTGTCTAAGACACACACAAAAGGAAGCATGATTCATGTCCACTCAAAAATATATGCGTAACACTCATTTAGATTTACCTTCTGAGATTGCGTGCACCTCAACCTCACATAGGCCTAGTCAAAATGGGGTCGGCTACATTAACATATTGTCCTTCTAGGATGGAATGGAATTTATTTTTGCAAGCCTAAAGAAATATTAGCATTTATTGACATTTCAGTGGAGGCAGGAATTACATTGCAAAATAAATCATAGAATATTTGTCTTATTAAAAAAATAAAGGATACATTTACTTGAAGCTAAAATTATATTTAGATATGTCATGTTTAAAAATGATATAAATAAATAAATAGATAAAATGTTTTATCTAAAATATCTGCAAGTGGGCCAAGAAAAACACACTTAAAAATGAGGTATAAAGGTAATAAGTTTATTGGCAGATTTCTGAAAAATTAATGTTCAACAAGATTTTTTGTCAGAAAAGTCATCGCATTTTAAAATACAAAGATCTTTTTTGCGGATGCCTACTGGACGCCTTCCCCGGAAGACCTAGGACACGCTGGTGGGACTATGTCTCCCGGCTGGCCTGGGAACGCCTCGGTGTCCCCCCGGAAGAGCTAGAGGAAGTGTCTAGGGTGAGGGATGTCTGGGCATCTCTGCTTAGACTGCTGCCCCCGCGACCCGGCCCCGGATAAGCGGAAGAAAATGGATGGATGGATGGAATATCTTTTTTGCAGTGTAACAGAAATGAAAGGCTTCAACCAAAAATGAAAATTCTGTCACTAATTACTCACTCTCTTGTTTCTTAGGTCTGCAATATGTAATGTTGTATTGCAACAAACTACCCAACTGACATAATCTGTAAACTCATGCTGCATTACAAGTGTGTGTTCACATGTAAAATGCAAATCATCAATAGTGTGTTTTTTGAAGAAATGTATATTGGCAAGTCACAGTTCACAATTTTGATGACTTTAAAAAGGTCAAATTAATTGTACTGGATTGAATTAATCATCTAAAACCCTTGTATTTAAGTGCCATTCGTCTACACATACCAGAATAAGTAGATATCTTGCACAACGAACAGTTAATTTTTTAATATTCACCCAAAACGTATTTTGCCGTATTTTAGCTTATCTGGATGTTCACTCTGGCATAAACCCAAGCACTGGACTGCTACACTAATGCAACATCTTCCTTTGTAAACTCGGAATGTTTTAACCCTTATCCCTCTTAAACCAAATTTTATTACCTGTATTTACTAAATGTAAACAAAAAAACTGAACATATAAGACAAAATGTACACTTGCACATCAAAAACGCAACTGAAATCAAATTAGATAGAATCATTTTCTATTTATTTTTTGGAAACAGAACAAACTGAAATGTGCACATCACTTGAAAACCCAGACAAATCTGTATCGAATGATGACATTTATTTAAGTGCTTTGAGAACCACCGCGCTGAAAGACTTTCACATGTTAGTAACAGAAAGTGTCACACTTTTTGCATGAAAATTGGTAACGGTTACACTAACTTGGTACTTCCACAAAAATGACACTGCACAAAAAAAAGGAAATATTTACAGATGCGGCACAAAGTTAAGGAAAGATTTTTACAAAGCATTTGTGGCCATTATTTATGCATTTTATTAACTAGCTTTTTCATTCCACAAGAACAAAGTTTGTTGTCTCAGGTGACAAAAGTTGTTGATCTTTGGATCCTTTTTAAGTCTTTCAAATATTACGGACCCTGAAAAAACAAAACAAATTCTCAAAACACACTTTAAACAAAGTCTTTACCAGGGAAACATAAGAGAAAATGCAAACAAGATGAACAAAAATGTCACAAATAATAATGTGCAAACACGTTCAATTGAACAGAATTTAACTTATGCTTGTGAACAGACACAAGTGTCTCAGGTTGTGCTCTTGTTAACTTACCCACATCTCTAGCGCCCACTGCTCGTTTTGAGAAAGCCATTTGTGGGCAGAGCCACGATCCAGAATAAACAACTGTTCCTGTGTTTGATTGACAGCTGTGTAGCGGATGCTCAGTTTGGGGTTCGGTATGAGCGCAGAGGAGAGAAGTCGACAGCCAGCTGCCAGGTACATGCTCTCGGTTACATCCTCGACCTCGCCCTGCCTAAAATGAAAACTTTTATATAATGGCAGCCACTTTGACAGTGCGCGGTTCGGACCAGTAAACATATCCATTAATGTCTCACTCACCGTCTGAGTGTGATGATTATGGGCTTGGTGGATCCAGTTGGGGTCTGAAGGTATGCTTTAATGGATGTGATGAACATTTCGAAGGCCAGCGTCATCTCAATCTCAGTGAGACAACAAGGCAGAAACAAAGTGTCTTGTTCGAAATCCACCGCTGAGTAATAGCCAGCTGACCGAGCACCTGGAACAGAAAACACAAACACCACACTGGATATGTTGAACAAATGTGCACTTTTAAATAAAACATGCTTTGATATTCATAAAAAAATATGTTTAGTTCTAAAACATATTACATTTTTAATAATATCAGCTAAATAAACAAATCCTCAGGAAATGAATATCACAAAAGCTGTAAGACTCACGATTGAAGAGAGCTCTGGCACGGCTCCAGTTGTTCTGCTTGCCCAGTTTGTGGATGAGGTTCTGTACCTGAGCGGTTTCAGGAACCATACCCTGTGCTAACATAAACTCAAGAATATCCGAAGCAACCTGTAATGTCTGCTTCATCACACACAGACGCAGATGAGCGTTGAACATTTCAGTATAGTCAACTACCTTCACACCATCTGGGAAAGTGAATTCAAAGTTTAATATGTCAAAACAGAAAAATGCATTTTAGAATACTTTAAAATAGGGATCAGCTTATATTAGGCAGGGCTCGACATTAATGCTGTTGTTTTGTATGGGCAAGTGAGAGAGAATTGTACTTGCCCGACCCAACAAGTAACTCGAAAAATAATAACAGTGCTACTAAAAAACGATCTGTGCTAAGAATGAGATACATTAGACAGAGCTGCATGTTTTTATGAATTGCGTTTGTGTGTGAAAATAAACAATGTCAATTAAATGTAATTTTTTTATAATCGAACAAGTAATATTTGTACTCGGACAAGTGAATAACAAATGTCCGAAGGACAATGCTTAATGTCAAGCCCTGTATTAGGAATCACTTTTTTTTCAACAATGTCAAAGCAAAAGTGTTCATAACACTCCTACCGGACAGCTTCCAAAGAATCTCTCATGTCATGTCATGTCCAACAAAGTTAAGTGACAACAAAATAACTCACTTATAGGTTGTCTGAGTCCGGGCAAGTTGGCAAGTATGTCAAATGTATCCCTGTGTGATGTTCTCCCAGCTAAGAGAGTCAGCACACGCTTTCGACAATCGATGTCAGCCGGGTCGCAAGGCCACACGTTTGACGTCACGAACCAGTTATCAGCTGACGGAACAGAAATACATACACTGGTAATCCTGTTGTGCGGATTCTGAACCAGAAACTAAAAACTTGCCTTTACCTCGGAGTATCTTCAGAGCGCCCTCAATACTCCCGCTGTGGAGAAAGAGTTCGGTTGCAGAGGTGACCAGCTGACAGCGAGACACCTTGTATTCATTACCCATAAACCCCTTCAGTGTGGTGAACTCAATCTGCAGTCCGAACATCACGTTGACCAGCTTTACCCCCTATGTGCAGGACAGCGAGGGATAGACACACAGTAGTCAGTCAAGGGTTCACTACTGTATGGCGTGCTTACACTAACCGGATACACACCCACCTTATTCCATTCTCTTGTCCTGTGATATCTAAAAATCAGTGAGACTCCGATTCTGCCCAGGGCGATTTTCACCACATCGTCGGATGGGACTTGCTGACATACTAACAAAAAGGACAATGTGAAAATCCATCCATTTGTCGTAAAACACAAATTATAGAGATTTTACTCAAAGAGGAAGCAGATATTTTGTAGCAGATTAGAATTCACTTGGCCCTTACACAAATTAATTCACTTTTCCAGACTCAAACATACTGAAGATTTTTCAGACGATATTTAACATCTGAAAAAAGGAGTGGTTTTAAAAACCGAACTGTGCAGTGTTCACATGTATTTTATTATAATATATTGCCAAATAATCAGTGGACTGTTATAGCTATACCTAATACAAATTAATTAACACCAAACCAAAATATGTTCAACGCACAACATTTTATGTCTGAAGAACAAAATTAATGTTGAAACTAGAAATTTATCTTTTTTCGTTCTATCAAAAAAACTGCTCTAAACTTAACTCTTTCAGTGTCTCTTGGTACGGAGTTACTGTTAAATCAGTCGGGTTGAGGCAAAAATCATTTATTTATAATATTCTATATATCTAAATTAAAAGGAAATTTGGATGAAGGGATGTTGTTAATCATGGCCCGAGCCATTTTTGAGAGCCTAAACATGCTTGAAAACTCATGAAAGTTTACCCACATGTCAGAGGTGGTGAACAGTTACATCCGATACGGTTTCAGAATGACGTGTTGGAAAATGGCTCAACAGCGCCACCTACATTATTTCAATAAAGCAGTCCTCGTGCTGTGTGGTTGACAACACACAAATATGCCAAATAAATGTGAATGACTGGAATACAGCACTCATTAGCATGTCCTGGCCACTTTTTATCTTTTTTCAAGACTGAGGTGGTATTGATAAATATAACCCATATCAGTCGATACTGTTTGAGCTAGTATGTCTGGTTTAAGCTCTCAAAAACATTATTCAATTTGAAGATGATAACAAACGGCGCAAATCCGCACATCATCGTGGCTCGGCCATAATTAACAACATCCCTTATTCCCCTATATCCATAAAGAAATACAGATAAATGTAAACTAACTTTTTAGAGCAAGTTAATGTGCCTCGAACGGATAATGTAAAAATCTTAATTGTTACGATTGGCATTAAATGCATCAAGGATTGCTCAAATTAACAGATTTTATTAAATTAACAATCTCTGTGTAAAAAGAAAATTATGACGCTGGCCTATTTCACATGTCATGTATTATCGCCTCTGATATGGCTCCAAATTTCATGTGAAAATTTTCATCTTTACCTCCCTTTACAAATAAATGGATTACTTAATTGCTAAATTCTATAAATTCTCTATAAATCGTATCATGAGATCAGTATCGTGAGCTGCATTACACCGTGAGCTGAGTGAATCGTTACATCCCTATTCAATGGTAAAGGCCTACAGAACTGAATATAAACATGCCATTAGTTCAGGACATGACTATGCATGTGAGCAGATACTGTCTGTGTATACCTGATTCGGCAAACAGCTCGTACGGGAGAGTAAGTTTGTCTTTAGGTTCTTTTAACAATGCCATAGTAACACAGCTGTAGAACCTGTGAAGTTCGCTGGTACTGTGTGGACCTGCACAAACACCACTGAACACATGTGCCATACCAGACCAGTCCTCCCAATGCTTCAACATCTGGCCAAACACAAACAGAGTGGTGCACATGCTTACAATTTTTAATAACAAATTGTTTAACAGTTTAAAGGAATAACCAAATTAAGCAATTAACAACAATTTCATGATTTATCAATTTGTCTTTCTTTTGTTTCATGGTTTTTTAGTGCAAAAAGTACAAAATTCTTAATATTGAAAAAATAAATATAAAATGGTGTTAATTATAGGTTAATGTTTCTGCTTTCAGAATATCATTTCTAATTTTGAATACATTTTTTAATCAAATTATGGAAAACCTCTTAACAAATGAGTTCACTTGATGATAAAAAATAAGGTATTTACTATATAGATGTAAACAACGCTGATTCAATGCTTTCCCTGAAGAACTTCCTGTTTTATTTCTTTAACACTATACAAAGTTTGAACAAAATGTCTTTATAATTTCATTATATATGTAAGATTAAACATTTTATGAATACTGAAACAGGAAGTGCTTCTGGACCAGTATTTACATCTTAAGAAGAGGTCTACAAATATTATATATATAAAAATATCTAAATACTCCAACAAATTGACAATGACAGGATAATAGTAATCTTACCTCTACCCGGACAACAGCTTGGGCCAGATCCGACAGCTCAGCAGTGTGGGGGTCAGTGGCCAGAGCTCTACAGATGCAGAAGAAAATGACATTAGTTTGATCATAATATACTTTAAATATTATGCATTCTTACGAATCTATATATATTACAGATAATCTCAGCAAGACAGGGGAGAGAGAGACACAGACACAGACAGAGAGACAGAGAGACAGAGAGAGACAATACCTGCATTTTACAGCAAGGAAAATGTCCATCTGTTGTCGAGGAACCTGCATCATTTGCAGGTGACTCTGCATGACTTCACACTGATCAACACTAAACACACATCCAGCCTCAACAATCTAAACACACACAACATACTACAACAGTTAAAGAGTACCTTTTTAAAAATCAATAAGCCTAAATATTAAAACCATAAATGATCTCATACTCTGACTCTTATTCTTACCTTTGAGGTGAGTAGAATGAGCTCAGATATAGATTCGAACAGGCATCTATCCCTCACATGTTTAAAAGCAGCTAACACAATCTCGGGAGAAGGCTGAAGTGTCAAATCATACACACACATATTGTCATATGCAGTCACAAACACAATGAGATTTCACATACGCAAACACACTCACCAGGCTCTTGCGTGTGAGAAGCAGGTTGATGATGTCCACAAACTTCCTCAGAAAGCCCAGATTAAGAAGAGACGAGAGCAGAGAGTTGACAATCTCCTTATTAAAACACACGCCGGGGGAACACTTGCTGTAATATTCCATAAACACTTCCACTTCACGTAGAAACATGGACAGAGAAAAAACGAGAATCCGTGTGATCTTTCAGTCTCAGATGATTGTTGCTTTATTGATCTGCTTATTAAAAATATATTACCTGCTCGCAGCACAGTATTAGGGTTACCCACAAAACAGAACTTCTGTATTCTCTCCATACAGAACTGAAACAGGAAAACAAAATAAACTAACGCAAGCAGACACTGTTGAAACAATGTGAATTTAACCAGAAGAGAGCAATGGGGGAAAAAAAGTGAACGGGTAAAGCACGGCACACCATTTCATCTCCATCCCTTGGTATGTGTAAGAATCGACAGCTTGTTCGTTGGCAGAAGTTGTGCTCATCAAAGTAGAACCAACAATACTAAAGACAAGAGAAAGCAAAAGAATGCTGAATACAGAAAAAAATCCACAAAAAAAAGAGAAAACGTCTCGACACCTACATGATTTGAAGTTCTTGAAGCACAAGAGTCTTTCGCAGTATAACCATATCCTAGGACATAAAACAATTTGGAAAGAATCTTAATGTAAAGTTTGATAACGTGAATAAATATAGCGGCCACTTTAGAATGTACTGAAGCCAATGAGTTCTGACTTACTGGAACTGTTTGTGTCCATTACAAGCATTGAAGTTCTTGTGTCCATCACCTTAATGCTGTACAGATTTGCCTTTTTGATCTCCTGGTTGTTATTCAAGTCTACAGCAGTCTGCAAATAAAACTACAATGTGAGAGACAGCCGCAGAAACCATTAAGAGAGTAAGAAACCATAACAAAATTTCATTCAATCATGTATTGTGGCCAGTCCAGTGTCAAACCTCAGGAGTGACAAGGTCATCCAACAGCAATGTGAAAGATTGACAGCATGGCGCATAATACATTTTTTGCTTAAAGGTGGGGTGCCACGTTAAAATATATCGGACATGAACAGCACGCGGTAAGCAAAACGGAGTCATCTCTGTGTGTTGTTGGCAATGGGTTCACACGTGCTTTACAAACACAAAAAAACATGCATATTAGCACACTGACCTCAGCCTTTAAAGCAGAGGCGAACTGAAGGCCCTGAGAAGGTTGAGCTTTATAACTCTGCATCTCTTTTACTGTAGGCGAGACAGACACACAATATTAACCTGCATTCAACATTTTTCACATGCAAAAATATGTTTAAAAAAAACACACCTGTCCGAAGATGAGCATCTTCCATGTTTTCCAGTTTCAAGTCTTGTGCAGATTTGCTACTACTTAAAAACGAATTGACAGATTGTGCTATGATGACAGAAATGCTGAAGAAACACAAGAACCATATCTGGTAAAACAGTTACAATATTTTACCTGTTTGTATCCAAGTCCCACACAATCTTGCAGTGATTCCCAGTTTGACATTTTGTCTGAGCCTCGCCATCATCCTTTGCCAGCGTTCCCGGTTTATTTACGGTTTCATCAACCACAGCTCCAAACAAATCTGGATCGTCCTGTATCACATCCAGAATAAGTACATCTTCTTCATACGCTCGAGAAACATCCAGAAAGCCGTTGGGAACCGTAGAATCCTTTACAGATTGTGATGGGGTGACACCTCTATCTTTAATGTGACTTGTGACATCAACCGTTAACCGCAAGCCCCCTTGATCAAGTTCCACAGGCTCCTCATCTGAAGACGAACTACGGTCACTTTCATTTTCATCCGCAGAAGACGATGAATCTGTGACCGTAGAGCTGTCAAACCCTCTTCTCCGTTTCCTCTTTCCCGAATAGGGCGGGAGCGTTTGTGTGATGGGTTGTTGAGTACCCTGTTCTGCTGCGGAAAGGGATGTGGATGAGGACGGGCACTGTGCTTTTAGAGTTTCCACTTTAAGACAAAGTTCAGAAAGTGACTCTGGGTTGTGGAGAGCACCAGCACCAGTTTTGGGCTCCTCTTGATTCTCAACCAATGGGGTTCGGCTGACAGGACAGGTAACGATTTGGGTACATTTGGAATTTAAAACGCATCTGGATGGCGAGGTTGAATCTTCTGTTGCGTGGACAGAAATCTGAAACTGATTTTCACACCCGAATGAGACGGCTTTCCGACCAGGCATATAGAGTATGGCATGATTTTCTATAGGTTGGGATTTCGGACTTCTCGCCTCTGAATTGAATACACGAGTAAGTTCTTCATTGTCAACCTGTTTGTTTTCTTCACAAGCTGAGAGCTCATTAACATGACTGGAATCCTCAAAAGCACTCTGCACACTTCGGTTTGACTCAAGCTTCTCACCTGACACAGAAGAAACGGCTTGCGCCTCCAGTGCTTCTTTGCAAAGTTTGTCTTGAACATCGTTTTCCTGTATGCATGTAGGAGTAGTTGGCGTAACGGGGAATGAGGTCACAATCCAGCGGTGTCCGCCAAGCAATGATCTCAGTTCATCCGGAGGGCCCGATCTGGGGAAGGGCCACGTTTTGCAGACGCGAGCACAGGACGACTGATAGAAAAACGCGTAAGCTTGCGTTCTCTGGCAGGAGAAACTCTCCAGCAAGTTCAGTTCAACCTCCGAATCGTCATTTGTTTCATTGTCCTCCTCCCCCTCATCCAGAGAGATGTTCTCACTTTCAGGCTCACGTCTGAAACCATTAACTCCAGGAACTCTTCTGAGTATTATTGGAGGTACCCGAAGCTCCAGGCTAGGTGTACCTTCGCATATTTCAGGGATGTTCTTCATCGGAAATTTATTTTCTGCGTCACTATTGCAAACGCTATGATGAGCGCAATCGGCCACACTGTCAACCTGCCTCCTCTTGCCATCTGGATAGCCATCACAGTCCCTGACACATCCATCCTCTGCAGTCTCTGAAGCGCACTTGCAGCCTGTAGCTCCCGACAGCGGATCACCTGATGAGAAAGAAGCACAGCTATTGGTTGGGGCGGAAACTTCCCAGGACTTGTTGTCGATCTTACTCCTATGCTTCTTGACACCACGGCGATGGGGATGCATCAGAAACCAGAATTCTTTCTTTAGGCACCAAATTCTTTGGCACTCTTTTTGTGTAAGTGCCTCCGGCAAGACACATGAGAAATCACGGGATGTTATCGCAAACACTCGGGCTACGTCACACAGTTTCAACATGGGGTATTTCTCGAATTGGCAATTCGGTGGGGTGGGGGGTTGAAGGGGCTTTGAAATGTGATCAGCACTTTCCCGCCGTGCAGTCGGACCAGGGCAGACAGCTCGTGGCCTGTGAGTGTGTAAATGGGCCAGATTCTTACTAGGGGGAGGGCTGTATTTTACATCACCACACAAAGCACAGCACGAATTTTTCACTAATCGTTTGAGGTCCTTCCTCGAGCCTGACCTAAGACATCTCCTCAGCTCGACTTTTGAGCTGATATCTGCAATAAGAAACAATAAAGGTGAGAGAGCAAACATTTCTTAAGTTTTCTTGACCTATGTAGCTTCAATTCACCTAAAGTAGTGTCAATTAAATGCAGCTATTAATGGCAAAGAATAATAACTGATAATGGTTTTTAGCAGTAAAAATTATCTCAATTAAACCAAAAAGCTATAAATTCCATCAAAGCTGTGGTTGGCTAAAAAAAAAAATCACATTTGTGTGTTTTAAGACGTACTTGATGCTCGTCCAGACAACCTGCAACTGCTTTTACTTGCACGCGAGGTTTGACCTCTCCGGACCTCCGTCATGATGGTCGTTTTAACCTGTGCGGCGGACTCAACAAAACTATGAATGTAAACTTTTTTCGGTCTTCCCGGACCCCGACGACGAGGTTCCTGCCCCAAAATATCCGCACCGCCAGTATGTCCAGCATATTTTGGATCTACTTCTCTTACCTCCCGTGCAGGCGAAATTTGCGCCGCACTTTCACCGCGCTCCTCCGCGCGCACTGTAGACTTAATTGAAATATTACCGGATTTCACCGACACGTTATTGTTTATGTAGGAGAGCGCGCGACAACGCGAGTCGTTCTGCGCGCGTTTTACGCAGTTTCGCTGTTTTTTCTCGGCGAAACACAAGGCTAATCTCAAACGGTAGCAGATTTGCTTTTTGTGCTCGCACAATCTCTTCGACGCTTTGCCGTGAGACGCCCACTGGCTCCTCGTGCGGGGAGCTCGAGTCGCAGCACTTTCACCTTTACTGTCGCTAATTTCACTTACTCTGCGGAGTAAAGTACCTTTATTATAACCGGCTGCTTGGCCATCTTCGTGTTCAGCCGAGTCTCGACGGCTGAATGGTTCGTCTCCATTGCGTAATGAAATTGCATCTGCTGCCGCTGGAGTTCCGCCGCTTTGGTCCTGTGCCTGTGTGACTCGATCGGCTGGCGGATTTAAACCAGATATAGTTTTAGAACCTGTCCATCGGCGTTTATTCGGCTCGAATTTATTTTCGACCTTAAACAAATCCCTCTTTAATTTTATCCTCGATACGCCGGCGGATGAGTGCATGACTGGTGCGATGAACTAACGTCAACAGAAAACGTGCAATCGCTAACGTTAGCTGAACTGTAATGAAGTTAAACTTCAATATTAAACAGTTTATACTAACCACAAACAGCGAATTTTGGACCGTGGGGGTCTGTAATAAACAACTTAAATTTAAAACACACACTTAAACGTTAAGTAACAACATAGCTAACAGAATCATCGGTGCGATGACCACACGGTACAAAACTAAAGACAGCGCAGCAGTAAGATCGCTGTATCTGAGTTACTTTTACATGAGTTAGAAGTAAAATATCGGATCCTTTGATAATATATGTATATATTGCGAAATGCGGAGATAATAACAGTTATATACGTTCCCCAAGCAGTACCTGTTAGTGCTATTGCGCAATTTTACTAGAAAAATAAAAACACCCTATCACGTCCAACTTCGATGAAAGGCATGCGCAATTGGTTTTAGCCTGTTTGTTGAATACTGCCACCACGTGGTGGCCTGGGGCTTGTTTCAAACTCTAGGTTAGAACTTGAACGCAAGAGTGAGTTTATTTAGAAATGAGAATCTTTGTTTTTGGTTTCAGAACTATGGAAGCATATTGGTTGCAATTTTCAAGTTGAAGTGCAATACGCAAAATGGCAATGCAATTGTGTATTTTAATATACATTTTAAATAACATATGTACAACATAAAAGTTGAAGAATATTAATTGCGTTTTTCAGTTCCTACACTAGTTTTAATATATTATTTAAATGGATATTTTTAACGCTCTTTAAGTTGCTAAATTAAAATTTAAATGCATTCCTCGGGTTCATTAAATGTGTTTAAGATAGTCAAGCAAAACTGTAGCAAAATGAAAATTCCAATGCTATGTTGCCTTAATGCATTAACATTAGCAGGTTGAGCATTTTGGATTACATTTTCATTTACACACAGCGCGTTGAGTGTTGCAAAATTGTGTGTGGACTTGAAAGTGCATGGTAAAATTTGTAGATTTTTAAATCAGCACAACATTTTTTAATATTTGGTAAACGATCAGTAACTTTACATTTATGAAGTTGAAATAGGCTACACCACAAAGAGTTATGAGTTTTAACCTCTCACCCATTTCCTTTGACCCGGTCTCCCAGAACAAAAACAATATACTAATTACATAAACAGTTTGTTGTAAGCAGAAAAAATAAGACAACATATTTATTTCCAAAAATCCTTTGTAAAATCACACTCAGCAAATACATGTGAAATGGTTTCCAGATTAGATTTACAGAATGTGCATTTGAAGTTATGTCCAATTTAAATTTAGAAAGTAAAGAATTAGAGGGGTAGTAATTATGACACATTTTTTAATATTTATTTTATTTGGAATAAAAAAGTATTTATACCAAACCAGATTTTAATAGTTTAAGTATATCCACTTAAAAATGCTTTAGGAGCTCCGGTTAATCCCGTTTTTACGACAGTCGATCCCTTCGGTGTTTCGCGATTTGTACTGCGCATGTGCAAATGCGTATCTAGAAACATGTCCTGCGGGTGTGCTTTACACGGTGAAGAGGGATGATTAAATGTGATAACGGTATGGTTTCTTTAGCATTTGATGTACAACTTAAAATTGTTATCTTAAAAGGAGAAATTCCTGACAGCCCTATGAAGTCGAAGTTAAAACGGGCGTCTACGAACTTTACCCTCAAAGGTAACTAAATGCCGAGAAACTGACTGTCTACACAATATGTCATGTGTTTAATTTATACATTTTCAGCCCCCTGTATTTGGGTGCCCTGCTGAAGGAATAATAATAGATTTGATAACAGAACCATTAGAAACCATTACAAAATTCCCTTTCGTAGTGTTTTGGGGAATATTAAGAGGTTTAGATCTGCCACAATAGAGACTTTACTTTTAATTGGTACTTTTTACCTTTCTTTTTAGAGTATCTGTACTTATGAACTTTTGTCAGGTTGTTAGATACCTTCTATTTAGAAGTTATTATTTTATTTTGTCTTTCAATCTGCATACAAAAATCCTTCTGATTTAATAAATCTGCATTCTATTTCCAATTTCGTTAAGTTTTAAAAGACTTCCCATGTGGTTCTAGTTATCTTAATCCCACAACGATCTGTCAGTGTGGCACTAGAAATATCACATTTTGTCATATAAATTCAGAACAAACGCAATAATCAATCCTAGATCTTGAAAGGGCATTAGGTTTAAACCATGAATAATGTAGGGAAGGGGATTAAGTTTTCTGTTAAAAAACATTGGATACACAAACAGTTTTTTGTACACTTGACAAAATGACACTAACCCTCTTTTCTTGAAACTAGTAACTTTGTATTAGCACCTATTGTACTATTGATCTTTGTATGACATAGCGCTAATTGTTCTCCGAACTCTTTGTAAGTCGGTTTGGATAAAAGCGTCTGCGAAATGTAAATGGAATAATAGCCTACTGTTGACATGAGAACTGTGAAATCTGTCTAAATAATAATTTTGAAATCACCTACTAAACTCCAACTAGCTTTGAGATCATTTATAACCTTTGTTACGGTGTAACAGATTAAAAGTCTGTTAAATATAAATCAAATTTAGATTTCCGGCCACACAAACACAGCGAGAACGACACAAGAAATATATATAAAAATAGTGTTTTATTATTTCTATAAGTTAACTTTAAAATGACAATATTAAAATGACATCTCCTCAAAGACCCAGGGAAACAAAAAATTAAGGTGTCCAATGTTCTGTCCCAGGGTGAACACCCAAATCCAGTCCCGTCTGGATTTAGCTCAGTGTTTCCTCTGTCAGCAGGACTTTGAGTAGATAACGTGTTGTTGCGCTGCTTCCTTGCACTTCACGTGGGTCCATCAACAATACTGCCGTATCTGCTGCTCCACTGCTGACCACCGGACCTGGCACCGTCACAAAAATAAGCAATAACTAGAACGGGTCTTCAGCTCAATACTAAAAACAAACACACGCATCAGTGTGGAAGAAAATGACCACTTCCCTCTAGTCTGAGGTTTTGTGAGCGTTGACACTGAGATCTGTGAGTCAGCTCCACCAAAGCACAGGGTTTCCAGTCAGCCACAACGCTGAGGGAGAATAAAATTATCAAGCCAGTACTCAGCACATCCGTCCATCCAGAGCATTTTTCCCCTTGGTAAGAGCTCTTGCCTCCTATTTATTTGGAATGGTCTGATCAGCTGGCCAATGAAATAGTTGATTTGATCAGGGTTTACAGGTGTGTCAATCAGTGTTTCTCCTTACAGTTTGTGAAAGAGGGAAACCGTGCTAAGTGTCCAGCAATATCACCGCAAACAATATAATAAACCAATCCACCACAAACCAAAGAAAAACACAGCAAGCCAATATAAAATCCGAGGAAAATCGCTATATATTTATATAAATCAGTAAAAATTCCCAAAATAAAGTAAGGTTACCCATCAATCACACTGCTCCACTTGTTGTAAATCACATGACAACTGTTGTCAAAATTATTGTATTCTGGAATTGGTTATTATAACCATTACTAGAATTAAGAATATTTCCTCTGCTGCAAGCCAATGAACAGCCTCATCAGCTTCGCAGTTTACCTGGACATTTATTCATGCAAATTGCGATAACGCAGATCGGTTTGAACCATGACTGAAAATAAAGTCATCCCCCCACTTTTTTTCAGAAAGCAACATCATCTCTCCCTGAAGGCGTTTCTTGTAAAAATTAAACATTGGGATTTTAGCTTTTTGCAAAACAAAAACAGCGCCTTCTTTTGACAGCATCTTTGAAGTTTACAGCGGGAGGCGGCTGAGCCGGCGCATAACATACGTCATAACCAAACGTTATATGATTGGCACACCAATGATTTAAAAGTTCAGACATGCGCCCGCCCACCAAAGCTAATTAGAAGAGTTTGGTATTACCAGTCTAATAAACTTGTATAAAAGACCGCAGAGGAATATCTCAACTTTTTCCAGAATACAAGCACGCCTAAATCGAGGAGACACACGTAATACCTATAGCTCTTTCTTCAACACATTTGAATGTATGACAATTCCAGTAATGGTATGTTGTATTTATTTCTATAATCAGGATGGGTAATGTTGCGATTTCATTGCTCTCACTTTTGCCTCAACTGTGTATTGGTGTTTCCACAGGTAAGTTTAAAACATACAAGTAAATTTGGTGATTACTGTTTATTCATTTCCTTGTTTATATGCAGTTAAAAGGGAAGGAAGGAGGCGGGAACCGGCGAACATGTAACAAAACTTTAATACAATAAACACGTAAATGTAGATTGCCTGTCCTCTCCCACTGACAGTACGGCCGCTCGTCCTGCCCCAATCTCCTCCGTGATACGAGTCCGGTGCGCGTAAAGCTGACGCTCGTTAACGCTCACGCACGGCCTCGCATCCCGCCTAGCTCGCTAGCAGTCTAATAGAACTTGTTAAACATTTCATACCATATTTTTGTCTATATTATATTAGCTTTCCTTCATAGTGAAAAAAGTTTTCTTTTGTTTTATGTTCAACAGGTAATCTTGCTCATGCTGTCCAATCGTCCACTTACAATGAACTGGCAGATGCTCAACATGCTGTAGATGGTAACCGAGATTCAGATTACAGGAGGGGCTCATACACTCACACTGCAGTAGAAAATAATCCCTGGTTGAGTGTGGACCTCAAAAATATCTACAAGATTATCATCACTTCTCGTGGAGACTGTTGCGCTGAGACGATGTGCTCAGATTCGTTTTGGCAACAGTCTGGAAAACAATGGCAACAACAATCAGCTGTAAGAAATGTAGTCATTTGTTGTATATTTTCCTGAGAGAATTGTAGGTGGCTAGTTAAATATGTATTAAAAATAACTGACAGGACCGTATGGTTGACCTCCTCCCTTCCCTACATTGAGTAGGTCTACTTCACTTACAACAATAAGTTTAATGAAAAATTGAAATGATTAATTAGAATGGCCACTCCTATCTGCAGTTATGGTTAAAGACATACAGTATGTTATTCTGTATATCTGTGTTGTATTAAGTTATTGGTTACCGCATGTGTGTGTTGACACATTGTCACTGTCCCTCAGAACCATCGGATGATGTGATCAAATTCACATTTTTTCAGGAAATGAGGAAACAGTTTTTTTAAATGATTAAATACTGTGTTGTCAATGTTGACAAGCACATTTGAATAGTTTTTATGCTTGAGTTTTTGTAAAACCCAGTGACAAACATAAAGAGTGACTAATAACAATGATTTATGATCACAAAATAAGGAGATCTGAGGTTTTGGAAGTGTGCTAAAAGGCCGTCATTTTCACATTCTGTTATGTATTTTTTTGCAGGCCTTCAACTATTCTCACTCCTCCTATGGTCACAGAAACATATGAGTTTAATCCTATAAGGGGACAATATGTCAACATTTTTCTACCTGGAATGCAAAAAAGCCTTACTCTGTGTGAGGTTGAGGTGTATACAGGTAATAAATAACAGATGAGAACAGAAGGTAATGTGTGTGTGTGTTTACTATATTGTCTGAATGTCCTTAATGTTTTCCATATGTTGTTGGCAGGTGAAGTGTGCATATTCAAATGCATATTCTGTCATTTTCTCACCCATATACTTTTTTTTTTTCTTCATGGAAACCCAATGTTTTGTGTACTACTTTTATGGTACTATTTTTAGAGTGTAAGTCACTAAACATGTTAACATTTGTTTCCATTTTGCTAAATGCTTAACTTTCCATAATCTTTTTGCATCAACAATTGTGAACACAATAAAATAAGCATGTCACACAATTTTTGTTTGTCTTCATTTATTTAACTCATGCCTGTTAATGTACTGTAATATTTTTGATTACATGTTAGTAACATGATTAATTATTTAACATGGTTAATTGCGACTATTTATACTGTACATGCCATTAGATTGCAATGTTTCTGCAACACGCCGTGGAGATAAAGATAATTTAGTAACTAACTTAGTTGACCTAGAGAGATGCTGATGTAATAATGTTTTCTGTATTTTTTCATACTTCGTATTTTACTCTTCCATCCTCTTTTACTTCTCTTCTGACCCTCCTGTCACTCATTCATGACTCATATCTCAGTTTTCATTGTCTGTGGTTAAGATCCGTGTTGTTCTCATCTTCTTTACCATCTTTCTCTGACATTGTTACATATTTTGAGCACAGCCTGGCTAAAGTCTTCTGATTGGTCTGCAAATACATAGTGACCTGCACCCTGAATGACCTAGAGAGAAAGATCAATGTGTATGGAGACACAATATTAAATACATTTTTGTGAAATAAAATCAAGACTGTGGGTGATACACATCTATTCCACGTGTTATAATTTAGCTGTTTTAACATTTCTGGTGACAAAAATAAACCTGCAACAACTTGTTGAATAGACTGTATGTTTACTCTTTACGGCCTTGTTTTCATAAAAAAACAAATATGGTTGTCTACCCTGACAGCATAAGCAGTTTAAATGAAAGTTCAGTCAAACTCACTATTATTTCTGTGTCCGAGTTGGGTCTAATTTCTTGAATGGCTTTTCCTGACTGGCCATCGATGTTGGAACGTGATCCGTAGATAAAAGTTATGGGAAGCGAGGGACTGATCATCCCTGCACGCTCCATCATGGGGCGTTGGGGCCAGGTGTATGGGATTGTCATGTTTTTAAATGCTGTCTCTCCACTGTCAAATCACAAAAAAATATGTAACATTAATTTGTGTCTGTGATGTATGATATACTTTAGGAAGTCTGTCCAGGTGAGGAGCTTACCTGGGCGTCTGTGCATTCACATGGTATATGTAATCAGCCACGGTTTCATCTTCAAATAGAGAAGCATATTTCTGCTTAAAATCTGATCGCATAGCCTGTATCAAAAAAGAACCTGTACGAGAAAAACAATTAGTGGGTATATTTGCATTTAGATGCTTGATGCATTGCAGACTATTCCATATTGTGTGTATTGTGTGCATGAGTTTGAATACCCAGTGGGCCTGCCAGCCTGAGAAAGCCTAGAGGGTTTATTGGGTTCATTACAGCACCAATAGCTTTTACCCAAATAGGAACCCAGCGCTCCTGAACATTCGGTTTTGCTTTAAACCCCCAGGGTTCCACCAACACCAAGTGCTTCACTCTGTGAAAATAAAATTAATTTACAAAAAAACTGTGTTCTAAATGTATCTCTCTTAAAGGGATGGTTCGCCCCAAAAAGCTTTTTCATTTATTCCCCCCCATGTTGTTTAAAATCTGTATATGACTCTTTTGAGAAATGTCTCAGTGGTGTTGTATTCATACAATAATTTACATGTTTATGTGAACTATTCCTTTAACATTTTTCTAACATTGTTTCAGTTACAAAAATAGAGAAACAGTCACCTGTTAGGATATTTCAGAGCATATGCAGTAGACAAATAACCTCCAAAATCATGGCCAAGCAGAATCATATATTCCAACCCTACTGCCTCTCTCCAATCCTCAAGTGACTGGACAAACTGCTCCTCTGCCTCCTGGGCATCACTGCCAAAGACTGGTCGACTACTGCGTCCAAAACCCAACAGGTCCAGTGCGTATACAGGCCTACCATCTTTTGCAACGACAGGCAGGTTTTTAACCCAGAGACCCACCCCAGCTCCAAAACCATGCAGTAACACCAGTGGGATCTGCATATCACAGGTTGGGACATCTGTGTTGTCACACAAGCTCTTTTTTTCATTGAATACCAGAGTCCTAATGTAATTCCCATTAGATATGGGAACATATCCTTTTGTGTGCTTGTCTTTGATTGCTAAAAATTAAAGTAAGATAAGTTGAATGGGTTTTATGGGAAACATTGTTATTTACAATATATGCTCATGCTCACACACGTTTCAGGATTCTGTCTTCTGCTTTTTTAAGATGAGCAGGAGAGGTGGGACACCAGGAAGGCAGCCAACTGGAGATCCATCCTGATCTAGAATGTATACAAATGTATATTTGCACAGTACATTAATATTTGAAGTAATTCCCTCTCGATTCCTTGTTTTTATTTCTTTAAATAATTTCCAAACACGCAGAACTGTTGGTATTTAGAACATGCCTCTAGTGTATTTCACAATGACTGACATATGCCCTATCTCCACAGTTATGTTGAACATAAGAGTTAAGATAATTGTTTACAGCTTTAATGTGTCTCTTTAAGTGCTTTCCCATTAGATACATGCAGTATATCCATTAACAATACTGTATGTTTAAATAAAATTAAATATATTTTTTCCTCAAATACTGTACATCATTTTAAAAGACTCTTACTACATTGACTACATATCAAATTAAATATTCAATGTTTTTACACATTTTTGTCTTTTATTTCACACATCACAAAAGATACAAACATACAGAGTTTACCTGCTTGTGGTAAATACAAGATCCTCTTGGTCTGTTCTCATTGTTTCTTCGTATTGTCATATAATGCTGTAATACAATTTTGGTGAAAGTTAACTAACACTGTAAAAAGGGGATGTGGTCACAGTCAAAGAAGATCCCTAAGGACCAAAGACAGACCTTACACACACTCTTAGAGGGCATTTATTTCCCTTTATCGCCGATAGAGGGCGACGCATGTCTGCATTTCATCATAAAGTGCATCCATTCATTAAAATACCTCTGTATACCATTGCAGAACACTATTAACCACATTTACAATGTTGTTTGACAAAAATACAATAGTTTATTTATGTAATCTTTACATTAGTAAAGATTTATTATTGCTACAAATATGTCAGTAAATATCACACTCATTACTGTTACTAAAAAATTATATATAAATAAATGAATAAATAAATCACAGAAATTTGAATAGGTTGCCTCTCATAACAAATTATTGTACAGTAAAGCATGCACAGTCTAGTTAAAACAAATGAAGTCTAATAAATATAATGTTAGGCCTTTAAAGTACACAGGGAGCATGAATATAAAGTTGAATGTAGTCTTATAAGGGTGCGTTTATGTAACAAGTAATAAAGCACAGCCTGCCAGAATGGATAAGTATCTCTGGTTACATTAAACAAATGGGTCCGTTTTCCGAAATTTTGATTTGTACATTATCTGAAAGCGAATAAATAAGCTTATTGATGTATGGTTTTAGGATATGATAATATCTGGACCGTTTCAGCCGTTTGTCTGGAATCAGAGGGTGCAAACAAAAAATATAAATATTTTGAAGTTGTCTCAATCAGAGGCCCTGTTGAAGACCATCCACTCACAAAAATAATAATTCTGTCATGAATTACTCAACCTTTGCTCAGATTTTGCCCAGAGTTTCAGTCTGAAGTCTGCAGATTTGATCAGTTAGTGTCTCTATCTGAAAATAGTCTGCAAGTGTATGATGTCTAGTGTCTTGAAGTGTATTCCAGCCATAAATCTCCAACCTGATGGTCGGACATCAATCTCCCAGTTAAGGATGTGTGTGATATAATTTTTTGCCATTTTGTCATCACTAAAAACAACTATTTTCAAAATGAAGGGCTCGTCCGGGATTTGAACCCGGGACCTCTCGCACCCTAAGCGAGAATCATACCCCTAGACCAACGAGCCTCCCTTGCTACCTCAAAGACACCCAAATTCATGAGCAGAGACTTTTGCCACGTTTGCTGTAAAAGTTGTATTTACGTGTGACTGTATGAACATCTGCAACCTCTGTGCGTGCTTTTAGTGACATCCAGCGGCCAGACCCTAAACTGTTTTCATTCACGGGCGTGGATTTGTCTCAATCGACACTGCACTAAACAAAAACAGTTTACCATTTCATTTATAATCGACCTACTTATGTGTGTATAAAATATCGACGTGTTTTCTAAATGTATGAGACAAATAAAATCAGTGGGTTGTTTCCGTTTCTAACATTCATAAAAAAAGCTTGTACGATTTAAACGGTTACTCTAAAACGAGCATGTGCACGGCTTTACTTTCAAAGAATTTACTTACTGAAAGTCAATTATTTAAAAAAAACGTTTAAACTTGTGTTTTTAAGTACGTTTGATCTTAGATCGCGCCACGCATGCGCAGTCGTATAACGGAAGCCTCATCATCGCAGAGCGGAAGTCCTATAGTCCTTTTTCTGCCACGGGCTGCCATCATGGTGAGTGAACTCACTTACACGGAGTCTAAAATTAAGAAAATGAAGGGATTTTATGTGCAGTTGCCGTCAAATTTGCAGCCTATTCGCATTTTTACATCTTAATGTTCCCACCTGTAGTGGTTATGAAGTGTAAGTGTATCCATTTAGCGCTATTGTTGAGAAAATAAGCGCTAGGCATGTCTCGAAACAACGTGGTGGACTGATTCGGGCCGAAGTTTTATCAATCTACTCACGCACGTCACAACCCGCTAGACTCGTGTTGCGTTGTTTGTCACTATTCGACTAAATTAACAATTTCCTATTATTAGTATGTGTTACTACGTCTATATTGTGGAGCGTTTAGTCTCGTTCATATGAACGCATGACCGGATTGTCGGCGAGGATTGTTGTACTGTAGGCTACAGTAAATGTTGAACCCAGCACATTTGTAAGGGTAAAAACTAGCAAAACGTGTCTCTCCGTTTACTTTCACAGCAAGGGAATGGCACTCTGTGATATTATCGACGGTCCTTTGTGAGGCTGTCGCGTGTTTTAGTTACCTTTATAACTTATTTTTTCCTCTATTAATCTTTTCAGGTGTTCAAGCGCTTTGTCGAAATTGGCCGCGTTGCCTTCATTGCATTTGGCCCTCATGAGGGCAAACTGGTGGCAATAGTGGATGTCATTGACCAAAACAGGGTAAGTGTTCAATTGGTTTATCTGCATATTGTGGATGTTATTTTCAGCTGTTGGTTTAAAGAAAGATTTGTGTCGTGCATTAAACTTATAAAGTTACATAACTGAATGTTTGTCTTATTTAGGCACTGGTTGATGGTCCATGCACGGGCGTGAAGAGACAGGCAATGCCATTCAAGTGCTTGCAGCTCACTGACTATGTCATCAAAGTACCTCACAGGTGAGTCCGCTGTTAAAATGTTTATAATGTTAGTTTTAAACTGATTCTAAGCAGTATTTGATCATACTTGGTGCATAATTATGGATGTATTGACGTCTGTGGAAATGTTATTGAAGTTCATTTAATGAACTGTTTCTTTAATGCACATTCTCTTTTGTGTAACACATTGCTTGTGTGTTCTGGTTTGTTTCAGTGCTCGTCAGAAGTTTGTGAGACTTGCCTGGGAAAAGGCAGAGGTCAACAAGAAGTGGGAAGAAAGCAACTGGGCCAAGAAAATCCAGGCCAGAAAGAAGGTATGCAAGATAAACCTGAACTTTGTTAATTCAGACTAAAACTCCCAAAGACTGTTAAAATGTTACACACGCTTTTGTTGGCTGGTGACTATTTCAAATTTAAGGGTGATTTGGCAAAACCACATCACATCTTGGTACCCTATGCAAACCTTGGCAACTGCTTTAATCTGATGTGTATACCTTGTCTAGTAAATATTGGGATCATGCATACTGGTGCTTACACTTTTATAGTGGTTCCCATCATAGTCTATTATTTACTCTTTTAACAGAGGGCTGCAATGTCTGACTTTGATCGCTTCAAGGTGATGAAGGCCAGGAAGATGGTAGGTTATCATTTTCTATTTGGACATTGGTAGAATTGTACTTGTGTGGTTGATTGTCAGTGTGATGAGAACAAACTAAGCTTTTTCTATCTTTCTGCAGAGGAACAGAATCATCAAGCATGAGATGAAGAAGCTCCAGAAAGCGACCACACAAAAGAAAGCATAAACTATCCTCAATAAATGTTTGACTTTGAGCCGCAGACTCTTTGACTTTTTTGCCGAAATGTGCATTATATTGTCTTCACATGCTGATGGAGGTTTTTGAATGTGGTTTTACATTGGGGCAGAGAGAAATCAGTTATATGCTTCCATAATGTACACTTTTGTTATAATTTTTGGTCTATCAAAAATAATCTGATCCATAAGAAATTGTAGAGACGTGTACTTTACACTGCATGAATTAAGTCTCTTTCTATAAAGTACGAGCAACACTTAACGAGTGTGGTGTTTCTAAATAATCAGGTTATGTTTTTATCAGTTTCTTTATGGGATGAAATTAGGTTTATTTGTTCGGTTCTAAAAATAAGGTATACTATTTGCTTAAAGCATTTAGTAACCAAATGCATTTGGAGGGTTATGCATTTGATTAGTTTGCTTTTATCTAAAGCAATTTATAGCGTTTTTAAGGAGTTTGTGTGAGAATTGATCCCATGGGCTTGCTTTAGTTAATACCATCTATTAATAAGCTGTATACATTTTTTCTTGTGACCCTAAATTGAAAAAACAGCAAGTCATAACAGTCAAAAGTCCAATTTTAATTATTATTGCTCCCTGAACTCTCTAAAACGTGAAAAATTTAAATAGCATTTCCCTTTTTTGTTTATGTCCCTTCCCTGTAAAATGTGAATTATTTTAATTGGGAATCAATATTTGATATGCTCATTGATTCATTATCAAAATATCCAACTATTTAATTTGCACATTTTCTCAACTCTTACACTTAGTTATGGAATAAATGCAGACTAATATCCACCAAACAAAACCTAATATTCTGCTTTGACATTTTGAAGGCGTATAATTGATGTACAACAAGACGATCTACTCTATATGCTCAATTCATATATAGAGGTTATAGGTGTTCATAGCAGTAATGACCTTAGAACGTGGATACTAAGGAATACAGGTTTCTTCCCATCCTAAGTATTTTGCACTTTTAGCCGAAACTGTTGGAAAAATTATATTTGTGAACTTGAAGCCAAATCATAAAGATCTTTAATAGTCACAAAATCATAACACTAAGAAAAGCAAAGTGATAAACATTTTAAAAACATGAATGCAATAGTTTACTTTAGACATATTAAATGAAATGAAGCTGGTTAGAGATTATTCTACAACGTTCAATCAAGATTCTTCTATTAACGACAGCCCACAAAAGACTCGTTGTATTTTTCCATATTTTTGATTGAACTTCGACGGGACGTGGGCTTCTGTTTGAAGATAGGGGACCGCAGAAACCTAGTGTCTGTGAATTTGTCACCACGTCGAAGTTTCCTAAAAGGAAGCAAGCAGAGTACAAAAACAAAATTCAATACATAGAGCAAACAAACGCAGCAAGAACTACAATGCAAAAATCACGAAATAACACCTGGGGATTTATGGCACATTAAACACAAATAAGGATAGATTTTCAACAAGGCTTGTACTTACGAACTGATCGATGGCTCTTTATAGTTGACGGTGCTTGTGCAACGGCGTTTACGGGAGGAGAGTTCAGGGGTGTTTTGAGCACACATTGGCTTCTGGTATGCTGCAGGGGAGAGATTTGTGACATCACTCAAACCAAAGCCCAGAAAGGAGCGAACAACCAGCCCACCTGCAGAGACACAAGCAGTGCAAAATAGTGACACCAACAAATGTGAAGTTAGTAAGGGCATATTTTGTGACACATGATGTGAGAAGATTCACTAAAAAGCAGGAAAAGAGGAGACGGAGTGAATTGAAAAAGGTGAAAAAGGCTAACAAGAATACATTATTTACCCTTTCTTCTGCCCACATTCATCACCAAAGGCATTTCATTCTCCTGATCAGATAAGTTGTTCGGGCACATTGGAAATTTAAACATCGGGCTGTCAATCATCATAAGTTCTGCCTCTTCACCAGGCGTAACTGGAATCAGAGACTCTTGAACCTCTGAAGGTGCTGTGGGAAAACAAATTTTAAATTGATTAATATGAGTTACCAATTCATTTAAAATGACAAGTATCACAGAATGTTCGAAAACAGTTGCTGTTAACAACGAAAAAAACATTACATCGGCTGATCGATTCACTTGGATCTGACTGGCTGACATCTTCAAGAAGAACACAAACTGGCGATACTTGCAGAGCACCCATGTCAAGAGAATCTGGACAATGTAAGCCAGTATCTGCAATTTCAGTCCTGTGTTCTTCTTTAAAAACAATGAAAAATTATTAAAAAACAATGGCAAAAGTGTTTTTACTTTTAATTCTTGTATGAAATCTAAACTTTGTGTGCGTACCTGTGTGCTTTGTTTCAGCACGTTTTTGAGAGATATTTTCTTTGCCTCTGTTTTTTCTGGCCTCTTGAATCGACCGTCTTTTGGAGCGGGTTCGTCTTGGCGGTGGACTACAAGCTTTTCTAGACTTCCTTTTTGGCACGTACAGGCTATTATCTGCATCCTGCTCTCCTTCTGATAAACTGGTGTTGGACTCTACAGCAGGATCGGGCTGGACCTCTTCTGCAACTGGAGTGTCAGGTGATGGTTTCTCCATGGCTTTGTTGCCTGCTCTGAAAGGTGTTAGATGAACCGCCTCTTCACAGTCAAAGTCAAACGTGTCATTGCCACCCAATGAGGAGTTGAGGCGATCGCCAGGTGGCAGAGCCCCTCTTGCACGACTTTGCGAACGGTCTCGGCTCTTGGAGCGAGCTCGCGGTTTGGAGTTTTCCCACGGCTTCTTCAGCGGGACTCGGTCCGGCTTGCGCCCTCTCTCTGGTTTTATGCGGGAGGGCGCTTGAGCGGGTTTTCTCTTGGGCTGCCTGGTGGTCCGCTGTGGGGGCTCAGGTGTCGAGTGCTGGATTTTTGGAGGCTCGGTGTCCAAATCTGTGTTAAAATTGTCAGGTACACGCGTTTTTGAAACTGGCCCAACAAATCTTAGTTCCTCATTATGTTCTTCCTCTTCATTACGAATGTCATCCAACAGAATGCAAACATCCCCTCCTTGTCTTTTATCAACAGACACTTCTTGTTTTTCTTTAGAGCAAGAGGGTTCCAATACGTCTGTAACACACTTCTCCGCAGAGGTGGAGTCAAAACGTGCACTCCGTCTCCGCACACTCTCAGAGCACCTCTTTCGCCTTGTTCCCACTGTCGGGGGCAATGAAATCTGTCTGTCACCACGACCACCAGAAACGATCACTGCAAAGAGACAATAGCAAAAATAAAAAACTTACATACAAACTGCTTGGAATATTTATATTTGAGGCTCAAAATGTTTTGTGAAAAGTGTATAAATGGATGTTCACCGGTGCCGGCAGTAACAGATGACTCCATGAGGGGCTCTTCTGAGCGAGGCTCCTGAATATAAGTGTCAAACACAGGTACTGGCCTGCACAAAAACACCATTAATGATTATTTCTTTAAATATTTGACAGACATATGATACAGAGCTATAGATATTTTAAGGATATTCACACTCGGTGACATAATGGACCTTACTGACCAGAAAAGACAAAGTGTTAATGCCATGCAAAATGTATTTAAAATGGAAAGTAATCTGACCGGAGGCATAAGCACCGATTTGCATATAGCGTGCGAATGGTCAGGTGAGAGTGGAATGTGCATGTCAAACCGGGCATACTCGATTAAGATGCACAAATTGACTAAATATAAATAATTCTGCGATCTAAAATAATGCGATCTGGGAAAACCTGTTGGATGCAGAGCTGGGATGTTTTCAGGAATATAAAAAAAGATCGAAAGTCAATTTTCTGTCCACAGACCACGATCGCAAAACATACAAGGGATGATCAAAAGTTCAGACCCTATGTCCATGATAAACGACATAGAGCTTGCTTCACTATTTACTAGTTGTTGACTGTAATGTTTGCTAGTGTCCTTGTATAGTGATAGTGCTCTTAACACTCCTGACAGAGCTCTCATTCTTTAAGTGTGCCCAGCACCACTTTCCTAAATTTTGTTTAATTCAAATGGTTTTCTAGATTATTTTTATAGACTTCAACACTATGAGAGTATTAAGAGTAAGTCTTTTACTTGTGATCCTTGACTGTTGTGCTTTTATATTCATCACCTGACTTTAAACCCGCTTTGTTCCTGAACATCATCGTGCTCAGTCAACTTCAGACTTGTTACATACAAGGTATGATAGAAACGGATTTGGAAAGGGTCTGAACCCAGCTCACATGTACAATATGTACATTTTCACCCCGTGTTGGGTTTTTCCAGTTCTCCTTTACCTGGGGTTTTCAGGGTGACTTGGTGGGCATGTCTCAGCAGGTGAAATCTGCAAGAAATCAATGGACATGTATAGGGACAGGCAGAAATATGCCAAGAAACCACATTATGTAGACGTTTGCAACATTTCAACGCATACCTCAAAGAAGTATGTGTGTGTCAACCTCTCACCTGAGCGTTTTCAACGGCTCCCCGATCTCTCAGTGTTTTCTTGAGCATCAGCAGGTGAAAGAAGAGCGCCTGCCTTTCTTTCTTCAGCTGCAGAATGACCCCCTGTGCTTGCCGTACCTTTTCTCTCTCTGTCTGCAGAGCCAACGCAAGAGCTTTGTTGTTTACCTGTACACTCTTCAGTACAAACGGCGTCACTGCAGCTGTGAAGAGAAAGATCAGAGTTTACAGCTAGTACATCATACATACCACATTGAAACGATTCTGCCAAAAGCATGGCTTCTAAAATTTGACATTAATAAAGCTGTGTATAATTTTCCAAGGGAAATGACGCATGAAATGGCACCCGTGTTTTTGTTCTTCAGCTTTGACAGGCCACGACTGGCAGCTGAAGCGCTGGCGAGACGCTTGTTCCGTTTCTCCTTCATTTTGTCCTTGATGTCGTCCAGACTTTGCTGGAAAGATTTCTTCTGCACCACCCGCTCCCGAGCCATATCTGAGCTGTTAAAAACAGCCACACGTCCAGTTCAAAATACACGGATTTACTGGAACATCTATCATTTGAGTTCTCTAAATTTCATATCTAAATCACTTTCCGTTTAACTGAAATGTTGCGTGTTTCTCAAATAAATATTTACCGATATGTAAAAACGTCTTATCAGGGCTGCGCAATTATAGATTTTAATGGGTGTCTTCTCTAGCGTATTCCTTGTCCGGGACGTTGATGTTCGAAATCCTCCGCTGCGAGCTCTGATTGGAGGAGGCAAAGCGTCATTGCGTCACTTCCGCGATTAAATCTCGACGTCATCGTGCGGAAGTGCAGGCGGCATAGATGCTCAAAAAGTTTAAAGAATACAAAAAAGAAACATCTGTATGTAATTCTTTATCTTTCTTCATTTGTTAATATGATTTATTTATTCTTTCACCCTCGTTATTTTGGTGATATTTTCTGTTCTTTCTGTACGTTTTCTGTACTGTTTGTTGCTTCAAGCATCACACATAATAACAAAAAAAGATGTTTAAAAAGTTTCTAAAATACTGAAATGTTTAAAATGTTTATTAAATGTTCTTTATATAACAAAATAAAATAATAATATTAAATGAAGGGGATTTATTTTCCTGGAAACAATGAACTTAAAATTGTTATTCAAATGTTAATATTTTACTATACTATAACCTTTACTTATTTACCATATTGTTCTTACACTAAAGCCTAATGTCTAATGCAGACAAACATTTGTTTGTGTTTTGTTTATACAAACATTTCCACAAAACATAATTTTCTCTTGGTAGCAAAGATTTTTCCTAAAAGAAGGATTTTTCATTTGCAAAATACATAGTTTTAATGTGATTTTATAAGGTAGTATAATTTCATTATTCCAATGGGCATGTCTTTGTACAGTGAACTTTATTTTCACTTTATTTAAACAGAACATTTAAAACAGAGAACTGGTTATAAATCAATTTCTCTTTATACCCTAACCCCTAAATACTAAACATTTATCAAACAAAGTATATGCCTGAAAAAGAAAATTACTGCATAAAAAACTGCAACTAAGACAAGTGTAGCGCTAGCAAATTGTGCAATAAACGGAGACCTGGACATAAAGGATACTGATGTTAGGTAAGGGAGATTAGGGGCAACCGAAGTATCCATATATCTGAAATGCAACCTGTTTACTTTTTTTGTTCCTCTAATAAAAATTGGATCATCAACAATTTACTTTTCTAACAGAGCATCTGGCCAGGTTGGTAGTACCAACACAACACACAGCAGATGGAATCTATACCATGTATAGTGCAACTTGTAAGTGTGGGAGTTTCGGTGGATGTTGTCATTCTGTCCTGATTAAGAACCAAGTTTTTCACCAATTATCATTTGATAACTGTACAAGCTGTCCTTTACTCATTTGCAACTCATGGAAATATTTTCCCAAAAGACTTCCATTAAAGTACAGGATTGAAAAAGAATAATAATAAAATAAACATATGACTTAGCAGGAACTGTTTTTATCGTTGGTGATTATTCAATCCGTTTTTTGTCAAATAAGAATTTGATCCATCAACTATTTGACTCTTGCTAATAGAACATATTTGCAATAAATGTTAACATGATCGTAAAAAGCTATTTGACATCTTTCGTGCAACCTGTAAGTTTTGGATTTCTGATCCTGTTGGGATGTTGCTATCAGACTTAAGTGACTATAAAGGACTAATCATTTATCAGATAAATGTTTATATCAGGAACTCTTACTTAGAATAAAAACATATTTTTTATAAATTTGTTTCAAATTTATTTTGACAATAATTATAACAGAACACATCTGACCAAGCCATCAACAACATCTACTACACTCATCAATGGGACTCTATCAACACTCTTGGCCTCTCTTATGCAAAACGTAAGTGTTGGAGTTGTGTTCTTATATGATGTTAATTTGTTTTTGTTTGATTGGCCTGTCAAGTTTATGTAAACTTTTCCCTGAAATATAGTTTCCTCTTAGCAGCTATTTCCTAAAATAATGATTTGCATTTGTAATTTGTAATGTGATGTATGACATATACTGTATGAAAGCGTGCTAAAACCCACGCAATTTTAATTTATGTAAATGTGATGTTTTCGCATTAATTCTAGTTCAATGACCCTCGTTGTCAAAATCGTTTTTTTACAATTCTAATTAAAGTGATAGTGAACACGCACGCACGCACGCAAAACTCCAACCAAGACAAGTGTAGTGCTAGCAAAGTGTGCAATAAATGGAGACCTAAACAAAGAGGATACTGATGTTAGGTAAGGGTTTAAGATTAGGGGCAGTAGCGGTTTTAGGCACGGGCAACCGGCATTTTTTCATGTCACATGGGGGGCGGCACCGTCACGAGCAGTAAAAAAACTCTGGGCCGCCGCGAAACGGTTTTCTATTGTCTATCATTCATTCATTGTGTGGGGAATCGGCAAATGGGCGCCCCTGCATGCTGAGAATGTGCCGTGTGTGTGAGAAGAGGAAAGGCGCACGCAGGTGATAGTTCACCTCTAGGAAACCGAACGCGAATGAAGCGTTAAACGCGAGTGATTTACATGTTAAGTAAATGCAAAGACGCGATGACCTACTTGCGGTGCGATTCGCGCGAATGAGGCGATTGAGCTTTCGTGTGATTCGCGCGAGTTGAAAAATCTGAACTTTGGCGAAAATTCGCTCATAGGTGGTCTCGCCCGGGGTGCAATTCAACGTAGAACCGCCACTGATTAGGTGCCCCCGAAGTATCCATTTATCCCAAAAGCCACCTGTTTACTTTTTAACATCAGGTGATATTTGTATGTATGCCTGTATGTGAGCATATTGTTTTAACTAAATTAATTATAATATCAATATGTAAAATTGGTAACCAACATACAAAAACATGCATTAAGTACTAAACAAATGAGTGTATATTTAAGAAAACCAAAATTTACATAAAGTGTCCTTATTTACATTTGCTTATTGATGCAAACTTGAAACACTATTTTATTTGTGTTGTAATTTTAAAATAATTCATGAATTAAAACAGTAGCAAATAACCATGTCCTGTATAGTGAATATCAATTATATATATTTAAAGTAAAAATATCTATACATTTAGATTAAATTCCATAAACAGTTTGGGGGTTAATTTTTTGAGGATTGAAATGGAACTATGAAAGAGAGAAGCCTGAAGCTGATATGCTGCAGTCTGGACATCAAATGTGCACATTGAGACATGGAGACATTGTTGTACATTACCTTTTTGTCCCTGCAGCAAGTTCTGTTAGGGTGTGTTATTCTAATAAGAAGTTGATCATTAACATTTTACTTTTACTTGCAGGCCAGCAGTAACTACACAACAGAGAGCAGCTGGACTCAATCTACACATTTAGTGCAACTTGTAAGTGTCTTTTTAATAACTGTACAAGCTGTCCTTTACTCATTTCTGTCCCATGCAGCAGCCATGCTAGTCGTGGAAATATTTTGCCGTTAAGAGACTTCCATTAATTTACAGGATTGTAAAAGTATAATGATGAAATAATTTTAAACATATGACTTTTATAAAAGGAACTGTTTGTTTCATTTGTGACGGTTCTATCCGTTTCTATAAGAATTTGATCAATCAAATATTTTACTCTTCCTAACAGAACATATCTGGTATAAATGTTAACATCACCATAGACAGCAGTTTGACATCTTTCATGCAACAGTTTTTTGGATGTTTCTATCAGACTTAAGTGACTATAAAGGACTAATCATTTATCAGATAAAAGTTTATATCAGGAACATTTAAAAAAAATTTTTTTTCACAATAATTATAGGAGGACACATCTGACCAAACCATCAGTGACAACACACTACTCATCACTGGGACTCTATCCACACCCTCTTCTACGCAAAACGTAAGTGTTGGAGTTCTAGTCATGTTCTGTTATGATGTTTCCATCATGTAGTGATCTAGAACTAAGTTCACACCTATTGTCTAATTATCATCGAAGCTTTTGTCATCAATGTCATCTAAGAATTTTAACAATCAACTATTTTAATCTTCCTAACACAACATAACTGGTATAAATGTTAACATCACCAGCAGTTTGACATCTTTCATGCAACCTGTAAGTTTTGGATTTCTGATCATGTTGGGATGTCGCTATCCGACTTAAGTGACTATAAAGGACTAATCATTTATCAGATACAAGTTTATATCAGGAACATTTAAAAAAAAATATATAAAACCGTTAATATTTTTTTTTTTCACAATAATTATAGGAGGACACATCTGACCAAACCATCAGTGACAACACACTACTCATCACTGGGACTCTATCCACATCCTCTCCTACGCAAAAAGTAAGTTTGGGAGTTCTAGTCATGTTCTGTTGTTGCCATAGGGATCTGGAAACAAGTTTTACGCCTAAGGTACAGTGCTGCTATAGGAAACACTTTGCCATAAGACTTCTATTAAATACTAAATAATCATTTTATAAAAGTTGATTTAAACAGATTCGTATTGACATGAAATAATAATAAATGTACAAATTAAAAGTGTTTTTTTACAATGTATTCTGTTTCTTACAGGGCACATCTAAACAAGTCAATATGACATCATCCGCAACTACACCTGTTGGTGGTGCTTCAGCCCTGTGTGACTCCATTCACCTTCTGCTGAGCTCTGTGATGTTCTGTGTGTGCTTCTTCTTATAGAACATAAGCTTTACAATAATTGACTTAATTAATTAACTTTCACATTTCTTACACTGTTGCTAGCTTAAAACTTGAAGCCCGCAAAATATCTTGTTCAGGGACACGTTTTTATAACTTGACTTTCAGGCGTAGCTTAACGTTAAAAATGCAAATATTTAATCTTTGTCAGAACTGATAGCACGGGTGTGTAGGAAGCACAGCCGTACTTCCTTTAAAGTGTTGAAAACTCACATTACATATTAAACTGACCATCAATTATACTAGATGTTCCAGCAACATCCCATTTGTGTCATTAAGCTTCGATAAAACATTCATTTAACATATTTAGTCTGTGTAAAACCGAAACAGTGTAGCACTACAGGGTAACAGACATGAAACTTTTTCATTCCACTGAAAATCACTTTCTACACCTCAGCTGAATTCCTATACTGTGTGATGTTTGATAATAATGTTTGATTATTCAATTCATGCCTTTGGTAAATACAGATACGCCGCTGTATGGGTTTAATTTAATTTCGGCTTTGATTTCACATTGTCACTTGAATTCTTTTAAAAAGTTTGGGATTAGAAGTGAATGAAACTGAAGTTTGATACATTTTTGT
The DNA here is from genome assembly GCF_947034865.1 of Barbatula barbatula. Classification (NCBI taxonomy): domain Eukaryota; kingdom Metazoa; phylum Chordata; class Actinopteri; order Cypriniformes; family Nemacheilidae; genus Barbatula; species Barbatula barbatula. Next base: position 6,395,459 of record NC_136784.1, read on the forward strand.
TCTGTTTCACAAATGTTTGACAGTGGAGAATATAATTAAAACAGATTATAATAAAAAAAGATTATTGTAAAAATAGTAAATGTTTTTCAACCAAAAAGGTGGTTGTTCTATTGCATCGCTGTGAAGAACATTTTGTTGCACCTTTTTCAAGACAGTAGTTTTTCATATATTTACAAAGAATTGTGGTTGATGCAAGAATAAACCTCATAAAATCTAATCTAAGCTGACAACAATGCATTTGACTAGATTTGTTTTGACTAGAAGTTTAGTTTTACAAAGCAGCAAGAAATATGGATTAAGAAAATAATGTCTGCAGTGAATAAGAAATTAGAATAAGAAGTGTCATTGTATAAATAAATGGACCAGAGCTCAGCTGATTGGATATTTGGTAGACTGTTAATACAGGCTCAGGGGAGGTGGGACAGAAGTATAAAAGGCTCTATTTAAGGAAAGCCGGAATCAAAGGCAGCATAAAATAAATCTGTTCAACATCTCACTGACCACATCATCTCTCAGCATCCTTCATCATGCTCAAGATTTTGATCTTTATAATGCTGGTAGCAGCTCTGCTGTTTTTACCACCTACACAGGTAATTCTTACTGAATGTTTTCTTCATTTAAATCTTGATGAAAAGTGATTACAATGGATTTCCAAGCTTGGGAAATTCCTCTTGACTTGGCTTGCATTTTAAAATATAGAATAATACAATATACTGTATGTAAAAAAGGAAATCAGTTTTCAAGTAAATGTATACAAAAAGTTATATTTTTATATCGTATGGTTAAGAAGTTTGGTCTAAAGTGTGATAAATTAGTTATTGGTGTGGCTTTATGCATTGGTCATCAGCAGAAATCTGCCAGGTTGGTCGACAGAATAGAAAAATATGTACAAAAGGTATTCAAAAAGAGAAGACAGTTTAGACAGATGTTTTATTGGAAGAGGTTTAATTCTGGCCGTTGTCAATGTCACATTGTATGTATTAAATAGAAGCAAATCTCAGTGTTATTGTAGAGTCTGATACGATATTAAAATGTGTGATTTGAATGTTGTTGATAAGATTTGATAAGTGTAGGACTTACACTCTGGCTGTGTCATTCTGTACTGTGTTCTCAAAAGATATCTGATCATAAGCATCCCATTCTTTCACAATTCAGAGCATCGTAACCGAAACAGAATCCACAAATAGCACAAGCTTGAACGGAACCACTACTGAGATGACAAGAACTGAAGTGACCAGTGCCAAACATCCAAACAGCACCATGCATGGAAACAGTACCGTAAATGCAAACAGCACCGCACAAGCACGCAGCACCACACAAGCAAGCACTACTAAAAATGGACTTTCCAGTGTCAGTGCTTCTGTCGGCCTACTGTTCCTTACAGTGTCTGTTCACCTGTGGTTAGATCACGTTGTGTGGTGGCAGTGAATGACAGCTTGGAGTCTGCCATCAAGAAATCAAGAGCAAATACATTCAGGAAATACAATAATGCTTGTTCATTGTATGTAATTTACAAATATTGTACTGTCATTAACAATTACAAATGTGAAAAATACACTTGAAATCTAGTGACGTAAATCAAAGCATGAGAAAAGGGGTTTACAGTTGTTTTTCTTCATTTACATTTGATTGCTTTTGAGTTTTTTTCAAACAATTACGAGTAGTATAATCATATACTATGTGTCAAAAATGTTTTGATTGATTTATGACCCTCCTGTCAAAGGCCTGTCATACTGACAGCTGTCACTCAAATGTTTCTTTTACGGCCTGTCAATCTTACTGACATCTGATGTTTTATGATGGTGTAGGGGTTCCTATGGCCCCCCCCTTTTCCTACAGGGTTAGCCCGCAAAACCCCCCTCACCTTTTCAAACCTGGCTGTTTTTTCTATCAGGACACCTGCTGTGAAATGTGTATTAGTAAATTTAGAGAGAGTTAGAGGCATACATAGTGGCAAACATAGAGGCATACATAGACTAACATTTGTAATAGTTTAAATTTTTGTAACATGAGATAAGACACGGCCCCGTGTCATTTTAAATAGTGGCATTGATAGACTAACATTTGTAATAGTTTAAATTTTGTAATGAGATAAGACATGTCCCCGTGTCATTTCAAATAGAGGCCTGGATAGAAGCATTTGATAAGCTAAACCCTTGTAACATGTTCGCTTGTCTTAGGTTTAACTTTGTAACATGAGATAAGACGTGGCCCCCCACACGTCATCCAAACTAGTTTTACGGCCTGTCAATCTAAAACAGGCTAGTTTATTGCCTGTCAATCTAAAATAGGATGATTTTATTGCCTGTCAATCTAAAAACGACAGCTTTATAGCCGCCTCGTCTACCTAAAAACCACTTACCATCAATAACGGTGTTTTTCACACTACCTTGTGAAAAACCTGAAGGGTGTGTCGTAATAAAGGGTTTAAATAATGGAGTGTTTTCGTAAATTTAAAGCAGATACTTACGTTGTCTTACAAGCGATACAATGGCTCTAAAAAGTACCGAAACGCCTAAAAATGTTGCGACCGGATCGCCTACTGATGCCTGGATGGAATCGGAAGATTTGACAAGGGCTCCGCGGCGTTTAGAACGTATGCACATAACCCGTTTTATACATGACGATGAAGAGCTTGTAATACGCGATTTTTCACTCGCTGGTAATCGCGTTGGGTGTTACGAGTTCGACAAGACGAGACGCTGTGTATCATTGTACAGCACCGATTTGGGGGTGGAGAGGTCCATACTTGACCCCTGTCTGTTTCTGCCAGCGCAAGACTGGGCATTGTTTTACAACTACGTTTGGACCGATCTAAACAATTATCGTCAGGATCCTAGGTTCGTCGGTCAATGGTGGAGTGTAATACCCGGTATATGTTGTCGGATGTTCGCCGACGGCTGTGGCGAGAACCCTGAAGATGCCCTGTATATATCAAGTGGCTTTGATTCTGAGACGACGGGCCGAAGAAATGCTTCTCCAAGTAAAGGGGTGCATTACGATCTGCGGTTTATGTTTCAATGGAGAGATGTGTGTGTGCTTGATGACATTTTCGCGGATATTAACAACATGTTTAAATGGTGCAAGTTGCGGGACCGTTACAACTCTGTGAGAGCGAACTTGTTTGGTTCGGAAACGGATGTTCCAAATGACACCGCCCCCCTACTATAACCTTTAAAAACACACCGTTCAGACAAAACCCTCACCACAACATCCAACATTCAACTATGTCCCAGGAGGAAGCAACCCTATACCACAGTGCCGGACAAAACCCCCCGGTGTGTGAGGCCGTCGCCGGTGTGGCCGAAGACACATTGCAGCAATCTACAAACACCTGGCTGGATAAATTCTGCGAAGAGCTGGGTTATCACAACCTTACATTCATCACTACAAGGGGTCAAGCCCTCACGGATGCCTTCGTATGCGCTGGCGTTGATGGTGTGGACGGTTGTATCGGAGAGGTCGGATTTAAAATAATTAAAGCCATCGTAGCCGTTCTGATGTCGCACATCGTTAACCTGAAACTCAAGGAACTATGTCAGGGTTGTGAGGTCGACCATCCGAGCCAGATGCGACATTCGTGTCTATTTGAACCATCACCCTATTTCTTCGAAGGCTACTTTAAAGAATTATCAAACAAATTGTTCAACCCACAGTTTAAACACAGTATCGTACAGGCTTTGACCACCTACGGGCTGAGACTTCACCCCCAGAGAATTCAGGGGGCCGTGGAAGCCATTCTATGTGAACTTCGGAGTGAACCATTTATCGTGGGTAAACTTAATGAAATTGCAGAGACTCTTGTGGATAAACATTGTGAGAAGGTAGTCAACGACGCGGTTGCTTGTTGGAAAGGGGTTACCGATAATCTCATTGTCTAGCTGATGCGGAGTGATGGGGAACACATGCATTGTGGGTTTTTTCAAAAATGTTTTTAAGATGTATTACAAACGTGAATTAACTAATCTTTTGTATTGTGTGATATATAACAATGTTGATATGTGTGATGTATTACGTGTAGATAACTTAAAGAATGATATGATTGTTGTGCGAAATTGTTCGGACTCTTGGGTTAACATGACACAGGCTTGTGTCAATGGTGATGATTCAGCAGCAGCTTTCATCAGAAAAGTATTAAAATCATTATGTGAAAACACTATTATATTTGATATTGAACATATCATAACGATGTTTACATACACAGTTGATGTTTGTATAAATCTGATATCCATAAAAAAAGATAGTAATGATGTTTCTGAAATTGTTGAAATTGTGAGCGACTACATGCTTGATAAAGATATTTTCACATGTGTTCGTTTCCTTGGCTATCTAGACAGCCTATGAAATGTGTTGTTTTTACTTTTTATAGTTGTTGTAATTTCTTAAATAAAAACCATTGTTTTAAAAAAGGTATACTTTATACGTCTGTGTCTGTTGAAACGACAACATGTCAGATCTCATGAAAAAGGTTTATTACACACCGTCTAACCCGGGGTCTTTAGGTGGTAAAAGCCGTTTAAAACGGGGTGTTTTAAATGACTCAGGCGTTCGACTAACTGACAAACAAATTTCAGAGTGGCTCGCTGCAGAGGATGCCTATACATTACATAAAACGGCACCCCTAAAATACAAGAGAAACAGGGTATTTGTTTATGGTATGAATAAACAGTTTCAGGCAGATTTGGTTGATATGTCAGCATACTCCGAGGAAAACGACGGTATCAAATTTCTCTTAACGTGTATAGATGTATTTAGTAAATACGCATGGACTCGGGTCTTGAAGAATAAGTCCGGATCTGAAGTCTCAAAAGCTTTTGTTTCTATACTTGCTGATAAACGCATCCCCCAAAAATTACAGACAGATGCCGGGGGTGAGTTCTTTAACAAACAGTTTCAATCTGTTTCTAAAAAGTATAATATTCAACATTTTGCTACAGCATCGGATTTAAAAGCTAGCGTTGTTGAACGTTTTAATAGAACTCTGAAAAGCAGAATGTGGCGGTACTTAACAGCCGCTAACACACGTCGATACGTAGATGTGTTACAAGATATCACGCTGGGTTATAACACCAGTTTTCATCGAAGTATTCAAATGAGACCCGTCGATGTTAACGAAAACAACGAAGACACAGTGTTTCAAAATCTTTACGGACCTAGGAATGCTCGATGTGTTAAACCACTGTTTAAATACAAAATCGGAGATATTGTAAGAATATCCAAAGTGAGGGGTCCATTTGCCAAGGGTTACGAGAAAAATTATACAGAAGAATATTTCACGGTGAACAAGTGTGTACAAAGAGACCCACCAGTTTACAAACTTTGTGATTATGACGGAGATATTATTGATGGTAGTTTTTACGAGCCAGAGTTACAAAAAATATCGGTGTGCAAAAACAATACGTTTAAAGTAGAAAAAATCTTGGACAAGAAAAATCAGGGTAAGAAGACCATTGTCTTGGTAAAATGGTATGGATGGCCGTCTAAATTTAATAGCTGGGTCCCCGAAAAAGAAGTGGTCGACGTACATTCGATTTAAAAAGGAGAATGCATAGTAGTCTACGACATTCATTTAGAAAACAGCCATGGGTAGCGACGGCTTTTATGTCGTATTACCATGCAATGCATCGTTGGCGGTGTATCCTGACAATACTATTTCTAATTATAGGACGTGCCTAGCCAACCCATTACATGTGAAAGGTAAATGGGAAGTGGGCATTGTTGAATTCGAATATCCTAGAACGTGGTATACGTTTAATACTGAAGATGCATTTTTTGAAATAAATGTCGGCCAACCACCGCTCAGTGGTGGTCCCATGAAGAAGAAGAATAAACACGATGACGATTCATTGATGCGTAATAAAATGTCTCCGATACGTTACCGTATAAAAACGGGGTATTATGATGACATTGCTTCTCTGGTTAGAGAGATAAATGAGGCCCTTACGCCGCATTCATCTTTCGGCTATGACAGTGTGAAAAACTGTGTGTTTCTGAATGCAAAACCTAACATATCTTTGACTTTTTACGGGAAACTAGCCAATATTTTAGGAGCGAAACCCGGGGCTCCATTAGGTGGCTCTTCATACGTACCAACGGATTTTAATATCGACAAAAACAGTGTAACGCACACTCAGCAACAGGCGGACAAACACGGCCATGCATACATATCTGCTGACTTTAATAACGACACGGATGTTGTGACGTATGCACCGCATCAATCAGATATACAAGGGGGCTTCTACACCTTGTATTTATACACAGACATTATCGATTACCAGTCAGTTGGTGATGCCTATGTACCTCTCTTAGGTACAGCTCATATAGCCGGAGAAAATAAGCATATGGTTTGTTTGAGATACGACAAAGTGCATTACGTTTCTATAAACAAAACAACCATCACAGACATTGGTATTGAAGTTAAGGACGACCAAAATACACACGTAAAGTTTTCATACGGTAAAGTTAGCGTTAAGCTTCACTTTAGACCTGTGAAACATTTCGTATAATAATGTCCTCATTCAACAATTATAATCATGATCCTGAACGCTACGTGGCTTACTATACGAACCAGGCAGGTGGCGCTCTACCAGGGTATGCCGGCGGGGCTGTTATGTACGGAGGAGGTGTTGGGGGTCTGTTTAGAGGCCTCTTTAGAATGGCTATTCCTCTGTTAAGACGAGGTTTCAACATAGCGAAACCCCATCTTAAATCAGCTGCAAAAAACATACTTAGTGACGTTGTCAGTAACACAATGTCAAGCGCTTTTAACCATAACAAACACCCACAAGACGGTTCGGGTCTATTGGTAATGTCCCGTAAACGTTTGCTACGACCCCCAGGTGACAAGAGGAGGGGTCATTCTCAAAAGAAAGCAAGACGGTCATCTAAGAAGGTCTCAGTTGTAAAACGAAAACGTAGGGTGTCGGTAAAGCGTAAAATAAGCTCAAAGAGAAATCCTAACACCATCTTCTAGATCATGGCATTGCTACACAGCATGTCAGAAGAGTGTGTTAAATCAGAATTGGATTTGTTCACGGTGCCTCTAACTCAAACGGCTATTGAAAGAAATGCCTATATTGAGATACCACCATTATCTGCAATATCAGACACTGCACCCCTGGAATTTTTTATAGCGGGCAATGGAGAAGATTATATCGATCTAAATAATACATTGTTGTTTTTGCGTCTCAAAATCACAAATCCGGACGGCACGGATATTGTGGATGGAGCACCTGTAGGTCTGATTAACTACGCAGGAGCCACCATTTTTTCACAGGTTGACGTATCACTTGGAGATAGGCTTATTTCCCAGAGTTCGAGCACATACCCATACCGATGTGTTATAGAGTGTCTTCTTAACTACGGAAAAGATGTTCTTCAAACAACGTTTTCCGCCGGTCTCTTTTACAAAGATACAGCCGGTCATATGGACTGTACAGATCCGGGTGGAGGAAATGCGGGTCTGACAAAGAGAGCTGCGTACACTAATGCCAGCAGTGTTGTAGAATTATTAGCACCAGTTCACAATGACATATTTTTTCAGGAAAAACTTATGCTAAATGGTGTGGACATCAAAATCCGTATGACTAGGTGTAAAGACGAGTTTTGTCTGATGAGGGATGACAATATAAATTATAAAATAAATATTCAGTCTGCGTCACTTTTTGTGAAAAAAGTTACCGTGTCACCAGCAGTACGACTGGGTCATGCTCACGCACTGCTCTCGGCAACAGCCAAATACCCTATTGAACGAGTAATATTAAAAAATCATTCGCTGCCCGCTGGTTCTCGCGTCGTGACCCAGGAAAATGTATTTCTAGGAACCCTCCCCAAGTCTTTGGTCATAGCCATGGTTGATAACGATGCATTCACGGGGGCCTATAATAAAAACCCCTTTGCTTTTAAAAATTACGATTTAGAATTCTTGGCCGTATATGTTGACGGTCAGCAACATCCGGCTAAACCGCTACAACCTGAATACGGGACCGGTTCTGCTATACGGGAGTACTATCAACTAGCTCTGTCTTCTGGAAGACATCTGAAAAACCAAGCATTGTCTATTGACCGTGAAGAATATTTGCACGGGTACACATTATATTCATTTAATTTGACTCCTGATGAGGAGTGTTCTAGACATGTGTCTCTCATCAAATCTGGAAATATCAGACTAGAAGCACGATTTCGACAACCGCTCCCCCGTACGATAAACCTTGTAATCTATGCTATTTATGATTCGATTCTTGAAATTTCAAATCGCAGACAGGTCTTGATCGATTACTATTAAAATGAATACCGTACAGCTCACAGTCTTGATGGATAAAATATCATGCAACACACATTTTCTAGGTGTGCTGCCGTGTGATTATTTACCAGAAGAACGTCTAAGAACAGTACCATCTATGGTCATAATTAATACACACCCCTCAGGACTCCCCGGGGAACACTGGTTAGCCATATACATAACCAGGGAAGGGGTTGGGTGCTTTTTTGACAGTTTTGGAAATAAACCCGATCACCCCCGGTTTCCAACACAAATCAATAATTTTCTATTTCTTAACTGCGACAGTGTGATATACTCAAACAAGCAAGTCCAGAATTATTCGTCAGACACGTGTGGGCAACATTGCATGTTCTTTCTCCGTCATATGTCCACTACTTATGATTATGAATACGTGATGAGTTTGTACTCTGATGATTTAGATAAAAACGATACTATGGTGTCGTTTTTTGTGAAAAAACTAAAAACCTATAACCATTTTAATAAGAAAAATGTGTTTAAATGTATTCAATGTGTTCAGACTGGCAAAATGTATAATTGTGTACTGGAATAAAACATAATAAATAACAAATAGTGCAAGATTCTTATTTTTGCGACGATTTATTTTTATTAACACACACACACACAAAATATAACAGAATATTCTTGTTTATGTCAAAATAAAACGAAAAGATTAGAGATGCATCCATCGACAGCGTTTGTGACTAGGCGAAATGATAACATCGCCGTCAGAATGGTCGTTATCATGATGTGGGGTACCGGCTCTCACATCTCTACCCCTCGGGGTTGTTGCATAACTATCAGGCGATGAACCTACTTTAAAATTATCGATTACACGCCGTATATGACGGTTGGGTACCGTAGATTGCGGTATATTTAGTGCTGCAAAAGCCTCCAGAAACTCTGTCCATCCTAGAGGTCGGTTTTCATCTTTGACATTGTATGGGGCTATGACGTTTTTAACTAAATCCAACATGTGTGATCCGGCTATGTTCCGGCCTTTATATACAAACTCCCCAGAATCAGTCCATGAAGCGATATCTTTAGCGTTAGTCATTTTATCTAAGATGTATCGAGTATTTTTCAAGCTCCTATACGGTATATTCTTTAATACATCATTCACCACGTTGTCGTATAACCTAGTGTTTTCAGCATTCGGTACATGATTAGATGTTTCTTTATCAGACAGAGGCATGTTTAACGTTAACATAGATGTCTCGCGGTCAGCTTGCTTAGCAAATGTTAGATATCTCTGTAAAATATTTGTGTACCGTTTAGCTTTTTCATGAGACGCCATTTCAGAGTTGTGTAGGATGTCCCTTATAGCAGAGTCCAAATCATTCTCCACCGACTGTTGAATAGATTCACGTGGTATACCAGATTTTAGTTTATCGAGTTGATGTTGTGGGACTAAAAACATCTTCTCGGCAAACTCCATTTATCTAGAAGTAACCAAACTAGTAATAAAGGGGATTGCTATGCTTAAGAGGGGCAAAAGGAAACCACCCTGCTGGTTTATCATCCGTCTCTTTCTTTTAATATCAATCTTCTTGTTTGTCACAAATTTAAGCACTGTTTTCCGGCGTTTTAGCTTCTGGTATTGCTGCGATGTGAGCGGTATGTTACCGTGAAGTACATTAAGGGCAAGCTCACACAGCGTTACAATAAGTTCATCGGATGTAGACTGTAAAATAACCCGTCTCTGGCGGGGTGTGGCTTTTAAAAGCATCTTTAACACAGGGAGATTTCTATAAAGTTTAGCAGACATTTTTAAATCGTCTCAATGTTTTCTTTTCTGTAGATACACTACCGGATTTGTAGAGAGTAAGTCTGTTCTGAGACGATATTGTTCAGGTGTTTTTGCTTTATAATCAATCATGAGATATCCGTAAGGTTTACCGGTTGCGTCCTGATAAGATTCCATAAAATATTTTGCACGGCCTGGATACATCTGTCTGGCTAGAACCATTACCTGTGTGGCGTCTCTGGGGTTTTTAAACAATATCAAATAGTTTGTGTTCAAGCTGATGGTCCTGCTGGATTTACCCTGACAAAATAAATTCTGTACAATGTAAATAGCACTAAGATTTCGGTGGTGTACATACTGTGTAAACACTTTTTCCACTTCATTGTTAACACTGGCTTCTTTCATTAAATCATCAATAATAAGCAGATTTGTTTTATTGACAGGAAACAAATGATCATCATTGAGAGTCTGTGGTATACCTTCAACAAATTTAATTTTATACAGTTTCAATAAATCATCATACAATGGTTGCCAACAATCATAAATATATACAATATTCTCCACATTTTTAGAAATCAATGTAACAGCATTTTGCAACAACATTTTTACAAAAAAGGATTTCCCAGAGTTTGATGGTCCACTTATCACACATGAAAATGGATGTTGTAACCTGAAATCAAATGCCTCGGTGTCTAGCACACCTCGATGACCAAAAACGTTGTCAGTAGCCATATGGTAGTGTAGTGTAATCCCCAAGCAGAACTCTTTTATTGTAATTCACTCGAAAACGTTTGACTAGTGATTTGTTATGGAGTGTAAACCGCTTTTTATCCCTCACGATACCGTCCATACGGGCCAGTATGTGACGACTATCACCATCCCCCACAACATAGTGATTGACAAGTCCTATCAGAGTGTCCAATCTGATAGCCTCAGAGTTTACCGCATTAAGCGTTATACCTTTGGCTTTCATACAAACTTTCCCAGTGTTGGTGCGATAACCATATGTCTTCGGGCCTCCTGAAGCATATTCGGTTATGAAGCCCCCTGACCCGATTTCATCGGTGAGATTACCTAGGTAAGGGCCCAATGGTGGCTCCCAATCACCGTCTTTGGATGTGAAAATGACACTGTCTGTGTCACAGTACAACAATCTATCGGACAACCTATCCATTAGACCATACAGCTCTAAACGAGCATGCGCTGTTGTAAATGCTCCTAAGAAAATGTTTATATCACGGGTCTGGCCACCTTTACCATCAGCATAACACCATTGAATTATCGCTACAGTGTCTGAAACAAATGAGAAATGTTTGATGTCATAGCCATTGCCAAAAATATGCTGAGCAAACTCCTCAGGGTCTGAAAGTAACTCTGTTGTGGGTAGGTTTTCCCTCATTGAAAACCTGCCCCACAAACTATTAAGCAATAGCTTATTGATTGAGCGACGTGCCGGGTTGTGACTTATCTTAGCAGGGTTCAGTTGAATCCCTTCTTTTTCAAAATAGTCGTCGATGTATGATTGTTTGTCAGTGTCCGTTGCCGCATGTTCTGGATAACCGCTGGCTTCCTGTTTGTACTGCAAAAATGTTTTAACATATTCACAAAACAAGGTATCCGACCGCTGTGCAAAATGCCACACCTCATCTATGTTAGTCACAATATATCCCTTCTCTACAGCTTTTAACAATTCAATACTAACCCAAGTACCGGAGATGGATCTTTCATCGTCGGTGTGTCTGCAGGGGTTTGTTTGGTTTTGTTGTTCGGTGCAGGTGCGACAGAGGGGGAATATTAACTTGCCACCAAATCTCATGGGAAGCACTGGGTGTAGTAGTTTACGCGGCGGTAAAACACAGCATTTCACAAGTCCGTAATAATTTTCTAGAGGTTCAAAATCCTTGAAAATGATTTGTGGGTGACCTACAGGGTACTCCTTTCTGGCTTGGCAGAAAGGATACAGACTTGTGAAATCGACATATCTTATTTTCTCACCTTCTGCGACCTTGTGGTACAATTTGAACGCATTAGTACGCCCCCCAAATAAAGCGTCGCGTGGTCTCAATCTTTCAGGGTGTTTATATGTGGACATAAAAACAATTACACCAGGATCGGATTGTTTAGTTGTTTTCCACTCACATTCCCACATCACCTCAACCTTCAGACCATAAAAATGTTTCAACACTACAAGTTTGTCATCAACCTGTCTTCTGAGATCACCATAGGATAGTTTTGAGAGGGGGTTAACATGTTCGTGTCTGAAACATTTTAAACATCCATGGTGGAAACATCCAAAAAACTCAAAAACGGTCTTTACATCTGAATTCTCAAAATACCCATCAACAAAATATTTACCAAATGACACCTCACCGTAGTTTAAAGCATGTCGAATGTCTATGCCCCGTGTTTTTTTTACATATTCCAGCCATTCGATGGAGACATCTGAGTAGGCCTTGTTCTGATTGGTGTAGGCATTGTTGTGGGTAAGAGCTAGAGTGTCTTTTGGGAGGTAATGTGTTTTGTACACAGCCATACAGCATGATGCTAATGTGGTGCACATAAACGGATCAATCCCGGTACATTGCATGAATTCATCGCGGTATTTCATACAGGCCTCCCTCAGCAAAACAACGTCATTCTTGCCATACATGGCTAGTTCTTTTTTAAAATCAAACACCTTATCGGTGACTGTTGTGTACCAAGCATCGAACTGACCTCTGTCTTTATCACTCATGGTCTCGTACCCATAGAAATGCTTGTCTGGATAAGGGCCTATATAATCTTCGTTTTCTACCCTGTTGAAATGGTGTGGGAAGTATCCCTTATCCTCACAGGACAGGTTTAACGCGGCCGCTGTATTGGCCAAACGCATGGGTATGAATGAGTAGCTATCAATAAAACGTTGCTTAAATCCGCTGTCATACATTAAAATTAAACGACACCCCTGCATTGTGATTTTAAGTGTGAGCCCTACTTTTGTGAAATGTTCCAAAAGTATGAAGTTGTCAAACCCTGATGCATTATGTGCAATCCATGTGTAATTTTTATAACGCGGTTGTCTGAAACGTCTGAGGAGTCTGTCGACACAATCTGTACCCTCTGCTGTGAATTCCTCACCAGAAAAAGTGATAGCACACACAACATTTGGAACATGTTTACCGTCTTGGTAGCGTGTTTCAAAATCATAAAATATGTATTTCACACCAGGTTCCTTAGGGGTTATCGGTTGTATGAAACACTGATGGGCTCCATCAGCAACCAACACATCACCGCAATGGACACAACAACTTGCTGGGCATTTGTGGGGTTTAGGATCTGTGCCACTAATGTGATAACGCCTATTGCATTTTGGACAATGTTTGGTCACAACACACTGCGAAAACTGTTGACCAAGCGGTGGTTTCTTATGCATGTCATAACAATAGTCAGATCTGCAGTAACGAAGACAATCACCACATTGTCTTTTTTTCACAGCGTGTCTGAAACATTCAGACCCATTACAGATATCACACACATATTTACAGCTGTGATCTCTACGGCATGTGTAACCCCTGTAACAAAATTCACAAACGTAAGGCGTACCTATGAAAGCTTTTAAATTCTTAATCATAAAATAATGACCATCGTGCAGGTACAAAAACACTGTTCTGTTATGTGGTGCATCTTTTGTGTTGTACTTTTCCAACACACCAGTGTCTGACCTGTGGAAGACCACTATTTTAACATAAGACTGACGTTCAAACTTTGCTATGTCATTAAAGCCTATCATATCCTGATCCGTGTGACCAGCAGCATTCTGCAATGCTGAAGCTAATGGTATTAACTCTGTGTGTTGTTTTTGGGGGTTCAGAAAATGTGCCAGACAAATAGCAAAACACAGATTGTTTGAGATATTAACGGGGCAGAAAAGATTCATTCTGTTTCTCGCAATAACCTCGTTATGAGCTGTGTCACGGAGTTTTCTATAAGCACCACCATGTCTACACATGGCTATAGACACTTTCAATTCCAATCTATCGTCAACGCACACGTCTGCGTTGCTCTGCATTATCTTTTCGATTTGATATTCAAAAAGCTCTACACTGTAGTTATTGCTAGGTGACAATAGTGTATTAACATCAGCTGTCAGACTAGCACCTCGTAACGTGATATTAATCAAACCGCCATCACCAGCCAGCTGTCGCGAAAATTGAACTATTTCAGTCAACGCCTCATGTAAAAGACGAACATAGTCTGCCATATCGTTGGATGTTATCGAACGCAGATTCAATACTCTATGTATTTCCAAGCTGTTAAACCTCCTTCTAGGGACCACAGTATAATCACCAACACTACCGCCCTCTCTTACTAATCGCTGAGCTTCGCCAGGATTTAAACAAACAGAGGGTATGTCTGTTTCGTTTGTCTCAACATTTCTTACAACCGGTTCATCATCAACAACAATATCAGCACCTACATTATTTGCACCAACAATATCCGCATCATCAATATCTTCACCAACAATATCGACACCTACATTATTTGCCTCAACAATATCTAATCCGTAACCAACTTGATGTTGATTTAAAACAGGTGCATCTAGAGCCACAATTGGTTCTGGCTGTACATCTGACATTGAACGAACGGTACTAATTAAAGCTAAAAGAGACTCTGTTGTAGTTGTCGGTCTATGCATCGACCTGACTGTGTAAATTAATCTCTGTAACGTGTCTGAAACACTTTGTGGGGGGTGTGAATCACCGTCACTGTGGTATCTAAATATTTTTGCCGCCGACTCACTTTCAGAATCATTTGACCCCTGACAACGTTTTGCGGCCATTTCACAATATTTTATTTAAACTTTTTAAAAACACCGTTGAAAATCCCACATATAAACACTTTTTAAAAACAATAACAATAGAAATAAAAACAATAAAACATTAAAACAGGGGCAAAGTGATTTATATACACGGTGTTTACTCACCAGATCTGCGTCTGCCCATGTTAATTATCTCCATAAATAATACAACACTTTGCGCTTGTCCGTCCTGAATGTCTTTTAGAGCATTACGAATCAAACGTTGTCTCGCTAGACCTTCTCTCAGCGATACCGATGTTGCCGTGATGAGATTCCTTAATCTTTCAAAATCCCGTCTGTCTCTTCGTCTTTCTTCACGCAAACGACGCCGATCATCTCTCGCAATCCTCAATTCGGAGCTAATCAGATCCAAACGTCGTAAAATCGCCGCTGACTCAAATCCGTTTGCCGGGGTCGCCGTCGGTAATGTACGAGCCTCCGCTCTGAACGCCTCTTGATTAGCTGGCAACTCCGATGTGTCAGGGCCAGAAACAATCTCTCTATTATTAGCCGAAGCCCCTGTTGGTTCGGCCTGGGTGAACTCTGCCGCTTCCCACGCTTCAACTAAATCGTCGTCCCACACAGCCTCTGAAATAAATAGTAAAACAAAATATGTGTTAGGCGAGAGAGATAACCAAAAAGGTTCAAGATATTTTATAATTAGATATAAAACCCTTAGACTCACTCACCGGGCCCGTTATTTAGATTTCGCAACGGTGTTGTAGCCTGCGGCGTTCGTTGATTGTTAAGGTCTGTGGGCTCCGGGTGAATTTGAGCAGGCGTTACAATCGTCCTTGGAGCAATAGAGGTAGGCCTACTTGGTAACGCAGGGTCTGTAGATATGTCTGCCACCAATCGCGATAAAGACCCTAAAAAACGCATTATTTAAAACACATATCTACATTTCTAGCGGATTACCAAAACATAAAACAAAATAAGTGTATTTTACTTAGTGTGTCGTTATCGCCGTAGCCAAACCGTGGTGTTTCGTCGCTTTGTGTGTCTCCAGAAACTGCTGCCATATGTAAAAAGAAAATGTGTGACTAACATGTTTATATAGGGTTTTGAACAACTATAGACACAACTATTTTACTCACCAATGAGTCTCCTTCTAACGTCAGGGTTTTGCGCGGGGGTGTCGACAGACCCCCGTGTTGCTCCTGTTTTGATAAAAAATAACACGTAAAAAATGTTGCGGCGTTTTTCTACGAACAATGATTTATATATAAAAATAAAAAATAGACACACGTACCTGCCGCTTGATTAAGAGCGTTTAGTTCTACTGCAAGCCAAGAATATCTCGGATCGTTTAATGCACCTACGGTATGATACAACCTGTTAAACAGTCCCCCGACAACCGTAACAAAAAGTTATATACAGACATTTTATTTATTTTGTTATAAAGAGAAAATGAAAACCAACATACCGGTCAGAAAGCTTGCCATTTTAGAAAAACTGTAAGTTATTTTTCAAGACAACAAAAGAGTTGAATATCTGTTACCACAACACCCGTACGTCTCGACACAAGGACTCGTAAATACAAGAGCCCTCTTTTAAACTTTTTAAAGAAACAGACCCATTGGGAGCTTAGCAGGGGTCCGTCATTAACATGTTTCAAACTTACACCCAAAAGCTGTGTGGTAGTGTGTGTGTATTCTGTGTCTGCTAGTAGGTAATTTGATTAAGGTATAACCAAAACCAACATATAGATTTTTGAAAAATAGTCACTAAAACATTACAATAACTATTTATTGGTAAATCAGCCAAAAAGTAGCACCTCTTATAAGTGAATGAATAGTTATAACCTTTTCTATTTTATTTTTACTCAATCTTATGTTTGTTTCATTACATGTCTTATCAACCTAGTAGACATGTAACTGCGCTTGTCTACCAAATGTCTCTATCAAACACACCGTTAGCATAACAAGGACCCTCAGGAGAGGTTTAACCATTTCAGACGGTTCGTCTAGGCCAAGCTATATCCTAATTAAATCTAGATGTCTGTCTTGAACACTTTTTCAAAGTAAACTCTTAGAAGAAACATCACACAAAAATTTACATGATTTCTCTCATTCATTTAAAATACAGAAACAACTTTCACACAGTAATGTGACCCTCGGTGCTTTCATGTCAAAAGGGTGAAAAACACCTTTATTGCTGGTAAGTGGTTTTTAGGTAGACGAGGCGGCTATAAAGCTGTCGTTTTTAGATTGACAGGCAATAAAATCATCCTATTTTAGATTGACAGGCAATAAACTAGCCTGTTTTAGATTGACAGGCCGTAAAACTAGTTTGGATGACTTGTGGGGGGCCACGTCTTATCTCATGTTACAAAGTTAAACCTAAGACAAGCGAACATGTTACAAGGGTTTAGCTTATCAATTGCTTCTATCCAGGCCTCTATGTATGCCTCTATCTCTCTAAATTTACTCAAAACTATTTTCAATGACATATAGGGATATGTCTTATCTCATGTTACAAATTTAAACTATTACAAGGTTTAGCCTATGTATGCTACTATTTGAAATGACACGGGGACATGTCTTATCTCATTACAAAATTTAAACTATTACAAATGTTAGTCTATCAATGCCACTATTTAAAATGACACGGGGCCGTGTCTTATCTCATGTTACAAAAATTTAAACTATTACAAATGTTAGTCTATGTATGCCTCTATGTTTGCCACTATGTATGCCTCTAACTCTCTCTAAATTTACTAATACACATTTCACAGCAGGTGTCCTGATAGAAAAAACAGCCAGGTTTGAAAAGGTGAGGGGGGTTTTGCGGGCTAACCCTGTAGGAAAAGGGGGGGGGGCCATAGGAACCCCTACACCATCATAAAACATCAGATGTCAGTAAGATTGACAGGCCGTAAAAGAAACATTTGAGTGACAGCTGTCAGTATGACAGGCCTTTGACAGGAGGGTCATAAATCAATCAAAACATTTTTGACACATAGTATATGATTATACTACTATTACGGACACATTTTGATTTTATTCAAACATTATTTATTTTAATGTAGCAGCAGATAGAAGTGGTTAAAACATTGACATTCATTTTAACAATTTGCTTTATACTTTTTATCAAAGTTGCTTCCGCAAATATATCTATTGTTTAAGTAGTTTAACTTCCTGATGGTGAAGGTTGACATTTTCTGACTGCACAGAACACAGACTACATGATAGACGTACAATTGTATATGTACATATGGCATGCCTCCCAAGAAAACCAGACAATAACTACTGTATGTATGTAATGCTGATTATAAAAGCATATATTTATTGTAACTCTAAAAAGTCCTGTGTAAAAAACTAGTTTGAATAATAGTAAAATCTTTGCATGTGTTTGAATAAAACATTAAACATTAAAAGCCTGATTAAAATAGGTGATCCTGTCTGTGAACTCCAGGCTAAAGTTGCATTATCTTATGAATAATTATGAGATTGGTAGAATCAAAGCAGTCAGCAGTAAAATGACGAAAATAGATAACGTGTCTTTATTGCTGCAAATGATAGAGATATTTTATATGTACAGATGTTCCTAAATAATTATTTTGCGAAAAAATACGAAATAAATTGGCTTTGCCATGGCGTTGCATGGAGTCAATATTAAAGATACATACATTCACCTTCAAGCAAATCACATATAAATAATAGATGCTTTAAATGAATGTGACACCCTGATGGTATTTATAATACTAACCAACCATTACATTTCATTTTATCGTTTACTCCTATACGTCATACGTTCCCATGTTGTTTATAACCCTTGTAGTTTTCTCATTATCGTCAACACAAAAGAAGATGATTTAAGGAATACCTAATTTGGAAAATTCAATATGCAGTACATGTTGACTCATTTTAATGCATAATAAAGCCGCCACGAATGTCAACACAAAAGTGTATGCGGTTTTCAGATCATTTTTCTAATGTTGTATGGAATTCACCCATGAAGGTCAAAATATGTTTTCAACAAAAGAAAGTCATAAACGGTTTAAGATTACAATAGGCTGAATATATGATGAATACCAGTTACAATCAGTTTGGAAAGGAAAATAAACAAAAAGGAAAATAAAGGCAGCTGATTGCATGGGTTTTTTACATTTGCACTTCCTGCTAGTCAGTTCTTTAAATTGACATGCACTTCAGTGAATGTGAGGTTATAGTCTATTCCAAAGGGCTCACATGTTTGATACTTTTCTCAAAGAGACAAGGAAGAAATAAAATGATTAAGTCACTTCATCACAGCCTCAAATTTTAATAGTTTAGTCAAGAAAACAAAAAACCAGGAAGTTAATTCTAGAGCAATGTGATGTCATTTACACAGCGAGAAATATCGAGAGCAGTGAAAAAGTGACCACCCAATCTAAAACGGCAAAATTTCAAGCAGCAAAGCATAAAAACATGCAGATTAAATGTAATCAGCCTTCTAAAAAACATCAGACAAGATGTGATACAGCCCACAGTATCTAGGTTTCATTTCACGGAAACAGAAAGCTATAAATGAAATTGTAAACTCAGAAGAACTTTGATACCTCCCCACACCCCAGAAAAATAGTGCTGTGTTCATCCTGAGGGAGTGGCCATTGTCCCTGGAGTTTTATCAATACACACCTGTGTGGAAGCATGGGAGCATGACATAATTACAGGTGCACCAGATCGGCCTATTTAAGAGAAGGACACAGATGAGACTCTCATTCTCCTACTGGACCGATCAAAGTTGGACTCATTACACTCGAGGCAACTGAGTAAAGCATCATTCTCTTACCTTCTGTTTTCTTACTGCCATGAAGGAAACGATCACAGGATTTCTCGTGCTGGCTCTGCTGGCTGAGGTAATGACAAAACACATAGCATTGAATGTTTTTGTTTAGACTTATTATCCGTAGTAATGTCAGAAATTATTTGTGTTACAGTATTATCATACATCATTGAAATATGATAGCCAAGTACTGAATAACATAAGAAGAGCTTGAGAAAGTCACTTGTGAATTGAAATGTGAAAACACACTTTACGTTTTTTTGGGGGGAATCCTTAAAGTGATAGTTCACCCACAAAATAAGATTACAAATGATTTATTCACCCACAATGGTGGTAGCCATACACTTCTATTGTATAGACACAAAACCAGGGCAAATCAATGGATGCCGCCGTTGTTCAGTTCAGTTTTTTGTGTTTCGCAAAAGAAAGTCATACAGGGTCATGACAAGTAAAAGATGACAGAATTGATATTTTGGGGTGAACTATCACTTTAAGAGAGAAGATTTAAATCTGACAAGATGCTTTATGAAGCATTCTGAAAATGTAAATGTGGAACTCAATTCTATTAATTTATTTTACAAACAGGCTCGTGTTCTCACTATTGTATTGCAGCATTAAATGTGTATAATGCGGAAGGGAAGGGAATAAAATAAAACATTTGAGGAACAGCTAATGTATTGTCCTATAAACCTTTTGCAATGAACAATGCTTGTTCCCTTTAAGATGACTGCAGGTACAAGTACAACCAGCGGTTCGACAAGTTTGGTGTCTTCGAGTTCAACTCAAACCACTGTGCAAGCATCTCCGGGCACATCAACTACAGCTCAAGTCCATTCTTCAAGTTCTGCACCAACCAGTCTGGCTCCATCAAATACATCCCCCAGCACAACTCCATCAAACTCATCTGCCATCACTAATTCCACAGTGACCACGAAAGCCGCCGACACCACCACGGTAACAATAAGCCAATCCACCGTTCAGACGACATCATCAGGCTACTCCGTGACAGCTGGTGTCATTAGCTGCGTTCTTCCAGTTCTCTTTTACACGCTGTTGAACTGAACATGTTTGTTCAAACCGGGACTAAAACTGTAAGCCTTGCTGTTTAAGAAAGAGCTGCACTTGTAACTGTAGTAACATGTGGCGTATTGCAAGATGATCATCAATTATTTTACTTTATATCCATTTGTATTTCTTGTAATAACAGGCATTAGCCTACTGCCTACCAAACTGCACACATCTTCCAAGAGTGTGCTTTTCTGATTTTATGCTTCAATATCTAATCTATAGTGATAAACAATGTCTACATATTAATTCATTATAAAATTATAGAACATTGTTTCATTTGTTTTTTTTAATTCAAGCAGGAAGGTAGTGAAAAACGTATTTAAAAGTCTTATTTAAGCATCTCAGTTTTAAACCTCCTAAAAGCAGGTTGAAAACTAACCCTATTGACAATGTTTAAAAAAGCCACATTTAAGATTTGTGTTTCATAATTTAAAGAATTACTACGGAATCCAGAACTAAAAAGTTAAATTGTGATTTTAATAAACAAAAAAGAATTGTCCATGGGATTCATAACGCTGTACTTATCCACTCATGTACTGATACACTTGTATAAACATGTCTTTAAAGTGACGCATTTATTTTTAAGTTGATCATAAAACGCCTAATAAAGTGAGCTTTGTCTGGACTTTGGAACAATGAGACTAAAATAGGATTTTTTATTACTTTCCTTTTCTTTCCTTATTTATAGTTTATGACATTTCCTGAATAAACTTTAGATAAGCCTTTGCTAAACATCATATGAGTCAGGAAACAACGTCAAACAGTACAGGAGTCAGCTGTCTATTCCCATTCTACATTATTAACAGCAATTACAGCGGAGAGCAGCTAAGTTTGGACTTGTAATGAAATGTAATGGACTTGGTCATAATGTCTTTCATAGACCCTTGAGGGATTAAGGGGATTTCAAGTTTACTGATTCATACAATTGCATGTGTATATGGATTTGGCACGCTGTCTAATATGAAGTGCTGAATTCCTCTGTCAGATTCCCCCCGGACCACCCTAGTAAAGCCGTAAAATAGTTAAAATTCGTCAAATTTACAGCTTAAAAACCCAGATAATAGGAAACAAAGGTGGCGAAGGGGATGAGGAACGGTGCCAGAAAACTGAATTGGAATTGCTGCCATAGACCAGGTTGAGTAACCCTTCATAAAGATAAAATGAACAAGCTACACAGCATTTTACATGATTTTTAATAAAAAGCAAACGTATTTCACTAAACAGAAAACATGCTGTAGATTTGATCCTCACACATTTTAGGGCCATGCAAATCATTAAACTATAATTCTTCTTTAAGGGACAATAAACATTATTCAAACACTCCACCTAATGCTGAACTAACTATGAATAATATAACAGAAGAAAGAAGATCTGTTTCTTTATGACAACTCTGTATCTTTTTGAAGATACCTCAAATCCAATCCTCCATAACAGAAAACTCTTGGATCACCATGAACTCGCCTGCTTGCATCACATTTAACAGCCAGAGAACTCTTATCTGTTCCCTACCTCTTTAAGCTCTTATAGGCAACTAAATGTAGGATTTATAAAAAACAAGGTTTTAAAATGGCAAGTAATGTGTTTTATATAGTTTTTTTTCCAAAGCAAATCTTCAGTTTAACAGCTCTTTATGAATAAAATGTTCTTTCACTGTATGTACACAGACGTTTATCAGTTGTAATGTATACCCCGGTGTTTTACACATCTGCTGTGTATTTGTGTTGCTAATCTTCTCCACGGCATATGGCCAACAAAGCCTGTTGGAGTTCACCTTTGAACTGCTTCTATAGAGAGAGAAAAAAAGAGACCTTATTATAATGTTTTAGCTGAAATGATATATGCCAGTCATTTTTTGACATCGTGAGGACCTGTAAGCCAGTGTAAAGTGACGTCCCTGTTGCTTGAAGGTAGGCGACTCGAATGCTCAGCAGATCTTCCTCACTGTGAGACACCATCACACCCTGGAGCCACGGTACCTGTAGAAGACAGGCACTATGAACAAACATGGGGTCGGAAGCCTGTTTGTGTAAGTTTGAATATATACCCTGGATCTCACAACCAGTCTTAAGCAGCACGAGAACCTTTGTAGTAATAGCCAAAAAGACATTGCATGGGTCAAAATGATCGATTTTTCAATTATGCCAAACATTTATTAGAATATTAAGGAAAGATCATGTTCCACAAAGATATTTAGTAAATCTCCCACCGTGGAGGGCCTGCTGCAGTGCCTCTGATGGACAACTTTAAAGGCAATTTTCTCAATGTTTAGATTGTTTCGCACCGTCAGATTCGAGAGTTTTATATAGCTATATCTCGGTCGAATATTGCCCTATCCTAACAAACAACATCAATAGATAGCTTATTCCGCTTTCAGATTATGTCAAAATTGTGTTGTTTGTTGTGAGTTTCAGGAAGTAACTTGTTTAGTTAAAAATACTTCTTAAAACAGTCATGGGAAAAATCTGGCTTTACCAGAAGACAACCCATTTCGGAATTCAAAACAAATTCTTGACTTTAAATGTAACAATAATACTGCCAAAGACACAAAGGAACAGTTTCCCCAAAAACAAAAACTCTGTCATCCTTTACTCACCCTCAAGTTTTTTCAAATCTGTATTCATTTCTTTGTTCTGTTGAACACAAAAGAAGATATTTTGAAGAATGTAGGAAAGCAAATAGTTCTGTGGCCCTCTTGACTACCCATGCCATTTTTCCTACTATGGTAGTCAATGGTGGCCAAGAACTGTTTGGTTACAAGCATTCTTCCATATATCTTTATCTTTTTATCTTTTGTGTTCATCAGAACAATAAAATGTATATGAACATTGAGGATAAGTATTTTTTATTTTTGGATAAACTGTTCCTTTAAGAATTGCTTAAAAAAAGACTTGAAACAACTTACTTTCAAATTTTGGATGCGCCGGGCCAAATACATAGGTTTGTTCTGTATACAGTGTACTGATAAAGGAAATGATCAAATCAATTGTCAGTTTAACATCAATTATTAGTTTTACACATTTTAATGCATACACATACAGTACATATATACATAAATCTGTGTTATACCTAGTGTCTTTAAGCCCATTCTCAGATCTCCTGAAAGAAGCCCTTTAAAATGTCCCTCTATGGCTTCATCCACTGTCTGTACTAACTCAAGCTCCAGTTTACTCAGCACTGAAAAACACAAACACATTCACATAGATTATTATAAATACTAGACTTAAGCAACTATCGTTGAACTATTCTAGAAGTATCAAAAGTGTATTATCTTTAAAAACACATTTTCTTCGATTTGTAATTTTTAATATACCCCAAAAGTTTGCCATTTCGCAAAGGAGCTTTTGGGTTTTGTCTTAAAACGTAAGGACAGAAACACATATAAACACTTGTATCGCACCAGTTTTAAGGTGGTCTGGGTTTCGTGTGGTGAGTATATTGATCCAAATCTCAGCCGCAGGTTTCTTGTTTTTTAGCTCCTCGGACAAATTCTAAACAACAAAAATGACATATTGATCAAAAATGTATATGGTCAGTGTTTATCTAAAGAAGTCAATGTGCTTTCTCATATGCTTACACGTTATTAAAACGCCTGTGTTGAACTGAGGTTAATTATTAGATTATCTTGAGTTAACTAACTGAGGTAACATTCCTGCAATACATATCCTGCTTCGGATGACGTCTAGAGGTCCAGCAGGCAGTTAAAATATAAAATATCAAACAAGGTCAAGTCAACATCAGAGTTAAATCCTTATCAACGACACGTGACATGAGAGCAGTCTTGTGAAAGACAAGGTGACATTGAGACTCCCTACAGTCCTTTTACCGCACCGACTCTAGAACAGGACTAGGCAGATGACGTCATCGCAGATTTATTCAAACTCACTTTTACGTCTTGGTCAACAACTGCTGGCTCATTCTCTTTCTGATAAACGAGAGACAGCGAGAGAGAAAGGGAGGAATGAACGGAGGAAGAGATAGAGACAGAAAGATTATGGTTATATTGATGATATAAATGAACCGACGTTTTGGTGTTTAATGACATGAAGTCTTACCTTCAACAAAGCCACAATGAGCTTTGAAAAATCTCCACTGGTTTCACTGAGCAAGTCTTTCTCCAAATCACGTTTAAACTCTGTCAAAGTTATTATACAGACATCATTATATTATATAAAAATGTATTTCAAATCATGATATAATTACATTATAGCAAGTTATTTTAAACACATAATAATTAAATATGCAATAAGGACACTCATATTTGCCTCACAACAACACGATGTTATACATATGTGAATTTTGTCATTTGCAAACAACAGAAAAACATTCTCTATAATTTAACTAAGTACTTCATTAAAAACACCAGCAGGATTATTAACCTAAAATCAATAATTCTTTCATTATTTACTCATCCTCATGCCATTCCTAACCCATGACTTACTTTCTTTTGTGGAACAGGAAACAAATTATTTTGACAAACGTTGGTAACTAAATACCATTGGCCACCATTGGTTTCCTTTGAATCGACACGGAAGCACTGAGACATTTATCAAAATAGTCATAAAGGTTGCGCGTAACATGAGGGTGAAGAAATGATAACAGAATTTTTATGTGCGGGTAAACTATCTCAAGTCCAGTGTTTCTTTTAAAGCGTTATTATTTATAAAAAAATAAATAAGGTTCAACATTTTCAGTGCACCTTGGTTGTATGCAGCTGCGATGTCAGAGAGCTGCTGTGGTGTCCTTGTACACAAGATCTCCAAAAGGATTTCATCATCTGTACCAAGACCCTGAATGAACACACACGCACGCGCACACACATGCATGCATGCACACAGCATCACTACTGGCATATAAATATTTTGATGAGAAACTCATACAGACATCCACACAGAAATATGGCAAACCTCCATGGCTTTGCGCAAGCGATGGGCTTCAAATTGCTCAGGTGTCATCAAAAGACCCAGTATCAGAGACTCCAGATCACCGGACAGAACCTTCTTCAGACCTGCATCCAGCTCCTTTAACACAAACTCACTGTATCACACATTTACCTCTACAGGTTCCCATTTCATTTTTTTAAACAGTGACCCTTTTACACACTGAGCTTGTGTTCATTTGGAGTAGCATCACTATAGTTTACCTTTTTTGAGAAGGTCTTGTAGGCCTGGACCAGAGATTGTCTCTGAGCATTACTGCGATTGGTCAGTATTCTCACAATGCTGTTCACATCTTTAAATGAAAAAATACAGCACTTACACAAAACTAGCAGTCACTATTTTAGAAGGGCAACAATTTGGATATTTACTAATGCCTCATGAATATTCACGTGACTGTACCTTTCTGTTCCATAGCATGTTGGAGGACTGAAACGTCCCTCTCTGGATGAAAATTGGGAAAGGGACGGACAGACCCCAGGGTGCCCCACCACATCGTTTCATACTGTGGGAGGGCAAAGGTGAAGATTGGAAGACGGAGATAGGAGGAGATACGAGGGTGTAAGAGGAAATGGTAGTAAGGTCTTATCAGGAGATTCAGTGACATACAGAAAGAAAAAATGAATGTGTTTTTTTACAGGAAGAAACACTGAAATAATGTCCAGTGTTCCACACATCGATACAAAAATGATGCAGAAACAAACCCTTACCACGTCACTGTATGTGTATATCCCATTTGAGCTATCGTCTGTATCCATGGCCTTAATAATGTAAAATGAAAACTATGCCAGATATTTATTACCACATTATACACATGGACTGAGAAAACAATCTTCAACAGTTTCTAAAAATACCATAACTTCATATAGATACAAACATATTTCAAACGGTTACAGTCAGAAACCTCAAAGTCTAGATACATTTCATTTTTTATTTATACAAGATCAAATATTTATTCTCAAACATCACAAAATGTAAACAGTTAAACGCTCACATGGTTTACCTTATGAAGAATCCGGTGATGAGGGCTGGGATTCAGTCAGTTGAGACTAAGTTTCAACCTTTATACGTGACCTTAGACCTTCACTTTTTAGTGAAGACACTTACACTGACATATAACAATTATTACTTTCCTTAAAACTATTTACTTCTATTCTTAAATTTGTTTCAGTACAAGCAACACTAGTTGCTCTCACAGACGGATATGTGCATCCAAAATGACTCAAGCAAAGCAGAGGTTCTCAATGCCCTGATGACATTAGATCAGATCACTGGGTGTGACCTCGAGACTCCACACAAGAAGGTGGACTTTAAAAAACCTGCAAAACCGGTAAGACTGAACAGCAAGAACAACGACCCCCGGAACAAACATTTTGAAAAATACCTCTCCAGAAAAGGAAAAGCAAGTTTTCTCAGTGTGTTAAGGGGTTTGTATTCGACATTTTACATTAAGGGAGAACTATGCCATTTTTTCCACAAATATAAAAGTGCTGGTAATCTGAGAAATGTGAGAATGTGCACTTAATGTAAACAGAGAGGTTGAGCAGAGGTAAACATGGAAGTGACTGTGTAAACACACAAAGTCAAGTCAAAAGTTGACAATGTCATTACAACGATTCACCAACACCTTCAAGTGTGAGTTTTACTTTACTCAAAAAATAGTTATTAAATAAACTTCACCAATCTTTTTCTATCTTGCCCTAAGAACATTTTTAGGCAAGTTAAACTCCCACCTGAAGGGTGCGACGTTTGTATTCTGTTGAGATAGCAGGACAAGCATCTGCATACTTCACATTACAACAGCAAACAATAAGATATCAGATAAGGAAATGTGCGACCGCATTCTAGTCATGCCACACCACCCACTTTTATCTGATTTTAGTTCAAAAAGAACATTGAGGTCACATACAGACTGCTCTCAATGATCCTTCTGCGTATACGAGATTTCACCGCAGTGTTTCTGGAAACAATTTTTAATACACATAAATACATATTGAATAATATTCAAAGAATTAAATCATGCACATATAAAATCAGGGACAAAATTTTTAAGTGAATACTTGTACATGTTTTATTACAAAATTAAAGCCACTCCCTGTTACATATTTCACATTAAACTTTAAAATTAAAGTTACGGAATAACGTTTCTTGGTATTCCAAAAATAACATGGTGATATTATATTGACATACTGTGCTGTACTATATTGACATCAACACATATTTGGTTATAAAACAAGATGACAGAACAAACTTTCATGGAAACCTTCCCAAGACAAGAACAATAAAATGAACAAAACAGTCAGTTCTGAAGTTTTTAATATATCTATCTATCTATATATATATATATGTATGTATATAAAATATATAACAGAGACAGTGAAAAGCTAATACAGTTTTCTGGATTCATCTATTATTTAATCATTACTATCCAATTTGAAACTATGTGTTGTAAATCGTAGTTTCATAAAAGACCTGTATGTAATCTTCTATGCAAATTATGTGCAAATAACGGTTTTCAGCTCATCACTTTACATTTCACAATTATAACAAATACTTTCCTGTCCATGGCCGGTTTGCCTCATTCACTGTCCAAAGTGTAACTATAAGGTTTATATTTTACGCCGTGTGGTTGCGTCTCACTCGATGTCAAAAGTCAGTTTTTAGAAAAAACGTTTTTATTGGTCAGGCAGCCTGAATGGGTGAGGTAAGGCTTGGTGGGTCAGTTAAGTTCAAATGGGCGGGGTTAGACGAACTCCAGCTTCCACTGTTGGCTGGCATGTTCCTCGTTCTCCTCTCGAACAACTAAATGATGTCTGTCATATGACTTTCCCCCTGAAAAAGATTACAGTACATTACAGCATTGGTCATGTTATTTCATTTCTATTCATGCCTATTAACGCATTTCACGTAAGAATTGCTTGTCACAACAGCTGCCATAATATTTGCATTTTTTAACATATTAACATGGGATGCATAAATGATTTCTTAACTTTTTATGTAAACAAAACTTTTATATATCTCACCTTTAACGTCCAGCACCATTTCAGGGAAAGTGACACTGGAGATTTTGCCGCTGACCTGAGCGGTCCATATTTGAACTGGCGTACGTGCCTCATTCCACAGTACTACCTTAGCACCTGTGTCTACATTCCCCATCACCTGCAGACTCATGGTCCGTGCCAGCTGCCACAAACAAAGAATGTGGGAGTCGAGTTTTAATGGAAAGTGTTGTGCACTTGAATTATAATACAGCGCCCCCTGTAGTTACTATGCTCACATAACAGCCAGCTACAAAATTCTCATATATAGTATGAAAAACAATGTCATCTTAAAAATTTAATCACACAATCTTACAACCAAAGAATCCCTAAAATTGTGAATATTCAAATTTGTAACCTATAACATTCTACTGTAAAGAGGATTTTATAATCATCTATTATGTACACATGATGTAGATGTCTCATACGTGTAATGTACCTTGTTCTTGATGAGCCCGTCCTGGTAGAACCAAACATCACTGAATCCCTCCACCTCCTCTGAGACGACCACACGGCCTGTTTTCATGTCCTCAACCCCACCCTGCACTGACATGTAGTGTCCAGACTCTTTATTTCTGATGCGGAATAGTCTTTGTTTCTATGGGCACACACATAAAATAAAGACATAAAAAAATACAAACATCTTTATTTTGTATGTTTCAGTCATTCTACTGTTATTTTGGCATTTGAAGCTGATACTAACTTGTCTGACTGGATAGAGAGAGCCGATACCGGAGAGAGAGCTGTATTTGTGCCAGTTTGTGATTTCAGCGGGCTCTAGTAGAATCTGGCGCCCCCTGTAGTTACTATGTTCACATAACACCCAGCTGCGGAAAAGAGAGATTGACATGACATGATAGAAAATTATAGCCATAAAACCACAAGAAGGCTTTTAATATAAAAAGTATTTAACCAGGCAACACTCACCAGCCACTGTTGACCCTCACAGAGAGGAACTGTGTATTAAAGCCCTCCTCGTGTAGGCTGGATACCTGCGTATCAACTGTGACCTCTCGACCTTCAAAACCCTCCAGCCCATAGAGAGAGACTGAAGGCACTGAAAAAGTCTAAAAAAATGTTTTTTATATGAGTATTTCCTTAAGAGTTTCCTCTTGTTGATTACAAAATTACAAATCATTTGCCCACCGAAACAAATCTTTTGTCTACTCACCACTGGAACTGACTTCACCGACCGAATACTGCAGCTGGGAAGACAGCCCATGCTGGTGAGGTTGGGAAAATTCCCTTCTGACAAAACATACTGGTCTCCTGTGAACATGTCTCCTTCATACAACACCCAGCTGAAATGCATTGAATTACACAACATCAGTGTACCAAATATATTTTTAGGTTCGTCTGCAATACTGCTCATGTCCTATTGAAGCAACACTGCAATACTATAGAACAAAATTATACAATTTATTTATATTATATCTACAGTTAATTTATTTATTGACTGTACCTTACAACCAAAGCAATTCATCCATTTAACACTAACCTTCCTCCCACCACCCTGCATGACTTCACTGCAAAGTTTTCCGGCAGCTGGCCTGTGTTCTGATGACACACATTACATGTGCCCTGGAAACTGGGCTCTGAATACAGCAGCACCTGCAGCGACAGAACAGAACAAAAGAAAGTGATGACATTACTGATGCGTTTCTTCATTGCTGATGGCGAGGATGTTGAATAAGTCAGCTTACCTCATTTTTTAAGCTGGGCCCCGCACTGGGTGCCTAAAACACACAAGATCAGCCTCATCAATTAAGCCAAGGACATAATGTTGTCTTTATTCAGGACAAATATGAAATACAATAATTTTTCTGATAAATTCAGAAGCATATAAAGAGTTTCAAAGTCACCCAATCGCCCCAATTACCTCCAGTGCCATAGGCACGGGTGTGCCGGTCCACCCACAGTGGCAGCTGGCACACATAAACATTTATTTTTGTAGATCTAATAATTTTTTTTTCGGAATTAAGGTTATTGTTGTTTGTTTAATAACCATATTTGTTACCGCGTATTCTAAATAAATGGAGAATCTTTGCCTAAACCTTGCTAGCTAGCTAGCAACAACAACAACAGTTTTCAGAGTGACTCCTACGGATTAATGAAGGTTGCTGCCTGATGTGTGCATGCCTGGTAGGACAATCTGGGTAAGATGAAATTTCAGTACAGCGTTTTAGAGGCGTTTGGCCAGAAGGAAATATTACACGTAACGTTACCGCGCAAGCACTACAGACTTGAAGTGGAAGGTCCTGAACTTACAGTATTTGCCCAACTGAAAACTCAAACAATTTGACTGGTATGATAAAGACGTTGCCAGTTTACTGCGTGTTTTGATCACATTGCCTGTTACAAAGCTGCAAAAAATGAATTTCTTACTTAGTTTTCCAGTAAAAATGTTAAAACAATTCTTGAACCAAGAAGTATTTTCTTGATAAGCAGAAGGAAAATAATCTTCAATTAGGTTTACCTTTTTCTTAGTAACTCAATTCAAGATAATTTTTCTTACCCCATTGGCATTTTTACTAAAAACAAGACTTATTTAGTCAGTTTGCTTATCAAGAAAATACTTCTTGATTCAGGAATGTTTAGACTTTTTTTACTGGGAAACAAGAAAAAAAGACTAAGTAAGAAAGTCCTTTTTTGCAGTGAAGCTGTGCTGTGGAGTGCTTGGATCAGCTGTGCATTTTGACGTTTCACATCAGAAACGAGCGATGGAAGTGCCAAATTTCAGAATAAAAACCCTTAATTCGCAAAAAAAAATTTACGCAATTAATTCGGCTAAATAGGTTCCATCTCAGCGAGCCTAGTTTTACACATCAGTTTTAAACACAGTCTATTCTGTAACGTAAGTGGTACGCAGAGTAGGGGTTTTTGCACATTCATCTGTCAATAAAAGTTTCTGTTATGCTATTGATTAATACTCCAAGATAATAAAGTTCATTGTACCCTCGCAGACACAAACATAGCGATCAGAACTATATAGACCATGAACACATTCATGAAAAGGGTCTCTGAGACCACTCACAGGAAGGATGGGCTGTATGGAGCAAATGCGGTTGTCCCCAGAGCCCCAATCCCCACAGCCCTTGTAGAAGCCTTTCTCTAGGACATACTGGTTGCCGGAGAAATCCACATGAGAGTAGGCGACCCATCTGAGGATGAAGAATAAATTGATATATTTACTATAAATAATTCCACACACCAACAAATTTGGCCTAGATGGTCCGAAATGTTTAGTCATTAGTCTTGACGCAATGATTTTGATGAAAATAACACAACGCATCTACAGTACAATTGAATACTATTTTTTTAATTTCTGCAATATCTACTCCATTTTAATCGCTCCATTCATGAATGTCACAATACAGTACATACGCTCCACTCAGCACATGGATGGAACTGCTGTTGATGCTGAACCCGAACACCTCCACATCCGCTACAGCTTCCGTCACATCAAACGTTTGCTCTTCATCATTCTCCTTCTCTCCTTCAGACTCTGCATATAAAGTCACCATAGGCTCTGACAGCTCCTGGTGTGCAAAGATAAAGATCAGTAAAAAAATGATTAAACTGACTTTGCATGCCAGCCTATGCAGTACAATCTCATGTATCAATTTAAATATCCCTTCTAGTATCATGATTCACAGTTTTATTATATGTAAATATTATCATAAAGTGAAAGGCTTCTTACAGTTTGGATGACTCGGACCGAACGCAGCTCTGAGTTAACCCCTCCCCACACCCGCCAGTCATGGTATTCTCCCTCCTCCAGAAGATACTGGTGACCACGGAAACCTTCCTTTTCGTAGCCCACCCAGCTATAAGAAGAGAGAAGAAAATAACACAATGAATTAGAATTTGAACAGAATATCATCCAATTTCTGTCTCTCTTAAACACAAATAGTTTTGACTTTTCTCTCTCTCAAACTAAACTAGTCTTTACTCACCATCCTCCAATAACTTTAATGGATGCTGCACTGTACATATACAATGATTGTCTATTGTCCGTTTTTGTCATGAAATCTCTCACGCTGCTGTAGATTTCTCTGCTTTTCCCAGTGAAAAATGTCTTTTCGTAAAGCACAATCTGTAAAAAAATAACAACATATAACATGCAATATCTTCACATTTCAATTCAATTACAGTCGATAGATGTTGCTTCCTTAAACGTACTTTTGGATCAAGGTTCTCAACTCGAGGTTCCCCCTACAAACACAAACAAAATGCACGCTTAAGACTGTTTTAAAAGCACGGTGGACAAAAGAGGGACGTTATGTGAAGGTGAAACTTACGATTTTGAGCGGGTGCAGAGAGCTCACATACGGGTTTGTGACACCCCAGGAGGCAGGCGATGGGTAACCGCCGACTTCAAGCACCCGTGGGTTGCCCTGAAAGAAGGGTTCTGCAAACACCAGCCATCTAGTGGAACAAACATTACTTTAATAAACTGACTTTAGTTATATAAAATCACAAAGGACATGTGTAAACTGGGCAGAATTGAGAAGATTTTTCTCCAAATCAGCAGAGACAATGCTGGAAAAGACTTGACTTTGGCCCCTCAAAACTACATGTTGTGCTAGTTTTTTAATAAGCAACTTCACTCACAGCCCAGCGTTGATAATCACAGAGTTCCCTTTGATCGGAAAGCCAAAAATTCTGGCGTCTTCGGACGTGTCTCTGAACGTGACCTTCTTACCCTCTGCATTTTCCTCTGGGAAGAAACTAATTTCAGGAACACTGTAATCCTAGTTGAAAAAACGTTAAAAGACACAAAAGAAGTACTGTTGCAAGTCTGTTACTTAAAGTATTGCTGCCAAAGCAGGTGCAATTCTGCTATAAGACACAAGCTATAATCTATAATCATTAAGACCAAGCTATTCTGAGACAAACAGGCACATGATGTAGTTTACTACCACTCATTCAACATTATTTCAGTTAATGCAAATAAGGGTCCCTGCACTAATGTACACCATATTACAGTAATATGCATCATTTTGAACATAATAATTTTGTATGTTTATTCTGTTAACAAGTGTGTCATACCCGC
Source organism: Barbatula barbatula (assembly GCF_947034865.1). Taxonomy (NCBI): domain Eukaryota; kingdom Metazoa; phylum Chordata; class Actinopteri; order Cypriniformes; family Nemacheilidae; genus Barbatula; species Barbatula barbatula. The sequence goes on from NC_136784.1 coordinate 6,429,187, forward strand.
ACTGCCCGTCGTATGGATCCAATGGCAAACGTTTTCTCGAGCTGTGGCTTGAGCTCTTCATCTTCTTGATCCTGTCCTGTTCCATTTTGCAGATGAGCCTCTTCTTCCTCCGGTGGTCCGAAAGGATTTGTCAGCTCTACGTCCCCCTCGTCTAGTGCTATCTTTTCTCCTTTGAAGTTTGGCTTCTCATACAACACCCACCTTCAGAAGACAAAATATGCGAAGAATTTAAGGCAAAAAGGATGTTTTGCATATGACACTTGTTTTAATGTGCGGTTATCTAATTAAGAATATTATAACATTTTCTTATTATGTTTTTCTTAATTTTCTAAAATTATGTAATATTGCATATCTAATGATTTATATATGTGCCCTCACCCCAATTCATGGTCTGTTTCTTTAAAATAAATGAACTATCACCACATTTAATTTCTATTTCGATGTTGGACATCTGATCATGTGAAGAGCATCATGATGACATCTGATGTTCTCCAGTATAGCTGATATTGCCAGATCACCTCTCGGATAAAGTGTAGACGTGTTGCTTATGCATCAACATTCATGAAATCCCATCAGCCTGTATTCTTTAACAGAATAATTCTTTAAGATCCTATCTATGTGCAGTTTATGCATTGTGTTTTACTGATGTTTTCTTGATCAAAAGCAGGCAGATCCTTCATGTGGAGACCGATGTAGAATGTGTCGATTCCCCCACCAGCCCATGTGACAAGCGTGTACACATCATCCAGAACCTTTAAACTTTACAACCTCACTAAACTAAATATAAATAATTTAATGTGCATTTATCATCCTGTCTTGTGTATTGATGTGCGTTTGCTGCCCCGTGTGTTTACCTGCCTTTTTGGTATCAGACACACCGTTAATGCGATGGGCAAAATGTTAATGAATTTCATTTCACACAGCTTTACAACATATCTGTGCCATCAACTAAAGAATGGTGTAGTTACCACATCTACCAGCAGGGGCCAGCAGTCTGTTAACCAGCCAAACCTTGACACTACAAAGGCACCTTTGTGTTATCATTTTAGTAAGAGGGCACTGCATATAAACGTATATATATATATGACTTACCCCCCTCTGATCACTCGTATTGAAATGGTCCCAGTAAACTCCCACGCTGTGGCATCCACAACATCACCTCGGACTTCAATTGTATGGCCGGTCATTCCAGGCTCTTCATAAATGAACATCTAATAATGAAAACAAATGTTAAAGTCTCAAACACGGCCTGTGTCTCGATCTGCTCCCTTGCCCGTGAGATTGTGATCAGTATATCGTGTACACGGGTCCAGGCACTGGTAAGGACCCTGGCTCCCTTCTCATTGGGACACCGTTCACTTAATTATAAAATGTATCTGTTAAATAGATTGTGTTGCTTGCCTTGTGTTGCCTGCCTATACATAATATAAAAAGCTTTTGACTTTTCAAAAGTTATATCATGTTTCATGAAGTTCATTGAGTTGGCTTGTGCGATTTCGGTTTAACGTCTTCAAAACTTCATGTGATTTCCAGTAAGGGAACATAGGAGCATCGATGCTCTCTGGTTATTAGGGAACAAACGTTTCAGTGCACTGGAAGGATTTTGTGAATGAGTCGGCCCTTAAAATGTCCGCCTCCCTGGTCAGTGCCCTGACTACTGAACAAGGGAGCTGATTGATACACAGCCAGTGGTTCTCAACTAGGGAGCATAACAATCTTCCAAGAGAACCTCAGAAATACTCATTGTTTTTAAATGTTTTTTCACAGTTTGGATATTTCTTTTATAAATATACATCTTGCTTGTTATGTCTGGCTGTAAAATATTTTATTATGTAGATTTTTGTGAGTCGAAAGCCCTTCAAATATTGCTTTAAAAGGGTTAAGTTGACAATGATCGCATTGTTTAATATTTGACCTTTTCAGCCACTAGGGGCAGCAGTTGTAGTGACATTGGACAATCTTCCTTTTGTCTGTCTGTTAAACAGAGCATGTCCACATTGTCCCACTTCTTTAAAGCACCTTTGTTGGCTTATAACCGTAAGGCTGCAATATTACACTGCTTACTAATATAGGTTGTGAGGTGAGGAAATACATCTAATAGCAAGAAATGGCCTTGACAATCCAGTTTCAGGTGACTTTTTCTAAATCTCGATCGGCTGCTGATGCAGAATTTAGGATGGTCAATACTAGTTCAGTAGAAACTAATCCAGTTCAGCAGTGTAGAAAGCTGTGAGTCACAAACATGAAATAGATGATGATGCGGTGGCATGTTAAAATGTGCTTAAAAACAAACACATAGTTGTTTATTATGCTTTCAGACAGCTATCCTGAATCCCCAAAACTGTAGGTACATAAATGCTTAATAACCTATTTTGTGCTAATTTGCATAGCATGTTGATTTTAATTGAAGTGGATTGGTGATACATCAACCTGTTTGTATGCGTTTCTTTACTAACATCCTAAATGTTACACAATGTTGACACTAGAACTTAGTTTTCCAAATATGCAGTACATTTTAAGATCTTAATAAAATATATTAAATATTTAAACTATATCAGTTTAGGGATTATAATTAAAGCAACAATCCATAATTTAACAATGGCTCATTTAAGATAATTTCCATCCGGTTATTGTAGATTGTTTGTGATTTTGTAGACAATGAAGTCATTATAAAAAACATAGTTTATGTGCCTGAACTTGATAACAGGAGATTTTTGAATCTATAGTTTCTCATTTTGAAATTACACTTGCACGCAAACTCATCTTTTAAAAGACAAGAGTACAAAACGTACTGACCTTATGAAGCTTTATTCGCCCAGACTAAAAAAATACATTTAGTTCCAACAAAGTATTAACTGATTTAAAAAAAAAATTATGTAAGTCATGTAATGAACTGTCTATACTTGTGTTTTTGACACATGAACGGGTCTTTATCACACACCCACTAATCTCTCTCACCTGCTCTTTAATACCAGCCGCAGGCTTTGGGAACCCAAGCATATTCTGTCACATCTTATTTGATATATTGAGCACACACAGAGAATTTAAAAGGGCTGGACCGGTCTTATCAATCAGACCATTAATAATCTCATTAACGTAGTGTCACTGAGATAAGAACAGTAAAGTGGAATGACTCACCTTTCCAGGTCGAGGATTGAGCTTCCCATGTTCCTTTTCTTTTGTGAGCTAGATAAAGAAACATTTTGAATAAATAAATATTAACGTAACATATGGATGTGTATTGTAACATGTAAACTGTAAAATGCTTGAACAATGCCTAGTTATGTATTTTTGCCATTGACGAACCTTTGGAAACCTCCTCCTTAGGTTTCTACATGATCTGTCACTTTCACAAAATTTGTAACGAATTCAGTGAGCCATGACGAAATTAGAATAAAGGCAACATTACAAAAGAGCCAAAGTCAAATTTCTCTGTTTGCATATGGGGATGTTCTTTATGACAAGCCAAATAAAATATTTACGTAATTCAGATGTCATAAAGGTCACTTCATAAACTACCCAAGTGTCACTTTGTTTCTTTCAACAATGTCTCTATATGCATATGCAACATGGGTGTGGGATGCCATCCATATCTCTATAGTAAATATGTATATTTCTAAAATGTACTGTAACAGTACCTAATAGACTTATGTTAATACTATATTTTTATTATATCTATTTGATATTTATTTAGAGAGATATAATAAAAATGTCTAAAGCAGGGGTCTCCAACCTTTTTGTAAGCAAGGCCTACCAAAATATCTAAAATCCTCTAGAGGGCTACTTGTTGGTAACATACATTCAAACTTTAAACATGTGATGCCTTATTATATATTCTTTCAGATATTAAAGCTTATAACACTTGCTAATAATAACCTTTCATGACGATGTAGCACTTGGCTGATCGGTATGGTCACAGATTTGTCAGCTGTCTTGAGCATTATGGGTGAGCCCTGTGTTTAGCGGGCACCTTACAGAGTTCATGCGGGCTACCAGGTGCCCACGGGCACCACGTTGGAGACCACTGGTCTACAGTATATCAACTATAACATCTCATACTGCTATGGGTGTACAATATGACTGTATACAACAGTATAAAATTTGCATGAAATATTATAGTACAAAAGATATTTCAGTGTGTTCCCTGACAATTGTTTATACGGTTGATGAGGATGCTGCACCGACATGTGACCAGGGCATGGAGGCGATATAATTTTTCCTCCGTGCCCATTGCAATGGCAAATACAAAGCAAGTCACTGGCAAGACAAAGTACAGGGTGTGTCTGAGCAGGACTCGACACACTACCGTTGTAACAAAATGATCGACGCAAATTTGTCGAGAATAAAGGAAATAGACAGATAACAAACATCATCACTCCCCATTTCCCTGCCTATGGATTCTGAGCAAATTTTAAAACACATTTTTTATCTGTCAATATTAATTTGTGTATTTGGGAGATTTGCATAACAAGGTAACTATGCGTGTCCTATGCAACTGTTATTGTGGCTTTTCTCTTTGTTTGAATACGATCTCATTTCATACAGGACTCTCAATCATTATTTGCATGACCCATTGGCACACTGGCAAACACTCCAACCACAACATTAGCATACAAGTAACAAAGAACTGTTTGATAACTCAACATGACAGTCTATGTCAACAATGGTCACGAGAAGTGTGACAATATAAACAAACACGGTAACACAGGTGAATGTTCATTTTACACTAGATTTGTGATGGACATTTTTTATGGGTTGTTAAAAGGAAATCTTCAGGAATGTTCCTAGTCACACCTGCAGGAAGAACTGTCCGTGCAAACCCGCTTTTAAAGAGCATTTATAACCCAACACAAATGCTATTTACAAAAATCGTTTTGGCTTTGAGATGGCCCTGGGCATGAAACAGATGACCTGTTGCACGTCTGTTTTACAGGACGTGAGAAGGCGTGAATACTGCATGAGCGCTGATGGACATTTTTTATGGGTTGTTTCAATGAAATCTTCAGGAATGTTCCTAGTCACACCTGCAGGAAGAACTGTCAGGGCAAACGTGCGTTTAAAGAGCATTTAAAACCAATCCAAAACCCCCCAAAACATTTAGGATCTTAGAAAAGTGTGGGATTAATGTATGCATTAATTCTGTTTCCACATTTTGCATCATCTCGCAGGATAAAAATATAACCCAACACAAATGCTATTTACAAAAATCGTTTTGGCTTTGAGATGGCCCTGGGCATGAAACAGATGACCTGTTCCACGTCTGTTTTAGAGGACGTGAGAAGGCGTGAATACTGCATGAGCGCTGATGTAACGTATACTCCGGTCAATCTCTATTGTAAACTCGGCCCACTGGGGTGCCATTACACTCCGTCTTTCCTTTCATTCACCAAGGTTTTGGGCAGAGCTCAATCCACCTTCTGCAAAGTCTAATCGGACTATTATTATCTTTAAGTGTTCTATAAAATTATAAACAGGTGTGTTATAACTGTGAGGTGTAAACCTGTAACTCAACCAGATTAGCAACACCACAAATTCAATTCCACGGAAAAGAAAACTGATAATGTTACTTTGGGTAATAGTGATTACCAAATGCATACATAAATGTACTGCACTTCTTTTGAGATCCAAAACACATCATGCTGTTTTACAAAACTTGGAGTAAGTGGTTTTGTATCCGGTTACATTGCGGCTGATTAGAGAGTGTTGACATACTGTACTAGGAAAACAACACTCTCATTCATTCCATGTCCTCGTTCCCCAAAATAAACTTAAGCACGAAACACTGAGTTGTGTTTTTACCCTTTTCTCACATTATTTGTTCCAATGATGTAAATGAAAATGCTGTCTATACACTGTTGTAGTCATATCACATAGTATTGTGACATAAAACAGTACTCACATATGAATCCGGGAAGGCTCTGTATTTGTGTGTTAAATTATGCTCCGGCTCTGCTTTTGGTTTCTGATTCATCTGGAAGCTTTTGTAATCAATGGGTTGATGATGGAGAGCTCCATCAACGCTACTGCTTCGTTGAAGGCTCAGAGCTGGCGAGTGGTAAAGATCCAGTGGGGTCTTGTGGTCAAAGCTTGAGTTCTCTGTTGTGGAGTAATTTCGGAAAGAAGGAGGCATGCTCATCCGAGAGGGTTCGGAAATCCCACTTAGTGAACTCGATGAAGACATGAGGTGCGAGAAGCGCTCGAAACGGTCTCCGAGCAGACTGTCCGTGGCCTTGGGGGCCAAGCTGATGCGGTCGTGACTGCTGCCGATGTCGGGGAGAGAGGCTGCGCGGAAGATTGAAGGTTTTCTATTCTCGTGCAGGAAGAACAGGCTGTTTTCCAGGCGAGATGCAGGGAATAGACTCTCTCCGTTTGTCGCCGGTGTCTCTTCGGCGCTCAGGTCAGTTAGGGAACCCTTGCGCATAACGATGCTGTTTAGGGCCGAAGCTCGCATGGGCTGGGAAAGCCTCGGGGGATCTCCAGACTGCCGTTCTTTCAGCAAGGTCAATGGAGATCGCATGTCCTTGGGGGAACTCCAGTGGAGACCCAAGTCAGGTGGTAAACTGAAATCTCCGTTCAAAGGCTTCTTTGGCTCTGTAACCAGCGAGACTTGAGTTGGATACAAGATGGGGGTGTCCTCTTCGATTGGAGGCAGCGAGGAGAACGGTGTGTTGGAGGGTGTGCGGTGAAGCCTTTGACGGGCCGGTCGGTCCATGCTCTTCAATGTATCCACCAGGCTGTCCATCTCGGAGTGTGTGTATGAAATCAGAGGCTCGGGTTCGAGACCAGTGGGCGAGGAGTCCAGCTCTACACGCGTGGCTTTGAACACATCGGAGAAATCCTCTCCCACCTCCGTGATCATCAAGCTGCTCTCCTGGGAGTCAGAGCCTGTTTTCTGTATCTCTCGCTCTCTCTCTCCGACAGGTGTACTAAGCTCCACCCTGCTCCTCCCACTAAAGTAACTCTCACCCGATTGAACTTCGCTCTCCCTGAATTTCCAGCTACTGTTGCCAAGGCTACCTGTGCTCTCCAAGGAATAAGAAGTGGGCTGGGTTTTCTGCGTCCCAGAGGAGCTGTAATGAGACGTGTAAACACCTCTTTCATAGCTGGAGGACAGAGGAGAGGAATGCAGGTATGAGCTGTTTGTGAGGTTATAATCTGAATTCTCTGTGAACTCCTTTACTTCAGAATCAGAACGGAGCCATTTTCTGCGAAGATCAGGACTCGATTCTGAATCTCTAAACCCATTGCTGTCCAACTGACTTTCATAGTTGCCCAAATTGCTGTTACTGTCAGAGCTAACTAGGGACACTTTGCGGACCACCATGCCGTCATCTCTGCCCTCTCGGGTGGATGATGGCCGGCTGAGCTTCGTATTGAGGACGGCAACGGCAGTGCTCATGTCTGTCTCTGATCCAGGCTCAGTTCCTGCTTCGTTTTCTATATCTGCTTCTTCAATCACTGTACTAAGAACAGTAGATGCATGAAATGATCTAGAAAATAAGATGGAAGAGAGGGAAACACAAAGACATTATTACTTGAACCATACAAGTTTTCCTGACTACAGTCAATTTAAAGAAAGTCTTCACATACAATTTCATGTGACACATGGTAAACTTGATGTCTATGAGTGCAACAACTTCTCTGGTTTCAAGAACACAAACTGTTTTAAATAATAAATAATATCAAGATTCGAAATACAGACTTAAAGAAAAGTATGATTGTATTTAGAAACAAAATCAGAGGACAGGTAATGCCAATGTGGGAGTGTGGGAGTAAATAGCAATTTGCGTAGGTGAGTTTCTGGAGACATGACTATACATGTTAAAACAACACTTCATAATGGATCTCAACCTTAAAATCATTAAAAGACATTAGTGTTGGTTCTAATGCAGAAGGCAAAAGTCGCATAATGGGGCTTTATCAAATGTGTGGTAATGCATTTGTACTTCTGTGATAGGAAACATCCCAGATTTTACGTTACAAAGTTATTATTTGTCGAAACATAGATCTGAATTTACATGTGAGTGGGAATAATTTATGAAACAATTGGTAGTAGAAGGAAATACTTTTTCATTTTAAGTTAAGGATTAATTTAGTTAAGAATTATCTAAACTCAAGGACCATGGGTTTCGATTAACATTCCACACACACATCTGCTTAAAAACAGACTGAAGAAAAATAAGTCAAATGATGAAACAGGGTACACACACAAAGCAAAGCAGGCTTGAACATGTATACTATAACACATGCAGGTTTAATGGACATTAAAAATAATATTACATAATTGAAGCAAATGCGTCTAATTTGCATAATAAACCATTATTGTTTACTATATGTATACAAAAAACCCATCAAAGATATAAACACAAAGGGATTTGAAAAAAGTCATTTTGAGAGGAGAGGAAAGAAGATGCGGGTACATGTCATGTATTTTCTTTTTCACTAAAACACAGTTAGCCATGAGCCATTTGAAAGCACAAGTATCAAGTTTAGCCAGCTGCTACATCAAGTGTCTGTATTAGCCAAAGCTCGCCCCCTATAGGCAAAACTGGACATCACAGTGTCATTTCTTTTAATTACATTCACATTTAGTTCATAGCAGATGCACCAACAGCACCTTATGTAAAACATTGTGGGTGTTAGTTCGTGTTAATTTCTTCATTCTACGAATTGTTGTGGTTTCAATCAAAGCCAAGCCCTGTTTCGGTGTTAACTTCGCTGTTTGTTTCCTGCCACCAGGTAAAGATTTGAATAAAACACTTTCATTTATAAATGAACTTTACATAACACCACATACACAAACATGTGTCCCTGTAAAAACCAGGCTAAAGTCTCAAAATAACAAGCATCAAAGTTTGATTTTAACCATACATTTTCATATGATGTCTTTTAATATTGACCATGTCAAAAAACAATGTTATATTTGCACAGAATGTTCTTTACATTATGTTGGATGCTATTATGTAGAAAACTGTAGGCTACGTTACAAAAGAATTACTTTGTGAAAGGGACACAAATATAAATAGCTTCGTTCTTCAAAGTTTACTACACTAGTTAGAGGGATTCATTCAGCTCTCCAGGGTCAAAAAGGATCAACGTTGCACTTTTCTTAAAGCCGAACTAGTAAAATGATCAAATTTATCACGAAGCGATTAAAGAGTTCACCTGAAAATTCTGTCATGATTTCAAACCTGTATTACTGTCTTTCTACTGCAGTACACAAAAGAAAATATTTTGAATATATATATATATTTGGGTGAACTATCATTTTTATAACCACTTTCTCTCCATTCAAGTAAATCTTCATTTCTATGTTTGCTCATAACAGGTGCTAATGTAGTACAGACTACACTGCCATGAAGAACAAAGTAATGAGGGGTCACGCTTTGCAGACAAGGGTATGAAGGTTCGATGTGAATAGCTGTCAGTCACTTGCATCGTTGAAATCATTCTAAACATTCATTCAAGCTGATGTTGCCGGCTGTAATCTGTTTCGCAAAACACACACTTCAAAATGTTTAACATTCATGCGAAAGGTATTATCAGAGCATTTAACAAAGCGACTGAAAAATAAATGCTATCGTCCATGACCTTCAACCTCTCACTACAGCTCACAATCACTGTTTGCATGAGAAATGAATCAAATCGCATTAAACTAAATCAAAGGTAAGAGACTCAAATCAATAAATCAGATTAACGAAGCTGCTCCGATGAGCATAAGGACATCTGTAACAATTAGAAAGTAAATGTTTAGATTCCTGCTGATACTGCACGTCTGCTTGTGGAAGCGTTTCATTCATAAGGTCTATTTAAAGAATGTGTATAATCAGGTCTGAGTCAATAGCAAACTTTGAACCACTGATCTGCCACACATTCTTTTAACTGCCCATCCCATTTAAACGAACCTATAAGATATGAGGTTGTAAGTGGGTGAGGCATTGATAAACCAGTGTCAAATTCAAGTTTAAAATGATTGTTATGATTTATGATTATTATATTAATCCTTTACATTTCATTAGTTGCATTTATCTTTAAAAGCGTTGCATCCTGCAGTTCACTGTTGGCACTGACTATTGTTGACACTGCAGATCAACAATAGAATTTACAGTTTCCTATCTAGATACTTTAAGAAATACATTAAAATATCATTTAGAAGACAGAAACCACTGATACAAAATTACTATAACACATGAACTCATGTACTGTTCAAAAAAGATGTCACGCTTACATATGAAATGAGTAGATCATATGGCATATACTCACACCGCTGCTGTTCTTCTGAAACCTCGTATCTCCATATTTCATCATTTTATTAAATCACACATTTTTTGTCACCCTTTAGGTTTGTCACAGTGTTTTACAAACATCTAAGTGGCTAAAAAGTGATTGTCAAGTTTGACAACACAGTAGTTGATCATTTCAAAAGTACAGTGTTGTAGACACAACGCTATAAACAATTGTCATTATTTCAGGAATAAACTCACAGTCACAGTTGAGAATGCATCATAAATGATTGTAAGCGTTAATGTTAAAATAATTATTTCTACTTTGCTGTACTGTGCATTTTTTGCAGTCTGGCGATCTCAAAAATGCCATCAGATAAAGCAAAACATTCAAGGAAAGTAAACGTCAAGAATTTCTATCAGATGTAAAGATCAAGACTCACCTGTCGCCTTGTATCAGTCGTGTTGGAAGCAGGTGCTCCTGGACAGCGTTAACATCAACATCTGCCCTTCCCTCAGGTGTGGTTTCACTGATATCTACCACACTCCAGTGAGTTAAGGTTGTGATGTTATCTGTGGCTGTTTTTACCTCCGTCAACTCAACCTTTCCCTGACTTGCGTTTTTGCTGTGAATGAAGGTCTCTTCTGTGTTGTACGGAACGGAGATCTTCTCCGTGTCCGGAGCGGACTGCCAGCCTTGACCTTCACTGTTTTGTGTACCTGTGAGCAATGTGACTTTGCGATCCTCTTCGTTGGCCGTATGGTCCTCCCCCTTAGCGTGGAGGATATCAGTGTGTGTTTGGTATTGGATCCTTGCGGTGTCCTCTGGCAGTGTTTTCTCTTCACAAGAATGGCGCGGGTGGAGCCAAGTCTCCAGGTGATTGTGTGTTGCCATGCTGGAATCTACGGGCGATACGTCTACTTGCTCGTCAGAGGGAGGGGTAGGGTCGCATTCTTTTGGGACACATTCTCGATCGACTGGTAGGGCTGGTTTCAGTGGAGCGAAACGGTGAATCTGCCTCACTGGTTGACCTGTCAACACTTCAGTGTCTACACATACATCTGATTCTAGTTCTAGCACACCATGACTATTAGATTTTTCTCTGGTGATTTGCAAACTTTCTGTTATGTCTTCAGCCCACTCATGATTCTGGACATGTTGAATGTCCGGACTCTTATTAAGGAACATTTGCTTTTGTGGTAAAATATAGATATATTTTTCTTCAATTGGTGAAATCTCATGAGTTTTATCATAAACATCATCCAGTCTGTATTTCTCCTCTGGCTCCTTCATTTGCACATCATTTTTGGTCATCGTAGACAGTTCTGATGTTTTACCCTGACCAACCATCTCATAATTCTTAAGACTTCCTTTATAGAGCACCTCCTCTGTATTTAAACCTTTGTAAGATTGGATTGTCCTCTGGTAGATCTCTTCCTTTCGGGCCAAAGAGTTGAACAGGTCCTGTGAATGAGTGGCTTCAGAGATCAAAGTCCTTGACGTCCCATAGTCTGTCATATCTAAAGAACTAGAGACGTTTTCAAAGCTGGCTGATTTTGCTCTGTCTATTCCCTCACTTGTGTAATCTCGTCGTTCATTCTGGGATAAAGTGCTTGAATAAGACGTATTTTCAATCAGAACTCTCCAGGAATGGTCAGGGTCAGAGGTGATGGGATCTGAGGGAGATGAGAGGTCAAAGGTGTCGGTTTTCGTAGAGTTAGTGGTGTGTATTCCTGAAGTAGCCGACTCAGTCAAAGACATCTTTGACTCATCCTCAGTAAGGACAGGTTCAGGATGAACAGGTGCTACAACAGGGCAAGGTTCTTCTGAGTCAACGGCACATGTGGGAGTATACTCAGTTTGTGGAGATAATGTAATGTATTCAGGACTACTGTGGGAAGGTTCAGGATGGCTAAACACTAAATCTGAGTTTGAGGTGGAACTCAGCTGGGATAAGATATTGTTTGAATCAGATGTGAAAATTCCAGAGATAAAAGAGATGGAATGCTGGGATACGGAAGAGATGGAGTTCTCAGGGGTTGTAAAGGTATTTGTGTCTGCTTTAGAGGCGTTGTCTGCAGTCAGGGGATTGACTTCCAAATCAGATGAAACCCCTGGTAATTCAGATGTCTTCCAAAAATCTGAGTTAAAAAGTGAATAATCATCCTTACGAGAAACCCCATTTAGGTTCAGATGTGTATCAAGGCTTGAATTATCAACAGGATGTGTATCAACACTTTCTGGAGTTTTGGCTTTGGGAATTAAACTGACTGAGTCTATGACATCAGCCTCTGAAATGCAGGATTTTGGATTTGCATGGTCAGTCTCTGGACTTTCTTCTACTGCAGCATTATTTGTGGAAAAGACATCTGCGGTGTGCAGATTGCCTATTACAATTACAGGTTCAGTACCCTCCACCTCGGAAATCCTAATCTGATGTTTTGAGAAGGTACTAGAGGCCTCGGGTATATTCTTTTCGGCAGGGGCCTGGTAATCCCTATTCACAACTGGGGAACCATCACATGAGCGATAACCTGTGGCTGGGCTCTCTGGAGGTGTCTGGTAACCATCACTTTCAGAGAATGAAGAGTCAATGTACGATATTGTTTCACCGTCCAATAGGGGGGGCATAAAAGCATCACTAGGAATGACATCATCTCCTAGTCTGTCTTCCTTATTGGGCAAAGACAAGTCCTGGGGTTTGTTAGAGATCGTATGGGGAGGTGCTGTAAACAGAGCCTTTGGTGCCTCAAAACCAATCTGATGTGGTGAGGTTTGATCTGTTTCTATCTGGTTTTGCATCTCATCTTTCTCACTGATGTGACCTTTGACGCTTGGGTTTTCAATGACGCTTGAAAGACTGCTGGACACATCTCTCTTCTTCTTTTTCCAATTTAGTTTGAATATGTTGAAGCTACTGGGTTTTCGGAGGTCAGTTTCTGAATAACTGAGCGGCCCTTTCTAAAGAAACAAAGGGAGACAAAGAAAAGAAACATTTTGTTAATGTTTGTGAAATTTTATAAAATATTAAAAATATTTTTTAAATGATGTAGACAAATTTTTTATCAACTTACTGTCAAATTGGGAACTGACTTAAACTAGAATTATCTTTTATTTATATTAATTTAAAGCTGATAGTCTAAAAATGACCAAACATTTATTCTTAAGTAAACACAAAAAAAGAGGTAGATGCTGCTGCTCATCACCATGTCTTAAGTTAAAACCCCACCAAAAATGTTTTAATTTAGAGGAAAATACTGTATGTATATGTTATGTGGTTAACAACTTTAGCTTAAATAACTTGACATAAAAATCTGAAGAACCTTGCACAGATAGATATAAATCTATACAAACATGAAGCGCGCAAGACAAGCCCTGGTTACAGATTACAAAATACACCTCCTGCAGTCAAGCAATGCAGAAGTGTATCAGCTTTCATAAAACTGTCCTGTCAGCACGCTGTCAGGAAAAAACACCTGTGGAATTTGTTAAAAAAATACAAATATCTAGTGTGCTCTTGGCTCTATCTGCTGGCCAGGTGAGGAAATTCATCAAAATACATGTGGCTAGTGGTTATAATAAATATAAAAATGCATGCAACCTTTAAATGAACGTGACCTGTACTTGATCAAATCACTACAATTGTTGACAAAGTTTCAAACAATATTCACTGTGGTTTTTCAATAAAAACCCATATGGGTTGCCAGGTGCAAGTTTATGTGTTACAATTTTGACGGAACATAAATTAAAATAGTTTTTCCACAGCAGTCTTTAAAAACATTTTTACAGTTGATATAGATATTAACACGATACAGACATAAAACACAATTAACGTCTTTATATAATTTGGCTTTAATTGCAATTTTATTTGTTCACTGTTAAAAACAATTTACGCCTCAACTACAAATTTTGTAGTGACCAGTTCCATCTAAACTTTCTCTATCACACAACCCAGTGCTCCTAAGACGGAATTTAGCACAAATTGCCTGAATAAACAGTGTCCATCTCCATGTCTGTGCATGTCTTTCATGCAAACCATGCTTAGAAAGCTTAACAGAGAGGAATGTGAATTGATTATTTTACCTTAAACAAACTTCCTCCAGTACATCAGCATCATTAAACGCAATTAAAGGAGCAATGTGGAGTTTTTAGCGCATCTAGTGGTGAGGTTGTGAATTGCAACCAAGGGCTCACTCCACCCCTCCCCCTCCCTTTCGAAGCACTACAGAAACTCACACAGGACAAACATGTCATGTTTTTCGCTTCTTTTCCGAAGGTGATAACATATTGACGAAACGCACTCTGTAGAGCAGTTTGTCTGTTTAGGGCTACTTTAGAAACAACATGGCGACCGGAGGTGTAAGTAGATATAAATAGCTCATTCTAAGGTAATTAAAATATAACGCTTCATTATGTAAAGGCTTACATATCTGAAGACATATTTATTAGGGGTGTGAGGAGACATCACAAGATCCGACTGGTTTCTGGAGAACACAATTTCCTCACGCAATTGGCATGATGGAGTGCTGGGCTCGAAACTGTGTCGCATATAATCCCTAAATGCCGTGCTGTGAGCTAGAGTGACCAACCCGGCCATTCATAGACTGATTTTCCATCCTGCCGTGCTACTTTCCCACCGTGTTTCTATGTAAACACCCACAAGACGGACAGGTTTCAACCTTCGCCCACATCTGTGGCGCGTAATAGCACAAGTATTAGTGTACAGTATAGCAATTGCAAGTTCACATTACGTTATTTTAAGTACATTCACAGGCAACCCTGTTCAAAAACAGATCATCTGTCTCTTACATATGTGCAATGTAAGCATAAAACATGATGTGTTTATGTAGTTTTAACTGTTTCTCTGAAGGCTATGAGGGTTCAGTCAGTGGAGGAAGGAGGATTGACAGTGTGATATGATCGCCACCTCTGCTAACATGAGCACTATCCAAAAGCATATAGTGAAAACAACCACAGCTCTTTACTAAAAGATATGAATGTTAAGAAAACAACTCATACATTTTGTGCAAGTACTGCCTGTCATTTGAGTTTGTGACAAAACATTTGCAGTGTTTACGTATTGTTTATTACTGCATAATTTAATTCATAAATTTATGTTAAAAGTGGATTTTATAAAAATCTCATCTCGTTACCAGTTTCGTGATTAGTGTCTCGTCACACCCCTAATATGTATGTACATCATATTGCATTTCTGTCAATAGATCCTCCAAAAATTACACGCTGGACCTTTAAATTAATTTGAGTTTGGGTTTAAATCATAGATTTTATATTTTTGGGTGAACTGTTGCTTCATGTATTAGCTATACAACTGTTATACTTTGACTCTCCTCAAATAAGACTGCAGATACATTTAATACACCTGTTTCTACGAAAAATACAGAATGCTGGGCTGTTCATGTATTGTTTTATAAATATGGACAAAACCTGTTAATCAGCATTTTTCTGAAGTGTATACTTTTGTGTCTGGTGTAACAATGTATAGCATTCAGTATTTTAGTAAAACATGTCTGCTAAAAAACTTTACAGAAACAAATGCATGTCTAATGTCATTTTCTCATTGGTGCTAGTTAGCTGGCTAGTCTTTCATGCACATGTTGGTGTAAAACTAATTGACACTTGAAGTATAAATGTGATGCTCTCTGACCTTTGACCTGGGAACAGTGCCATATAGAGGTGACGTATATCCAATGGACTTTTCTCCATCCTGACTTTCACCATTGTCCAATGTGGCAGACTCGGTTCTGTGAGAGACAATATTCAGTCAGTCATACATAAAAACATCAAGAACTTTTCCAACTCTGACTTTAGCAAAACTGATAGGAACGTCAACGTCCTCACATACACGACGGCTCATATGAAGACAATGTGTAAACGGGCTATTCATTTTCTTGAAGGTTGCATGCTGTCAAAGGTAGCTTTCTGCATATTTTTAAAGAACGCTGTAGAGTTTGTTAAAACAAATGTGCAGTGTAACCATGGTAACTGTCATGAAACCAAAAAATGAGTACAAATAGTTATCAATCTACCAAAAAAGAAACATACTTTACTTTTACTTAACCATTATTTTCCTACGGGTGATTCTAACTATGTTCTGGTGTGAGGTCTTACAATGTACTGCATGATATGACAAAACAATCACAGTTTTGACACCAGTGGACACCATTTTATCCTAGGGCCCCACAACCCCTCAAGCCGCCCCTGTGCACAGACACACAAACTCATGCGAAACCTGCACTTACAAACACCAAAATATTCAACTTTAAGTGGTTAACAAAATCAGTTCTTTCACCAACAAGTGAGTCAATGGCATGCTGCCACCACCCTACATTTTGATTCAGCGTCTTAAGGAACACAATACCCTGATTGTAAGGACCTACTGTACAAGTTCTTGTACAGAAGATACAGTTCATAACTCTCAAGGTAGCATTAAGCAGGAACAGGTGCATCCACAATTACATCTGAAACATACTTCATCACACTTTTGGAATGTCAATAATTCAGCCGTCATTAATATAAAGTTAACAAAGAGCTACTGATACTTTAGAACCACTTGAAGGGTTGGTGAACGTAAGTAACATTTGAATGCCTCTAAAAATGTCCTGTAGAAAGCTAAGAACAACATTTGCATACATGTTCTCGCAGATCTCATCCGAGATCCAAGACTCCTCTGAGGGGATTTTCTCAATCTGAAGTGTACAGATTGTAGGGTCTATGCTAAACATCCCGCTCGCATTCCATACGCACCCGCAAATCCCCCAGGCACGGATGCGAAAAGCATGTGAAGGCGCATAAATATGCTTATCTAACACCGAGCATAACCACAGGAGCGACATTCATTTAAACAGCTCAGGAAACTGTCATGCCAATAACGTCGCAAATTAGGTGAAAACAAGCAAAAACTTTCTCAACTATCTGAGTTTTTTTCTCAAGTTTCTCCCCGGAGGGCAGAGTCAAACACTGAGTTTCGCTATGTGTTATGGTAGACCGTAAGCATGTGGAACGGCCAGTTTTACAAACATATAATTTGCAGCTATGCCCTGTAAAGAAGTGACTCGTAAGAATAAAGCTGACACCATGCTATTATGCACTTATATTAAGTCAATATAGTTTCAATTATGTTCATTTAGTTAAAAAAAGTGAGGTGAGAATGGATTCGTTAACCCTAAAGGATTTACACAGAGCTCAGCAAATAAAGCAATACGACCCAAGAAGCAGTGGGTTGGCGTATGGCATGACGCTTAGCTGTTATAAAATGCACTTGTAACCCACTGCTTTGCAGGCTTATTACTTTAATAAAATGGTTATTCCATATGCGTAGCAAGGATTCATAAAATAAAGTAAATAAAGTGATATTTAGGCTATTTAATGCGGTAAGCAGTTACAAATCAGGGTATTTTATAGCGGCTTGGAACTCGGCTTAACCAATCAGAATCAAAGACAAGAACCGACAGTTTTATAAATTATATTTTGAACGACTTTTCGGGTTTAGAAAGACTAGTGATATTGACTAACATCAAAATGATTCAAGCGAAACCCCTGACATACTGTAAGTTCCAAATATGCATTTGGTTTCTGTTGGATTACAACACAGACCGTGTAAGTCAAGACTCATGTTCTAAGTTTAAAATTATTAGCTGCACTTTTTAAATATCCTCTTACATGACCTCACTGTGGATACATGGTTTGTTTGCTTTGTCTGTGTGTTATTTGGGAATAGAGACACATGATTAACTGTGTTTAAACAGGGCATCACATATTGTATGAATGCAAACACAGAGAACAGATGCTGTCTTTTATAATAGCAGGTATTAAAGAATGGTCACATTTCAGGCACACTTGTTTGGAATGCTGCAGGATGCTCACCCGTGGGAGGAGCTTTTGTGACTTGTACGACTGACCTACAATAAGTTCAAAAGCTGGTTATTCCGTGGGAGCTTTAATAAAGGGTTTAATTTCAGAATGTTAATGAACTCGTAGAGCATTATCCAGCCTTTTCTTTTGGTTGCAATCACATAATTGGACCATTACATATGACTGAACTCATCCATGAATGTACATACATACTTGTACAGTATCATGGTCTATGAATCACCCTAAAAAGCTCATTTAATGTAATATCATATGGCTAAAAACGACAATAAAGCACTTCATGCGACATAAAGACTAAAAAAGAATATAACAACTCTTTTTGAGCATATTCAACAGGTGATTGTCTCTTGGTAAGCGTAGTCGATAGGTATGTTTAATCAGAATGGAGTGGGTCAAGGGCAGATGTTCAAAGTCCAGAGCTGCAAAAAGGTCCCACGGATCAGTGAGACACATTCACACGCAGTAATTCTGTGAAATAGTATCAGTTATGGACTAACAACATGACTGAGGTTTTTTGCCTTTACAGACCCAAGACCACCACTATGACTCTCAGTCAACCCCGGGACCCTCAAAACAATTCATTATTTTACTAACACTTTAAAATAACTTTATTTAAGAATATTAACATTACTGATATTAACAAGGGTTAACAGATCATAAGGTTGGAAATGAATGGTTATTTCATGGACCCCTGGTTGCGGTGTTTAATTCAAACTGGAAATGTATTTATTGAATTCTATTTGTGGGTTTTATTTTACTCTTTAAAACATACAGTGTGAGATTAACCATAAAAGTTCAACCTTAGGTTTCTGATCAACAAAATCACGAAGACCATTCATTATTGATGGAAAACATGAACTGCGTTCTTGGACATATAAAACAGGAAAATATTAAAACCTTGTGAATTCCAGGTTGTCCTGTGGTCCGTCTGCTGAGCTTTTCTTCTTTTTCTTCCATTTGAGGAACTTGAGCGTTGAACTCTTACCGCTGTCATTCTCCACAGACTCTTTAAGATCCGCTTCACTTTTAGAAAACAAGCTCTTGAAAGACTTTCTAGTGGAAATGCTTTTCTTCGCCATGACTTCAGAAAGAACTGTAGCAGTGTATTACGACTAGCTGGCTCGATACACGAAAAGTATCAGATGCCTACTCGCACAGAGGCAAATGCAACACTTGGCTGTGAGCGGACCTGGCTCTGCTTGGCCACAGTCCAAATACGCATCTCATTCTGTTTGTATACGCAGTCATATACAGAAAGCCCGAGAGAGAAACGCCCTCAGTGACAGCGTGTAAGGAATATGATACACATTCCAGTGTTAGGCTATACGTGCTATCTGAGTGATGAAGAGAAAGTTTATACACACATGGATCTAGGGATTTGAGCTACGTCATTTGATTTTGGTTTAATATTCCACTGCAGCGAGAATAACACTGTATACAAAACATGTAGGCTATTTTGCAAACATTTGGCTTTGCCTTCACACCTAACTTATGCAAATGAATGTGCTATTAAAGTAATAGCCGTACTCAGATAAACTGTGCGTATCTTAAGAACGAAGTAGTCTTTTAAGATTCATGATCTAAAAACAACGGCAGGGGTAAAAGAGTTCAAAATACAATTCCAATACAAAATATATTATTGCTAAAATAACTAAACGCACTGGCACATACTTGAATTCTTTATTAATTGCGTTTTTATATTTATCCATATGTTATTTTGACGACGAACCCCAAATCACCAAAAACAAAAGTATAAAAAGTAAAATCATAGGTCTAGCCCTTCTTCAAAGAAAGACAAAGGAATGTGAAGTGAAACGTTTCGTCTTGACACTCAAGGTAGAGTTTCCTTCAAGTATTTTCAAGTTTATCTGGTTGTTTAACTCCATGTTTTCGGTATGCTGCTGCAATGAGAGGTTTAGTCAAACAGCGCCCTTTTGCAAGCGTGGTTCTACAGAACAATAGCGAAGCTTCGTGGTACTTACGCTTTCGGTAAAACAATTGCAATTACATGCATTGATCACTAGATGGGGCCACAATGCTATAAATCGGACGGATTTGGTGTTTATGTGTTGTTTATGGAGAAGTCGGTCCCTTACGAAAATGTTATGTTTGTGGTATATTTTTTGTAGTAGGCTAGTACATTTACATTTACATTTACTCATTTGGCAGACGCTTTTATCCAAAGCCTAGTAAAAGCATGGGCAATTTTCGTAATGGTTTGACGCCTTGTTCGTCATACTGTTACTGTGGCCTACATGTAGACTTCGACGGGGCATTTATTTATAATATTTAGCCTATAAACATGTTATGTGCTTTATTCGTGATAGTTTCTCTATAAACTTGTTGTTGAGAGACCAGGAACAAAGGAGGCGCGCCATGCATAACAGTGGCCAAAATGAGTAAACTTAACCTACCTGTCACATGCGCGTGTGATTGAATGAGAAAAAATAATGTGGATGTAAAAATATTACTGTTTATTTTTATTCTGTCTTATCTGAATGTATACAAGTGGACTCTCAAACCTGCAATCAAGAGCATCCAAAGTAATTCATTTAAAATATTCTACAGTTATTAGAGAGATAAAACATAATTTTTAAGGCCAATGTAAAATCGTTACAATTACTTTCAACATGAAGTATACTCCACAGAAAATCACACAACACGTTAATTATTCATTTAATATTGAAATACAATTGAAACTGTAGCAATTTCAATGCTTTATTATGGGCATAAAAACAATAAAGCAATTATTATACAACATCGATTTCTGACCGCAATTCAACTACGTTGAAAGGTAAGACGGTGAAACAACGTTGCTATTTCAACGTTGATTCAATTTGCAAAACCGAAACGTAATTCAACGTCAACCTTGGTCTTTGACGTTGATTCAACAGTGAATCAACGTTGAATTGTCAGCTCACTATAAAATCCGCAGTTGTTCACGTCCATCAGTAGTGGGTTCATGAATGGCTTCAGTGATCCTTAAAGAAATTCCAGTATTTCGACAGTTCACTTTATATTTTAATACAGACTTTGACATGCTGTACCCAGAAGTATGAATAGGTTTTTGTAAACTGTTAATAATGTTAATGTATATTCAACATTGATATGAAGATCTGTGCAACTCCATTTTGGCAACAGATAACTGTCTTCACTTTTATGATTAAAATTCAAATGTGTTTTGTCAAAAAAAGCTTACTTGCCGCTAGCAAGATGTCGGCCAGAAGATGGCGCCCGCTGTCCTTTCGACGTACTCACTGTCTCCATCTATTTTATTTACTCATTCAAATAGAGTGTATATGTAAACTTCAGGAGTATGCGTTGTATCTCTGTAATGAGAAAACGGAACCATATGGCTCATTTGACACGCCAGGGCATATCTAGACCTTTAAAAATAGATTAGGCTGTGGCCAATGTTATGCAGGCAAGATTCTAACTTCATGGTCCAGGTATAATGAGTTCAGTGATGTGCTTTTTTGTTACACGATAGATGAATTACATTTAAAAACAATGATGCATAATGGTGGCCTTCATAAAAGGGTAATATAAATTCCACTTAAATGTAAAATGTTGACATTTTGTTGCAGCTGTTGGAATAGGCTTCTTGGACTGTCAATACAAGCTTATCAAATACCAAAAGTGAAACTATTAAACTATTAGCTATTAAACAACATTACATTTTCCGCTTTCATACTCTTAATGTATTTAAACAATTGTCACATTTGTTTCTCTTTCTCCTAAGCAATTTTAGACGAAACATTTGAGACTAAGTTTAAACTTAAATGAAACACGACTGAGAACTCCATCAAATCTCCACAGATACTATAGTAAATATGTGTTCATTTGTCTTAATGTATATTTTTATTCTTGATAATGATTGATGACGTGCACGCTTCGTTGCAATCCAGTTCTATCAAAACATTTCTTAAGAAATGATATGAGCTGACAGTAGTCGTAGGTTTTCTAAAACGGGCGTCAAATTTATTTATTTATTTAAGTCAACAGGAGCACCTGAACACGTGCCACACGCTGGATCATTCATATCTGTCAATCCTCGACCTCATGCACTGATTCATGTGGAATGCCAGTTATCATGGGTTTGGCTTCCAGGGAAACTGCTGAATGTCAATCTTAAATTCACTTAAAGTGCTGTAAACTCATCCCATAAATGTAATGTAAATCATTGCAGCAATAAAATACAAATTACAATACACGAGTTAATGGAGAAATTTGTCACCTTTTAAAAAAGCAGAAAAACAAAAGCACACAAAGTGGGCGGGGCATAACAACTTTTTAAAGCTTCGGCACATCAAAGCTTAAAAAATATGAATAATGTAATATCAGATTTTCACATGGAACATTAGACCTCTGCAGGCTAAAGTCCAAATTGAGGTGTGACGCTGTGCCGAGGATATTATTGTGAAAGTCCCCGGCCTGGTACATTAATTGTGTGTTGCATGTGGAGGAAGAACATAAAAGAGAGGTTTATCATAAAATGATTGTAAAGGTGAAATATTGTAGTGTCATAACAGGTACACTTGTATGTGCATTTGAGTTTTTATACAAAGATGATCAGATGACACATTGATAATCCTTATACCACTTAAACGAAAAAGAAAGTAGAAATACTATCAGTCACTCTACCCTTTCAATGTTACGAATCAAGATACACAGAAAGATCTGGAATTCAGTGACATATCTTAAAGGGATAGTTCTCCCATAAATGTTAATTGTCATTATTCATTCACCCTTCTGTAATTTTTTATTCAAATAGTGGATTATACTTATTTGTCTTTTCTTCCACCAAACTTGTCTGTATGACTTATTCTTAGGACAATTATACACCACAAGTCACATGGAGTTATTATTGTATGTAACAGGTTTGTGTCCTTCTTATACCTAAGCAGAGGGCCCTAATTCACCCCCAATGTAACCAGAAAACCCCAAACAACATTTAAAAACATCATTTGGTTCTGGGGATTTAAATGAGGTGGGTAAATAAATAAAGACAAAATTGTCATATTTGGGTCAACGGTCTCTTTAAACTTGGTATTAAGGATGTGCAAGTGATACATTTGAAAGCTTGAAACTATTTACATTTACATTTAAGCATTTGCCAGATGCTTTTATCCAAAGCAATCCCCTGGGATCAAACCCACAGCCTTGCGTTGTTACACAATGCTCTTACCATTGAGCTACAGGAAATTATTTATAGCAAAATAATGTGAATAAAGTGAACACTTAATAGGGAAAATGTGAATCAATTTGTTATGTGATTATCTTTTTATTGCACACAAGTGTGGAAAAGGGTTTTGAGTGGATGTTGGAGAAAGAAAAGGAAAAGTATAATGTAGTGTTACTTGTGTATATGACTATAAAGTGATGTGTATTATTTATTTAAGTTCTCTTAATTTTTGCAATGTCACCCATTTAAAAACTTTTATCTATGCCGAGAGGCCATTCTCATGGAAACACACAATCCAAAATTCACATTGTTGTAAAAAAAAAATTATACCAACTCCTACTGACCAAACAAACACATTTATTTTACATGATTAAGTCCTTGAATGCACAACAATTCCACAAAACCAAAATGATTCCTTTATGACTTATTATCGCTTATTGCCAAAAGTACTCAAATGTTATCTGGACACAAATCAAAGGCCGTCTAAATAACATTCAAAGGCATTCCACAGTTTTTAAAAGTTTACCAAGAAAGAAGCGATAAGGCAGAGATGAGTTTATGTTTCCTTGCCTCGAATTGCAACTCATCTTTGAATGTGACTTTTCTGGAAGTCTTTAATTCGTTGGAAAGGTAGCGCACAGTTCTACTTTCAATTCAATTGTAGTGATAATGACAGCTCACCAAATGGGTTATGATTATGACAACAGAAAAACATTTGGCTAAAAGTTTTGGAATGTTACATAAAAGGAGGCTATTTTAACTGAATTATCAATTGCAGATTAGTTAGCAATTAGCTTTGTAAAACTATAATGTTTTGCCACTTAAAGGAATAGCTCACCTTCAAAATAAAAACTATCATAATTTACTCACTCTGTTGTCAATTGTAAACCTGTATGACTTTCGAAAGAAGGTCATACAGGTTTAAAATGACAAAAGGGTGTTTAAATAATTTTCATTTTGAATGTGATCTACTTTAATAGATGAGGCTAAATGAAATGTTCTGTTAATGTTTCACAACAGTGCATTACAGGGGTTCTGGGAAATGAGTAATGACCTTCAATAATCCGTTGATTATTTGATGCCAAATTAAAAACATTAATTACATGGAAAAGTAGTTGATAGGTTTTGTGTTCACAGTTTAGTTTTTCTGTTTTACTTGGAATTTGCTTTTCTTTTACTCTATATACCTCATGCAAACAATTTTTTTTATTAAAAGTTTGGTTTTATAATTTAAACTGCATGAGTCAGCTCTGGATTTAGGCAGGAACTAAGGTTTTGCATTTCAGAGAATAAATTCCTAGCAATTACTGAACGCATATGTTTAAATCTGCACAGGAAGGCAATGCATGTCACAGTCATACACTCACAGCATGTCATTTACAGCAAGTCAGGTTCCACTCTTTCTTTTTCTGCGGTGTTCTTTCACTTGCTTCTGTCACCTTTCTGCCATAAAAGGGCCTCTTTCAACTTCTAAGATATATTCAAAGCAGTGGTTTGCCATGCTGTTGACGACAGATATCTGCACCACATACTCTCTCTTTCTATCTCTTACTTGTTGTCACTTGCTCTCCTCTCTCTCTCTCTCTCTCTCTCTCTCTCTCTCTCTCTCTCTCTCTCTCTCTCTCTCTCACACACACACACACACACACACACACACAAACATACCCTGAGGTGTGTTTGTTCTGGTCTGAGGTGTGTGCGCGGTGTGTGGGACTCCCCCGTCATGTGCGTGTGTGTTTTGAGGGCCGGTTGTGACAAAAGGAAACATACAAGTATTCAGAGAGAACATGAGCCATTTCTTACAGTAAGTGCCTTATCTTGTTTTACTGACATGCATGTGTTCATCATACCACACTTTACCTGCTTACTGCTCGTAGACTGGAAGAGCGTTTAAAAAATAATGTCCGCGAAAATATTTGACCGATGGCCTTACTGAATTTGACAAAAAAGGAAAGATAAATGTGTTTACGTCCAAATTATCTACAGCGTTTCATGTGACAGTGGGCATTATTGTGCAGCCCTAGTGGACGAGTAACAATTTCAGTTCCTCTACTTTCTAGAAATGTGACCACAGAGGCCTGCTTCGTATGGGACTTTCAAAAAAACAAGTCTGATGGGTGTTGTATGAGTGTGTGGGTGTCAGAACTTCATTCTATTGAGGCAGTGAGGTCATCAACACCATAGCAGAGAGTTAGAGAAGGGAAGTTTAATGTGCTACATTATAAAAGTTTGTCAAAAATAGGTTATCACATATAAAGTGTCAACATCTTTTAGACGGAGTCAATGATAAACTAACATAACAAAACAAAAACTGTACAGAGAAACATACGTTTATAGAGCAGCCTGTTATGGCCAAGAATCATCCAGCAATTGGATCTAGTTCCTGCTTTTTCCAGTGCTGACATCAAATAAATTAAAAAAGCATACAATATGAAGCTAAGAATTTCATTTCTGTTTGACTGAGGTCCTGTTGTGTCTGTAGTTTGTAAAGACTTATTGCAATCTTCATCCTAAATAATTCAGTTCCAGCTACATTGATTTGGATGTTTTCATAGTGCTAAAAATACTCGTTCGGATAAAAAACAACAACAGTAAACATTGGTAGACACAACAGAGTAATATAAAAAAACTAATAAAGAAAATAATATTTCTCTTAAATATTAAATAAAAAGCGAGGCAAGTTCATAAAAAATGGGTTCAAAAGCAAAGAATTTTGAAAACAAAAAGCTTGAGTTAACACAATGGTTCACAGCAACAGATAGAACCATGTACAGATGCTCCACTTAAGCTTGGAATTGATGGGTAAAATATCTGGTCCGCTGGGACCCTCACATAGTGTCCATAATGGGATTGATGCATTATTCCTGAGAATCCCAATTTTAAACAGGAAGATGTTTCCATGAACGTATGAATCAGTACGCCAAAACATACAAAAGTATACAAATACAAAACTTGACAAGAAAACTTCAACAATAATAAGTTAAGACAAACTCACATAAACAGATGTTTACAGATGTATGAAAGACACTATAATTACATTTAATTTTAAAAGAAATTCAACGACTTCACACAATCCTCAAGTCTTTGGAAACACTATTTGTTTGGTGCGGCTCTCATTGGCTTGGTTTACTCCTCCTATCTCCGATTCTCACCCCTTTGGCTTTTTGGTGTCTCCTAGGGAATGTCCTGTGCATAGATAGCAATTGGCTGAAAAGCTATGTTTCTCCCACATTTACTCCTCCTCAGTCTTAACAGAAGATCGATGGTTGAAGTGTACCACACTGGCTCTCTCCTGGTGATGCCCCACAGCCGTCACCCCTCGTGGCACCTCTGCAAATCCTTTGAGGACCCCAAGGTCCTCCTTGCCCTCACCACTTTCCAAACTTCTAGCCAGCCATTTTTCCAGAGCGGCATCCATCTCACTTTCTCCAGCGGTCTCGGGCAGGGCCTCAGCCTCGTGACTGGCATCAAACTGCTCCACCAGCTCCGCCCCACGTCTCAGATGTGGGGTTTCGGGACAGGAGGCCGAACAGCAGCCTGAGCGCTGATGAAGATGAAGGGAGAAGAGATGGATAAAGCCCCTGGAGCAGGCCTGGCAGCAGTGGGGTCGATCGCGAGAGCTGTGCAGCCGTCGGTGGAGTTTGAGGTGGATGTATTGGGTGAATTTCACCCCACACAGCTTGCACTGATAGGGCTTTTCGCCAGAGTGCAGACGCAGGTGGGTCTTCAGGTTACTAGTGCTACTGAAGCGTTTGTGACACACCTGTGGAGAATCAAAAGAGAACATTTTATATTTCAGTTAAACAATACAAATGCATTTTCATCTTATTAAAAGAGCAATGTGGAGATTTTAGCTGTATCTATCGGAGAGGTTGGGATATCCATCCCCTCCCTTTTGATTATTGCATTTCTGTCAGTAGATCCTCCTAAATACTACACACAGCACCTTTAAGTCGTGACACAGTCACGTGATGTATTCAGTGTGATGTTATCGTTATGGCAGCCATATATTGTAAAGTGATACTAAAATACGTAAACACTTCAAGTTGTACACGTTTACACAAGCATGTTTCGATGTGGACAAGGAAAACATCTCAAAAACTGTGTGGGCAGTGCACATTTCCAAACTTGTGTATATACCCTCAAAGAACAACAAGAAAAAGAGACGACAGCTTTAATAATTGCCTTGTTGTCACTTTGGTATGTAGACAGAGAGCCAGACGTGTTTTTACATTAATCCACGTTTTTCTTTTCAGTGGTCAAGATGAATGAATAGCACAGGCTGACGCCACTGTCACGCCCTTTTTAGTTACTGTTCAACAAAGCAGGTCTCTTTAAGGAAACAGGAGTGACAAGGTGAAGGTTCTACGGGTGATAAGCAATATTGTGGTTGTGCGTCATTGTGTTTAAAGGGTACAGCTGTCATGCTATTGCTTGTCTTTTTACAGATACGCAAAGGAACTCATTTTACCTGGCACTCGTGTGGTTTCTCTCCTGTGTGTACCAGGTGATGTTTCTGGAGGTGGGCTAACTGAGTAAAGCTCTTTTTACACAGGTTGCAGTGGAATGGCCTTTCGCCACTGTGGACCCTCAAGTGCACCTTAAACATAAATTCATACACTTTAGTCAGATTTAAGACAAACACTAACGTATGAACAAGAACAAGATTCAACAAGACTTACTTTGAGGTTGGACAGCTGTCCGAATGTTTTCATACAGACGTTGCATTCATATTTGATTTTGCCATTTTGTTTCTTGAGTGGGTACGGGAGAGATTTGTACCCAGGGGCTGGTGGAGAGGTGGAGGACGCGGGTGATACGCTCCTGGGCGATGACACGCTGAGGTTAATGGCATCCTCACATTCTGAAAGAGGCTTTAGCGAGGTCTGGTGGGGTGAGTGCTTCAGTTGAGGGGAGAGTTCATGAGTTGCCGGAGCTCCTTGCGGTGGTGTGTTTGGGATTCTCTCCTTCAGACCTCCGTGAAGTGGGGTGGGAAAGGGCAAAGTAACAGGTAGCAGGCCAGGTTGGGGTATGGGGGGATAGGGTGAGCCATCAGTACCCAAAAAGCTATTGTACCCTTTTGAGGGCAACACGGAGGGGAAGGATGGGGAATATGGAGGCAGAAGCAAACGGGGATAATGAGGGTTGTACGGTGATAAAAGGTGATAGGGAGCATGCAGAGGTCTTGGTGAGGGCAAGGAAGGGTATGAGATCAAACCCTCCCGATGACGATAGAGGCCATGTAGGTGGAGGGGGAGGTCATGTGGTGGGGAGAGTGTTGGGTATGGATGAGCGCTCATGTTCATCTCCCTTTGGCTTGGATGTGGAGAATGCACAGGCCCAGGTGGAGTGGCTTTGAGGATCTTTGTGCTGCAATCTATGACTTGCTCGTCTGGCGTGTCGGGTGGCGTGTCCCTTTCAATAACCTCGACGTCAATCTTTTCGTCCACCTCATCGTCCTCTCCCTCGCTCTGACATTTGTGGGGGCTGGGGGGTTGTTTCGGGTAGTACTGAGGTAGCGAATGCTTGTGATACTCGTAAGCGATATCCGGCATGTGCTCTGAAAAATAAGGACAGAGAGAATAAAACGTCATAACATTGCAAAGTGTGAAGTAGTTTCAGTCGATGAGAAAACATTAACCTTTGCATGCACAAACTATACGTTTCGTTGTTTGGACCACATTTTACTCTATTTTTTTTGCGCTAATCGAATATGCCTGTAAGTCTGTCATACACCTACTCATAACCTTCCCCCTCAGAAACTCACTTATGGTAAATGGCAGGTCTTTCTGTTTAAAGCTGACAGGCAGAAGATATGAAGACTGGTTTCTGTTTGACATACAGATAGTACTGTTTTCACGTAGCACCTAGATAACGACCAAGTGGGTGTTTAGAGTGTGGGTGTGGGTATGTTTGTGAGGTGGAGGGGCATGTGTATGTATGGGAAGAAAGGAGTCTCCAGTGACTATTGAACTTTTCACTCAGAAACTGCTCTGAGTCACTCGAACAGCAGATGTCTATAGCCATGTGAAAAATCTGATGACGCCTCTGTTACCGACAGTTATACAGGGAATTTAGATAAAGTCAGATTATTACTCTCCTTTCGCTCTACAGATTGTAAAAAGAAAGCCACAACAGCTAGGTGCTTCAGTATCCTATGCCGTGACTCAGAAAAAAACCTGCCATTTCATGGAGAGAGCTACGAGCCTCGACTGTGTCACATCGGAGTGGAAAGATTACACGAACACATCATTAATCCTGTGGTCAAAGCTTGGTTCCTCAAACATGCTGTGAACCAATCTAATGCGGTGTTTACAGGCATCGGCTATTTAGGCATTTCCTAAGTACTGTTAGGAAAGTGAAAAGTGATATTTGAAGAACAGCGACTTTGAAGAATGTAACGTAAAGACATTTTTTTGTAAGATAGGACCTGGTCATGCAATCATTATATCTGTCTCATGGTTTTGACAATTCTTAATGTTTATTATGTATTATTTATTAAAACTTATAGACTGAATAAAAAACAGGCCTAGACTGGGTAAACAGCTTCACAGTGTATGGTTTCCTACGTAGAGAAATTTAACAATAAGGTATAATTGTTAAGTGAAAGCATCACTAAGATGTCTCGAGACTGTTGCGTGTGTGTCAAAATGACTCAGGTAATTGGCCTTATATAACAATAGCTGACAGAAATGCACGTACAGAACGCAAAGACGCACATAAGGAATGAATGAGACAGGAAGTAGCACAGTGTCACTGTGAGATTGAATCAATGTGATAAAAAACAAGATGACTCCATACGCAGCTCTATCCAGACAGTTAACTGCCTGTCATACACACACAGACGCACACACACACAAACGCACACAGTCACAAACATGTACCCACATCCACCCTACACATTTATACACAAACAGTTTCATTTACAGTCACTTTCATTGCTTGGGAACCCTTAGAGAGTCTAATGACACAAATGGAAATGATCATTGTTGATAATAACATACAGTATGTATACTGTACACACACACCACACAAACACTGCGATATATATATTTAATAAACACAGTGTACAACTAGTATATAACTGCTTTAAGCTGTATATTAAAGAAGATTCAACGGATTCAAGAATTTTAAGATCCACATCAGGAGCTGAGGTTGACCCAAAACTCAATGATCTTCACATAACGCAATTTAAACAATCCTTCACAGAAATCAGCTGATTCATGGAAAGATAACAGCCGCAGAAACGGATCACACTGGAATGAGTTTACACGGGAGGGGTAAAATACAAAGGTAATTAAGGTGACTAATACCATTCTCAAAAAAGAGAAAGGGAACGGTTAAAAGAGAGTGAAAGAGAAATTTCATGAGAAAAGAAGATATGCTGGTGGATGTCAAAGAAGACGGCCAACATGGTATAATGTCTTCATTATTATGGTATATATAGTAATGTGATAAAGAATGATATAATAATCATCATTATGGCATATAATAATGTGATATAAATAAATAAACAAATAAATATTTGTGTCTATTTATTGAATGATTCAATCAATAGTCTCTACTCTGTTTACTTATTACTGTATTAGTAACTCCAATAATAAATGTAAGTATACATTTTTAGTATGAATGTTAGTTAACTGAGATTTACAGGGAGAAGTGATGGGAAGAGAGAGGGAAGAGAGATGGGATAAGAAGGACAACGCATAAGAACATAAACACATATCGCTTTCCACCATTACATCCAAGCATTCCCAAACATCTCAAACCAAAACCCCTCATACCCCCCAATACCAAATAATGCGGGATAATCCCAGAACAGGTCACTCACTTGGCTTCAGGCTGTCTGGTTGCTCTGACCGGCCGCACAGTCTCTGGGAGAACTCAGGACTGTACCAAACCAGCAGTTCTTCTTTCGGCTCCACCGGCCGGATGGTGTAGAAGAAGATTTCCTGGCCGTTCTGACAGGCCACCAGGTTCTGTTCGGCCAGTGAGCGCGCTGGGTTGACGTACCGCATCCAGTTACTGTGCTGCACATCGTAACCATCAATGAAGTGGTGTAGCTGGCCACCACTGTAAATCTAGATGGAGAGAAAGAGAAATAACATTTACCCACATCTTATTTGATCTGCAGATGTCAGAATTAACAGTAATAAATTCAGCTGAAATATAAAAAGGTTTTGTTTTATATATATATATCTATATATATCTATATATCTATATAGATATAGATATATAGATATATATAGATATAGATATATATAATTTAGTGACACCCGGTTTCAGAAAGTTGTTATAAATTATTTTTCACCTCTGCCATGAACAGAATGCTCTTCCAACAGCTGTTCAAATCAACTCCTCGCTGTCTTCTAACTTGTGAAAGTGTGTGTGTGTGTGTGTGTGCGTGGCTTGTACCGGATCAAATGTATGAGTAACTCTGTGTCAGTGATGTCAGCCTTTTATAAAGAGGCAGACACGAAACCTTGTACACATGCTGCCTGTCACACGCTTACTCTCCGCCCCCTTTCTCCACTTTCTTGCTCTTGTTTTTATGTCGGGGAATTCACTGCTTTGACTTGCCAGGGCATGTATAGGTCCACTATCTAAAACGTAGTGTTACACCCTAAAATACTCATATACAAACACACTTTACACTCATTGACAACCTCCCAAGATTCAGCTACCTGCATTTAAGTCATGTGACATCTGAAGCATTATCGGTTCAATGCCAACAGGAAGTCTGTATGGATTTACAGGAAACTGAGAAAGGAAAGGACAACTCCGAGGAAAACCCACCGTGACACACACACAATCGCATGTACCTACTGTACAGCAAGCACGCGCTTGCAAACACACGCGTGCTGCCATCAGGTACACGCGCACACCTACACAAGTAAACAAACAGACACTGTATCTAGCGTTCTTGGTAAGGAGATAAAAAGGACTGAAGTTCATTTAGATGCGTGCTGATATGACAGCAGAAATGTAAAGGCTAACACGCATGCACCGCAACATTAAAAAGAAAGTGATGTGCGTGTCAATCTTTGCCTGTCTGCGCAGGAATCTGACTTCTCTAAAATCTGGCCGCAAACCAAAGCCTTGTGCTATCCTTTGTGTTTTTTTGAGAGGGTTTCGCAATGCGTATGCTCAGTCACTTCTGCTGAGTAAACCGTAGTATGAGAGCAAAGCAAAAGTCCACAACAAACAGGATGAAGTCTCTCAGGGCTTCCTCTGTATTTTCCAAAAAGCTTGACTTCTCAGCCTGCGAAAGTAAAAAAAATCTGTCTTGCTTAGCATGGGGCTTATGTGATATTTTATTATTTTTAATGTTAATGCCGATTCTACGAGAAAAATTCCAAAGAACTCATGTACAATGGTAAATAAAACTTCTGAAGTAAACATTAAGGAAAGCCGTTTGATGTGGAAAAGTGAATGTGTACTGGTATGATTTTAAGCATGAATGAATGTACTTCCTGCTTGTTTCCACTTAATTTCTTTGGAAAGTCATTCATGACCGGTCTGACAACTTTGCTCTTATAAGAACAATTGTCCCTCATAGATTACATCAGCTATGATATCACTTACCCTCCAAAAGTATTTCCTGTTGGTCTGAGGGGGCACGTTGTCTTTGGTGTAGATGACACCTTGTAAGGGCCCAAATCGTGTACCCTGAGGTATGTACTCTTTGCTGAACACACCAATCACCTGTGGGAGTAAAGAATGACACATGTGAACCAACTCTCTCCACTTAAACAGGAAGTGCATTTCGTGAGATTAGTGAGGCATGGCTGTTTGGACACCATAGGTGTCCTGAGGTAATGCTCTTTGCGGGTTAATGAGTTAAGTGACGTAAACTTTCCCTGCTCTACTTGGAACCAGATCTCTAAAGCAATGGGTGCCCTATATAACCACTGATTCCCATGACCCTGCTGGCCAAACGTTGTGTAGTATTGACAAATTTACTACAATTATGATGGAGGAGGAGGGAGTGTGCAGGGATAAAAAGACAAAAAGGCACAGAAAAACAGAAGAATTAGTGGATGGAGCAGGTGGTCAACTCTCGATGCTCAAGCAGAAAACATGACCACAATCTATAGGTCTATATAGGTCACCTTGTGGCTTGGGGGTCAGCAAACCCCTTTTAGGTTCAAGCCACTACTTGCATATAGTTTTTAGCCCAAAAATGTAATCAGTCCTATTTTAGGGCTATGACTAAAAAGTCCACTTAAAGTCGTTGAAAAAGATTTCAACAATATCATATTGGATAAAACTGGCCTAAGTTGCCTTGGATGAAATGCTGCAAGTAAAGTGATAAGGATAAATAGGGACGGTCGGTGGCTGTAGACGAAAGCTGATGTGACAGTAGAATTGTGCGTTGCTGGTGTTGCGTGATTAATTGGTTGGTCTTGAGTGATTAACCGCTTTAAGAGGGTTTATTGAGCAAGAGGGGGGGGGAGAGGAGTCAGTGTCACCCGTTGACAAAACCAACGCCACAACGCCACCCCACGCTCCATCTAAAAATGAACCCCACCTCACCAAACCCCCGAGCTGTCCAAGGATCCTCCGTCTAGAAGCTTCAGTCCAAACGAAAGTTAATCAGTCAAGCTTAACCTACTTCCCTTGGCTGAGATTCTAGAAGTGTGTGTCCTGCCCCGTTACAGATAACTCCATCTGCCACGTGCTCCCCCTTTAGTTAGGCACACGCCCAAGCTAAGGGTCAGGGAGCATTGTTTATGACGATTTGAGCAAACGTTTTTCTGGGGGACATCCGAGAACATCCTTAATTGGGAATAACAAAGTATATACATGTAAGTATATTGTATGTGTTTAGCATATGCTATGTTTATTGTACATTACAGTTTATAATACAGTATACTGTAAGCATATTGTATATATATGTTTAGCCATAACCATTACACATATTAGGGTTAGGGTCTATATATATACATTTAGAAAAAAATGTATATAGTATTATATAAAGTACAGTATATAGTATTTTTCTTATTGCTTTACATGTTATTTCTATAGATAGTTCTGAGCATACAATTAAACCTTTTGCTTGAAAAAAAAAATATATACATCTTCACAAAGAAATCTTAAAGTAAACGACATTTCCTAGTTTCTACATAGCTAAGTAAGAGTTTATCTGGGAGGGTAAATAGGTGCCTGACATCTTCTAAACCTCTCAAACACGCTACAAATCAAACGTGTTACTTTCAGTCCTTCAAAGCTTGCAATAAAAGGTAGAAAGAAGTTCCAACTCATCCTCATAGCAACAGTGACAGTCACTTCATAGTCACAGAACCTGTGCACGTTATCAGATAGCGGTTGGGTTTCACTTTCTTTTCTTCCCTAAATAAATGACACTGCAATTTACTGCCATTGCTCTCTAAAAACGCATTACAACAACTATACATATTAACAAGTATAGAAACTCTGGAATATGTACGCATTCATCACAGAAACTATGTGGCTCATGACTAGCGGCCTAGTCACAACCGAGACTAGCCTTCGTACATCGCTAAATTCTTTCTTCCCCCCTTTTTCTTCTCTTTCTTCCAATGAAAGCGTTTGCCGGGTTCTCGGGCCCTCCAGGAACTGACACACTCAAAGGATGTGGGTTTTCCTGTCTATTACTTAAGCCATTAAGAGCGTAAGAGCAAAGCTTTTCAAAGAATCAGCAGGGTGGATGGGACGCACGCGGAATAGCTTTGCTCAGAAATGGGAAGTGTGTAATTCATCTTGTTTTAGAAAATGTGTAAATTTTAGCCAGCATTCTGATTTTTTAAAAGAAACTGTTGATAGTTTAAGTGGGTTACAATGAATGTGAATGTATTTTTTACATGTCCCTTCACAACAGGAAGTTTGTTTTTGTATTCAAGGGCATCGTTGTTTATAGGTCCGTCTGAGAAAAGAGTGCCAAGCGTGGGAAAAGATGAGCAAAATAACAGGAACAAAAAAAAGAGAAAAAGCTAGTTGGCTCGGTCTACAAGATTCACTATCTAGCCGTCTGTGCAAATCATTCATAAATCTGTTATTTTAAATATTGCGATAAAATCATTTAGGCAGGATTTATTAAAAAAATATTTGTGAAAAAGTCTTGAGTAAATGTGCAAAAGCATGGTTTAGTTCGGTTGTCTCTTTTAATCTTCCACATTTAGTTTCACAAGCGAAATAAAATAGTGTGCAAATGTGGACCTCAGCATCCTCTCTAAGCTGGTGACCGCAATTTCACACCTTCAGCATGATAAATTATTTAAAAAAAGAGCAGAAGGGTGTAAAAGAGGAACTGACTTTCACCTGTGAAGGGAAATTGGATCATGCGAAGGCCAAAATAGAAAAGCATATAGTGCATGAAGCATGCGGCAGGGGGATGGAGGA
Organism: Barbatula barbatula; assembly: GCF_947034865.1. Classification (NCBI taxonomy): domain Eukaryota; kingdom Metazoa; phylum Chordata; class Actinopteri; order Cypriniformes; family Nemacheilidae; genus Barbatula; species Barbatula barbatula. Next base: position 6,464,867 of record NC_136784.1, read on the forward strand.
CATACATTTCAGAAACCACAGGAAAAAGTAAAGAATGACACAGTTAAATGTGTGTGAACAAGAGTGAAAAAATCAAACAAAGATGACAAAAAAGTAACCTTAATTAGTTCTACAACAATATGAGGTACAATGGACATGGACGAACAGACAATGTGTGCTCGAGTAAGTAAGAGTGAGTCTGTACATTTCAGAGAGATGAAGAGGAGTGAGAGAGAAAAGGAGTTAATGTGATTAGGCTGTTTGAGGCCATAAAACCTGACGGCCCTTTTATCACTCTGATCCCGGACATGGAAATGACTGTGTCATCGCCTGACACTGACCTACTGAACCACACCTTATGTGGGCCTGACACCAGCACAACGTTATGTACAAAAAGTTTTTGATTTATTTAGGTTTACTTTAATAGAACAAACCCACCTCATGAAAAGATTTTTAAACTAATATGGTTTGTGGAAAATACAAAAAGGTTCATCAAAGAATACATGTCCAAAAATATGGAAGTGTCCTGGTACAATTTTGTCATGAACTGAATCAGAAAAACTCCCCTCCAGTAAGTAAATAGTTTCACAAGCTGGTTTGGGTAACAAGTGTCTGTTAAATGATGACTAACCATTTAAAGAACATCTGTTGCAATAAGGGAGCTGGAAATGTAATGGGAGAGGGGTGAGAACTGTACCTGGTTGTCTGCACTGTACTGAAAGGTGAGATTCCGAGGTATGGAGGTCATGGCCCCCGGCAGACCAAAGCTGGGTTCGGACGCTTGGTCGTGGACAATATAGGTGCAGTTCATGGCGAAGTTTACCTCCCTCCAGTTGTTCATGTCTTGTGAAGATGTCTCCAACTTCATTTTGTTTTGATCGATCTCGTTCTTTCTTCTCAATTTATCTTTTGGTCTTGTGTCTTTCTGTTGTTTGGTATATTCTCCTTTGGTTTGTGTTTCTTTGGTTGTCTGGTATTTGTTAATTAAAGATCTTAAAAAGACACACAAAATATATATTTAGGCAAACAAATTTTCACTCGGTTCTAAAACGTACTAAACACAACAAATACTTACCCTCTCAAGAAATAAACAGATGCTTATAAAATCACCCTGGGTTACACCGGATTGCACTAATGCGGTGTCAAATATAATTTGACAATTTAATGCACTTTTTTGTAATCTTTTAAAATGAAAGTAAAAAATTGCCACATACAAGCATTATATTACTAAGGCAATATGAATGTATGTGTACAAACAAGCCTTGTCGTTGCCATGGCAATAACAAAAATGGGTGTTATATGAGATTTAAATACAATTCAATTATCAAATTTTGTATGTATTTTAAGCAATTGCCTAATAATGGCCAACAAAAATCTGCGAAAGTTTAAGTGAACCACCATAGCTTGCCAAAGTCAAGTTAATGAACTAGAGCCATTCACAAAATCCTATAACGTTGTCCAATTACACCACTAACACCAACATTGACACAATTCAGTCTCACTGCTACAGAGTAAAAGAGCTACCAACATCTTTCCCAATACTGGATATATACAAATCACTTGCTTTCTATCCACAAACACAAAGTTTATAATCCATGCAAAAGTCTGAACTCACTTGACATTCATTGAGCTGTTGCATCCGTAGTTCTTTGGTTAGGTCATGGCTGCTTCTTCCCGCTCACTCCGTCATCCTCTTCGATTTCTCTTCTGTTTACATAAAGTCCAAACAACCTTTCAACAGAAATTCTCTTCTGATCTTTGAGACCCTCCTCTCAGTTCACCACTGTTACCTAAACTGACCACGCTGAGCGGTTTTAGACTTTTGAGCATCACAGACTAACCAATCAGCATCTGTCTTAAATCATGTGACTTTCAGGATTAGTCAGAAGTGATCCAATTGGGACACTGGAAGCGTTCTGACCACAGCGAACCCAAACGTATGCATCAACACCTCCAGCAGACAAAGGATGTCCTTAGACAATCTGAATGAAGTAAAAACTCAGTAAAAACAGATGGTTGGATCATTGCAAAACACCACCAATGGACTTTTGCTTGAATGGGCTCTTAATGAGCAATCTGGTGTCAACCCAATTACCCCCCCCCACACACACACACAAACACACGCTGCGAGCACCTCTGTGACCTAGATCTACACCCGGCCGGGAGTGTGATACTTTGTTTTGACCAGTAGTGGAAGAGATTGAGACAGGAATTATATAGGTTAAACTGGGAAGTTCTCAGACACCTGTCGGAGAATCCTTATCACACTTTCAGGAAGTCACATGTGGAAGATCTGACTTTCAGTACAGTCCAAACACTGGACTTTCAGTACAAGTCCGGACCTGAACAATTTTTAAACGTATTATCTTTTACACAAAACAAATCTTATACTGTTTATGAGTAACTGCTGGAAAGAAATATGATATCTTGTCGATTAAGATATAAAAGTCTCTAAAAATCTAATTTTTAAATTGCCAGAATATAAAATTCAACCAACATAAAATCACCACTGTTACATAAATAAAATTGAAAGAGCACAAATACTTAAAAGTCTGTATTCCTGGAGTATTGCTATAAAGCACGTAAGAGTTAATACTAGATTTTGGGTGCATGTCTGAATGTTAATATTCACATGAGTGAAATGAAAGAACTGCTTCACATTGAGAATTTTTGAGGACATTTTTCCTTCCTTTTTATGGAACATACTGTATTTCTATTTTACTTTTAAAACAAAAACTTGTAAAACTGACCATCAGCACATTGTGAATTAATATCAACAGATACAAATATCTTATCTCAATTTGTTTCTTTTAATTCGAAACCCTCTTCACCCATGAAGTGAAACGGTCAGTAAATTGGCAGCCATATGGCGCTCATGGCTATCTGCCTGTGGCCGCATGGCGTGGCCGCATGGCGTAAGTGTGCCTCTCTTTTCACTGGGCTAATTTCTCTAATTTGCAGACAGTCTGGGCTGCGGCTCAGCGCGGCGTGAGCAGAGCAGATCAACCCGGGCGACGCTCTATTTGCACTTTTACAGGGGAGGGGACTTTGGGTTCCTGGTGATGACTCTGTTGGCGTAAACTAAAGCAGATAGTCAGAAGAAGGAACAAGTGTGACAAGCTAGACAGGCTGTGCAATTATACACTTTAACAGAAAACATGTTGCGTGCTGCTTTGAGTGACAGGCAACTGTATGTCTTGATAGAGATCAAAGTCAGAAATTTTACAGGTCTCGCATATTTCAGATTCATGCAGAGAGCAAAATACAGAAATTTCACTGTCTGTATGGCAACGTGATCTTCACATAAAATTACATTTTAACCAATGTTTTGGCCAACAAATAATGTACTAAAATAGAATAAACTGGTACTTGTGACAACATGCCCCGATGAAATGACATAAGTCATTAATTTGTTGACCTTTTCCTGAACTAATGTTTTGGCGTGTGCATTTCGTACTAAAAATCTACAACAAAAATATGATAGTTTTGGGATTAAATTCCCAAAAAATATTTGACTCTAAAAGCAATCTCTCTCCGTCTCTCTCCCCCCCCTCCCGTCTCCAATCTGAAAATCACGTAAACATTTAGCAAAAGAGCTAAGCGGACTAAAACAATGTGAAGACAGATCAGTGTAACATTCTCAATACCCTAGAACATAACAACAGATTAAAGGAAGTACAGTTACATACAGTAAGAGTGATACTGGCATTCTTTCATTGTTTTTGGTATTACTGCATGTACAGTATTATATATCTGCATATGATTAGATCACAGGAACCATGCCAAGTGACATTCAGTGCATAAGACTCAAAAAGCCCACGAGTCACAGGAAGGCCGCTTAAATTCCAAGAGGCTGTGCTCCTTACATACCCATCCCTCATTTATAACGATTTCTTAGTTTTTTTATATTTTAGCTCATTTTGATATTCATTCGGTCAGTTCAGACTGTATCTCTCATTTTTCAAATGAATACCCATTTCAAAATTCTGTCTTGTTATTTCCCACTTCAAATTTAGCGGAGAACAAAAGAGAAACCTTATTACAAAACACTAATGATAATAGGCCAAAAGCATTCAATAGAAAGTAACATGTGATGTTCTCTTTTTCCTCGTGCTCACTTCTGTGTTTTCCACCTTGGTAGTAAACAGACACACAACATTTCTTCAAGAGAGCATGATTAATATTTATTTACGCATTGTCTTCTTTACAACTTACAAACCCCCTCCCTGGCAACAGCACCACCACTGAAAACACGATTGGCCGGCGGTTTAAGATCCGTGTCAACGGGCTGTTCAAACACACTGTTTACCATCTACGCTTGGCTTAAATCACGCGCACATCCCTCTAAACACGGATAATCTGCCTTCTAGAACGCTAAACACATATGATTACATTATTCACTCTCATCAACAAAAGTGCTTCTTATTTTCTGCTCTGTTTTTGCCGCATGCCGCCCTATTGTTTTTCCACTCTGATGTTGACATGTTTTTGAGGAAGTTCCCTACTTGCGTGGAAAGAGAAGGTGCATCGTCAACATGACGCTGACATAATGAATAGAAAAGGGTTCAGTGAGCAATGTGCACTTACCGTCAAACACTAGCTTGCCCAAACATAGAAATAGATTGCGTAAGGAAACCAAAATCTGAGTTTGATGATGAGTTTTATAATCATTAATGCACATTGGTTATTCAAGTCAGTTGATGTTGGCCGACTGATCATCATGTGGTGTGGGTTTAAAATGTTAATAAAAGTTAGTTTTTTTACCAATAAGTGTCACATTGATGTCACATGATGTTGTACCCAATATAAGCACGGTGAGATGTATGCCATAGGTTTCATGATGAGTGATCAAGTCATCAGTGTTACTATGGCAACATCACTGAAATATATTTGGCACGACTAACCAATTAGAATCAAGCTAAATAAAGTACACATTAAAAGTGATTATTTCTCAACCCAAAAAAACTAGTTCAGGTATGTGGATTTACACAAGATTTTATTCACAGGGTTAACAGCCCTCATGCACTACAAACCTTCTTAAAATCTCACTCATGTGTATATATTCAAAGGTGGTTGGTGTTAAAAATAAACAAAACAATTAAGTTCCAAGGCGCAATTTGTACAGAGATTGAACTGGGTAAACATGCAATCACAATTTGAATCTTTGCATCATCCTCTCGTATTTTCTTCATGCCCAAGCGGCCTGCGCGACCTTGGAATTTATATCTACTGCATTTTCTCAAGGGCTGGTAAACAAACAACATTATCCATCTTGTGAGCCAAAACCTCAATCTGTTTCATGGCATCATGTCCTCTTCCTGATCTCTTCCTCTTTCTTTGTTCTAATTTCATTTTCTTAAGTCTCTGAGTCGCCCCCGAGGCTGGATTTGATTGGTCTGTGCCAGGTAAGGAAGCAGGGGAAGGGCTTCGGTCATTGGAGGAGAAAGCAATGATGCAAAATGAAGGAAACATCTGGATAAAAGAGGAAAACAGACACTTCCATGTATGATAATACAACTCCTTCCCAAACTGGATTAAATGAAAAAATTGAAACAATCTGCATCATCTACAAGAATAGGCAGGATGAAAATCCAGGCAAAACATGTGCGCGTTTACATTTAAAAAATTTTTTTTTATTTAAAGTAGAGTATATGCCATTAAAAAGTCTTTAGTATATATGGACGAGGTGGGTGCCACAGAAAGTTTTGTCTACTTGTTATTTCTCTGTATCTTTGTCGAAAAACAAGCTTCCAGCCCACCCACAGTCTGTTGAGACCTTCACAGTTTTAAAAAAACATCACTGAAAATCTCTTCGGTGAGACTTTCATTGATCCATAACCATAATCACAGCTTCTCCTTCAAATAATAAAAAATACATATTCTCTCTCATTTCTGTATGTACAGGTTCCACTATGCAGAACATGCATGTTTCCTTCTGCTATCAAGCCAAAATAAAATGTTTAATGATGTATAATTAAAAATCTCTCACTCTTTCGCACAACTTAAAATTTCAGGGGAAGGTGCAAATCTGAAGACAGTCGAGCAAAGGTCCTGAACAAATCTGCTGCAGAGTTCACACCTTCGACTAAAAAGCGAGAAAGAGGAAGTGTATTCATATGAACTTTTCTCGATCATCTACCCTCGCTTGATAATGCTCGAAATAACTATTCAAAGTCTTAGCGTATAGGCTACTATCACGCATGGTAAATCCATATGTGCTCTGGACTGTGACTAAGTTTGTGGTTTCTCTGAATTTAATGTAGCCTCATAGCCAGTAAATATATTTGGAAATGCCATCCTGCTTTTAAACTTTATGGCAGTGTATGCATTAACAAGAGCTAAGTTTCATTAGTAATTGCTCTTGACTTACTGACCCCATCAGCCCTTCAGATGAGTCCAAATGTCATCTACAGTGCTTGCTTGCTTGTTGGTATTGTAAAACTACAGACATAAAAAACATGTTTAAAAACAAATCAAGATATATTATTGACTTCGCTCGCATGTGCTGACAGTGCCCAGTGCTCTTGCCACCTTGCAAGTGCAAAACATTTGCACGTTAAAGGGACAATTCAACCCAATATCACAATTTACTCACCCTCATGTTATTCATTTTACATTTACACTTAGTCATTTAGCAGACGCTTTTATCCAAAGCGACTTACAGATGAGGAAACATTGGAAGCAATTATAACAACATAGGCAACAAAATACATAAGTGCATCAAACTAGTCCATTAAAGCCTAGCACAGTATAAAAAGCTAAGAATAGCAAGGTTAGTTTTTTTTTTTTTTTTTTTGTTTATAAAGAAGGAAAGGGAAGAGAATTAGGAAAAATCATTCAGCGACGTGTTGACGGAAGAGATGCGTTTTTAGGCGTTTTTTAAAGATGGCAACCGAGTCTGCTGATCTTGTAGCAGCAGGTAGATCATTCCACCAATGTGGAACAGATCCAGAGAAAGTACGGGAGAGTGACTTTTTTCCTTTTTGGGATGGTACCACTAGTCGTTGTTCCTTTGCAGACCGCAGTGATCTGGCAGGAACATAGATCTGCATTAGCGAGTGGAGATACGATGGTGCAGATCCGGTGTTGGTCTTGTAGGCCAGGAGCAAAGCTTTGAACTTTATGCGGGCGGCAACAGGGAGCCAGTGTAACCTGATGAAGAGCGGAGTTACATGCGCTCTCTTCGGTTCATTGAAGACCACTCTTGCCGCCGCATTATGGATCATCTGGAGAGGTTTGATTGTGCAAGCAGGAAGTCCAGCCAGAAGCGCATTGCAATAATCCAATTTGGACAGGACAAGAGCCTGGACTAGGACTTGCGTAGAGTGCTCCGATAGGAAAGGTCTAATTTTCTTAATGTTGTAGAGGATGAATCTACAGGACCGGGTGGTGCTGGCAACATGACTTGTGAGGTTAAGCCGATCATCGATTACCACTCCCAGGTTTCTGGCTGTGCTGGACGGTGTAATCGTTGATGAGCCTAGTTGAATGGCAAGGTTGTGGTGAATCTTTGGGTTGCCCGGAATCTTTGGGTATTCCAAACCTGTATGACTTTCTTTCTTCTGCAGAACGCATAAGATATTTTGAAAATCGTTGGTGTCCCAACAACATTGGTCCCCATTGACTTCCATTGCATGGACACAAAACCAATGAAACATTTCTCAAAACCTCTTCTTTTATGTTCCACAAAGAAAAGAGTCATATAAATGTTTTAAACTACATGAGGGTGCATAAACAATGACAACACTTTGGAATCGCATTAAAGGCACCATGCATGGTCAAGTGTCATTTCTGAAATTATTACTACATAACGCCACTTTTTTGTCAGTTTACAGCAATGACTTGTGTGCTTTTTATATCCTTAAATGGATAAAATCCTTCTACACGCATTGACAAGATAACGTTGGCTTTTACGTCATCCCCTGTAGTAGATAAACAGGGAGCGGTTCGAAAGCGAAGGAAAACTGCAGTGTGCTCCGCTGACCCCCCCCCCCACCATAATGACTAATTGTGTGCCATATTGCACATGGGGGGAGCAAAGCCTCCGTGATGGTGGTTGGATAGTGTGGAACAGGTGGGTTAGGGTTTGTAGGGGGCAAAGACACCCCTCGGTCCCACCAAAAAGATTTGAGCACAGATCCGTCTGACAGACATGAGGGATTGTCTTCAAATCCATTTGAATCAATAAACATGTCTGCTAATTAAGACCAAAAGGGGGTGAGTGGCTAAATCAGGGAGTGGGAGGAAACAACTGACTTGGTGCAGATAGAGTGTGTGGGGTGCTGATTCACAGATGTCTAGACCTAATAAAGCCTACAAGCGGACACACCTGTATTCCAGGGCAGGTCTAGAGAGGATCAGGGATTTTACCTGGAATGTACACACTGAAAGTTCATCTGTTACTGTCAATGAGGATAAATATAGAACTGCTTAGGTTCTGGCTTTCTGTCAATTATAAATGTCAGTTTGGGCTGTAAAGCATTAAGCTTTTTCTTTACTAAAGTTGTCATGTAACAATTAATAAATTAATCTATCATTTAACAATATCAAGTTGAATCAATGAAAATAAGTATTGGTTTGATCAGTCAAAGGTTATATTAGTTTTTACATTTTTAAAACGTTTCCATTTAATGAAATCAAACAGAGTATTGGCCTAAAAATTAATCGATAAACTTACACGAAGAATTTAAATGTTGCCTCTGAATTAAGTTTTCGGCACTAAAATTATAATTATATCAAAAACTAAAACAAAAATTAAATAACTTAATCTTACATAGCAACAAAACATAAACAAATAAATCATAAAATGACAAAAGCATATAACAAAGTTGCTACAAATTTACATCAAACTAAAAATCTAAAAATGAAAGCTCATCTAAAACATGAATGAAACTAAACAAAACTAGAATAACACTGAATCAGTCAGAAACAACTCCTTAATGGGACAGTGGATTAAAAAAAGGAAAACTATGTTGACATTAACTTTGTTGACCCTCCTTCGGCCTCAGTCCCCATTCACTCTCATTGTATGAATAAAAACAATGAAAGTGAATTGTGACTGGCCCATTTGATCAATTTTTCTGTAAACTTTCCTTGTTCATTTTGAGCTTTACTTGTGACTCTAATATCTTGCACTTGAAACAAAATCTTGGTTGACAAAAATGTTCTTATATAAAAAAACTGTCAGAACATGTTGATTCAACTTACTATATTAACATATCACTCACTCACATATTTTTTAAGATGTTGATATTTTTAGCCGATAATACTGTAGTTAATGCATTCACTACTAATCTTTATTTACTATTTTATACTGTGCAAAGCAATCTTTAGGCTAAGTAAGCTGTGATGCTGCCACACAAATGTTTCATGAGATTCAGTGAAACCACAACCAATCAACCAGAAACCTTTTTATCCAGAAACTAAAAACATCACAGAATCAAATACACCTCCACAACAACCCTCTTGTTCCAACTCTCTCTTTTTTTGTTTTGTTTCTCCAACATTATTTCTCCATTCCCTTCCACGTGTCCCCTTCATTACTTTGACCTAATTCTCTTTATTTAATCCTCTCTCCCTCCCAGATCGGACAACAATCAACTCTCCTAATTGCCTCAATCCCGTCAGTCTTTAAGTCTCGCTGTCTCGAGTACAGTCAATACAAAACAAAACCCTAACTGATGCAATGCATACTGTGTGAGCAGTCAACTCTGTCTCCGTCTTCATCTCTGGCTCCAACGAAGCAAATCTCACACCCACAAGCATGTTCATTTTCATCATCTGAATTTTCAAAAAGTCAAATAATTACTCAACAGGAAGAAGAGGAGTACGAACTGTGCAATGATGTGTTCCCATTCAAAGTTCCAAAAGCAAGTTAAACAATGTCGTGAATTTGAAAAATTTCCCCATTCTCTGACTGCATTGTGGTCATCCAGTCTCTTTTCCGACTCTTATCTTGAATCTTCAACTTCTGCAAAAACCATCAGTGTTTGTTATTCAATATCAGCATTTTTAAGCATCGCAATTATTTTCAATCTCTAAAGAAAGATTTAAAGGCTTTAAGATGATTAGAGGGTAATAACTACATTGATCGTCAAATTCTAAGGATTATAGAGTGGCATTATTCCATATGCCATCTGCTTGTAATTGAATGTGCACACGCATTAAACAGATACATACCATTCTAAATAACAAACATTAAATGCCAGAGGTTTTGTACAAGTATCAGTGGAAGATTATCAATTTATCTCGCCACAATGTTTTTTTATTTAAAATAATTGGATTTGTTTGGACATTTTCTCATTGTTCCCTCCATCTCAATCTTTTAACCCCCTTGCCACCATTAGTCCCACACTGCCTATAATCTCATTGGCTTACAAGGCCTAAAACTGGCAGGGTACCTGTCTCTTTAGCTTATTAGTCTTTACGCAGGGCATTCTGGGAGATGTTTCTGTCTGCAGTCTTTCATAATGGTCAATCTGCTAGCCTAGTCCACTTTCCAGCCATCCTCTCACCTGTCTGCACACAAATAAACAAGTAAAACATGAACAGATGCAGGTTCAAAGCAGTCTTGTGTAACACTCTGAACTCACAGTACCGATTCTCTATTTCTGCTTTCCTGTATAACAAACAAACAACTTTTTGTGAATTAATTCAACTGCATCTAGCCGTCATAGTGAATTTCATGAATGAGCACCCCAAAAAACTATTTTTTAGGAAATTGAAAATGCTTGTGAAATTGAATTCAGTTTCAGACTCGAGATTCTCTTTGACTCTTCCCAGTACGCTGTCCTTTCAGTTACAGGGATTAGACAGATTAGATGTCTGAAACTCAAAACCAATTTTTCTTCTTTTCTCTCTCTTAATGAATTAGCCTGTCTAAGCTGTTACGAGGTTCAACAAAAAACTCCCTTTGCAAAACCCGAGTTTGAGTCCCGGCTATCGGTCCTGTCCCGGTACCTGTTCCCGGCACAGTGAAACTCTTTTTTTGGAGAAGTTATGTCTTTCGATTTATTCCATACAATGTCTGGCTTTTGAAGCGTCTTTCCCCATACACTTTACATTTCCAAACAGCAAACAAAAAGTTCACATTCCGTAACTATAGTTTGAATATATGGTATAGCATATTTTGCACATCATCAAAAGATGTGTAAACTGGACAACAACAAGAAACAAGACATCATTTGGAGTACAAAGACAGCTTTAGACGGCTATTACATGACTTTCATAATCCTTGATTAAAATCCTGTTGACTCACTGCCTAAATATACTGAAAGTGCTGAGTTGTTTTATTGTGGTGTGAATTTTGACGGAGTGATTTATTATTGTTGGACTGCAAACTGTGTGTAGGCGCAATGAACAATTATAGAACAGGTGACTTTCTTAGTCATCGCCAGACTGTATGACGCGTGCTTTCCACTGTTTCTTCTTATGACGGATGACTGTTCACTTCCTGTAGGGTGAAAGATAATTTTGAATCGATTTCATCTCATTTCATTGGGATCAAATCAATGTGTGTAATGTGCCTCTTGATCAGATGTTTTTATTTGCATCTGAAGCAATGTTTCCAATTGCTTACATCCCGATTACGGATGTTATCGTATATCTGTCAGTGAGGAATGGTGTTTGGGGTAACTACTTCCTGGGCTGCCCATGAGGGATGAAGACCTCAGTCAGGAAACCACAGAGTTCTTTTACCCTACAGCAATATCAGGTGAGAGAAACTGCCCGGATTGACATACTGTAAGAGGAAACACATTCCTTTAAGACATACCTGTCAACACTAAAAAATGCAGTTCCAAACACCGCCGAAACAACCAGGCCTCCTGGTCTGTTTCACTGATAGTAATAAAAATGGCTGTCTTCAAAAGGTCGAAATTGAAAGAATTTGTCACGTTAAAAATTAAGAAACAAGGGTTAATGTATAACCCGACGGTTGGGTTCGCCCCATTTGGACCCAATGGGTTGACAATAACCAAACTGTTTGTTTTTGGAATTGGAGTTGAATTTTAGGATGTATACCCTTTGTGAAGAAGGCAATCCCATAATGCACATGAAAAATGGTTTCAATGGAACAATTGAAATGTCTATAATTCATGCAACACTAAAGAGTATCCAAAACACATCAAATACATCATTTTACATAATACAGCCACAGATAAAATTACAATTTTAAATAAAATCATAATTTCTAGATGTATTGTGGCCATTCCACTCCAGTGTGTATTAAATTTCAATAGAATCACCTCAGGAATGACAAAGTCATTTAACAGCAATGTGAAAGACTGACAGCCTGATAAGACACAAAGAAACTATGATTATGAAGTTGTTTCTCTGCAATAATTAAGGTCTAAAAAATACAGGGTATCTTTCCTGCTATTTTGACCTGTTTCTCCAGTTTTCACGCACTGCAAATAATACAAATAGAAACAATGTTTTTATTTGATATTTGGTAGAAATGTTGTTAGTAGATCACAAACAAACGTGATTTTACCTAAACACACACCTACTAAATAGTAAATTTTTAACTCAGAAAAACTGTCTCTTAACTTTTTCCACTTAATTTGAATGTTTATGAGCTGTGAATCTTTGGTTGTTTACGTGAAAACATCACACTGCATGTCTTTTTGTGTGATTCTCTGCTTGTAAAATCCATGGAATACCTGCCTACGTAGCGTGTTTCAAATTAGTTTTTAATGAGGCTTTAGGGTTAGATACTACCTTAGAAAGCTGCCTACGCAATAGACAGCAAGGCAGCACACTAGCTCTTGGAACAGACTTGACGTCTCCATTTTAAAGACAGAGCCTGAACGAAACACCTTATAAAACAAACTATAAATCCTGACAGTCATTGCAAAATAGGTGAGTACTGTATGTAGACCCGTGACTGCACATGAAAGAGTTTTTATCAGTGTTTCATGTTGTGTGATAACCATAAACATCCCACAATACCACGAATGGCCTATTTTCCCTTGCGGAAGAAACTTTTCATGATCATGGTTATTAGTAATTAATTGTTAAACATGCGTAAAATCACTGAAAATGTCTTTAAATCTGTTTCTTTTGTCGCAAATTCTTCCTCGATTTGTCCATACGGTTTCATCAAACAGACCTCCAAGTAAATCGGTCAGGCAAGAATTACGATCTACAAAAATCGACATATGGTAGCAGTCACGGAAGGATACAGCAGACTACTAAGTTGTCTGTGTGTGAGAAATATGAATGAATTGTGCAACTGTTGATCAAATCCAGACAAGTCCTTTATGTCCAAGCATAGGCTAGCACGCAAACCATTGATCTACCATAGGTTACTCAGTTTGGGACTCTCCAGTATTGGTGTCATCACAGAGATGTTTTGGAAAACAAAGAATGTGCGTGATACGCGTTCCGTGTTTCAAATTTCACTCCCTGTCTGCTGAATTTATTTTTCCCATTCAGAGGTGACAGATCCAATCCCTGTTGCACCCACTCGTCTCAGAATAGAGCTTCCAGCCAGTGCACATGTTGGCGGAATGGAATTCCCCCCGAATCATGATTTTTTCCTAGTAAATGGGGTGATCATTTCTTGGTCCATGACGTTGCAGCACCCCTTTTGTTTTTCGTCCTGCAGTTTGGTTACAGCTTGCCTTGATTGTTTGCCATCAGCAGATGTGATTTTTTTTCAAAAGGTAACCGACAAGTTAAGAGACTTACTTCGCCGGGCTGCCGTGTACTAAAACTATTCTCATAACATTTTAAATATACAATCCAATAGGTGAAAAATTCCTATAAACTTTAGAAGTTAAAAAGCATTTTGAAATGCAATTGTCCGGTTATTTTTCAAGAACTCTGCAATCAGCTCAATTTGAATCCTAATACACATTTAGATCATCTTGCCTTCTTAGCATCATCTTACTCGCCGTGCCAAAACATCCTCCTATATTTGCATCGAAAAATGTAGAAACAATAATTTCCAGAAAATGTTTACTGGAAGGCCAGAAAGGAATATAATTAGCATTAGGGGAAGTGTGCAAACACAAGCTCTTAGATAGACACCGGAACCATGGCGGGACTATGTGATTATTTGAGGGAGTATTTATCATCAAAAGCTCTGGATATGTAGCAACATAATGGAGACCAGTGACAGCTATCGCACCGCAGGCATGTGAACTGTGACTCAAGCCCGCATGTAAACACACAAAGTGCAGGATACCTTTCACACACCTGCTCACAAACATCACCTGCCCTGTAATTAAAATGCTGGACAAAACATTCTCTCTTTCTATCTTTCCCTTTCTTCATCACGCTATCCGCACGTTATTTTCTGGCGAGACTGTCTTTCACGACCTCTGTTTTGACTGAGCCGAGCACTTATTGCTTCTAAAAATGCACCTCGACTAAGCGCTGTGAAGAAACGCACAGAATAGGCTGGGTGTGATGTTTTTGTGCGGGTTAAAATAGTAGCATAATGAAGTACAAAAGTACAAGTGAGTTCTTTGTAAAACATAAGTAAAAGGGCGACGATCATCTTTTCATTGTCTGTTATTACAAGAGTCACAAAACTGGAGACAAAGTTGATGCATGAAACACTTAAAGTGATAGTTCACCCAAAAATTCTGTCATCATTTACTCACCGTCTTGTCTTTTCAAACCTGCGTGACTTTCTTCCTTGCGCAGAACAACAAAAAAGTTTTGGTTTTTGTGTCCATACATACAATAGCGATTGGGTGCCAGTGCTGTTCGGTTACCGACTTTCTTCAAAATACCTGTTCTACAGAAGCAAGAAAGTCATACAGGTTTGAAATGACAAGAGGGTGCATAAAAAAAGGTCACAATTTTCATTTTTGGGTGAACTATCCCTTTAAAGTATCCTTGTTTGTTTAAGCAATAAAAGCTCTGACAGCATTTTCTCCTCAAGTGAAATTTAAGTGTTATTTTATGATTACTGATACATCTGTCCATTATTCAAATATGAATAATTCAATTCTTTTGTGAGTAACATTTGAAGACAAAAGCGATTAACTGGGTAGCATTCCTCTTGTAATGTCATCTCAGCTTATATTAGGCTGCTGACTGACTGTAGTCTTCGTCATATTACATTAAACAAGAAATTACAAAAATGTAATTGTATTTCTTTAAGGGTAAATGCATAACAGGTGTACCTTTAAGAATCAATACTAAACAGAAACAAAGCTGGAAAACCTTCTAAAACACTCACTCATACTTCTGGAAACAGAAACAGTGTTGTATCAGTTTCTGGCCCCACCCACTTTGGCCTGACCAATCCGGTGTGAAATGACTTCCTGTATGCAGAGCTGCCTGACTGTAAGTGAAAGAGAAAAGGGTAAGAGAGAGTGAGACGTGTTTGGTTTTAGTTTCACTTTACAAAGCTGACTCACTCAGGCGTAAAGCCCACGGACAAAAGCCACAAATACACAACTGAATTTACACAAGAACTAATAAAACACAGCACCAACATGGCTTTCAAATACCCAGAAGTGCGGAGAGATGACAGTAAGGTTAGTGCTTCTTTCACTCTGGGTTTTGTTCACACGGTGTCTCATTCATTCGATGGCCACGTCTTCCTCTTTCTTAAAAACACATGAACAAAAACGCTAAGAAATACCAGTGATAGGAAACTGACATGATCACATGAGCGAGCATTTACTGTTTGTCATAACATGTGTACGTTTTAAAGCTTTGTGGTTAAGTGTCAGAAGTTATTCGCCTGCAGACGTTTCAACACGTTGCCCGAAGGCCTGAAATATGCAACTTTATGCAATTCTTTATGTTTACTGATTGTTCCTCTTAATGTTATTGTTTCACAAGGTGGACGATTATCATGGAGTGAAGGTCCCAGATCCGTACCACTGGCTGGAGGACCCCGACAGTGAAGAGACCAAGGTGACCCACTACATTCTAAGGACCACCAAAATGAAAATTCCGTCATCATTTAATCACACTCTTGTCGTTTTAAACCGGTGTGAGTTTCTTCTGCAGAACACGAAAGAAGCTACTTGGAAGAACGTTGGTAACCAAACAACATCGGAACCCATTCAAATCTATTGTATGCACACAAAACCAATGCAAGTCAATGGGTGCCATTTCACAACATTCTTCAGAGTATCTTCTTTTCTGTTTTGCAGAAGAAAGAAAATCATACAGGTTTCAAATGATGAGAGGGTAAATAAATGATGAACAAATTTTCATTCATTTTTATGGTGAATTATCCCTTTAACAAATATGGGATTTTGCTGGTAATGAGACAGGAAACTATGGGGAAAGAAATGGGGTGTGTCTAGATCAAGACATGACACAAACCAGATTTAAACTTAGGTTCCCAAAAGTTCATGTTGGGATTTGTGCGCCGCCTTGCAGGCACGTCTCTGACCTCCCGCTGAATTCTGATGTTCCTAATATAAATAAGATTACATCACCCTACCTCCCCTTCAGGCATCTTTACATGTGAATTAAGTCATTGTGTAATGTTTAATGTGCTTTGCTCGTAAGCACAAGGTAAGTTTCCACAATGCAGATTTTTCCGTTTTTACTGTATTTGTTGTTCATTTGTCACTACAGCTGTGTCCGAGAACCCACACAGCTCACTTGTTGCTTCACCGTCCTATCAGGCAATGACTTCACAGGCAGCGTTTGCGCTTCAAGGCACCTCTGAAACCAGATACAACAGACTGCACAAAAGCACGAATATGAAAAAACACTTTGGCAATAACCAGTCGCATACTGTATTTAAAAACGACAGTACTGCTTTCTTGAAAGAAACTAAATCAAAAACTGTTGAATCTAAACATAAAACTTAATACCTTATACAGAAACTGTTCTTCAAACACTTTTTCAGACACCATTTTAAATGTCTACGCTCTATCAATCACCTTACCGTGGATGCACGCACACAAACACACACACACACACACGCACGCACACACGCACGCAATAATTTATTTTGTCTGTTTACAGCATACAAATCCTACCAAAAATATACACCACATACAAACTCTCAGCAATCTCATTAAAGGGACAGTTCAAAAATAAAATTCTGTCATCATTTACTCACCGTCAGGTTGTTCCAAACCTGTATACATTTCTTTGTTCTGCTGAACACAACGGAAGATAATTGGAAGAATGTCAGTAACCTAACATATTTCATCCCCTATTTATACTGCCATAGTAGAGTCGGGATGAGATCTGTTTGGTTACTGACGTTCTTGAAAATATATTTCTTTGCGTTCACAGAACAAAGAAATGTATTCATGTTTGGAACAACCTGAGGGTGAGTAAATTATGAATTTTCCTTTTTGGGTGAACTGTCCCCTTTAACAGGATTGCTTTATTGATTTCAAATGTAAAATCATTTTTTTAGGCACCACTTCAGCCTCAACTAAATTTTGCATCCTTTAGTACCACAAATGAAGTCAATATGTTGAATTGTCATACATCAACTCTTCTACGTTTAAAAAAAATTATCTGAATGCTGCATTGACTTGATTCAAGCTTTGGAAGACCAACTGGTTTCTGTCCCTTATCACATATGCGACCAAACAATCTATGCCACCATTTACATTTTAGGCTCACCCTGTTTAGTTTCCTGGTCTCCGCCCATTGCCCACATGATTGGAGTTCTGAAACATGCAAGAAGATGTACATGTAAACAAGTTCTCTGTGTGTGCATGACAACAATCTGCCAGTTTAACACTGTACCTCACCCGCCCTGCAGATATTTGTCGAAGAACAAAACAATCTGACCATGCCGTTCCTGGAACAGTGTGCAGTCAAAGAACAGTTCCACCATCGCCTCACAGAGCTATACAACTACCCCAAATACAGCTGCCCCTACAAGAGAGGAACGAGGTAGTGATCAAACCACACACGATAACAAACACAGCGCGAGACCACCGCAGAAGGGCACAAAACATTGCACAATGAAAATCCACAATGTACAATGTACAATCCATTCTCTGAAAAGAAGAAGAAAGGAATGCACCAACGTAGTGTATATAAAATAACAATCAGTGTTTAATTTAAAGAAAAAGAGGCATTACTTTCAATCCATGTACTGTATGTAAACTAACACTTTAAATAATATAATGTAAGCAAAGAAATGAGCTCACGTTACAACACAACAAAAAACTAACATTGATGACAAAATGGTGATTTACATGAAAGCTCTTTTCTTGCAGATATTTCTATTCCCACAATGAGGGCTTGCAGAACCAGTATGTGCTTTATATGCAGGATTCTTTAAACGGTCCCGCGTCTGTCTTCTTTGACCCGAACACACTTTCAGAGGACGGAACCGTGGCTCTTAAGAGTAAGTTGTGGTCATTGATAAAATGCTCACACACATTATTCATATTGGGCTCAGATGCTCGTACAAACCGAACTGTAGACAACTTATTACATTTCCTAATTACATTTTTGGAGGTTTTCTAAAACTTAAAGGGATAGTTTACCCAAAGATGAAAATTCTGTTATCATTCACACATTTATGACTTTCCTTCATCGGCAGGACACAAAGGAGATTTTAAAGAATGTTGGTGACCAAACAACGGCGGTACCCATTTGACTTGCTTCGTTTTTTTGTCCATACAATAAAAGTGAATTGGGTGCCTCCATTGTTTGGTTACCACATTCTTCAAAATATCTTCTTTTGTGTTCTGCAGATGACAAGAGGGTGAATTATTGATGACAGAATTTTCATTTCTGGGTTAACTATTCCTTTAACCGCATTGTCTATTTCTGAACTTGTCTGTTCAAAGAATTGAACCATGCTGAGGAGGATTTAAAAGTCACCAGGATTTCCCTTGGTTGTTTATGCAGTTCATGCACCTTTTATAGTAGCATTGTAGTTATGAATTGTTTTTTATAGTAGCATTGTAGCTATGAATAGTTTTTTATAGTAGCATTGTAGCTATGAATCGTTTTTTATGGAAGCATTGTAGCTATGAATTGTATTTTAAAGTAGCATTATAGCTATGAAAGGATTTCTCTGTAGGAAATAACAAACTGGTTTATTTGCATATATGGGAAGCCTCACTTTCCCTTATCTATAATTTCCTGGAGTATCTGTGATTAATGTTAATTTTTAAAGACTTCTGCTAGTCTTTACACTTGCTGGAATTTTTGTATTTATGAAATGCGTATCTATGGAATGAATTACATTTTAGATCTTCAAAAGGAAATTATATTTTCTTTAACCTTTGTAGTTATTAATGCAAATATGGATATGTGTCATACAGCTTTGTGTAACATTCAGGATTTTCACTGTGCACACTCTTGAAAATAAAGATTTTAAAGGGGGTCTTTGCAGGGCAGTTTGGTCCTGTGAAAAATTATATTCTTAGGAAAAGTTATTCTAGTTAAGAAAAAATGTGGTTTGTCTAGATCAAAAACAACCCTTTTAAGCACCTTTAGTTTTAAGAGTGTATATAAAGGTAAAGAGCTTCCCCCACCCTGTTTTGTCACAGCTTCCTCATTTTTATATTTTTGTTTTGACCTTTCATTCCTGCGTGTTTTTCTTACTTACTTTTCCTCTGTCAGAGGAATGTATTTAGCATATGTCTTGTTTAGCAGTGTTTATGTCGATATATTCCATGTATTTTGCAGTCTAAGAAAAAAAGCGTAAATGAAGACTGCAGAAACAAAGACTAAATCTGAATGAAGTGAATTTCTTTTGAACAACATTTCAAAGCATACGATGTCATAATTTGAGTTGTGTTTATTTCAAACCGGTCAACAATATTTATAAATACACAATTTAAATGAAAATTTCTCCAAGAATATCAATTACTCGTTTTGAAAGGGTGCATATTTCTAGGCAGTAAAAGGAGCACTACCCTCCTTCTATTAGAACAAATTGATCAGAATGCTTGCACACACAAGTCGTTTTCTTTGGTTTTGGAAACATAGTACAGACATTCAACACAATGACAATACAAAGATAATAAGATTTACAGTCTAAAAGATTAAAAGAAAGAGTGGCTCAAGAGGAAAGGAAATTAAAAAAAGACCGAACCGAAGCAGCCATCTGCGTCGCCATCTTGGATCAATAATAGTATTTAATTTCAAGTAGGAATTACAATGCAGGAGTAAGACTGAATTTATACTATTATATAAAAGGATGGCCAGTATTCAGCTGACAAAGCATGTGACCGTAGCACATTACATTCATTTGTATCTCTGCTCTGTGTTGGTTTGCAGTGGGTCGGCTGTCAGAGGAATGCGAGTATTTCGCCTATGGTCTGAGCAGTGCTGGTTCTGATTGGGTAACTGTACATTTGATGAAAGTTGATGATCTCACCCGTCTGCCTGATGTTCTGGAGAGGGTGAAGTTCAGCTGCCTGGCCTGGACCCATGATGCCAAAGGCATCTTTTACAACTGCTACCCTCGCCAAGAAGGCAAGGCAGATGGTATGTGACTAAACTACAAACTCCTTGGAATTCTTGTTTGTCATAAATCCCAATAAAATGTTGGTACTGTAGTGCACTAATTAGGTTGTGTCATGTCTATTTTAGGTACTGAGACCACGACAAACCTAAACCAGAAACTTTACTACCATGTGATTGGCACCAGCCAATCAGAAGACATCCTGGTGGCAGAATTTCCCGAAAACCCCAAATGGCACAGCAGCCTTATAGTAAGAAGACCATATTTAAACAAAAACACAGTTAAGAAGGAAAACATGATCCAACTTGTGCCTACTTGATGAAATATTATAAAAGTATCCAGGCTTTAAATAAAGAATCAATCACTATTTTTACATTGTTCTCTTTTTCTCACATATCATTCTTCTATTTCTCTTCTCTTTTTCCCTTCAGATTACCGATGATGGCAGGTTTGCAGTGTTGTCAATCACTGAGGGATGCGAGCCAGTGAACCGTCTGTGGTACTGCGACCTGCAGCAGCTGCCCAATGGCATCACAGGTCTGTCTGCATGTGTCATTGTTTTGGATACATGGATTGAACAAAAAAACATTCCAGCATGTGTTTTACCAAACAGGCCAATGAGAACTGTTTGAAACGACACGGAGTGTGGTCTATAACACACATACATTGCACTGTTGTTTTTCCAGGTTTGCTTCCATGGGTGAAGCTGGTTGATACGTTTGAAGCTAAATACTCCTACATCACAAATGAGGACACTGTCTTCACTTTCCTCACCAACCTGGATGCTCCGCGGTACCGCCTCATTAACATAGATCTGCAGAAACCGGAACAGACACACTGGAGATCTCTCATCCCCCAGCACGAGAAAGATGTCCTAGGTAAGATAACATAAAACAAACGCAGAGTATTCTCTCACCGTTTATTCACCCTCATGTCATTCAAAACCTGTATGACTCTTTCTTCTGTGAAAAACAAAAGAAGATAGTCAACAGGGCTAATGTTGTTTGGTTACCAATTCGAGTCATATAGGTTTGGAATGATATGAGGGTGGGTAAATGATCCATCTCTTTAATGTATGGATGTTTAAGTTTGATGAGCTATGCTGCTTTATACAACCTTTAGTCTATGACTTGTATAGGACAAACTTCTGTGGAATGTTGTCTTTTTCTGTACAATATTTTTAATTGAACTATTTAACAATATGATAAAAACTTAAATCCTCATCTCATTATTGACTCAACCTTTCCAGATCTATAAGACATTCTTTCTTCAATTGAACACAAACTAAGACATTTATATAAAACGCTGTCATGTTAACTTTGTATATGGGGGTCAACATGGTGACATGCATCAAAGCAATCCAAATGACTCCAGCGGGTTAATAAATACCTTCTGAAGCAAAACTACAAATTTGTAAAAGAAAACAATTGAATGAACAACATCATGCATTCATGGAAACACACAGATCAACGTAGTAAACATGGTGGCATGTTTATAAATTCAAATCGTATTGGTTTTTGCGTGTCTTATGAGTGGTGACTAGTTGTCATATGCATGCATTTGGTCACAAATAAGCCCACACGCACACAGTTCCTCTTCACCCAAAATATCACAAGTTTATATAAAAAAATTCAACAAAGAAGCTCTGGCTGCCTGAGTGAATCTGTCTTATCTTCAGGGTTTGTGGAATGTGTGAACCAGCGCTTCCTGCTGGTGAATTACGTGCACGACGTGAAGGACATCTTACAGCTCTATGAGCTGCACTCTGGGAGGCTGATCCGAGATTTGCCGTTAGACGTGGGTACGGTGGCCGGTCTGAGCTGCAAAAAGAAGCACCCCGATTTTTTCTACAAGTTCACATCATTTACCACACCAGGTAATCGCATCAACAGACCACGCAGTGCGTTTTTCGCCAAATTACGATGCATGGCCACAAGTATGTAAACCTCCAGGTTTGGCCAGGCATCTTAATTCCAGCGAAGACAAACGGAAATTTGCAACCGATGGAAGCACACAATTCTCTAGAAAGCCACAGGGGATTCTAGAGAATTGTGTGCTACTATCAGTTGAATTGAGTTGCTTCTATCAGTCGTCACTTAATCATTCCAAAATGACAGCAGCCACGAGGATATGATGTTTATTTATGTAAATGATTCATCGAGTTTGCCATATAAGAGCTTAAAAAGCCGAAACCTGAACTACATACTACAAAAGCAAACTCTGTTCACCCAGTCAGCATTTTCACATCATCATGCGGGCGGATGGTCCTACATTATGACTCGCAGTAACGCTTAATAAAAGAAAACAAAAAAGCACATGGAAAAATATGTGAGGATTATTTTCCGAAAAAATAATAACATACAGTGGCCAATTGACCACCTTCGGCAATAAAACTATGCACATTTTTCGATCAAGAGAGTGTTTTCATTTTCCTTTTCAATATCCAAGGAATCATCTACCACTGTGACCTGAGTCAGCCCAACCCTGAGCCCACAGTCTTCCGTCAAGTGGAAGTGAAAGGCGTCCAGCCTACAGACTACCAGACGACGCAGGTCAGACTATAAAATCCCATTCTTTTATAAAACTAGTTAGCTCACAAAGAAATACATTATGCACATCTTTAAAACCTTTGATTTTGCATGATCTTGCAGGTGTTTTACCCCAGTAAGGACGGTACAAATATACCAATGTTCCTCGTACATGCACGTGGCATTCAAAAAGATGGCACTCATCCAGTCTTTCTCTACGGTTATGGAGGATTCGAAAACTCCATTCAACCATACTACAAGTCAGTACAAAGCAAGCTGTTGTCCAACTCAATAAGACAGAAGGAAATACAGTTTTTAGGAAAATTCTATGCGAGAGAGAAATATGAAGATTAACAGGTTCTTTCTCTGCATGTGTAGTACAGCCTACCTGCTTTTCATAAGACACTTGGGTGGTATCCTGGCTGTAGCAAACATCAGAGGAGGAGGAGAATATGGCCAAACTTGGCATAAAGGTACATCAGACTCTCACTTCACTCAGGGTCAGATGTGTTTATTTAACGAGGACTCCTGTAGTTTAAGTGGGAAAGCATTGCATTAGCAACACTTATGTCATGTGTCTTGAACCCCTGGGAACATACAAACTGATTTAATGTATGCATTTGATAAAAGCATCTGCAAGACCCAGAAAATCTAATCGAGTAATTTGTCTCATAGACATCGCTCGCTGGGTAATGTGTTTGAACAGCAGATCTGTATTCGACCACCACGGAAAACTCATTTGTCACACTGCAGGAATATTTAAGTGCAGTATTTCAAACAGATAGGACAGCGTCTCCTAGTGGATGAAGCGAAATAAAAAGCAGGATTTCACCACTGAATTGGGCTACTTTTAAACTTTTGCGTGGGTTCTTTTTCTTCCATGGAATAAAGGTGGAGGGACTTTGTTCATCAGTGGTTATTTTTAAATGTAATATTAAGAAGAATTTATGCAGAAACACACATACATTAAGATCACTACCATGCAATGATTCTAATATTTAATAATTTAATAAGATATTGTGTGTAATCCATAACAGGTATGTATTACAATTTTAATGACGCATTTTAGGTATCAGGAACTGTACATTTTTAAGTTGTGGTATTTGGGCTGAGGTAGTTGGGCAAGTTTTGTTACGATCTGGCTACCCTGGCAACAGACAATGGAAAACCTATTAGCAGAGGGGTCACAAATTAAAGCGGGCTTCCCCTAAAATCTTCAAATTCAACCCAGATGGCAAATGTTTCAGGTTTTGACTAGAAGGTATACAGCTACCTCCACTGGGCATGCGCACTTCAACACTTCATATTTTTGGTTACGCTGGAATTTTTTTTTTCATTATTGTACGGTTAGCTTTAGGGTTTGGGTAGGTGTAGGCGTTAGCTAATGTAATTTATTGTACATTTAGTCATTTTACAGTGACTACATTTTATAATTGTAATTATATGGCGAGATTTTGCACCATTCCGGCGTAGCTGTATCCTTTCTAGCAACAACCAATGTTTCCCGCTTAACAGAGAATGTGAAGCCCTTTGTTGCGGTGGCGCCGCCATCTTGGGAGGATCATACACAAAGGCAAAGTGCAGTAACTACACAAACACTGAAACTGAGAAAAATGCCTAAAAAGTTTTCACACCAGTCAGTCATTGCAGCAAGTTACTGCAATGTTGACACTCTTGTTTCTATGAAACGGCACAGAATTGAAGCGGAGACTGGTCTAAAGACAGAACAGATGTTACAAAGCCCATTTCAAACATTATGTTAATTTTGACCAAATGTGTAGTTACTGCACTTTGCCTTTGTAGAGCAGCACACTCTGCTGTTTTTATATGTACCATTAATTGTTTTATATGATATTTATATATGTGACCCTGGATCACAAAACCAGTCTTAAGTAGCACGGGAACATTTTTAGTAAAAGCCAAAAATACATTGTGTGGGTCAAAATTATAGATTTTTCTTTTATGCCAAAAATCATTAGGATATTAAGTAAAGATCATGTTCCATAAAGATATTTTGTACATTTTCAACCCAAAATATATAAACACTTTATTTTTGTGAGTGGATGGCCTGCTACAGTGCCTCGGATTAACAACTTCAAAGGCGATTTTCTCAATATTTAGATTTTTTGCACCCTTTACTTCCAGAGTTTTACACTCTTGTATCTCCACCAGATATTGTCCCATCTTAACAACCCATATATCAATAAAAAGCTTAACTATTCAGCTTTCAGTTGATGTAAAAATCTCAATTTCGAAAAATTTACCCATAAGACTGGTTTTGTTGTCCAGGGTCACATATATGCATTTACCAGATGCTTAAGTTCCTTACATTGCATGTTGCACATTGAATTGAAAGTGAAAAAACCAGGGCCTTTCTCTGAACGACGCTGCGTAATGCTATTGCAGTTTTTGACAGAGCAAGATCGACCTAGCGCAGTTATATTAACCAATCAATCAAGAAAACCAAAGCAATGCACTGAACACGGCGATTCACAAGCTCTATCGAGTTCTGTAATCTGTAAAGATGGTATGAACAATTCTAAAAAGAAACAGGTTTTACCTGAAACGGCTTTATTTGCCAACTATCATGTGCGTTGCCCTCAACGGTCTATGTATTTAAAGTGGGTTGAACTTATTTAAATGTATTGCATTTAATTTCAGCTGGCAACCTTGGAAACAAACAGAACTGCTTTGATGACTTCCAGTGTGCCGCGGAGTACCTGATCCGCGAGGGATACAGCACCGCCAACCGGATCGCTATCAACGGAGCGTCCAACGGCGGCCTGCTTGTGGGTACGTTTCTTGGAAGGCAAATAAACAAGATCCTCCCAGTCCAAGATCCTTAACAAGTCTTCATAGTTATTCACATTGCATAAGAATCATGCTTTAATGAAATTTACGGTCACGCAGCTGTGCTTCTTTAATGATGTGTGCACTCTACATCATTAGGCCTACTCACAGCTAGCTCATCTGTTGAGTAAACATGACATTGACACTCGCGCTTGGAGTTTCTCACATCAGTCTCGTGTATGTACACGTGTGAGAAGAAAAAACGCGCTCTGCTATTAAGAGAGAGACTTAAGCACCTCGCACGCTTCTCACACTTATTAAACAGCACGTTTATGAGACGTAGTCGTTTGATGGGCGACACACACCGAATATCGTCGCCAACGTGGTTTTAATCTCCATTTTATTCATGAAGAGATGGAAGGATTGGGTCAATGTAGGATTGTGGGTAATTTTTGGGTCGTGGCTTATGTTTTTGTGAGCTGAACACAGTACTGAGCACTTTTAAATATTCACTGTGTAAAGTTATAGTGTGCGGGTGATTCCTGTGTATATACTTTAGGAATGTGAGTCATGTCAAGTATGTTGTGTTGGAGTACACGTGTCAGTGTGTGTAAATGTAGTATGTGTGTTTCCTCAGCGGCATGCGTGAACCAGCGGCCTGAGCTCTTCGGCTGTGCAGTGGCTGAGGTCGGAGTCATGGACATGCTCAAGTTTCACAAGTTCACAATCGGTCACGCGTGGACGACCGACTACGGCTGTTCGGATGACCCTCAACAGTTTAAGTGGCTCATAAAGTAGGACTTTAACCACTTTTCCAAAAAATATCTTACAGGCCAGGTTTCACAGATAAGGCATAAGCCTTATCCCAGACTAAATGTCTTAAAGGGGCAGTTCACACAAAAATAAGATTTCTTAAAGTAATATTTAATAGTAATTGACGATATTTGGAAGAATGCTTATAGCCAAAAGGTTCTTTGGCCATCATTGAATACCATACCACACCATAGTAGGAAAATGGTAATGGTAAGCAAAACTGACCCGGAATGGTTTGCTTTCCTACATTCTTCAAAATAGAGCAACTACATTTATAAAGCCATTTCTCCTACTATGGTAGTCAATAAAACCATGTTCTAGTTAACATTTTAGGCACTACAACCCAGCGAGAAGTAGACCGTTCATCCCCTCAGTCACATGACCCTAATACTACCGCTTTGTCACTTAACTATACACACAGCTTAGACGTCTCCATTCTCAGTGAACGAACTGCATCTACACAGTTTGCACCATGTTCTAGTTAACATTTTTTACCCAATGCTTTAGAACAGTAACATAAATAATGGATTTGCACATTGATACATTTAGACCTCTGGAAACTGCTTGAAAAGGTTTCAGATACAGCCACAGTGGGTTGGGAGTATTACATCTACTCAATCCCTCCACAGGTACTCTCCCCTCCATAACCTTCCTCAAGCCCCTCGGGATGGGCCTCTGTACCCCGCCATGCTGCTCCTGACCGCCGATCACGATGACCGTGTGGTCCCCTTGCACACTTTGAAGTATGTAGCCACCCTGCAGTATGGAGTGGCTCGCAGCCCCGGCCAGACTCAGCCCCTGTTGGTCAGAGTGGACACTCGCAGTGGACACGGTGCAGGTAAACCCACAGCAAAAGCCATCCTGGAGGACACGCACATCTTCTCTTTTGTAGCCCAGACCATGGGCCTGAGCTGGAAACCATGAGAGTGGAATTAATAATGTCTCCTTTTGATCTGGTCTGTAATCATTTGTGATCATGTGTGTTCCTGTTTTTAACTGAGTTTTTAGCACATTGTGCCTTATAATAAGGGTCAACCTAATGATAAATCATTTCAATCAATTTATTCTTAAATTACAGCTGTAAATTATATAGATTGGCATTTGCACTGTATTGCTTAAAATAACCACCAAGGGGCAGTAAAGGACTGAAACAGCTTCACCAACTTGTCTGAATAAAAACTTACAATACAGATCCATCAGGGAGAAAAATTTACATTGTATTCCAGAGTGATTTGATAAAGACTGTTAAGATCCTATATTGCGCACCCAGGGGAGAGGGAGCTTGTTCAAAATATTTAACCTTTTAACTTTACAGTTGACGCAAAACCCCACAAAAACCATAAACTGAGAACTTTTAGTTGTCAGATGTAGCAAACAGATTTGATACATCCACTAAAATTCACCCCAGGACCGGTTTCAGTAATGTAACTTGCAGAAACAGCAACAAAAAGCAATAATAATAAATTATACAGTCAAGTTAAATTTCCGCAGATGGCTCGATCACTGTCTGATGCTATTAAATTCAACGAAGTGCGGGTCATTGTCATGACTGCTGCAGAAACTTACAGACTGTTGCCGTAATAACTGCGAGCTGCGGTCTGTCATTAGCTCATCATGATGAAGAAATGAATTCTGATTTGAGATCACCTCCGATTTAAACCTCTGGAACAAACTGAATTCTGATGACAGCAGGGGGGCTTGAAATAAAGACGATTACATTGCTGGGCTGTTAAATTACAAGGGGCTAGAGAACATTACATGGGATTTAAAAAAGCAAGTCTTCCACAATGCAATATCCATGTTACTCTAACATAATTACAATAGTTATAATGCTTAATTATAAGCGGTTTCTTATAATTGCATACATGCATGTTGCTCATGCTCAGCATTTACTGTAATTACACTGTAACTTTAATACCGTGGTGTAAAGTGTGACCTAAATTTAAGGGTAAGTGGCTTTGGGGAATTCGAGGCACCAAATAAGAGGAGGAAAATAGTGAAGAACCGAGTTAAAATAGGTGACACAGCCCCTGTGTTCATCTGTGGTCAGAGGAAGTTTAATCTGGGTTTGCCCAAAACCTGAGAATTAATCTGATGATGTGTGACAGCCTCTGAACAGAGCAGAACAGCTTGAACAGTGGACCCCAGACGGGATGACTCCAAGAGTTTCAGATGAATGCGTATGGAAAGAGTTCAAGAGTTGAGATCTGACTGAAGTTGACAGTCAAACTTTGTTTTAAAGGGACAGTCCACCCAGAAGTTATGTATCTCTCGAAACCACCATTCTATTGTGTGAAAACAAGAGATATTAATGAGTAAGATACGGGTATTCATTTTCATTCTTGTTCATGTGATATATACATATAGGCACACAATCATGATGAATGCAAAATAATGACCAGATGATAGCGTCTCTGTCCCTTAAAAGGCACTACAACCCAGCGAGAAGTAGACAGTTCATCCCCTCAGTCACATGACCCTAATACTACCGCTTTGTCCCTTAACTATACACACAGCTTAGACGTCTCCATTCTCAGTGAACGAACTGCATCTACACAGTTTGCACCTTGAGAGATGGCGCATTCCCAGAAGCCCCGCTTCACTTTGTTTGTTCACACTTACTCCCGATCCGGATTAATTTCCCAAATCCGATTTGAGGTCTGGCGCTCTAACAGCCAGGATCAAACTTTTGTGTAAGGAAACTTTCCCCTTCACACCAGCTTAGAGGTGCATCCGTCGCCTCCTGCTGAACAGTCTTTTAATCTGACCACAAAAAAACGTGCAAGCTGTCTCTTATGCACGCACGCAAACAGCTGCATAGTGCTTTCTCACTGCTGGAAGTTGAAGTATTAACCGCTTTATTTTTGTCAGAGCATTCATTCCGTCCTTTTCCACACTTTCAGCTTGTCTCAGTTATTATTTCCATGTGTTGTTTTTTTAGCAGGAGAGCACCAAACAGCAACATTTTTCGATGGATTGTTTCTGATCACATTTCACTGTACATCTATTTGATTTTAATATGGTAACTGATTGTTGTTTATTTTTATATATTGTTTGCTTTCTAAATGTGTTACCTTATTCAACCTTGTCTCAACATCTAAAATCATCACAGACAAATCGCACCACAATCCACTGGGAGGTTAATGAAGATCATAGCTCAGACAAAATCTTTGACAGAGATGACAGTCTGCTTCAGATTTCAAGTAGTCATATGTGCTCCCAATTCTCTCTCTCTCTCTCATATGAAAATAATCCTTATAAAAATCCTGTTGGTTAAAATCCAGAGCAGGGAAGTGTGTTTTTGCTTCCTGCTGTTTTTCAGGAGGTTGAACTGACAGGAAACACTTGATTGCCTCGACATTGATTACACATGATTAAAATAGACTGTGTATATGAATTCAGGCAGGTACGCTTGAAAGCAGGAGACCGCAAGCAAACACAATAAAGCCGACTGTACCTGTATTGTATTTTTTTAATAACATGTTTCAGTATTGCAACAGCCATCTGTTTTTCTACCAGGTAAAAATTATGAAAAATTCCAACCGAAAGGAACAAAAACACGTTTTTCGTCGCTACCTGCCTAATTCAAACAATAGTCGTTTAAACACAGTGAAAGGATCACATTATTATTCAAACAAATTATAAAAATAGATTGCATTTTCAAATACATATTTACAGTATCAAACAGAGATCAGAATGATACACACAATGCAAAGGGGGACTCCAGTCTTACTTTGTAAAGGGTTGTTCAACAGTGCAGAACAGTTTGTTGTTTAGATTTCGTAGTGATTATTCATTTGGGTTACGTCATGTTGTCTCAAAATGATATGTCTCAGATAGTTATGAATATGTGGTGCTGACGTAAGCGCTCTTTATATCTGTGTTTATCAAACACTCATAGTAAAAAATGTGATGCGATCACTCATAACATTCTTTATATTTGCTCAGGTCCTGAAAAAAGAACAAACCTAAATGAATTACGGTTTGTTTTGTACTTTTCTATTTGTAACACAATCCTTTTGTGCACCGTGGTCTTTGTTGCTGAACCGATCCGTTTATATGACAAAATGTGAAAGTTTCAGCACACAAAATCTCAGTCTCCCACTGACTCCATTTCCCAACGCACACATTACACAAAAATGCGAAAGTCCAAATCCAATAACACTAGCACATTCAGAACTTTCTTTTCAAAGAAGAACCACGGCCGTCGTACACAACGGCAACATCAAGTAATACACACCTCGGAGTGTATCCAACAGCCGTCACTGCAGCGCATAATAAATGTCTGTAAGCCAGTGTGTGCGGGCGACATCATGGCCACCCGTTCACAGACGACCCTTAAAAGTGCAGGCAAAAACAAAATGACGCAAACAAGAACGAGAAGCATTTTGATGAAATCACAGCAAATGTGACCAGATATAGTGCTCTGTTTCCCGAGTAATATTTCTGCATTCAAATTTCCAAAGAATTCCAGTAAGCTTCTGTAAACACATAAATAAATTCTCGAATAAATATGGTACAAGATAAAGCAAGTCATGGATACCGCAGTGCAAACATTGTCTATAGTTAAGACAGAACGAGAACGATAAACACAACACAGAATATAGATTTTAGATGACACTAAATTAAACTCGAAAACACAAGAGTTTATGTGGAGAAAGCAAGTGGAAGAAAAATGTAGACGAGAAAAACAGATGTAAGAATCAAATGCAAAGATGGGATTTACATTGTATTAAGATTTTATCGGTTCACTTGTTTTCTGAAGATACAGACAGATCTTCTCCTTGTCGGAGGAGCTGAAGGTCCGGGATTTGGTGGCATGCTTTTGGTCGAGTCCACAACATGATCAGTGGCTGCACAGCACGAGTCCTTAAAAGAAATTTAAGAGCCTCCGAGTCCAACTAAAAAGGACAAAGCTTGAGGGGCAGCGGATGAAGCAGGTGAAATCAGCACATTGGTTATTTTAAAGAAAATCCTCTTTGATATTGTTTCATCGTTGGTTTGAGGAAGAAAACCATGTTCGCCCAAAGAGAAGATCAAGAAACCTAAAAAGGAAAGATTAGGAAGAAAACTGCCTTTGCAGTGACTAAGTTATCACCTCCCGACCGCTGAACGGCCTTCTGGGTAATTACGCGAACAGACGTCCACGTGTCTTTCCTCTTTAAACCCGGTAACGTCCAGCTCAAGCTTGTGTGCGTTTGTCAGACCTGTACTCCCCGACCGTGCATCTGAATAACCTGTGCCCTAAGAGTCTGTATGGCAGTCAGGATCTGTTTCTGGTGCTCCAGAGAGGTGATGCCCAGACTCAACACGTCCCTGAAAAACAACAGAGCTGGTTAGACCTAAACCGAGAAACCCAGAGAGTATCAATCCCACAATCCCATCACTCACTGAACGGTCATGCGGGCCACTGACTCCAGATAGCAGTATCCAGCAGCTGTGAAGTTGTCTTTGTAGCGGCCCATGTCTACAGCTTCTAACCATTCTCCAATGGAACTAAAGGAAGGGAAGGAGGGGAGAGTTCGGTCTGCGAGTGATACGGAGGAACCCAGAGTCCTGGAGGAACAGACAGAGACATAACGTTTTGCGTAAAAATATGAACCATGGGAAATGCCATTATACCATGTAGTACTATATTGAAAGTGACACGGTATTTGAGGACGTCCAAGGATTGGGGATCCAATCACAAATAAACACACACATTGCTGTACACACCTGGCAGTAACACCAGTCTTTGTGTTTCCTATCACCCCTTGTGATTAGATTGAGACATTACAAAAGAGGTGGAACATCACGAGCACAATGGCAAGATGGGAAATGTATCAGTCTCGGTACCTGCGTCCCAGTGTGGATGACCCAATGTTATCCGGGCTCCTGATGGTCTTGCTGAGAGCGCTGTGGATCTGTGTGAATGTGGGTCTTTCTGTCCTCTCCTTCTGCCAGCAGTCCAACATGAGCTGGTGCAAAGATGGCGGGCAGTTCACGGGTGCGGGTAACCGGAACCCGTCCTCTATCGCTTTAATTACCTGTGATGTACAAGTAAAGGTGAAGATGTACATTTGAAGGTAAAGAAAAGAACAAACGAGGAATTATCTAGTGTTTTTCTCAGCAAATACCAAAATACAGTATATGCAATAAACCGATACTTATAATATATATAATATAATATTTTGCCTATTATCAAATGAGCATTAAATAATTGTGATCATGCTCTTTTTAGAAGCATTTTTATGAAACTACATGAATTCTGTCATGACGTCCTTCCTCTCTGTTTATTTCTGAGAGAGGGGGGCTACAGGATCTTTGCAGCAGGAGTGAAAGGAAGACCGCACGCCGTGTGACTTCTGAGTCTGATTGGTCACAGGGCTAAAGTGGACTTGAAGTCTAAACACACTTTCTATCTAAGGTTCTTTAAAACACCCCTTGCTTTAGCCGCTTTTAAATTTATATATGAATGCAAGACTTCTCACTTCACACAGCAAAATCCCATCTAACCAACAGAGAGAGGAAGCTAGAAAGAATAATCGCACAAAAAGAAGATTTGAAAGAGAAGAAAAATGGGACCGTTTAAAGGAGAAAGTGAGTAAACAGTTGTGAAGCAAAACTCAAGGCTAAGTGGAACTGTAAACTGGACAGGAAAAGGGATATTAGTTCACCTAAAAATAAAAACGTTCACCCTCAAGTTGTCTTGTAACCAAACGGTAGTTGGCCATCATTGACTACCATTGTAGAAAAAAAATACAATTGTATTCAAAAGTGCCCCAGAACTGTTTGTTTTGCTACACTATCAAAATATCTTCTTTTGTGTTTAACACAACAGAATTTTATAAAGTAATTTTTCCTACTGTGGTAGTCAATGGCGGCTTAGAATTGTTTTGTATTGTTTAGATTTGGAACAACTTGAGTACATGTAGACATCATTTTCCTTTTTGTTGTGAACTGTCCGTTTAAGGTATAGACATACGTCTTGGTTGCCCATGTCCCAGTACGGCCTCTCTCCGAAGGACATGACTTCCCACATGACGATCCCGAAGCTCCATACATCCGAGGCCGAGCTGTATCGATGGTACTGAATGGCCTCCGGGGCCGTCCACAGCACAGAACTCTTCCCCCTGTGCTGAAAGAGTTAAAGAGACCTTTTCATATCATATAATGAACTACAAAACTGTTCATCCAGAAACTTGAATTATGGTTCTACAGTATATATAGCCAGATTGTGAATATAGTCACAATATATTACGTATACTTCAGAGAAAATTGTGCATTCTTTGTTTTTTTGTGTAGGTGTACCAACAAATTTGAGCACGTCTGTATATATTTTGTGACAGTAACATTACATTAAAATATCATGATCAGATATCATGACTAAAACAGATCTGTTTTACAGTTGCCAAAATCATGGGGCTTAAATAACACTATCTAAAATCCTTGACATTAAAAAGTGTACTTACTCTTTTCCTTTCCTGAAAATGAAGTTATACAACGGTATGAGTACAATTTGTGTGTGAGTGACGGATGCATTGTGCCGTCTAGTATCCCAACTCCCACAGTCATCTTATCATAACAGAAGCATGAAGGAGTGCTTTAAACACACCGCACATTCAGCTGAGCCGTCATGAAAAACATAAAAGTTTGATGGAGACTAGATAAGAGCTGCGCTCTGACTTTTCAAAGAAATGTGCTGACTACCATTGGCTCCTCACACTCATTCAGAATCATTTTAAAGTGCTGCATTATGGTAAAATACTCACTAGCGTGCTGTAGACGGCCTCTATCTTGTCATCCTGGAGAGGTCTGAAGCCCGAAACTTTACAGACAAGGTTGCTGTTCACCAAGACCTTGTGAGCGGCCAGCCGGCGATGGATGAAGCCCATTTCTGTAAGATACTTCATCCCAGACGCCACACCGCTCAACAGATCCACCAGCTGAAGAACGGTCAACTGACCTTCATGTTGCTACAAACAAGGATAAAAGATGTTGGATAGTGGGCAGGGCTAAGAAACCTTCAAAATGTCCTGTAAATCCATACTTTTCTTACCCGCAGAAAAGAGTCAAGTGCACCGTTGGTCATACTCTCCACAACGATCATCATCGTGTTGCCTGAAAAAAAAACCAACACACACATGCCGCAATGAAACAAACAGAAACAAGTATTCCAAGAACGCCTGTTATGTACACTATATGCACTTCCTGTTTCCGACAGTGAGTGATAGAAACATGCTCAAAGTGAGACACGGGACGGACGCTCCATTAGAGAGGCGGGTAAGCAGCATATCCCCAGGTATTATAGAAAAGAGAGGGAGAAGGATGAACTGACACCAACAATCTGGAGCATTCAACGAACAACCCAATCAATCTGGTCAATCTAGCATCTCCAGTTCCATCACACCTCCTGCGGGGAGGAACAGACACGCCTGACCAACCCCAATCAGAGGACCTCCTACCGGGCTCTCAACTCGGGTCCTTTAAAGCTGCGGAGGGTCTGACAGGTTGATGGAGGTGTGGGATGAAGAGGACCGCAGTGGGTGTGAGACTTTCGGGAGATAAACGGCAGAAAAAAAAATTAAGATTTGCAGGTGGAGGAGGTGAAGTCGAGGAGAAAGATTAAAGTCATTAAAGGGGGCTTGCTGTGATTTGGCCACCAATTACTCCAGCCTGCACATCTGCTACTGTGCTCGCTGAGCGCAACGCACACATGCACGGCCTAATTCAATCAGAAAAAAACAACAATGAATTCTTCTCTCTAAAATGCCAGTGAGCACATCAGCTCCTGTCCTCCATTTTAAAACAACACAATTAGAACAAGAACCAATTTTGCTTTGTTGACGAATCACCGCATACTTTTAAATGAGGCACGGGGACATTCAATGGGGTCATATTATCAACCCAAAGCAGATTTTCTCTTGCTATTCTGTAATATGCCTGTTGTAACTTACATGAGCAATTCAATTAAGATATAAAACGGACCGAAAAACTGCTTGTGACTTACATAAGCAATTCAATTAAAGGGGTCATATGGAGCAATTACGTGTTTTCTGTGTCTTTGCTGTGTTATAAGTTGCCCATGCATATATCAGACACGTAAAATTACAAAAATGTATGTGTCGGAACAAAAGATGCATTATATGTAAAAGCAAATGATCACCCAGATCTGCCTGAAACGCCTCGTGTAAATCTACGTCCGCTCGAGGTATGATTTGACAAAAACAGCGCAAAAGTATAGGCAATTCCTGTCAGTAAAATCGCTCCAAATATGTAAAGAGGCGTTACATTTCCGTCACACGCTTGCAGTATTCGACCAATCACTACGCACTGGTTAACTGGCCAATCATAGCGCACCTCGCTTTAAAGGAGTGATGAGCATTATAAAAAATCTGTGCACTTTATGTAAAAATACAGCGTTTTTGAACCTTAGATCGTGTATACACATTGCAGTACATCTAAAACAAACGATATTATAAGTTACATGCTAGGTCTCTTTAAAAGGCTTTCTTTGTTTGTTGCAGAAAGTATGCGCTAGTCTGCAGATTCTACCCCGTTTTTCTCTGCAAACTTTCAAAAAGTGTGCAATGTCTAGTTTTAAAAAAACCTGTTCGGATTTCTTAAGTCATGTAGTTTATTCCAGCATTTAAACAGAAAACACATGAACTGATATTTCTCTGATGTCTGGACTCTATATCATAGGCTTAGAGAAATGTAAAGAGATGTCCAATATATTGGTACTGGCTGTATTTTCTGAGAATTGGACTTTCAAGCTTTAACTGCAAGTGTCACATCCTTAACGTTAGAATTGCGAATTTTTTGAAAGATGGGGATGTGTGTGACTAAAAGACCGGCATTGTTTGTCAATAGTATGCAAGTAAAAAAATAGCTAAATTATTCCACTTTAATACAGACAAAAAAATATTTTGTAATATAAAAAAATTCAATTTCACGGCCAGTAAGCAATATTTTCAGTGGGTACATTTTTGCAATTTACCTACTATTGGCAGGTGTAGCAAAAAAGTAATTTATACTCTGATAATGGAGTTGAACTTTTTCGAATGAGACTTTTGTCATTATGCAGTCTAACAAACACAACTACAGTCCTGTCAAGCATTTCTATCATCCGTCGCATCTACAATCAATGCAAAGACAAAAACTCCAGCTGTACTTCAGCACTAATACACAAAGTCCCAAACTAATATAAGTGCTGCTATTCCATTAATTCAGCAAATCTGGTCTCTGTCTCACGCCACAACACCTTCATCATCCCTACGGCAAGAGCACGGTAGGCAAATCCATCTGGCCTTTTTATCTCCAGGAAGATCACATCGATCAATCAAAAGATGGATCTGTTCTCCTAACTCCACACATCTGTACCTCCGGCTAAATTCCCTCCCGTCATGCTGTGGACTGGAAGTTCCTGGATTCATTGAATCCTGATTCTTCTCCCTCCGTCCTTTAAGAAGGTGATAAAATCTAAACCTCCTCGTTCTCTTTGATCTTCTACCTCTAACGGCCATCCGTCCTACAGGTATCGACTCTTTCCTTTCTGTTCCCGCTCTTTTGAGGATCGTCCCATTTATTCTGAGGTTCAGTTCCCAATAAACTGTCCGATCAATGGCATATCATTCTCTTTTCTATTACTGCAGCGGGACATCCCGCTCTTCCTTACTTATCTTTTTTCAATAGAGGGACGTACCATCCATTCTGTCCTTCTGAATCTATTCAAGTTGAGGGTCATCAAATCCCTTATTCCTTTCGATCTTTGCCTTTCCCTATCCTGTGAGCAATGGTCCAATCACCACGCAGCTTTTATTTTCTACAGAGGGACGTCCAATACATTCTACTTCTTTCTTTTTTCTTTGCTTTCCATTCTTTGCCTTTTTCTACACTGTTTGAATTGGCACGAATGCAAGCTTTTTTTCTTTCTTTATCTCTACTGACCTCTGGTGATGACTCCCTCCAGGCGTACAATGTTGGCGTGATCGAACTGTCCCAGAATTCCAGCTTCGCTGAGGAACGAGCGTCTCTGTTTTTCCGAGCAGCCTGCCCGAAGCGTCTTTATAGCCACGGGTAACTCGCGTTTGCTGGGCAGTTTCAAGCAACCCCAACATACCTCGCCAAAGTCTCCTGCAGAGCCAAGTTACATACATAAGACATACAATAATAAGATTGCTTATCGTTGAAAGGAATAATTCACACAAAATTGTAGGAATAATTAACACAACAGTTATACATTTAAAGATTTTCTTATCAAAGACATGGAAGTGCGTGACAGAATGTGAATTTTTTGAAAAAACTATTAATTTGATGTCTTGTCTGCATGGATCTGAACACAGAGCAGTAAAAAAAATAATCGAATGAGAAATAGAATCTGAATTTGCAAGAATACAAAGAGGATAATGAGTCTGAGTGTTTTTTGGGGTTTAGGAATTCTGGTACCTGTGTGGACTATCCTCTCTATGTTAATGCTGGAGATGTCCAGTTCTTTGGCAAAGGCGTGGATAGCTTGGAGCAAATCTTCACATGTTTCCGGGTCAATGTACGTCCTTCTGGTTGGGATTTTAACTAAAAAGAATATATAATAAGTGGTGTGAAAATGACATCTTGCCATGGTTTTGACGTCATGACTCATGAGGCTAACGAAACAACATGAGCAACACAAGCAATTCATGCATATACTGTGTTCAAACCCGCCGACTTTTTCCCTCATTCATTATTCAATACATACTGTAACAAATGTCAGTTCGGTATATATGTGAAAAGACGAGGGTGATTGCAAAAATAAATAATTTAAAAAGTGATTTAAATCTGAAGCAATGAGTTTCTACACAAATACTCTACAATATAAAACCTAGTCATTCAGGTAAACATGAATCATTTTGTATTAAGGCTTCACTAAAATAACAACTATTTGTTCAGCAATATGCATCTTGTATTATATTCTTGCGTTGTGGCTGGTCTCTCTGAAATGCGCTGACAGCTCATCATCGATCCGAGCTAAACCAGAGGCTTAACTTCACATTCTCATAACAACTTATTGATCTGAAGCTCACATACATACACACACACACATACTTAAAACTACAATTACAAAGCAAATTAAAGGTCCTTCATTCCATCATGAGAGCACGGCTCAAGATCGAAGACCTCTTCATCGGGAA
The DNA here is from genome assembly GCF_947034865.1 of Barbatula barbatula. Lineage (NCBI taxonomy): Eukaryota > Metazoa > Chordata > Actinopteri > Cypriniformes > Nemacheilidae > Barbatula > Barbatula barbatula. The sequence goes on from NC_136784.1 coordinate 6,503,506, forward strand.
TGAAGCTTTTCTATTGTATTCTACATGTACCGTGTTTACCACAGTGATTTAAAGCTCATTTCCAACTCATTCCTATTCAAGTTGGTTTTAACGGATTCACAGATTTCACCACCTCAGAATAACCATAGGGCTTTTTATAAATAAAGACAGACGAAGATTCCCAGGATTCCAAATAAACATGCACACATTTCTATTTAAATGAGGAGATACCGTAAACCAGAATGTGTTGTTTTCATACAAAGCTATTCATAACTAGTATTATAGAGTTTAACCCCCTTCCAAACCCTCAGTAATCTTCATCAATTTCGACTAGATTTGTAATACAATTTGAAAAAATATATTATTTACTTTATCTTTTTCATTGGGAACATAACAGAGGTTTTGGCAGATTGAGCTTACTTTCGGGAACAATTTTGTCTCCAAACTACAGTACTAAGGTAATCCCCAAACATACATTTGAGTCTGAAAGCATTAAATGCACCAATAAGTTCACAGTCGGCCAGTTTTACACACACAAATAAAGCAGGCCTCAGAGGCTTTATAATGACAACTAACCACTGATCCCTACCAGTGTTTCTAGGTCATCCAAAAACACGCCAGTAAAACAAGAAATTGAAAGAAAATAGGGTGTGCTATCAGAAGCAAGTTGTGTAACAGATGGAAGAACAAATTTGTAAAATAAGGGGTGGTGGGAGACAGACATCCCGCACAATGGCTCACCAAAGAACGGAGCCCAGAGAAAGAAAGAGAGAGAGAGAGAGAGAGATAGAAAGAGAGAGATAGAGATAGAGAGAGAGAGAGAGAGAGAGAGAGAGAGAGAGAGCGAGAAAGAGAGAGAGAGAGAAAATAAATAGAGGAAGGAATTACTGCTCATAATCTGAGATGATGCTGGTAGGATTTATTTTGCAAGTACAATTTCTGTGTGACAGAATCATTTCCCCTGTAAAAAGCGAAAGTTAAACTCTATATTTATATTGTTCTCATTATTTTTAATTGCAGTTTTGCTGCTGGAAAGTAAAGTGATAACCTGTGATAAATGCTTTGTTTTCTGTGTGAATGTGGGTCTGATTTATGCCAAGAGAGCAGAACAATGAACATTATTTGAAGAGTTTGGTTCCAAAATGACATTTCATTATGTTTCTTATTATGCGAACACATTTTATTGCATTAGTTAGCTGTATTTTTATTATGGTGATTTATATTAATTGGACTGCAAAATAAAAAACAAGAATTTTAGTTATCTCATTTTGGAACCAAATTCGTCAAACTCAGAAACAAAAAAAACACACAATCTTGTTGTATTTTACTAATTACTATCTGTCTTCAGCATTCCTCATATTTTATTATTCATATATTCCTCATTTGCCTAATGCAATTTACTCTATATATTCTACTTGCATCTTGTTTGCTCATTTATTTATAATATGATTTACTTCATAATCTGTATTAATATTTACTTACTTATCTTGACAATGGCGTTAATATAATTTATTCTATATATTGTACTTTCATCTTATTTGCGCATATATTTTTATATTATTTTACTTTATGATCTATATAAATATTGAAAACGTATCTCAATAAACAAAGCCTTACAAAATACTTTATTGTGTCTTACATGTCAGTACTACGATGACGGTTCCCTGAAAAGGGCCTGCTTCCTTGGACACTTGAGATTACAATTTCATTTTTGTGGGAGTTCTTTACAGAAACAGAAGATATGCATCACAACCATTTGTTCAGGAATATGACAAAAAAATCTAGTATTTATCCTCATCAGAAAAGTGAAAGATATAAACAGATCTTCCATGGATCTTCATTGCAGTCTTTGCCTCCGTGTGATATAGTGTCTATTCTGGCATAATGTGCATGGCAAATGCATTTGCATGTTAAATGCAATAGATCACGATCGCAGTGAGTTAATGAAGACGAGCGAATGTAGGTCTCAGCATCTGTCGGACTGCATTCACATATGGATACACTGTAAATAAGTTAGACGTGATGTGTGTGCGTGTCATCAGTGTTCATTGTTTGAGCAGATTTAATGCCTCAGCAGCACGACGGCTCCGCACAGACGCTCATTACTCACAAAACCTACTGCTGCTCTGGCAAACACACACACATCATATGCGAGCACATATGCACACATGCATATTAATGTTAACACTGCTGACATCTGACCCGAGCTCAGAGAGGTTTGAGGCAAAATGGCAAAAAAGAAAGATGTACTGAACACTAAACGTTGTATTTCAATAAAATAAATTGTCACAGAGATGATGTAGGCGACACAGGAAACTGTCGGGTAGAGAGAGGAAACGGAACTAGACTGGACTAGAGTTGGCTGGCACTTCCCCATTCTTCCCTCTTTCTCATCATCACAGAAGACGTCTGAAGCGTGCTAATGGCTGGCAGGCAGCATTAGGCCGGCTTGTGTTAAGGCACGCATACGGATTTAGACGTTAATGCACTGCCTCTTTAAACTTCTTTAATCTCTCTTTTTTCACTGATCACTATTCTGGATTGGTTTTTTCCCTTTCCCTCCATCCTAATCTCTCTGCCTGTGACGGGCCATGTTCATTACTGCCTTCTGAAATAAAGCCCACAGTCAGATCGATTTGTGGAATCGATGCACATATGTGTGCGGAAACACGTAGATATACTCACACTGGAAGTAAAGCTCATCGTCTCCCTCCTGACTGGCCTTACTGTAGCCACACTGTCTGTGAGGAAAAACACACACAAAGGACCGTTCATGAAAAACAAACCACCAGAAAACACCTTTGAGGAAAATACAAATCACTACCAGCTGTAGGGAAACAGCACTTAAAGCAGTAATCTGTCATCTTTCTGCTACTTAAAGGTAAAAAATGTATTTGTTCGGTTGTACACAAAGAAAGATATTTGGAAGAATGTTAGCAGCTGACAGTTCATGGGGCATCATTGTCTACCATGGTAGAAAAAATTGTAATGGTAGTCAAAGGTGCTTTCTTATATTCCTCAAAATATCTTTTGTGTTCAACAGAACGAAAAAATCATATAAACCTGTATATAATTTGTCAATGAATTGTCAGTTGCTAACATTGTTCTAACATCTTTTGTTGTGTTCAGATAAACAATAAAATGTACACAGGTTTGGACAACTTGAGGGTGACTAAATGATGACAGAATTTTCATTTTTGGTACAGCATATCCCAAGTTGTTTCACACAAAAAATCGGATAAATGTCTAAATGTTAATGTGCTTACTCTCGCGAATAGAGACAGTTTTAAACACTGACGTTTTTATCAACTTTTTTATGAACACTGACATTTTTTATGAAGCCAATAATTACATTTTGTCATTTTAACAACAGAATTTACAGATTTCGGCTTTAAAGTGACAAATCTCATTAAAATGATTTATGAACAAGTCAACACTGCTGCTCTAAACAAAATTAACATGGTCTGAAAATGCTTAAAACATGAAAATTATATATATATATATATATATATATTGTTTAACACTTATTCTGGACCAATTCTCACTTTTAACTAGTTGCTTATTAGCATCCCTATTATTAGCATATCGGCTGTTCATTAGTACTTATAAAGCACATATTCTGCATGACAACATTCTACATCCTTAAACCGACTATCTAACTTTCAATAAGCAACACAGTAGGTGTTTATTGAGGCAAAAACTGTTAATATTATATATTTTTACATATTTTCAATAAAAGTTTATATACAATAAGCTCACATTTTAAAACATAAATTTTTCAAAGATTTGTAAGGACCATAATGTACAACATAAAACTCCCAGAATGCCCAAAAATCACAAAACTTCTATTTTGAATGTAATTTTGCACTTTCTACATATAGGCGGCAACAACATAAACATCCGTTACTGCACATACATGCTTTTGTGGCCCGAACTTAACTTCCGGTACACATCCACAAAGAATAGAATCTCTGAAGATTATTTCTGATAACAAGCAAAATAAATAACAACTAATTACATTAGCTAACAAGTTAAAAGTATGACTAGCCAGTATTATTTTGGAATACCAGTAGAAGAAACGTTACTAGGCTAAACTTAAGTTACACGACCCATTTAACAAATAGTTTTTTTAAATAAAATCAATATACAATAAAATTCAGCAAATTGTTTATTTAATACAATTATCATTATTATTAATATTCATATAAATTAATTGAAATGTAAATAGTTATAGTTATATTATTAGCCACTTGCCGGACGGATCAACAAACACAGACTGGAAGATAACTTAAAGCCAGGCACATGCGGGATGATGGCATCGTCTATAATAGTATAGAAAATATAATAGTTTCTGACTTGTAATACCGATTTTAAATTTCACCCAACAAAGCCCATTCAGTAAATTACAGATAAATAACCCAAAATGATTTTCAATGTTGCTTAATGCAACTTTACAGAGGTTATGAGGGCTGTCATGAGATGAGCAAAGGCTTTTACACGGGCCAATGCATGTGTGCTACTCTATTTACAGTACCATATGCATTTCCAGGTACTCTAGGGGTCTCAGGGTTCTGAGCAGATATGAGGTTTTAGCTCAGATCTGTAGTTCACGGTAGGGAAATGGAGTAGTGTGATGGTTAACCGCTGCCCTGTATCTGTAACGGCAGTGCGAGAAGAATTGGTCTTCTGTGGGATCTGATGGTATTTGGAAGATTTTATGTTGTGGATTAGCGTGTCATAGAGACACCGGGGAAGGCATGCACCATGGGAGGGATTACAGACACACACACAAGCACACACACAGTAGAATCGCTCAAAAGGATGTTGAAGTTTCGTACACTCCAGGATATTTGCCGGAGCATATGCAGCACTAAGAAGGAAAGGACTAACTCACTAAATAAAAGTCAGACTTGACTTCAGTGTGTGCGCGTGTGTGTTGGCAGGCATCTCATTAGAGCGATCAGAACATCCACAATCTACTCTAAAGAGGCGATGAGCACAGGCATCGACTGACTGACTACTACAAAGATGACAGGGCAGAGAGGGACATGCAGGCGCACACACATTCTGTGTCTCCTGGGTCTCGGGTTTGAGCGCTCTGTTAGGCAACAGTGGCAGGGAAAGACGAGCGAGAAGATGGGGAGGGACTCGGCAGCGGGAGATAGAGGGTTGCAGAGATACGCAGGCATGCCTGTACCTTGGAAACAGCTGCGTGGAGGGAGGGAGAGGAGGAGGAACAGTAGAGAAGGAGGTAGAGAGCAGCACCACGCGTGTAGGAGCTACGTTGGAGGGTCTGGAGAAGCCACTAGGGGAAGAGAGGAAGGAAGGGCCTGAGAAAAAATCTTCCTCCTAGAGAGGATGTAGTCACATGGGCTTTGACATCACAGGAAGTACACTAGATGGCCCGGAGTGCTTTTGATCAAAATGGGATCTGATGACATCACTTCTCGTGACGCAGACTAACTTCTCACTTACTTTCTAAGCTTTTAAGTAATACAACTCAAACAAAGATCCCTTGAAACCAAAGACACATACAACATGAGAGCATCTTATAACTTGGTAGGAGCTATTATGACTGTCTGCCTCAATAAAGAAGTAGAGAGAGTGAAAGATAAGGGGTCGAGTGAAGGTCGGGGAATTGAAAGGTGTGACGGATCCGTGCAGGAGAAAGAACGCAGAGGAGCGGAGACCAATTACCACACACTTTTACAGTGTTATTGTGTGTGTGTAGGTGTATGTAAAATCTCAGCTGATTCAGAAATAAAACCCTGGGCGCTGGGAAAAAACATTTAAAAAACTTGACATTGAATTCAAAAGAAAGAAAAATAATTTTGAAGGCTTGAGGGTGTTTGGATGACATGAGAACCCTGACCCAATACATCTGAAAGTGTTTTCCATATACACTGTGCACATAAAAAAACGTTTTATTCTTTGTTGTTCTTAAAAACATATATTTGAGTCTTATATTAGAAGTATTAACAATAAAAGCTAAAATTATTACTGTATCCAACAATGCAACATAGTTGACAACATACTTACTTTATGGATGAACCAGTAATATATCATTTTCTCAAAAAATAGTTTTTTTTTAAATGACTGCACACACTTGCATAACAACAATAACATGATAACTAACATTGTCTAATGAACAAAAAGCAACGTATGACTGCATCATAACATTTTAAATTAGCTACACGATTTGCAAATGTTATATAAACAACATTGAGAAATATGCACTACACGCACGGTTATTGTTTAATTCCAAACACAACTAGACTCCCCTCCCTGACTCCAGACAAAGTGAGTGGAGACCTAGATGTATTAAATATCCACAAGAGGCCATCCATACATACAGATAATCTGCTTACTGTGTGTGTATGTGTCAGTAATTGAGTGTTATTAATAATAAATGTGATGTTATTCCCTGAACAGGCGTGGAAAAGGACACAGATTTTGAGGGGCTTTGGAATGAAACAGACCTACAATATAATTCCTTTTAAGACCAAATCGGACAGAAAAATGTCTTCACAAGCGTAGAAGTGATAGAAGATTCCGTCATCATTTACTCCCCCTTGTGTCATTTCAAACCTTTATGACTTTCTTTTTTGTGCAGAAGCCAAAATAAGTTATTTTGAAGAATGTTGAATGGTACCGTTGGTTGCCAACATTTTTAAAATATATTTTGTGTTCTGCAGAAGAAAGTCATACATGCTCGAAATGACAAGAGGGTGAGCAAATGATGACAGAATTTTCTTTTTGGATGAACTATCCCTTTAAGAGAATACATGACATGTGAAGAGACGAATTAAGATCTGTGTTTTTGAAAATGTGTCCATTTATATTCGGGTAGTTGACCAATAAATCGTACATGTTTATATTTATATTTCGTTTTTTCAAAATGTTTGCCATCACACAATAGGACAAATTTGCATATTAGTCTGTCAACTACCCAATTACATTTGAACGTAACATTGTTTTCACACAGAAATCTTGACTCGTATTTATTCCATAACTGAAGCATCAGCCATTTTCTCTGTTTGTCCAATCCAATTTCACACCTGATGTATGCCAGTGTCTCTAATAAGCCACACGTGCAATTCATCAATAGAAATCGCTTCATCAGAGGAGCCAAAAAATCAATTCGGCTCGGAGACGGATTCTGTGTTGATGTGTGGACTGATGATAAAGTTTGTGGTTGCATATTAAAGCTTGTGTGTGTGATTGACAGAGTCTGGGCCGGCGCTGCCTCGCGTATGGTTTAGAATGAATGAGAACCATTTCACAGCAGCTCAATATAATCCATTCTCATCAGTCTGATTAATGGAGAGCTGTAGGAGTGTGTGTTTCCTATCTGCCGTTCGCTCCCTCGACATCACAGCTGCATGGAGATCCATTAGAGCATGACACACCTGTGTATGTGTGTGTGTATGGCATAACACTGGTCCACATTGCACCTTATGCTGTCCAAAAACCATCTACTTGAACAGGAAGAGACAGTCTGGTTGACCACAAATAAAAATAATTCATAGATGCTCGGGTGGCTATGCTTATTCATTAAAAACCTAATTTGAAATTATTAGAAAGTGAGGGGGAATTGAATCTGAATGTCGCAGGTCAAACTCGAGCCTTCGTCACCAGCATAAGCACAACATCCTAAAGCACATGCGCTAACTGATGCACCACAGTACACGTGAGCAGGATTCTGACAGGTAACAACACTGGAGCAGGTGGCATGTCTATCTTTATCCCCATCTGGGAAACGTAGCCTTTACAAACACGCGCGTGACATATGCACATGTCGCAAGATCGCAGTGAAATTGGATTGAGTTATTGGGCTGCCCGTCATATATACTAACAACGGCATTGTGCATCTCTGAAAGTGGAATGAGGTTTCACACACACTGGAGCGATGAGAGATGAGTTTGGGTGTGTGTGTATAAGAGACTGACTTAACCAAATCTGTTGTGATTTATTCTGATGGATGATTTTGCAGACCAAGGAAGTAGAAAAAGGCTTTCACCAATGCGCCTGTCACACAGCAGTTATACGGAGGCGCTCGATAGAGCAAAAGGAAGACCATCATTGCAGGGAAACTGAATGTGCAACCAAATCATATTTTAGTTAGAGAAACAGTTCACCCAAAAACAAATCGGTCATGAGCAGGCCACGACAGAATACCCACAAATGAGCAAAAATAGTTTTTCTTCAATGCCGTTTGGTCCTTTCTGAAGCTATTGGTCACAGACCATTACTGTTTATATTTTATAGGAGAAAAAACTTTGATTGCATATCTGAAGTTTTGTGTTGCACCGGAAACATTGGCAGTACCTTCTCCAGATGAGCAGTCCAACTCCAAGAGTGAGCAGCATGATGAGAGCAGCGACGGAGACCACCACGATGATCACCACAGGACTCTGTTCGCTGGAAGCCAGCGCCACTAAAGAAAAACGCGTATCCAAAGACAAACAAAAGGTACAGTTAGTATTCATGAGGGCACAAGCCATTATATCTGCTTTAAAAGGACTGGAGCATGACAAGAGGATTGATTTTTTGACTTTTCTTGATTAATTTTGATAAGGTCTTAATGGGAATGTTAGGGCTTTCCTCCAAAATGTGTCCATTTCATACATCTGGATGGGGGGAGACGGTCATTTTTGGCTACTAAATGAAACACTTCGACTGTGAAATGGAAAGTTCAAACTGCTGTCAACAGTTATGCGTTAGTGAATAGTACGATTGAAATAATATCACAGTTTAATGTCATATTTTCAAAATGCTGTTATTTTTATATTTCCGTTATGTAGAAGAAATATAAGGCTGTTCTTCGTGTGGATGAGAAAAGTAAGCAGATCTGGAGCCAAAGAAACTCAATTCTTACTGCAAAGTCTACTCACATACAACAAAACGCTTCATCTACATCTACAGAGACACAGTTACTCCTCAAATACAGCACAAAACACTCAAAAGTGAAAAACTTTCTCAAAAGCCCAAGTCAAAGATACATTGTGAGCCCGGCAAAGCATTTCACATTTGAAGGAACAGGAAAACCCTAAGCAAGGAATTAAAGTACTGTGCAAAGCAACACTAAAGAGATTCTGAAACCAGATTCATTCGGGCCAAAAGGTTTTCGACCGGGCACCGAGCGTAGCAGCTTTGTTCTGCACAACCTGTTTAAATACTTGTTAGTGCACTTCACAGGAAAAGGACGAGGTTACATGTGCAGTTCCTTCCATTGTGTTCATCCAATATGAATGAATGCTCTTAAATTAAACATGCCAGCAAGCTTTTGCACTTAAAACTCATCGTGTCATAAAGTGAAAATGTAGTGTGCCCTAATATAATCTAAAGAAAGAGAGAGAAGTTCACACATCAATCACACCTGTTCTTTGTTTTGCTTCAAGCATAAACCTCTATTTACTACGAACCTGGCGTTCACTTTATATCTTATGTTTACACTCATTAACTAGAAAACATGACACTACGCGAATGACAAAGCTAAGAAGTTACTCACATTCTCCTAGCGTCTGCAGCTCCAGCGGTGTGCTGTACGCCCCGTAGTCGAGCGGAGGGGGTGACACAGCCACCACGGGGCTGGAGGATGAAGCAGCAGATGGAGAAGAGGGAGATGAGGATGAAGAAAGAGGTGATGAGGAGAGAGAGGACAAAGCTGGACTGGAACAGGTGCGGATGAGGAAGACGTAAGTTGTGCCCGGTTTCAGGTTGTTGACACTGATTCTGGTGGCGGCCGTCTTTACCGTGGAATAACTCTGGTCTTTCTGGTCCTGACAAAACATGCCAACATGTCCATAATGGTTGATGAGGAAATTAACATCTACAAATGGTCAATGAGTGCATGAAGGTTCCCAAACACTTTTTCAGTCTACCATTGGGTGGACAAACAGGCTGGTCTGGTTTCCGCACAAACTAACATATTTTGTCTTTGCATATTATGGTATAGTAAAAGTACAGTTTATTTCTTGTTTAGGTTCTGAATACAGTGATTATTGTCTATATCAAATCATTTGTTTTATATGTTCATGATTTTAATCGGATAATAGAACACTATCTAAATTGTTAACATTCAGGTTGGCTTTTTATTAGATATAAACAGTCCAACAACAGGCTTATAAATAAACTTACTGCTCTTACAGCATTATTTCTTTACAGAAACATTGCATTGTTTGCAGTATATATATACTGGAGCCGACTAGCATGAAAAATGAATCGCGGTTTACTGCGGTTGTACACAAACGCAGGTTAACAGACCTCTGTGCTTTTGCATAGGACAGGCGATGCAACTGTACCTTCTCATAGTATTTGATCTCGTACTCTGTGCGACTGCTGTTGGTATATGCGATGGGTTCCCTCCAAACCAGAGTCACGCTGCGCTGTTCAACCTTCTCTGCCCGCAGCTCGCTCACCTGAGAGGGTGCTAGAGAGAGAGAGAGAGAGAGAGAGAGAGAGAGAGAGTGAGAGAGAGAGAGCTGTAAATAATTAAGGAAAGCTGTGAGAATTGTCTGTCAGCTGCATGAGCCTGTGCGAGACGTGTTAAAGATCCGATAAAGACGTTCTCTTGTCAGAAGTGTTTGCATTTGTTCATATTATGTATTAATACATAATGTTTGGTTATACAATGTTTCAACTGCCCATTTCAAAATAAACACTGTAAATGACAGTATTCATCATGAAATAATAAAGGCATGTTTTTAGCGGAGGTTTTCACTATCATATATTTCTTTCCAGTAAAAATATAAAAGAATCCATTAAAGAAATTATGTTCTGAATATGATTATTGTCAATCAAAAGATTTGATTTGTTTTAATTGTTTAATATAAGGCTATTAATAATGATTTAATAGTGAATTAATTAATAGTTAAATGTTTTACATACAAATGTGGATTTGTTATACCCTGAATGTAAATATACATCATTTCAGATCTGTGTGTTTGCTCCCTCAAAAGAGATGAACACTTGTAATTTCTGTTTCTTGTTGTTTTGCAAATACACACAGACTGAGATATACAGTATATTGTGTGTGTGTGTGTGTGTGTGTGTGTGTAGTTCCAATGTGTTGTGTCCTGATTAAGAGATGATTAACAACGACAGAACAGCTGAGAGCTGCCACTCAAAATCCACTATCAAGAACTGACAGCTCCATCACTACACAGAATAAGCAATGAACGAATAAGACACCAACCTTTCCTTGATCATACATCAACCAACATGCGAAAATGTTAGAAAAGAAATCCTAAAACACACATTTCCAGTCAAGCCTCCCCGGATGCCATGAAACTGTAATAAATCTGTAATTTGGGCTTCGTCTACGTTAAGCCTTAAAAACAAAAGCACTTGGGTTATTGTCATTCAGTCTGTTCTCACAACCAATAGGCACGCTGCTCCTTTATTTTCAGACATCCCACGAGACAGTGTGTGAACTAAAACTAAAATATCTCAGGAAGAAATGCTTTGATCTCAAACTAAGTGACAGCTACACTGCTCATTATACATCATGGACAACTCAACTGTGACACGCCGCGCACGAGGCTCGTCCATAGTGTCAGCTTTACGACTAGACTCCAAACAGACAATTCAATCCTTGCCAGACGTGTGAACTTTATTTCATTTTATTTGTACCTTTTTGCTACTTTTATTGACCGCGTTAGTACACAGAGGTTCAGTGTTGGAAAAGCTGTTATAACTGCATCAACTCTTATTTATCTTTTTTCAAAATCCAACATCTAATTCATAAATCCGGGATTTATGTTCCCAGTTTAAATGGCATTATAAATCTCACATTCAATGTGGACGGAGACCTTCAACCTAAAGAATAAGTGGATTTATAACCATAAGAGCCACACAAAAGTCAAAACACTAGTTTGTGAATTACGGTTATTGAGTGTAAGCAAAGCTTCTCTCTTACTCCAGGCTGTTGTTTCTTAAGATGTGTTTAATGAATTATGTATCGAGCTCCAAACTACAACTCCGTGTCCAAATGCACCTGCAAACATACTTAACATCACCCGCACCACATAGATACACGTATGCACTCGCCCCACCGAGTGGGAGGAAATGAGAGCCGGCCTAAATTGCTTACAGTAGCTCACTGCAGGCGCTAAACTGGAGGTTAGGATGTTCTGAATCGTGTTATTGAACTGACCTCTGGAAGGAAGGTTAAGATGTTGCAATACATGTAACATGTTCTCTCACACACACACACAAACACAGATTTTTATAAGGGATGTTCACATTATTATTTTTTTGAACCGGACCAGTCGATTTGTCCACCAGGTCATAAAACCGATCTGTGCGTATTTAGATCAACAGTTAGAATTGCCACAGCCTTTCAATACATTCACTGACAAATATTGGACCTACAGTACATGTAAGATACTCTAAGTATCAATAAACTTGTTTACAACAAACTAGCATTATCCTATCAAAAAATGGAATGGCTTGAATTTAAATGCAGTAAAGTTGTTATAAAAATGTGGTCTTTTTTATGGGGCATTTAGATTTAAAAAGGTTTTAAGAGTATATTCAGACATGTCCTCTTAGCACTTAAATGAAAGTTCACACCAAATTGAAACTTTTGTCATCATTTACTCACCCCCGTGTTATATAAAACCTGTATGGCTTTCTTTTTTCTGAAAAACACAAAAGAAGATATTTTGCAGAATGCTGATCATAAAAAACGTCTGTCCCCATTGACTTCTACTGTATGGACACAAAACCAGTGCAAGTCAATGGGGACCAACGGTTTTTCGGTTCCTAATATTCTTCAAAATATATTCTTGTGTGTTTTGCAAAACAATTAAGTCATAAAGGTTTGAAATTACACGAGGGTGAGTAAATGATGTCAGAATTTACATTTTGGGTTGAACTATCCCCTTAAAGCTCAAACATTGTCAGCATCCGAAAACTCTTTCCATATCACAAAAAAAATCTAGATAAAATAAATCAACTTCTCATTACCCATTACAACAGCGATCAATGTTACTGTTTGCCCGAGTGAGACATTCCCGTATATCTTTGTTGAGCAGAGAGTATATGCCCTATAGACAGAGCCAGCATGCCTCCTGTGTGCCTTGCAGTGGCAGAGCCGAGGATGCATTCAGCAGGGGTGTTTTGGAAACTACTATTGGCAAGAAGCGGTGCGCTATCAGAGTGTGCAGGCAGGCAAGCTCTGCTCCCTCAGGACGTCATCCTGTGAATTAGTGTGGAAGTCTCTCTCTCTTTTAACCTCAGTCATCTCTTTATTGTTTGGAGAATTCCATTGATTGGCTCTGCAGTTTTTGGCACATGACGACATCCTGCTAATCGTGCTGCTTTTGTTAAGCATGTACATCCACTTAAACGTCTTCTGTGTTTGTAAGAGAGGAGAGAGAGCGTGTTTTCTTATGGCTAGTTAGCCATGTTTTCTGACAACATGCAGTGATACGCTGCAGACGGCTATGTGCCTCTCGGCCAAACAGAAAGAAACAGAGAGCAATGCAGGGAGGGAAAGCGAGGGACACTTGGATTTTTCTGTGGTGTTTGCTTTACTCTGGCAGGGTGAAATGTGATCTTGCCCTCAGCAATGGCAGAAGGAACGTGACAACATAGTGAAGTCATGCATGATAACACACAAACATACTGTACACACAATAACACACACGCATACACCTCAATATCACTGCAGTCTGGCTGAACATATGAGATGCCTTCAGGTTAAAGTTGACCTTGCAGTTAGGGCACAAGTGAGTGTGGGTAAAACTTAAGATACGTGTGTGCATTCAGTTTGCTAGATACTACATGACTTCTCATACTAAAGATGAGCAGTGATATTTTCTTCAAAGTTCCAGTGAATGATATTTAGCGGCATCTAGCAGTGAGGTTGCAACGGCTCACTCCTCACCCCTCCCACTATGGTGACTGACGTGTCGTCACGTTCTCGTTTCTTTGTAAAAGGAGATAACGCATTTACGAAACGCTCTGTAGAGCAGTTTGTCTGTTTAGGGCTACTGTAGAAACAACATGGCGAGTTCCATGCAAGAGGACCCGCATTGTGTGTAGATATAAAAAGTTCATTCTAAGGGAATAAAAACGTAACGCTTCATTATGTAAGCTCTGAAGACATAGTTATGTACATTACATTGCATATCTGTCACCTTTAACATTCGCTGATTTTACTTTGATGAATATGTCCTAAAATTCCATACTGGTCGCGGTTCGTTGGTTAAACAGTTTTGCCATTTTTTGTAGATCTTTCCACCGACTATTATTCTACACACCTTGAAATAGATGCATATGCACAACAGCACATCCCACACATGCACACACATCCCCCGCTACGAGAAAGAAATAAATAAAAACGATTTAAAATAAACCTACGAATGGACCGACACATTACCCAGGATGCTTCACCAGCTGGGCAGGCTGATAGACTTGCTATTATCATTCATATTATCATTTATATTATCGTGGGGAGAGAAGGAAGGGTAGAATGAAGGGAGGGAAAGGAAGAAAGGGTTTCTGCCGGCCTGCTGGGAGGGTGAGATAGACTGATGCCTGCAAGACATATACATTTCCATCTAAAGAATGCTATTACAACACCCTACGCACACCTGGGACGGAAAGAGCGAGGATGAAAGGAAGCGGGAAGGGACGTAAAAGAGGGTGGCAGCGGAGGAGGAAGAGAGAGAACAAGGAAGCGTGGAGAAAATGAAAAACAGTGAACGGGGAGGAAGGAAAGATAAATGAGAAAAGAGGATTGGAAAAGAAAGTGAAGGAGTAGTACATAAAAAGAAAGCGCAGGGAGAGGGCGAGAAAAAGGCTAATGAGGAAATAAGATTTGCCATTGGCATTTCCCATAGAACTCTACACTATATCACTAAAGAAATCCAATTTCCTTCGCTTAGATTTATGACCTTTCTTAAAGGTGAGGAATTTTTGTGCCAAAATCAAATCTTAAGGAATTTCAAGATGTATCCCAAACACTTGTCCAGGACTTGTCTTTTATTTTTGCACAAACAGGTAATTCAGCCCAAAATCACAATAAGTTGACACGTCGGACTGCTCAGACAAACAGCAATGTTGCAAATGACTGACTTACTGTTTTAGTTTCTTTGCAAACTGCACTGGGATAGGCAAAATATTTAACATTCAGGTGGCTGTGCGTTTTTGGTCTGCACCATAGCCAAGCCAAAGCTAGAAAAAATATTATAATCACCTCCTTAGAGGTGACAGAAACTTAAAAAGTGGGTTATAATGATTGAAACGCCTTTGGGAACTTCCTCCCCAGAAACAAACATGAGGATGTAAGCCAAGAAAAATAGAAACGCTCAATGTTTCAACACAAGACTAAATTAAAAAGAGGAAAAACATCCAGTGAGAGACGGGGTTGACAGGAAGGTAAGGCTTCATTTTCCAGACTCAAAGCCCCAACACTGCTGTAAGCTACAGACAGCGTCAAACCGCCTGACAGCACAGACACAACACTAAGCTGATTTCAGAGTTCATGAGAAGTGCACCAAAGTTAGACTAAATCAGAAAGAAACAAAATCCGCTCTCAATATGTAAAAGCAGAGCAGTCTTGCAAGCAAAAGCGTATTTATTCAGTCTGCAAAGAATAGAGGGAGGTCTGGTTGACTGACATCTCCCTCTAGAGATGACAGACAGCTGTCAATCAAAGCATTAGGCCATCGCTCTCATCACGAGATGTCTGAACAGTGAGCGTGGAGACTCATCAACCCCCTATAGCTCCACACACGCACAGACAGCTTCACACAAAACCAATAATTTTTCAAGCAGTGTTTTTTACCAGGAACATCTAAATAGATTTAGCCTACTTGAGACAGAAAATTGCAAACAGAGTTGTTTATAGAAGCGATATCTTAAGTTTTACAGTAATTTGTTTTTCTTACCCAATGCCAATTTGTTTAAACAAACCTAATTTAAACCATATTCTCTAAAAAAGGAAGTCTGAAAATCAAATGCAGCCTTGCCTAATATCCAAAGACCTGCTCGCAAACAAGAACAAAAACTATATTAGCATCAAAAACTATTTTTTTTATTTAAGAGTAAATATTGCATGATTTTTAAGGTCCTACTTTGGTTTATGGAGTGTCTAACAGCAAGCAGACACACAACAAGGTGTAAAACCACATTTATTTTCTAATTATAGGCAGTTATTATTACCTTACATCTTGACTGACTCTCAAATGATTTGTGATTCATTTTTCAAATTTTCTAATCCCCTCCTTTCTGTCAGCATACTCTGATCTGATTGGTCAGATGGTCTAGTCTGCTGTGATTGGTTTACAGTGTCCAGCGTCGCCAATGGAACACCGAGTGATGCAAAACTGACACGGAACTGAAATTTGAATGACAAACAACTTTTTCACGCGATTAAGAACCGACTCCTTTTTTTTCCCAAGCCAACAACTTTGTTATTCGTTCACAACATGGCTGCTTACATTCCCACACAGCAAAACTACACCAATTGTAATTTTAAGGAATAGTTGTATTTTAACTGTAATAGTTACTCTTTAAGCTCTGCGCATTTAAATTTGAAACGAAACGTGTGAGCCCTTTAAATTGAAATGGATTTTGACTGGATGTTAATATTTTATTATCAGAAAGTGATGCCCACAATATTTTACATTTATAGTTATCGTTCTTGGTCTGAGCAGGACATAATGTGTAAATTGTATGTTTATTAATAGAAGTTTGGATATTTGCACTAAAAAGTCAAGTAACTAAAGACACAATTTGTTTGTTTTCAGACTGTTCCTTACATTTGAAACATTCAGTAAGTGTATTTGTTTTGTTGCATTTGTTGTTTGTCATTTAGTCATTTACACCTAAAAGAAGAAACGCACATTCTCTGAAAACAACCCTTAACTTTACAGTTCTATTTGCAGCGCATACTCATTAACAACATGACTTTGTCCAGTGTAACAATCTTTCTGCATAAAAAAAACTTTAATCCACATACAAAAGGCACAAAACTCTCTGGACCGAATAATAACCATCTCAACACTTATAAGGGTGATAATGAGACTACGAGGAAAGAGGGGCATTTCAAAGAAAACGCTGTTAGTTTGAACTTTTCACACATGCATTCTCGCACTTCCTTCAGGTTTGACAGCCTGCATCATTGTGGCTGTCCGTCACTCATATAGCTCACTGCAATGCTCTGAAGATCTGAGGACATCTAGCCTGTCGTCTGCACGCAAAATCCGACATCTAACTCTCCGTGTGCTGCGTAACAAGCTCGCGAATGCATCCGTGATTGCCACAAAGAGCGCTGAAAGCTTGCTCTCGTGAAGGGCGAGGAAAAGATGTTACCCCGCGACCAATTAAAACCCTTTGCGCTCTGTGACAAAGGAGGCCAAATTGGTTGAGTGCGGAGCTGAATGGAGGGTGATGACTCAATCTCTTTTAGTGCTGCTGGAGTTTCTGCGCTCGCTCTCATTTTCTACCATTAAAGCAGAGCGAGAAAGCAGCCCCCTTGTTAGGGAGAAAGACGGGCGTGCGGTGATGCGCTCGAGAGCAAATGAACAAATGTGCGGCGGTTTGCAGAGGGGAGCGTTCCTTTAGATGGATGGATGAGGGGGAGACGAGTAATGAAAGATTTGGTTGATCAAACTGGTAAAGTTGGACTGTAATCATCAGACTTTGTTAAAATGTAACTTTAACCACTATTAGATTATATTAGACTACATTTTAGACCTTTAATACACACACACAACTCGCTCTCCTCTTTAGGCACTGTATCCTGCTGTTCTTCACCTCATGTCATTCTCTTATCCCTCTCTCTCCACCCTTCCTCTGATGAGGCGCTCAGAAGGGGCCCGACCCCAGAGAGCTCCACAGGCCCCGGCCATCTAAAGCAGCCAAGCTAAATCCTCTGAAGATATTGAAATGTCAATCCCTTTTTTGTGACCCCTCCCCTCAACCTTTCTCCCAAACACACACACAAACTGGTTTGATTCATTATATTACACAGAACATCTCATAGACTTCCACTGTTTTCATATCAGGCTAATGATATTTTCTATCCTCTAGACCTCACACAAACCTACTGATATTATAAGAATCGAAGCAATACATGATTATAATTGTTTTATAGTGGCCCTCAAAACCACAACGAACATATACCACCATACAAAAGACTTGTTGAGTGACTAAGTAAAGCGTTGAAGCATAAAAGCACTGCAATCCATCAAAAGCCACCTGTCCGAGGGATGATCTGACCTAAATCGGACCGCTCTGTTTGGGTTTCAGGGGCTGGTTTAAACTTGCCATCTACATCCATTTCATGTCTTAACATTTCACAACCCCTGTCACTGAATAAGGTACTTGAAAAAATTACTATGTGTCACGGAAGGCCGTACAAATCGGAAGACAACACTTGAAAGTGACGGGGCTACATATTTAGATCCACCACAAAAATAAGTGAGTCATCCATGGTGACAAAAGGCCTTACAAGTCATCCGGGCTGTCGACAGCCTGCACATTTCTTTAACTTAACCTAAAGCGACCCAACAGATGTCTATTAAATGTACTTTGAATTTGCATTTGCAGTTGTGCTATGGTACAATCACAGTCAGATGTTAAAGCACATGTGTTAAACTGCACACCCACCACAACTGACTTAATCCAATTAGTTTTCCATTTTAGCATTAGAAAAATTCAGTAGGACAGCCCAGACGGAAATATGCACAGCTTCACAAACATATCAGCGTTCTTTGGAGACCCACACTTAAGGTGATCCTGTCCCCTCTGGAGTGTCCTTCCCTGCGGCCCCATAAGAAAAGAATCCGAACACCTATACCCATCAACCCTAACCTCCCATCAGGGCCTGAGGTGGGCCGATAAGTCAAGCTCCAAGCCCCCTTCTCAAATACAGGGAAATCCGTTTGGTCAGGGTGTACTTCTCATCGACTCGCAGTCTTAAATCCACGCTGGCAAAGCGCCAACTTCGCCAGCCGTGAACCGTGTGCCGTAAAGCACCACGGACGATCTCTGTAGCGTGGAAACACAGCTGGGTCTAATTTTGAGAGGAAGTTTAATATTTCACACTGGAAAGAAGAGAGAGGAGGGTGAGGTGGGAGAATCACTAACAGGTTTATAGTTTGTGTAGAGTGTGACCCGCCTCACAGTCACTGATGCAGTATTCAAAAAGGTCAGCTGCTCTTTCATGAATTATTGTTTTAGAACACAAACAGGGCGTCAGTCACATCATACCCTCTGCTCGCAAGGAGCCCGTCACGGTGAAGTAATGCAGCAGAGAGGCAATATTGAGGCGGCATGCATGGGTGTGTTGACAAGCACATCGATATATAGGAACAGAGAGTGCAAAAGAACACACAAACACTGGTGTTTAAATTATAAACTGGTATGTATGATGTAAAGAACTACTAAACATGTTACAGACTAATACGTTTCACAGGATAACTATTAAACTGATCTCCATACATTCTTGGCCGGTTTGAGTTAATTAAACAATGTAAAATATTGCTTTTATAGCAGTGTTGCCAAATCTATGTTACAAACCAGCCTGGTGGGCAAAACAAGCCAAATAATCAATGCCCAAATAGCAAAATATAATCACTCCCATACTTAAAAAAAAACATTGTTATGCATTAGACACACTTGAAAATCAACACAGTACACTAAAAATAGGGGGTTATTTACAACCCAGCATTGGGTCAAAAAGGCACAAGCCCACTCATT
Organism: Barbatula barbatula; assembly: GCF_947034865.1. NCBI lineage: Eukaryota > Metazoa > Chordata > Actinopteri > Cypriniformes > Nemacheilidae > Barbatula > Barbatula barbatula. Next base: position 6,523,204 of record NC_136784.1, read on the forward strand.
TGGTTGTAAATTAACCTATGCTGCGTTGTGTCAACACAAACAATTGGGCCGTTTCAACACATTGCTGGGTAAAAGATATAAACATTTTATGGGCCAAGTTGTCCCTTTCAGACCCAGCGCTGGATTGAAAATAACCCAGCATTTTCTAGAACGTTATAATCATAAACACACTCATTTTACAGAAAGAATGACAGCTTATAAAACTATTGTCGATCCATAATCCGTGGGATAAATTTATGGCAACAGTTTCAAAGTAAACTATATTTAAAACATATAAATTGCAGGTTACTGTAAGTACTTCGCTTTTCGTGGATTGAACAAATTACATCAAATTTCTTTTTTTTGCAAAACTGCTCCTTAGCTCAAATGATAAATCTCTATTATCTTGACATTGTGAATCGGGGTAAAGTAAGGACACGCCTTTGAATATAGTTTTTTACCTCCCTAATAATAACCGATTTTATATACTGCATTTTACTGGCCATCAGCCACCCGTCTCACAATGGTTAATACAATTAATTTGTAGCAGTGAAAAGCAATATTCAACCATCTCTAAATATAATGGTCAAATAAAAACACATTGAAGTCATAGTGATATTTCAACGTTGCTTAATCTTATTCCTGTGGCAAAATATGGAATTAATATTCAATATACTTTATATCATCGCTAACAGCCTCGTGGAAAATGTTAATCTTCCAGTCACTTTATGGCCAGCAAATTGCTCTCAATATGAACGCTGCTTTATTTCATTTGTACAGAGAGCTCAGCAAAGGGTTATTCCTTCAAACAACTTCCAATAACACACAAAGAAAGCACTAACCGCAGCACTGATCTCACTCTCTAGTCAGTTCATCTCTTTTGTGTTGACTGGCAATCACACAGAACTCTAATCAAAGTGCATAAACACAGCTGCCTGTGAGACTGTACATCAGTGAACAGTAAAGTAACTCACTTCCACTGAGAGCTGCAGTTAACCTTCAGTGTGTGTGTGTGTGTTGAGATTAATGGTGTGTTTATTGAGAATGGAACAGGAGTTGAGAGGAAAATTTAGTTAGAATATGCAACCGACATAAAAATTAAAGGCTTGTGTTATAGCTACCCACACAACCTCCAGCACAATAAAAACACAAGGATGGCCCATCCCGGAGGATAAGATTTACACCGGAGAGGGTGAGAGAGTCGAAGAGACAAAGAGAGAGTCGTTTTTGGCTGAGAAGCAGCAATTGGTGTTGGGAGGAACATAAAATAAAAGGAACGGGAGCGGAGATCCAAATAAATGCTGTGCAATTGACTCTTAATGGAGAGAAAAGCGGGTGGAAGTGGAGGACTCGATGAAAGAGATCTTCTCCATTAATAAACATGCAGCTTCAATACTGCTTATTTTAGCCCTCTGGGATCACAAAAAGATCTGACTTGGCTCTAAAGCGTTACGTGTGTGAGGTGGAAAAGCTGCTTTGTGTGTACAGTATCTGCATGCCGTGTAATAGTAGTTAATGGTCGGTTATTGCCCATTAGATAAACTGAAGGATAAATGTGAAGGTCTAATGCTAAAACACTCATAATATCATCTGAAGTGAAAGCGTATATCAGGTTATTTACATTATATAGTGTACGTGTGTGTGTGGGACAGTGCACAACTTGGAGTATCCCTCCCCACCTCACAAAACTCATCAGCTGTCCACTAAAGCCCTTCTACACTCCAGATGCTGCTGTTAAGCAACTTCATTTTGTAATCGGTCAGCACTGAAAAGAAGTGCATGCTCGTATGCTCAGAGGTCATAACACACACGCGAGAGCACAAACCTACGCACACACCTTATGTTTTTTTGATGGTCGGACTTTTCTACTGTTTTTATATTGAGCAAATTATAATTTCTGTATTTTAATTCTAACATGTTTTGCAATGTAAAAAAATGTTTTTGTGTAAATCGTTTGTAAAGTCATTCTTATAAAAAATTTCGGATTCATTTTCAAAATGTTAGTTGGCACAAAAGAAATGTACACCTGCTCCATGCCACGTGTAAATAGTGCGTAAAACCGCAGGTAACGTTCTGTATTATTTTAGACAAACTGATGACACCGCATTTAGATGCACTATGTATCGTGATGATATTTCACTAGTTCTTATCATTTTTTACTTTTTAACTTTTGGTAAAACGCAGAGCTAGTCACTGTCCTTTTTTACACAGCTGTCCAATTCAATTGGAGAAGAGGCGGGGCAAACCATCCATCAACAATGGAGAAGTTAATATTATTGATAACTGCATTTTAATATTGCTAATTGTGAATGAGTTTACTATGTTTACTAATGATTGGAATTCATTAACATACACATATTTTACTATGAAATCTGACGTTTTTGAAGTATTTGTGAATCCGGAGGAATGTTTTCGGGAAGGTTTGTCTCATATATTTACGAATGATTCATGAATGAGGCCCAATGAAACCGTTGCTATATTATTCAGACATGAATTGGTCTTTTTATTGTGGTAGAAGAATTGTTTATTGCACCTAAGAGACACCACTATAACCTCAAATTATGTGCGAAACATTAACATAAATAAATGCCTAGCATAGCTCAGCTAAAATGACCATCTCAACAAATGGAAAAAATTCAAAGGTTTTATACCGTTTTGGATGACGCTCACAGTCTAATGCCATAAAGAATCCGTCTATTCAAAAATGTAACTGACCACCCCTCCGGATCTCATTTAAGAGGACGGGAGCACCATTTAATCCAAGGCAGTATGAAAAAAACACATTAGTAACTCAAGAGCATAGAGCAAACGCAATGAAATAGAGAAGCACTAAGATGAACATAAGCTGCTTTGTCACAACCTCATTTGACTCGGATAAGAAGCGTTCCACTCAAATGAAACCAACCAGAGTGAAAACATCTGCTGTGGTGTTTTCAGGGACATGACGGTGTGCTCAAATACTTCTCAACCAAAATTACCACATGCTTCCCAAACGCTTACACTGTAATACTTGACTATTCTTAAGCAATTTAAAATAATTGAAAGTGGCACCATATTGGATGTATACCTGGAAGGCTGGTGGAGATGTTGACTTGGGTGTAGAACCTTTTATTCGGAAGTAATTCCGAAACGCCATTGCGTGCTTCCACGCTGAAGGAGTAGTTGGAGTTAGGCAGTAGGTTGACCACAGTGACCGTGCGCTCTGTCAGGCTGCTCTGCTGCGGTACGAAGCCCACGCTGGCACCGCAGGGTTCACACTGCACCTGCAGGGCTCGAGGTGGGCCGACACACCGCCGACAACCTATACTGTAGGTAAGATCCACCCGACCACCGGAGTCATTTGGCGCAGACCATTCCAGTATGAGTGTAGATTGTTTGAGGGTGTAGACCAGATCTCTGGGTGGAGAGGGGGGACCTGTATGCAAAAAACAAGATCAAAGCTAGTTAAGCCTTACTAAAATGAAGATATTTAAATGTTCAAAAGCAAACGTAACATCAAGTAATGGATTCATAAGCAAAAATGAAATGCAATGTGAACAACATACTCTACTTCACAACATGATGATAACCCCTGAAAGAACTGTTATTTCAAAATGAAAACCAATTAGCTACAACTGGGTGAAGCCTAATAGAGCTTAAGGCTTAAAGTCTGTTGAGAGGAAATGAACACAGGGGCATGGAAGAGATTCAAAGAGAGAGAAGAACCGTAGCGTTTTAAGGGCATATGGCAGACAACAGTACAACAGACACACACAAACACAGGGTGAGAAAAGCTGCATCATGAATGTGTGTCATTGGATACTCAAAAAACGTAATTTTTAAAGGGATAAGTCAGCCAGAAATGAAAATTGTGTCAATCTTACTCACCCACTTGTCATTTAAACCCGTATGACTTGCTTTTTTTCTGCAGTAAACAAAAGAAGATATGACGACAGAATTTTCATTTTTGGGGGAACTATCCCTTTAAAGTCCGGTTCACACTGCCAGCAAACAGTCGGGGTGAATGTTTGACGTAATAACACAACAAAAACAATTGATTCCTATGAAGGCCTTCACATAGAACGTGAACATCCGCGCGCCAAAAATGCAAAGGTTTTTCACGTTTCTCAGGAACGCATGCATCCCCCTTTCCTGAAACAACAGCGGAATCATTGTCCTATAGCCCCACCTGCCTTTCCGGAGTGAAATAGCTGTTGGCGATCAACCGTTTCACCGTTGATATTAAAGCTAAGTTTGCATCGCAGGCAGTCTGAATAAATCTTGACGCCTTACAGAAACTAAAATCATTTAATAAAAAATCCCAGAAATTCAAGAATTGCCCCAATAATCACCAAAGAAACTGTGAATAAAAGTGACTTTTGGGCTTAAAATAAAGCCGTATGTAATAATATTAAGCTTTAGTTGCTGCTATATTAAGTGAGCTTTTTCAAGGTTTTAAAGAATCAGCATGGGTGTAGTGAATCTAACAAAAACGTGTGCTTCTAAAGAAACCCTAGAGAGATGTAGAGAAAATAGACAATGTGAGTAAGACTCAGATCAAGAGAACAAGCAAGATGACAAATATAAAACAGAGAGAAAGAAAGAGAGTGATATGAAGAGAAAGAGAGAGAGGCAGAGAGAGAGATGGAGAGATCAGAGGTGTTAATTGCTGCTGTCCTGTAGCGCGGGACTGTTCTGTTGACTGTGGGTGGAGCGGGTTGACACTGGAGCTCTGCGTCTATAATGTCATTTGTCAGACAAGAATCTGGCAGCAACAGGGAGCCATTTAAATGTCACCGAGGCTTTAAGCTGCCCATCATCCGCCTGGGCCTGGAGCACTACAGGTGCCTGCCGCTGCCCTTAAACACACACCCAACTCTGATGGGCTCAATATGTTCTAATGAGAGGTGAGTTTACTTGTCCTTTCCGGACAGGATAAGGTGGCCTTTAAAGTTATGTCTGTGAGCTTAACATCACAAATAAACAAAATGAACGGTTTCGATGGACGCATGCGCCTGGCCCGAAGTCAACTGGTCGGGTCTGTTTTTGTTTATTGGTCTGGCTAGTGGCTCATAATATATAATACTTATTTATATTTAATTGTATTTATATTCATATTTTGTTGAATGATTATTGTATTTAAAAAAATGTAATGGGTCATGTAACTTTGCCGCATTTTAATATAGCCAAGTAACGTTTCTTCTACTTGTTACCCAAAATAATACTGGCTACTTTTATCTTGCTAGCGAATGCAATTTACTTATAATCTACAGGGACTCTATTCTCGGTGGATGTGTACCGGAAGTTAAGTTTGGTCCACATGCATGCGTAGTAACGTTTGTTTATGCTGTTGTTTTGAAACCGTACACACATGTGCACACAGAGGAGAGGTAAAGAATCATTCCTGTCACCTGTATCGACATCTCGTGTCATTTACAGTGACGATTCTGCAGTACATTACTGTACACACATTTCCCTTTTCTCTCTCTGTAGTCTGGCTGCATCTGCTCATAAGAATCACTGTGGGATCGATACTATAATGAACACTATCACAAAGTGTTTCTCGCTCTCTCCTTTAAAAGCGGCTTAAATCAATAGAGTAATTAATGGTTTAATTATGCTATAAAAGTCATAACAAAGCCATTTACAGCAATCAGACACTTGTTAAACCCAAAGTTATGGGTCAGTCATGAGATTTTAAAGGTAAAATGTGTCATTTTTGAGCCACTAATGTCAACAAATGGACTTGAAAAAACAATTTACTCCTCTAATATATCACTACACAGGCTTTAAGTTTGTACTCTTTGTATTGAGCCAAGAGGTCAATCTGTGATGTTTAAATCCTCTATTGATTGTTTTCTCTTTACAAACTAATTTGCGCTTTAGTTTACCAAGATTAAACTTCGGTATGCAGTGAAAGACAGAACTTCCATGATTTGCTTACACAGTCCAATGTAACCGCCACATACACATCCATCCTCTCAACAGAGCTAACCCCATTGTAAACAATTAAAAAACAGGATCAATTATATTGATTACAGCACTGTACACACAAAAATAAACACAAATATTTACTTACACAGAGAAACATAAACTCCAAAACATACACCTGCACATAACAATTTCCAAACACACACACTCCGGAATTGAACTGTCTTACGAGTGCAAGGGGCCGAAGGGGGGTCCAGCGGTGTCCTGAAGTGGTCGTCCTCACACACACAAAGCACACTACCCTCCTCTTCTGCCTTGCTGTTCGCCGGACATGAGAAACACTCTTGTTGCCGTGACGACATCTTATATGTGCCGGGAGGACAGGCTGAGGAAAGAACACACAGCAAAAACATATTTTACATACTGAGAATACAGAACCTGCAGCTTGTGAAATTAGACCTCTCTGCACAAAAGCGCTGACAGTCCGACAGCAGAAAAGTTTCTGCGCATGTGGCTTTAATCCTTATTAGCCAACATGAAAGATCCACTTCGGGAACATAATGTGCTACTTGGAGAGAAACAAGCCACTGGGTCTCTAGATCTTTTTACACTAATGAGGATCAAAATATACATGAAAGGGGTGATTTGATGCGAATCACAGACAAACTGCTGAGACTGTGAACACACAGAGTACAAGAAAACAGACCTTTCGTTAAATGAATAGGAGAAATCACAAGACCCAATAAAGCGGATAGGAAGTCCCGTCTTTCAGTGAGAAGAACCAATCCCTTTTACTTGCAAGGAAAACGTATATTTTTGGTAATTTGACATTTTTCTACAGGGAAATCGTTTGGATATTTTGAGCTCCAAAAGCTCAGCAGAACACAATTATAATTTGCAATGACTATAAATAATGATTTGCATTACATTTTTAAGTAGTTTTAAATGAAATTAAATGTGCGCTTTATTATGTATAGTAATTTATACATGATATAATTAATGACCATAAGTCATAAAAGTTATATTGTATCATTTTAATTCATGATCATTTGCAGCAATTATAAACATTGTAGCAAATCTAAAATGATTAGCCATTGACACCTTCACTTCATCATTGCTTAACACAATGTGTCATTTAAACAATTAATTCAAAAATAATATTACTGAATATGGATGACACACAAAAATACCAGTGACTACACATGCAAAAACCAAAGCGAAAATAAAAAAAATGCTCAAACATGTATACATATAAAATAACATTCCCGCATTCATGCATGTTTTCATACCGAAAAAAACTCAGCATCTCACAAACTATCGTGTTTATTCCTGTAAATAGCACTCATGTTAAAAACTATGTGTCCTCATATGCCACGGTTTGTTTTTGCCACTTTCTTTACAACTTGACTTCCCACTGCAATGTGTTTTCCTGAGCTGCAAAGCCCAAAGAAAAGCGAGACGAAGCCAGCTAAAGCCAAACCCTCTGCATGAGAGAATGAGTTTATATCCCATATCTGACATTACACAGAGGTCCTGAGGCAAAGCCAGGATTTTTCTTGGTGTTGCAGGACCCTGGCAATCCTGCTGAAACTAGAGAGCTGATTGCTTCCACAGTGCCACAAGGTGCTATAATGCAGATGAGCGACAAGTCACGCCACGTGATGCAGAGAATGTGGTCAAACGCCTAGGGGGGGGGGGGATTTCGGTTTGGGTTGGTGATGGGTCTTATACAGGAGCAGTATATACAGGAAAGATCTTAAATGTGCATTTATGTAACTTTACATTAAATATAAAAACATTTATTTTATGAAGATTCACTTTATCAAATACCCAGCAAACTGATTGGTGATATTATTGCTACTGGTTCATGGCGTCTCAAGCTTAGGTCCTGGTTTGGTGCGAGAAATCACATTTTTCTGAGGGGTCTCTTAATAACCACCTGCCTCTTTCCAACACACGTCAATAAATCATAAAATGGTAACACTGTAAACGTGAGCGATGAATTGTTTCAGTGGAGCTCTGACAGGAGGTTTTAATGAATATTAATAAGCCCAAAAAACGTTTGCTTTTCTCGCCCCGTTTCTTCTCGACACAAATGGCCTTCATTATTTTCAGTCTATAATTCCATATCGTCTTATTTTCAAATGTCAGACCAGATTTGCGAGCAGCTGTCAGGGAATCAATAATTCATGTCATCGTATTGAGATCACCTCAATGCTGCTAATTCTAATTTATGAAAGAATCCCTTACAGATAGAATAAAATCACTAAAAAGGACTAAAAAGGTCTGCTTTAAAGGTCCTGCCGATCAAACAGCCCTCACTACCCTCTCCAAACAAATTATAACCCTTGGGATAAACAAGCAATAGATATCTGTTCGAGTTCTGGAGGTTACTTGCACAGGTTTTCATCAAAAATCGTCTGGCAAAGGTTACAATGACGTTGATGCGTCCTGTGCATTAACCAGGGGCCCAAATACAATTTTTTCCTAATCTCGGATGTCACAAACAATAACCTTCAGATACCGGTACCAGCAGCAAGGTAAAAATTATTTGTGCCGTTTGCTAAAGCAAACTCCGCTACCACCATTTCTCACACATAGAGTTAAGGATTTGAACAAACCTTATGGTATTAAACTTTAGAATGCAAGCTGTGCTCCAGGCGTTCAGGATAACCAAAACTGTGTTGCTTGGTGTGCTATTTTGTCAGGACTTTTGATATTCACCTGTCTAACAATCTGCAGCATTACATTCAGGGAAAAAAACAAGCTAAATCTAGAGACTAAAATGTTATAGAGACCTGGGGGTGAAGGATCTTAATACGAGGGTAGTAAACAACCCCCCTCAAAATTCTCAAAACCACCAACTGTAGCAATGCATAGCAACATACCAACAAAAAAAATCCAAACCTTAGCAACGCTCCAGGACTCATCCATGGCATTAAGTTTTGCACAGGGAATGTATAACTCTAGTTAAAGTTGACATTTCAAGTCATAAATATCTCCACTGGACATAGATAGCAGTTCAACAGGATTTGTTGAAGAGACAAAGAAGCCTCTTATAGGGTGTCACATCTGCACAGATTCCTTCTATACATGTCCACCACATTCATCCAGATATCCCTGATCCTCTTAACACACCTCACCATTTTCCTTTGCTCTTCTTTTTTTTCTTTCTTTCATTCTTTCTTTTGAATCTCTCTTATCCTGGTTCTGTGCCCCTCTCTCTCTCTCTCTCTCTCTCTCTCTCTCTCTCTTTGTCTCTGTCTTTCTCCTTCTTTTCCAAATCCTTTCTCTCACACTCTCAAATTCAATGGTGCTTATCTCGCCAATGGAACAATGGAACAAGCGTGGACAAGGGTCCGAATTACAGGATATTACACTTTTCAAGCCTAATCCTAATCAGGACGGGAATGATCCGAGCTCAGCCATGTTGAATTGTGAGGGGGCTGGAGGCATGGTAGGTCTTTGTTGACTTTAATTATAAATTGCTAGGATTTTAAGAGACTGTTCAATAAATATTGCAAAAAAGTTCATGACAAACATTACTTCCGTAGCTCAAACTATCTAAAAAAACATACAAATCTGCATAGAAAACGTATTTTTTTAACTCTTATTAGTGGCAGTCACTTAAGTGCAGAACAAGTATTTAACTAAATAACTTTCTTTCTCTCAACCCTGTGCTGCTTCACGTGCTCCCTCCTGCTACTGAACTTGCACTGTGTTCTTACTTGCTTCCCCAATGAAGCGCATTAGGTCCCTCAGCTCCAGAGGGTTAGAACCAGGATGACATCATCAAAGGCGACCGAGCAGCTAATCTCGCAGATTTGTTTGCTTCCTGTCACCTCTGATGGATGGTTTCCATTTAGCCAAGTCCAAAGGAGATTTGTAAACGTCCAGAGTTGGACCCGGGCCCCAAATGGAGAGGCACAGGGCAGAGCGGATCAAAGTGGAGCCAGCCATCAACGCATGTGTGCGCGGCCCCCATGTCACATGAACTAAGGCTTAAGGGTCATAACTTTGCAGATCATAGTGCACCTCATTCATAGCTACAGTGCACATGTGTGATTTCATACAGAAGAGCCTGGGGAAATCTGTAATAAAAATACAGGGACAGCTATATGAAAATAGGGGGTAGTTCAGGAAAAATGAGAATGTAGGACAGACGGAAGAAAGGAAAATATTATGTGTACTAATGAAATGACTAAACTTACAATTTGAATTTGAGTACATCTATAGAAGAAGAAAGGGAGGAGAGAAAGAGAGAATAGAAAAGAGACAAACAAAAAATGCGAGAGATACAAAGTATCACTGGCTGATAAAATCTTATAAGTTGAGAAAGCAGATAATCATGTACAATATTAATTTCTCCATTATTACTATAATATATCTGATACGTTCAATTCAACAGCAACTCAAGACAATAAAATAATTAATGTTTTTTTACTCCATTGTAAACAATTTTGTTTCAAATCAAGCCACAATGAACAAACTGTAGATTGCAAAAAGACATTCAGAGATGCAGGAAAAAATGCAGAAATGCAGAAAGAAATGAAAAGAAGAAATGCAGCAAAGAAGTGTAGAAGGAAATTAAAAAATAAAAATAAGAAATTCAGAGATCTCTGCAAAATGCAAAAATGCAGAAAGAAATGCAAGAAATTCAGAATGCAGAAAGAGTTTCTGTGGTAAAACTGAACATCAGCATCACTTGCTCCTCACAGACATCAAACCAGTGTGTCACAGCAGGGAGACAGAGCTACTAAAATTGATTTCCTGTAGGCTTCTGGTGGCATTACCCTGTCCCCTCAAACACCAATCTCAACATGCCCATATCCACGTCTGCCTGATCAGAGAGCGCAAGCTATCAGCTTTCCCTCATTAGGCCTGAAGAGAAGGATGAGATCGGAAAGCAGACACGAGGGAAGAGAGTCCTGTCCATTTGCATTCCAAACCCAACGGGCGGCTGTCAATGGTTATGTTTGCATCTGAATGTCAAAGCAATTTCAGGTGCGCCACTCAAGAAATTGAGAGAGATGGAGAAGTCGGAGAAAAAAAATAAAAACCTACTTTCTGAATCAGTGAAGGGTGTCCGTCTGATGAGGATGCTGGGTCGGGAAAATGAGAACGCCCCTGCCAATGAGATGCAGGCAAATTTGCAACATCTCTTAGAAATATCTAGGCAGAGGTTGGGTGCATTTGCAACTTCAAACAAACAGCACTTCTCATTGTAAGCTCACGTAATGGATCTCTTTTTGTATTTTCTTCCTTCGCTTTCAAGGGTATTTGGCTCAGTAGGAACATCAGCCGATAATGCAAGTGGGAAAAAAACTGTCCTCAAAGTTGCTTTTAAGATGCTTCTAATGTAAACTGCATGTTCCTCAAAACAAAGAAACCGAAAACCTGTTAGATTTGATTAAATTATAAAAGATGAGAGGTACATTAGTTGATTGATTTCAATTTTTTAAGACAAATGATGTCTTGAAGCTGTGGCTGGTCACATTTCCATGATCAATGCAATAGAGGTCAGTAGCATCCTAGACAGTGCAAAAATGTCAAATTTACCATAACACGCAGTGACCTCAAGCCTAAACCGAAATACCTCTGACCTTGGTCCCTAGCAGTCATTAATACAACTGGTCAAGGAAATAACAAGGTGGTTTGGAAATCGAAGGAATTAACGCTTGGGAGGACTTGGATCTATCCATGACCGGATCAATGACAAGGGCAGATCGACCCTGGTGAGCCTGTAAGGGTTTGAAAGGTCATAGTGACCCTCGGTAAGAAATCAGAGGATCAGATAAAGATGAATACTGTAGATGGAAAGGCCCGGAAGGTAATGATCGTAATTAACAGTAACCTTGTTGGATCATGAAGGAGCTTGTTATATACTTTTAAAGAAATCTGTTATTTTTTACTTGCATACCAAAACTGTATAATTTCCATCTATCCATGAAGCCAGGCCGTCTTATACAGTTCATTGACCGTGACTTTCTTCCAAATTCTAAAGCTGATCTACAACCATAAGACAAAGATGGCAATAAAAGTTGTTTATCCAACTCTTTTTCAACATTCTTCAAAACACCATTTTTGCGTTTCACAAAAGAAAGTCATATGGGTTTTGGATCTACGTGACTGTGACTGAACCGTGCCATTTTTGGGTAAACTACTCTTTAAAGAATAAACAACAAATAGTCATCGACAGCTACACATTAAAAACAAGTAACGTCAAACGGTGTACAATTTGTATCACGCTCGCACTTAAACACACAATGTGTGACCCTGCAAGAGCACCCGGGCAACAATTAACTGCATTTGTCAGTCATGCGTTTGCATAAAAATAAAGCGGACACAATCAGGAGGTGTGAAGGTAAAAGGCTTGTGACCTTGTTGTGTAATTAACAGCTTCTTTCATTAGTTTTTCCTTTTATTTGTGGGCACAGTTTTAATTATGATGCAAGATGCTTTTGAGAAAAGTTGAAAGGGATGTTAAGATCTAGCTAAAAATGGGCAAAAGGAGAATTCGGGCCCGGGTGCAGCTGTGCCAGGGGATGGAGATGAGACAGAGCAGGCAGCCACATGGAGGAAAAGATTAGGATTACAGAAGGAGGAACACAAAGACCAGAACAATTGGTTCTATAGGACAAATGGACTGACGGAATAAAGAAAGGTGGAATGTCAGAAACACATGGAAAGCTAGAGTAAACTTTAGTATTGTTAAAGGGGCCATTTCATGAAAATCTGACGTTTTGTGCATCTGACGTTTTGTGCATCTACCGACTCAGGAAACGTGAAAAATTGCAATCCAGTAACTTTGTTTAGGTGAGCCTATCAATGCAGGCCTGTGAGAAAACAAGCCGTTCAGATTTCACTTCACAGATTTTCTTCCGCTTATCCGGGGCCGGGTCGCGGGGGCAGCAGTCTAAGCAGAGATGCCCAGACATCCCTCACCCTAGACACTTCCTCTAGCTCTTCCAGGGGGACACCGAGGCGTTCCCAGGCCAGCCGGGACACATAGTCCCACCAGCGTGTCCTAGGTCTTCCCCGGGGTCTCCTCACGGTTGGACGGGCCTGGAATACCTTCCGGGGAAGGTGTCCGGTAGGCATCCGGAACAGATGCCCAAGCCACCTCAACTGACCCCTCTCGATGTGGAGGAGCAGCGGCTCTACTCCGAGCTCCTCCCGGGTGACCGAGCTTCTCACCCTCTCCTTCTCATCTCTAAGGGATCGCCCAGCCACCCTGCGGAGGAAGCTCATTTCGGCCGCCTGTATCCGTGCTGTATATATTATAATGTTATCGCCCCATTTTCTGAACGTGTCCACTCATGATGCTGCCACCATTTTGTGTTCGCAAGCGACAAATGTGAATTATTTTCGATGCCGTGGCAATAGGTAAGCAGAGCAGAGCAAGGCATGCTCACTGTTCTGTTGTTGGCTGCACAGAACACTGTTCCCAACCTCGCAGGAGACAAGAGAGCATGGATTTATTTTATTTTCACTGGGAATCCTCTACACTGAACGAGGCAAAGCTGCAGATGAAGACATTGTTAATACCGGTATTTTTTAAGGAAGGCCTCAGGGACCTGCAACTTAAAAGTAGATAAAATGTCACTCATAGAAAGCAATGTGTATGGCTTGTAAACACGCAACGGGATTGTCCTGTGTAATGTTACGTTCACTTAGAGAAAACGCGATGTGTTTGTCTTGAGTATGCATGTTATCATTTTAAACCTGTACGACTTTCTTTCTTCTGCAGAACACAAAAGAAGACTTTGAAGAAAGTTTGTAATCGAACAGCACCGACACCCATTCACGTGTATTTTATGGACAAAAACCCATGCAAGTGAATGGGTGAAGAGGGTGAGTAAATGATGACAGAATTTTCTTTTTATGTGAACTATCACTTTAAAACCACCCTCAAAGCATTTAAGCAGCGTTTCTTTCCTTAAAACAGACATTTCTGAAACATTAAGTTTATTGGTGCTTCACAGTATGTTTGATGGTCTCATGGTTCTTCTTTGCTTTGTCAAATGCATTTTTAATCTCGCTTAAAGGCTTCACTCTTGCTCCAATGCATCGTGACTGAATGTACCCTTGCCTTACATAGAACACGGCAAAAAAGCATAGTGAATTAATTCAGATAGTAAATTATGTAACTGCCACATCCATGAATCCTGAAACAATGCAGGATTATTCCATCAAGAACTGATGTGTTGTGAACCATCATATGATATTAAACAGCACAATGTTCCGGATGGGTCTGTGTGAGGCGTTCATGCAATTTCTCAGCAATGCATGTAATTGGGATCGTTCACAAACGTATAAACTAAATTATGGAGCAAATGTTATTGGAATCATTATGCTCAACTAGAGCCGGAGAGTTGAAAGCACACTCCAGCTGGATCTTTACTGTACCCTTGAATGACTTTAACTCAAGTCCCAAAAGGACGCAAGTGTACGGTAAGTTCCTTGAAGCTGAAAAAAATCTGCTAAATGGAAAAACCAACAACCATAAACATTTAAAGAGAAAAAGGTACAAAAAAAGATATCAGAGCTCTTCCTCAGGTTTTCACAAAGCCAAATTTAAAGGGGTTGGTTCACCCAAAAAATTTAAATTCTTTCATCATTAATTTACAGTCTTGTCGTTTAAGACTTTTTTAACATGATATTTTGAGGAATGTTGGTAACAAAAATACGCTGGTAAACATTTACTATTGTAGGACATATTCCAATGACAAATCAATGGCAACCAACGTTGTTCGGTTACCACCATTTTTGTGGTTTGTAGAAGAAAAAAGACATTCAAATGACAAGAGGGTAGGTAAATGATGACATCATTTTCATTTTTGGGTGATCTTTACCTTTAAGCACAGATTAATTCTTTCTCTAATAAAACCTACATACAATGGTAATTTCAGTAAGAATCGAACTCATACCAGCACAAATCTTTGCCTGACAGACTAAACCTTTGCTTTTAAAAAGACAATTGTATCACACAAAATCATAGCTGCTTTATAACTCAACAAACTTAGGAAGACCAAAGAAATGCAGGCATGGAAAACAACAACTTTTGAACTTTGATTAAGCACTGAAGGTCATTACAACAACAACAGGTCAGTGCCTTGAGTTTGAAATGAATGCCTTGAGTTTTTAAAGTTCATTTTCTTCACATCTTGTTTGTTAAGCCCTCAACCACAATAGAACAAGAATACTGATTGCTCAAACCATGCATAAAAACTTGGACAGAACATACTTTCGCCTCTTCCATTGCCAGCTCTGAGGTGTTGGGTGTTCACACTCAGCAGATGGGTTTAGAGTGTGTGTGGGTGTATCTATTGATTTCTTCTGGCCCGCGGTCCTGCGAGTGTCTCCCTTCCTTCTGCCTCACTTCATCAGTCTCATCCGAGGCTCGCTCCAGTCTAAGGTCTCCATCGCTCTTGGCAAATGATGGGGGTGGATCTCGCCAGACTAAGCAAAGCATCCTCCAAAACTTCCTCCCAGGATAATGGAGTTTTCAAGAAATATTGTGTAGGATGTTTGGCATTTCAAAAGATTCACTATCGACGTGTCTAATGATTGCCAGCTTGGCATATGGTTGTATATTCTTGTTTCTCACTCTAAGTTTGGCATTTTTCGCTTTTTCCTGAAGGACTAGAGATTATGTGGCAGCCATTTGGATGTCCAGGATAAAACAGAATCATTAAGCATTTCTTTTTACATTTTCTTTCCTTGACTGGTAACCATGCAACTTTGTTCTGTGGAACACAAAAGAAGATATTTTGAGAAATTTCTGAGTGGTTTTGTGTCCAAACATTGGAAGTCAATATGGTCCAATGCAGTTTGGTTACAAACATGGTAAAAAAATATCTTATTTTGTGTTCTGCAGATGATAGAAAGTATTTTTTGAATGGTGAGTAAATAACGTTTTGTTTTTGGGTGAACGGTCCATTTAAAACAGCCAGATGCAAAGTATACATACTGTACAAAGTTGCTACCATCTGCCCATCAACTATTACGGTTCCTCTATCGCTTCTTAGCAAAGAGTAAATGAGCATAAGCCAGCAATCGAGAAATCGCTGGGCTTCATCAGAACTGTGAGATCTGGTCCTGTGCCCAGTATTGCACACTCGCTAAAAATCAATAGCTTGTTTTTAATGGAGAAATCCTGGAGCGTGGCACAAAGGCAAAGCGCAAACACTAGTGCGTTCTCAGACATTGGCACTGCGGCTAGAGCGGCTGCTGCCTGCGGCGACCCACAGATCAGTGAATCCGGTGCTGCATCCGTGATCGAGACTGCCGGAAGTCCCACTGCGGTTGGAAAACTCAAAGTCAAACTTTAGACACCCACAGAGAGGATGCTGCTGCTAGTTGATTTAAAAACAAGTCAGTGTGTATGAATTGGTTGATTTTTTTCACTGTACATTCTAAATGTACAGTGCTCCCTTAAAAGTATTTGGATACTGCCAACAAAGAATGATAGAGGGACAGTTCACCCAAAAATGTCATTTACCCAAACACTTGTCATTTCAAACCTGTATGACTTTCTTTTTTCTGCAGAACACAAAAGAAGATATTTTTAAGAATGTTGGACCCCCACTGACTTCCAGTGTATTGACAAAGCCAAGTCAATGTGTAGGCCTACTTCAGTTTATCAGTTACCAAAATTCAGAAATAGATGACAGAATTTTCATTTTTTGGATCAACTATCCATTTAATCCAACTTTTCTTTTTCAATGACTCAAAAAGAAAGTAGTATATAAAGTCAACTTGAAGTCAAGAAACCTCAGGTTTGGTTCATGACATGAATTATAAACATGCTTCACAAAATCTGGCAACCCCAAAATACTTTCCAAGTAATATAATTATTGTTTAAAGACAAGGTTAATAACCTTTATACAGTTTTAAGTGTATAGTAAGTGTCCAAACACTTCATGGCTCCACATATCTGCTTACGTAATGCTGCAACACACAGTGCTATGCCTCATAAATGCAAACCTGTCCATCATATCTCTCATAACGACATCTCTTATCCTGCGTCAGGAGTTTTAGCATGCGGCCTACGGCGGATTCCTGATAAACCGCTGAGGTACAGGACACATTTAATAAACTATTCATGTCCTCCCTCAGACGTACAGGCCGGCGCCCGGTGTGGGCTGCACTGAAGTCCAGACAGACGGCAGGAGAGGTAGTCAGTGCGACAAGAAGATGGAGAGAGACAGAGAGAGCGAGTGTGCCGAGATAACCAGCTGAGAAAATGACATAAGCTATCCGGCAGTTATCCCTCTCGTTCGCGCGCGCCTCTGCACTCAGCAGTGAATTATTCAGAGTGAGGCCACTGCGAGTCACAGCCAAAGCGCTAAAATAGCTGCAGACCAGCGAGAGTGAGAGGACAGATATAACCAAAGACCGCGTACGATGCACCAGTGATACTAAATGTGCTTAGGAAATCTTAGAAATAGAGAAGAGGTGTCTAGTGCACTTGAAGGGATGGCACGCTCAAAGATTAAAGCAAACACAAACAGATACTCTTTTGGACTGAGAGGACAAAAAGGATAAAAACTTCAGTGTGAAGGAAGCCTATAGGTTTTGCCACTATTCTATTCTATCATTATATTATATCATATTATATTTCAATATACAATATAATCAACCTGACCATCCACATCCAGGCAAACACATCAGGTATGTCAGCTTTCTCCACGGCAACCACGGTCACCATGCCAACCCCATCAGGGAAGGTGACAGGCCTGGGGTCAGCCGTGACTGCTAACTCCAACACCACTTCAGGCTGGGCACACAGACACAGGGACTCCAGCTGTGGTCACTGCAGACACATCGCAGCTAACAGCTGTTAAAATAACCTTGCCAAACGCAGGCCATTCTGTGCTTGAAATGTTATAAAGGTGTGACACATAATCGCAAAATGTTAAAGGAATAGTTCACCTAAAATAAAAATTCGGTCAAGCAAAAAATTGGACATAAAAAGACTTCTAAAGACGTGCAATATATTATATATAGTATAACTTCACATCTTACGAAGCACTAAGTCTTTGACGACAATTGCAACAGGAGCACAAAATCAATGAGCTGAATTTGAAAATTTGAGAAATCCGATTCATGATTTGGATAATTTGTTTTATTGAACAGAATGTGTTAAAAAGACTCATGCAATCACGAATCCTGCTTGAAGGAAATATTGGATAGAGATATATTGGATATCAAAATATAATTTTTTGGGTGAACTGGCCCTTTAATAGTTAATGTGATCAAACGGCACATTGCAGAAAATAACTAAACAGTCACAAAAAATGCAAATGAAAAGCGTGATGTTATGGATTTACGTTCATGAGGATGCCCCAGTTAAGACATAACATGTCCCCAATGTCCAAAACTCCTTGATCAGTGTGGGGGATTCTAGGAAATAAGCACTTGAATGTTTTTATGACAGCAAGACAGGATCATTCCAAGGTTGCACATCTTAATAAAAATCATCCCGGACCCCCGCTCAATCCCTCCCAGAGATTCTCTAATTTGTCATCATGAACATTGCTTAGGAGATCATCCTTACACACACACAAAAAGAGAGAGAGAGGATTAGAGCAGTGACAGTTCATTAGAGAGCTGGTGACATCATCCAGAGATGCAGGCATGCCACATGGGCTACAACGGGGTTATGTGAGGCTACGATTAGGCTCACACACACAAAGCTTGTCAACACACACACATACATATCATTGTGGCAGAAGCAATCAGCATTAGCTGGTGTTGCTTAGAGAGGGTCAGCTGGGGACTTGACCCTCAATACCGCTGGCAGAGGGCACAATCAATAAATCAGCAACCTGCGGCTTACACCATCGCTTCAGTCAGGCAGCATGCCGATAAAAGTAGTCGTTTGAAGACAATGTTGGGGACAGCCTGGAATTTTAAAGACAAAATAAATCTCACTTTTTAGATATTACAGATCAGAGAAGCACTACTGTATTGCTTTGGGATTTGAGCCGACTAGGGATGTAAAAATCTAATAATCTCACTGTGCGATAATACCTCTGTATAAAATCCATGTTACGATTTTTATTGCAATATTTAAAATTGCAAACAAGCAAACTTACGACAAACGTTTCGTAGCCCAAACGTTTCTTCTGGTAGATCTTTACGGTAGAATAATATGAATTGAAATTAATATTAATAGAAATTAAATATAAAATGATTTGTTTATTATAACCAAATATAGACTGGAAGTTAACTTTGGGCAAGCGCGTACGTCCGAAGAAACAATCTATCGCAATGCATTGAACATCTTAGCAACCGCAGCGTGGCCATGGCAACCACCCACGACACCCTAGCATCACAATGCAAGCCACCACTCAAATTTTCTTTTAAAAATAACAACAAAACGAAAAACTTTACCATCTCTATTTTGAAATAAGTGCTGCTGTTCATGCTCATACACCAAAAGAAAAAAAAGAAAAAGCAAACAATTTCCTAGAAATGTTATTCACATGGAAGACAACCCATTATCTGCCTGTATCAAAAACCTTTCTAAGCTAAACATCAAGAAAAATGCACGACTGATAATCAACGCCCTCTCATCTCAACAAGGCCAATTTTAATTCAAAGAATCCATTTGCCAAATTCAATCCCCACTTCTGACACTTCTGATTGTACAACAACACAGGGCCTTCATACAATGTATTGTGTGGGCTAAATAGAAAACAGCAACCGCAAATCATCATCTTGTTTTATTGGCAGAATAAATTCATTAATGCTGTATAGTTCAATGAGCGATTAGTATGTGATTAATTTGATTGGATGCATTTGCCGGCTACGTTTTTTTAGTACTTTTTTTACACTTGTTTCAAGTAAGTGTTCACGCCTGCCAGCTCTAAACAAGTTTGTACTTGTAAGTCGTGATGTTTAATTAGATTTGAGAGAGAAAATGAGGGCTGTGGTACGAAGAACAAGTTACTACGTGCAAAAAAAATGACATTATAAAACAGATTTCTTTGGACTGGTACATTCTAGGCGTGCCAAAATGCAAATATGTTTAAAAAAAAGCTTTTATACATACAACCAGTTCACCTATACACACAAAGATAAAACCTGACCTTTCCTCTCCCTCAAAAGACGTCCTGGTGGGGTACAACACATACAAACACAAAGACTCTACATGTTGAGGATAACACAAAGCGGTCAATAAACGACAAGGAACATTTACTTATCCATCTATCCCGTCCTTTATTTACACCTGTAGTTCATTGAGCGATGCCATTGGTCAGGGGAGGGTGGTAATTGGAGAGCCAGCCAATTAGATTGATCCTGCTGCCAAAACAAACAAAGGCTGCCAAAACACCGCTGGCCTGATCAGACGAAGCCATATGTACTTGATCCAATCAAACCATATTCTTGGCCAAGGACCAACCCATAGTCAACCCTTCCATACGCGGAGATCAATGCATTCGCTCCTCCATCCATCTGCAGATGCAATTTTGATAAGTGAGGTGTCGACGTGAAGGTGAACCGGCAGTATAAATGGGTTTAAAACTTCAGTGAATCTTTCTGCAGGATACAATGTTCCTCGCCGACGGGAAATCCTCTCCCGGAACATGGAGCGGGGCGAGAGACAGAGACCTGCATGATTTACAGCACAGAGGATACGGGGAAGCTGAGCTGTTTAGCATCGCTGTCTAGGGAAGGCTATGGAGAAGTTATAAGAGACTGTGAGAGTGTGTGTTTAAGCACTGGATGTTGGGTTTAAAGATGTGCAAAGCGACACTTTAATGTTAAAAAAACTTGAATCGTTTCAGAAAGTACTGATGCTGAAAAAATAAAAATCGAGTTAAAGGGATAATTCTGTCATCATTTACCCACCCTCGAGTTGTTCCAAATCTGTAAAAATGTATTTGTTCTGAACACAGAGAAAGATATTTGTAAGAATGCTAGTAACCAAACAGTTCCACCAATGACTACCATAGTAGGAAAAATGACAATGGCAATGACAACAGTGACTTTTGCTTTCGTACATTCTTTAAAATATCTTAAATAAGAAATTTGTAAAGCAATCTTTTCTGACTATGTTAGTCAATGGTTGCCAACAACTGTTTGGTTACAAGCATTCTTCCAGGTTTCTGTGTTCATCAGAACAAGAAATTTATACGCAATAAAACAATTTATTCTTTCATCATGTTCTCTTATGTCATTCCGAATTTTCTTCTGCAGAACACAAAACATATTTTTAAAGAATATTGGCAACCAAAAAAACATTGACCCGCTAAGTTCCACTGTTTAGACAAAATCAGAGAGACATTTTTTTTAATAATTTTCTTGTTTTTAACTACATGAAGGTAAATAAATGATGACCGAATTTAAATTTTTTGGTGAACTATCCCTTTAAACTTCACCAACTGACTAAACATCAACACTGTTGAACGACCTACAGTAGTTAAGAATATTTACTCTAGCATGGCTTGGAAATTTGCAGTCTCGCTATTTGCTATACATTTATTTTAGGCTGATAATCTACCGTACACACACACACACAGACAGTGGGAGAAGTGCCCGGCACTGTCTCAAGAATTCAAAAGCTAATTCTGTTTGATTGTTAATGGAAAGAAATCAATAGCTTTCAGACACGATGTCCTATAGACCCTCAGCCTCTTACTGTGATTCACATATACATAGCAGAATATCAATATATGTGCCTTTATAGTCCACAAGCACACGTATGAGCACAAACAGACCTTTTGTCAATTAACATTAAACGAATAAATGAATATGAATAATGGATTCTCCAAGGTTAACACAAATCTGCAAAAGTTACCCGTGTGTTTTAAACGTGACATGTCAGCTTGCACCCACTAATCTCATTCTCTTGCTCAGAGGCAGATGATCTGACAGAAGGATGTGTGTGTGTAAGAGAAAACGGGATGAGGCAGATCTCAAACAGCCGTGGATGAAGAAAAGCAATAATGTGGCCGGGCCATCTGAGAGTGAAATGGCATGAGATTAACCTGAGGGGAGAGAGGTGCACCTCAGATATCTTCTGGGAGCCCTCAGACACCCGGCGCCTGCACCGTGGCGTCTGCTGAATGTCAAAGCCAGCAGAAAAGCATCGAGGGCATAACATTTTTCAGCGAGAGCAGGAGCTAGTAGGAGACGTGTGGAGAGAGATCAAAAAGAAAGAGCAGAAGAAAGAAATGACAATTCTGCAGAAAAAAAGACGAGGAGATGGTGTACTAACAGTGGGGTGCTTGTCCCTCACAGCAGGTTGATGCTTGGCAGCCTCATCTCTTTGGATTTACTACCAGCGGCCTCGCACGCGTGTACAGAACTTGTGTATTTGGTGCCGTACGAGTGACCATGACAGGCCCATCAACCACCTCTTTTACGGAGATGTCCAAACACTCAAAAATTGCCTCGCGCTCTCAGCGGGGGTGTCCAACAGCCATGGCGAATCTGTAGCTCCAAACCTCGTTTTTCTCCTCTCCGTCCGTTTTTTTCCCATTTGCTGACCCTGATTCGTCCGCGTGCTTTCATTGATTGGCCGTGTGCCGCAGTCAGGCTGACAGCCTGCTGCTTTCGCTATAGAGGATGTGACATTGGGTTCAGGGTCTGAGGTGCATTTAGGGACCGGACACACACACACACTCTATCTCTTCTCTCTGAATTTCTCTCTTTTCTGGTCCTCCCTCTATTTCAGACAAACTGCTGTCGTTGTCTGTTCCTGTGGGCTGTCTGGGTGTTCTGCCTGACCGCTTCACAGACAAATGAGAGGGAGAGGGCTTCTGATAACCCTGTTTATACTGAATATTTGGACAGAAGAGAAATTGGGGTCATATCATGCTCACCTTGTGCGGCAAATACACTTCAGTCACATGTGATGCGGAACATAACATCAGTGACATTTTCATTTGTAAATGGAGATCAAATAATACAAATAATTATATACATATTATGTTAACATCCATTGTAACCTTGACCAAACATTTACATTTATGCATTTGGAAGACGGTTTATCCAAAGCGAACTACATTGCACTATACATTTATTTTCTAAGTATGTGCAATCCCTGGGGTCGAACCCATGAGCTTGGCGATTCTAGCGCCATGCTCTCCACTACAGGGAAGCTCACGATAAGTGATTTAAACATAAAAGGTTATTTAAAGGGATAGTTCACCTAAAAATGAAAATTCTATCATCCTTTATTCACCCTCTTGTCATGTCAAACCTGTATGACTTTCTTCTGCAAAACACAAAAGAAGATATTCTGAAGAATGCTGGTAACCGAAAAACGGCGGTACCTATTGACTTGCATTGGTTTTGTTTCCGAACAAAAGAAGTGAATGGGTACTTTCGCCGTTCCGTTACCAACATCTTCAAAATATCTTCTTCAAAAAGCCATACAGACTTGAAATGGCAAGGGTGAACAAATGTTGACAGAATTTTCATTTTTGGGTCAACTATACAACAATACGGATTAAATATTTCATCACATTTACTGTGAAATGTTGTTTGTCAGAAGCTGGTTACATTTATCATGACCTCAGGGAACCATGTGAGATTTTCTTTCTCGAGCTGGAGAGATACACTAGCACAAAAGAGAAATAGTACACCGAAGCTTTGTATTGCTATTATTTTTGCCTCATTTTCCAATGATGCAAGAAGACATGACAATTACATTTAACAACAAGTCATTATGTATATGCTGTGCTTCGGTGAGAGAGCTTTACTGTGCCTCGGAGAATCAATACACATTATCAGCCACATAAAACTGGCTGCAAGAAATGTATATGCGCCTTCTGATCAGAGATCATATTTTCCGATTCTGCGTTTATGGTCTGTGCACTGATCCAGAAACGGCACTCTCGAGAACTGCAGAGAAATCCAACAGGTGATAGGCTAACTTATTCATCTTGCTGTGGGAAATTGTAAAAGTCGACAGAAGAACACTGTGCGCTTTTATGTGTGGGTCGTGTACCTACACTACTCTGCAATCCTTTGGGGGAAAATCTGTCCTCAGATCGAGCCAAATCCTTTTGAGACATTTCCATTTAGGTCAGAGATTTCAGTATGGCTTGTTTGCAGAATTTGACTCAGATATTGCCAATAAAAGATCTGCACCCCTAATCTGCTGCTAAAAAATTGAGATGCATCAAGAATCTTTTTTTTGGATGTTATTTTATTGGATCGTGACTCTCTAAATCGAAATCAAAGACTCCCATCCCTACTGTGTTCCCTCTTCAACGGCAACTGTTTAACAAGGGACCCTGAGCAACTACCGAGACATTACATTGTCTTTTTATGAGATCTATAATTCAATCAGTTTAATTATTTTAGGGGGAAAAAATCCATATCATGATTGATTATTATGTCCCCGAGGTGTAATATAAAAGACCTCTATAAAATAACAATCCTTCAGAGCAGAGAAAAATACACCGTCTAAACGTAATAGCTTCAAACTCATTTTTCTTGGATAAGTAGTAGGACTCATCTGCCACTGGGGAACAGTGACCTTTAAGAGAATCATTCAGTCTGTCTGATTTAATAGTAAACAACAGTACATTTGTAACGCAAAGCAGCTTTATATTAGCAATAGACAATCTTACCAAAAGACCTTTGAGAAGACATCGTATTTAATATCTGTACAGTCTGTTCAATGTGACAGTGTACCTATTATGCCAAAGAAAATGAGCACAAGCTGACCTTTTGTCAATTAACATTAAACGAATAAATGAATATAAATGATGGATTCTCCAAAATTAACACAAATCTGCAAAAGTTACCCGTGTGTTTTAAACGTGACATGTAAGCTTGCACCCACTAATCTAACAAAAAACAAATGTGCAAATAAAGTTGTGTCGCTACTGTGGTAAATTCATGGTAATACTACAGTACTCCTACAATGGAATTTTAACCATATACACGTCTGGAACTGCCATAGTTCCAAATGATTATGCCATTCGAATGGTACACATTAAAACGAGATCCAATATATCGTTTATAATTGCCTACGATGTCCAGAAAACCATGCTAATATCAAGGTCATGTTAATACAGTTTTGATTCAATAATTGATGTAAATATGGTATACAACTATGGAGGAATATGCTGGATTATATTAATGTTGAATTTGACTTTTCTTAGGCACAACATGCTTCATGCTGTCACCCAGCTGGTCGTTCTATATCAGGGGTAGATTGATGTGAGTCACAAGTCTGCTAAAAATCCTCCTTCCTGGTGCTAAATTGACTGCAGAATTTATAACCTTTGTGTTAGCTGTTTAAACCCTTTAATCCCTTCAGCAGGATGCTAAATGCTTCAGATTCTACCCCTCAAATGTGTCCTTTTGAAGGTAAACACGACCGACAAGAAACTCTCAGTGCAGACACAGTGCTTTCATGCCTGAGCACATTATAAACAGTTAGAGTCATCCAGCATCTACTATGCGTGTAGCCGCCGCTCGAGGCTAAAGCGTCTAGTCAGAGAACCGTCTTTTTGTTTTTGGAGAAAGTGGGATTTCGTTTTACGAGTTCCCTCTGAAAATCCTCCATCTAGTGTGGCTTTCACTGCCTCATACAACTATAGAGAATGCATTAAACATTATACACACACTGTCACAAGAAAAAAGGGAAGCCATGAATTAATGATGGGTTACGATATGATTTGCTGGTCCGTCCACATCTGCACGGCTTAAACTTCCCTAGTTTAGAATCCGAAAGGGATTTTAGGGAGAAAAGCTAAAGGAATTAAAAAATGAACTAAAGGAAGCAGACAAAAAGCTAAAGTATAATTTAAGAAACTGATGCTGCCTACACATTTTAAGTCATAGATATGCTAGAATGCACTGTGACAGGTACAATAAAAATGCTCGTATTGCATTCATTTTAAAGTGACATAAAAATCTATGATGTAATTTAATAACAGTCTCTTCTGGAATAAACCATGTTACTTCACGTCCTATCCAGCTACGAAAGCACCAACGCTAAGCGGACACAAAATTTTGTCTGTACACCACACAAAGAGGCTAGCTTTGAAATAGAGCGTGTAACACACAGATCTAAACTTCAGTAAAACATCACGAAAGTACAAGAAAGAACAACAAGTAAAAAATAAATGTTTGATAAGACACAAAAACAGCACTTCAAAAATAAACAACAGCCCTTTGTCAAGTCTGTGAGCTAAACTTAACCATCACTCAGGCTGTGAGAGCACAGTGTGTGTCTTTCTCTCTTCCCCTTCCTATTGATCTCTCCTTGCCTGTCTGGACTTTCTAAACGCTGCCATTATCTTAACTTTTTCCACTCAAGAACAACAAAAAGTTGAACTCACGGGGTAAAAGGGAGTCACAAGGGGGATACAAACACAGGGTTATGAAAGCTGAATTCCGACACGTCTGCTCACCAGACCCTTTGGGAACGTCCACCTGTGGAGTGTCCGCACTGGGCATACATCTGATGCCAAGCAGGGTGAGGTCACACCAGACAGAGGTGTCGGTATAATTGGTATTGTGCGGCACATGAGAGCAATGGGAGCATTCACACGCACACACACAAGAATCAATCCGTTTCCAGAAGAGTGTGCATCCCCGCTGGTCTCCCGATCGACCCGCATAGACAAACCTACCCCAGATAATGGATGCACCACACGCGCACAGACAGCTCAAGCGGGGTGTCGTCCTATCGCACCAGGAGACGAAACCAAAACGTCCTCAAAACAAGAAATGTCCATCTGTCTACTCATCTACTATAGAGAAAGTATGTTCAAGCTTTGAGTGGCAGGACGTTTTGGAAAAAGTTTACCAAAAACTAACCCTAATATAATTGTAATAAAACAAAAACTAATATTTTGACGAATCAACAAATGTCCAAAAACACAAAACAAAACACCCAGAAACAATTCAGTTTTTTTTCTAAAGAGATGGGGTAACTACAAACCCCTTTTGTGAAAATTCTCCCTTTGTTTCACAAACCAGAAACAAAAACATACGCGTGAGTAAATAAAGAATATGAACAATTCATATCCGAGCTTACCTGCTTAGACAAAACAGGCTCTGACTGTTAAAAGCCCATTGTCTGGAGATATCAAGCTATACATTGTCTTTTATCAGTGCTTCTATAAACTGATAAGACCATATCACGCCTTCCATTATTGTAGCGTTAGCAAATTATGATTTGTGGCACAAGAGATGTGATTGTGTCAGACTGCTAAGGATAAAAGAACTGCTATCGCTGCAAGCCTCGGATCTAAGTGTTTAGCTTCGGTTTGCATCCGGGAATGTTAGATTTGTGATTTATTTAATGTTGCATGGTGAGCATTTAAAATGGATTTATGAAATATGCATAAACATTAAGTAAAAAATAAGAGAGAAAAATGTGTGATTCAAATGTACAACAAAAACGTCCTATCAATAACAAAACCTATCAATAACAATTAATCATATTCTGATTTAATTTATGAAAAAATGTATAAGTATAATAAGTAAAAGGATAATGACCTTCTGCAAAAGCCATATTAACCTCACCCAAACCCTGCCTCCTTTTCCTCAGCTCATTCTATATTCATTTATTAACTCTGCTCCAATCACAGTGCTTACATGCCACCACCTCCTTTACCCTTTAACTCAATCCTATTAGAGAAAAAAATGGAGGGGCATCCAATTTTCTGTGCGTGTGTGTTGCGAGAAACCGAGACTGAGAGAGAATGAACAGTGAAAAACATTTCAATAAAAATCACCTTCTCAATAGGGATCAGCTCATTCCAAAACTCATTCCAAAACCAGACTTTGGCATTCAACGAGACCACAAAGACTCTGTGTGTGCATTTTTGCGTGTGTGTGTGCGTGTGATAACCGCATTACTGGGGTAATCTGCATAGAGCATCTATCCAGGAATTGGAAATGAGATCGTGAGGTTTGACGGGGGTTCAGAGACATCTCACCATACCAAAGCCCTTCTCACACTAAGACAAGCACACACACCGACTTATACGCCAACACACACACACCTCTCCCTCCTGATAATATGCAAATGATTCCACCTGAAGGTCACAGAGGCAGCGTGGCGCGTGCTTCCACACGTAATGCATTCCGGTGTGGGCACGATTAACCAGTGTTCCACCTTCTGACCCTTATCGGTGGTGTCACACTGAATTTATTCCTCGACTCTTAGGTGTCACATTAAATTTCTTCCCCCTGCCTCTGAAGTCCGCCTCTCGCGGAATGAGAGGGTTTATGGGAACATAAACAGGCAGTTGATATGGAAGGTTCTGAGAGTGGCATTTATTCGAGAGCCGCACAATACCAATGGGATTATTGCCAGGTGGGCCGGAGTGGAACCAGATCAGTGCAAAACGATCATTACTGGTTGAAGTTCACAGTTAAAAAAAGAAACGTTACCACTGGGTTTGAGCACAAAGACACAAAAATTAATTCCTGGCATTACGTGATCCACTTTACAATAAACCCTCATTGCACTCAAATTATCTTTAAACGTTGCACGTAGCAACGTTCCACTATGCCCGGCATATGTTCAGAGCCTATAGGCCCGAGGAACAGCTTATGAAAATAAGTTGCGCTGTATATATTGAATGGGTCTGAGCTACACTGAGGTGGGACATGCTAATCAGGGGAACAGACACAGCCCTCGTTAAAACTTTAATTGCCGCCTCATCTGTATCCTCACAGGCGGCCTGGGCACACTTGCTGCATTTTTAAAGAGCCACGTAAAGCGCACAGCCTTCAGAGTCTGTCAAAGAGAAGTGCATATAATATAAGGTGAAAATATGAGAGGAAGAGAGGGAGGGAGGGAGGGAGGGAGAGAGGGAGGGAGGGAGGGAGGGATAGAGAGAGAGAGACAAGGAAAGAGAAAAAGCAAGAGAAAAAGAAAGAGAAAAAGAGAGAGAGGGGAATTTTTACCTTCATTGTTTATCTGCTTATCCTATAATTCATATTTCAAAATTTGTATAATATAATATTTTGTCACACCATACACATGTACGGTATATTTGTCGGTACCATTGTACAGTGTATACTTATATCTAAGACTTTCAAATTGAGTAATCGTGATTAATCGATTCCAAAATAAATAGTTTTATATAATATACAGTATGTACGTATGTGTGCATTTATGTGTATACACAAACAAACATGTAAGTATTAAATGTAATGTATTTTTCGATCTAACTACACATGATATCAATTTATATCTAAATATAATTTACATATATATAATGTAAATATTTGTTGTATATACATGAATGTGTGTGCATTTATATATACACATAAATAAACACAAACAATTATTCTGCAATCGAATAATCCCGACTAATCGATTTGACAGCACTGGTTATATCACTTTTTTTCCTCCTGACATTGAATCAAAATCAAACAGATATTTTTCTAATTGTGCTTATTTGTATCATTTCAACAGTACAATTAATAATAAAAAAAGCAGGTCAACTAAATAAAAGGAATCTAGCATTTCACAGTGGATATACCTCTGCGACATGACATTGGACAAGAGGGATTAAAACTGATCCTATGAGTGTATGCTGCATTCACATTGTGTACATTAATCAATTGTGATTCAGTGTGGACAAACAAAGTCAGCTTGACATAGTTGGCACCACCCAACCCTAAATAAAAAGATATTTAGTGGAGATTTACAGTAACTTCAGAAATCTGAAGCCACGACAACCCCTTGAGAGAAGCATTTCACTACACTGAAAGATTGAGAGAAGCAGAATTACAGGGAGACGCAGGAAAACGCAATGAACGAATGAGCAAACAAAGTAACACAGTAACAGTGAGGGAGGGCATAATTGTTCCGCCCGGTCCCATGATTCATTGCAAATGAGATGTCACCCTGGCAGTCATAACGGGCTCTAGCCACTCCCTGCAGCGTAATTGAATTCTTCACTCGTATAAACTATGCGCTTGGGCCAGCCGGCGTTTTGATTGTTATTAATGCTGGTGTTTATGAAGGGAAGCCTCCAATGACCGATCGGTGCCTCTGCAGGGCCCCTGTATCGTATACCCTCACACACAAACATGAGCTTATCACTTCAGCCGTATATATTCTCAGACAAATGAAACAAATGTAAATATGGTGGAGCGTTTTTAATTTCGAATAAGAACTTACATCAGACTAAAGGAAACAAATTTAGAGGATGACATCATCTAGTCCTACACTGGAATAAAATAAATGTACACACACACACAGACGACAAATCTTTCAGACAGATGCTTAACACCAGTGTGTTCCCAGTAGTAGTCCGGTCTATTTCCCCCACGGGAGAGCAGTGTGGTCTGAATCCCTCTGGACTTATTCCCTGTACGCAGAATTCCGCTGGTCCAAAAAACTCCATGGTATCTGTGATCTCTGAAAATCGGGCTCAAAATCATAGAGTGTGAACTCTGCAAAATACAGTTCCAAATCTGTATAAATTGTTTTTTCTGATGAACACAGAGAAAGATATTTGGAAGAATGCTTGTAACCAAACAGTTCTTCGCCACCATTGACCACAAAAGAAGAAATATAACAATGGTAGTCAAAAGAGCCCAAGAACCCCAGTTAGCTTTCCAACATTCTTCGAAACATATTTTTCTTTTTGAAATGTACAAATAAATTTGTCCTACTATGCAGGGCCGGCACTACCTATCAGCAGAGCAGGCAGTTGCCTAGGGCCACAGACTTGGAGGAGGGGCCTCTCCATAAATGTAACCTGTATCCAACTTTGACGCACATAGCATCAAACTATTGCAACAGTGTTTCGTATATAAGCTCATTGAAGCTCCGCTGATTGCAATTTTAACCTTCGTGGGGACAAAAACATCCATTCAGGCAGCAGAAGCAATAGAAGAAAATCTGCTTCATTGTCTCCCTTCCGATAAGTTCAGAGTAACGTTACGCGTGAAAGGAGTTGTGTGCAAATAAAGTGCATTTTCATATATTTCTGAATTTCTGTTCAATTTGTTAAAGCTGTAAAGCGCTAATTTGACAGGCAAATGACACCACACCGCTTCTGCATTGTTTACAGAAACATGATCTGAAGCACGACTTGGACACATCATCAGTGTTGTTTCCAGGAGTCACTGGGTGTTTCAAGTCTTACAACAGACACCCTCGTCCTGGCGACTCGACCGAGGCTGATCAGACCCCGGCCTGTATCCAAGTAGCATTCTACTGCCCCCACTGCTCTCCCCTCTTCAACCAGAGCCATCTGGAAGCTTTCTCTGCTGTCTCCACGTTGTTACCTATGGCTTTTCTTCGGTTAGCACCTGTTATGCCCAGCGTGCCGTAGGCCTTGCTCAGGGAGTGACTGGTAAATCCTGGTCCTCAATCCGTTCCTCCAAAAATCCTCCACCAGTTCTTGGCATTTCTCTATCCTTCTCTCTTGAGCGTCCAACATCCTCTCCTCCCAGGGCACTGTCAACTCCAACAAGATCAGTTGTTTTGTGGCCTCTGAGACAATTATGTCAGGTCTCAATTTGGACTGAATGATGTATGATGGAATTTTCAGCTGCCATTCCATGTCGACTGTCATTGCCCAGCCCTGGGCTGTGGAACGCAAACCTGCAAAGCAGTTTTTTCTTTCCCCGATGAAGTGAATGGCCCTGGCTGTAGCTTGGGTGTGTCGGCTGTCCTTGATCCCCTTGCTGATTGCCTCAGCGATGGATTTGAGGACCTGGTTGTTGCTCCATCGATACCGGCCCTCACCCAGTGCCTTGGAGCAGCTGCTCAGGTTGTGTTCTAACGTCCCTAATTTGGAACAAAGGGGGCATGCAGGTGTTTCTCATTTCTAAGGTGGTAGGACATCCTAGACCCCCTGAATCAAGAACTTGATCCTCTCGGGATTCCTGGATGTTCTTCAAAGTGACACTCCTCTCCATCGCCTGCCCCTACCTCATCCAGGTGCCTTACTGCCGTATGGCCACTGCTGGTTCGCTCTTCCTCGACCGAAACTTGTACCTCCTCCTGTACCAGCCTCTGCCTCTCTTATCAGCTGGCAGAGTCATATTGGGTTGCTTTTAGGCTCCCAAGTCCGGCCTTGCCTCGGCTGCCCTCCACTTCGTCTTGTTCTCACAAGAATCCCTGCACCAGATACTTTGGCATCTCTGGATCCAGAGTACTACAGCAGTTATTGTGCCTGTGCAACAATGAGCTCCTCCCTGACTGAGCTAAAAGGGAGCTTGAGCTTGTTGGTGTTACCATATAGCCCGATGCGTAGATAGCTGCTCACCTTTTGCTCAAAACCTTCCACCAACAGTCATGGGGACCTCATAGATGAGCAGAGGCCAGAGGATTCTTGGGAGGATTCCATGCTTGTAGACCCAGGCCTTGTAAACTCTGCACTGCAAAAATGACTTTCTTATGTTTCTTTTTGTCTTGTTTTTCAGTACAAAGGGCTAAAAATTATTGAATCAAGATGCATTTTCTTGATGAGCAAAATTCTTGATAACCAGGGTCAGTCATCTCATTGAAGTCTTAATAAAAACTAAGGTTCAGGACAAGTCAATGTTTCACAGTACAATGACAATGTATGATGCAGTAAATCTCTTAAAATAATTAAACAATCTATATTAATAATAAAAACAATACACAGAAAAGTATGTATGTGCAACAATAACATGCATAACAGTTCTAATGTAATGTCTCAACATAATATTGCTGTGACAGTAAGGGTTGTTTCTATTGAAATAGCTCTGTTTACACATTTAGTATAAGGGGGTCCCTGCTCCATACATCTCTCATCTAAGGGGACCTTGCCCAGAAAAACGATGAAGACCCCTGGGCTAAACTATCCGTCAGTCAAGTTGGCGTTTCATGATTGGTATTGGTGGGTCCTATCCGTCAAGTTTCCTGCTGTTGAAATGTGTATATAGACTGTTATAATGGCTGTCAGACAATATCGCAGTGCAGAGTTCAAATAAAACAATAAGAGACAAGAACGTGACAGAAAAGCGTCATGTGGTGAAGAGTCGTTGTTGAGAGTGGGAGAGGAGCTTAATGTTTTAGAATAAAGATTAGAAGAGCAAATCAATAAAATAATAATAATGGTGTGCACGGATTATAATCATTTATAATAATCACTGCAACACTGTGTAAAACACTTCTGTTCCTGTTTGATTTCATGGTGAAAGTTGGTTAAGTATGGTTAAGATAAAGGTCTTAGTCCAAAATGCAAGACATAGTTTTTTCTCATCATCTAAGCATCCGTTCAGTCTATTATTGTTTATATTGTCTTGTTCTGAATTAATGTTCTGTCGGAGTTAACAAGACTTTACAAAATGTGGACCCATCTCATCATTATGAAACTATTTTAAGGCATAATAAGACATCCCTCATTATTATTAACACAATTTATAAATAACACTTTAAAACTCATTATGAAGATCTGTCATAAAATGCTTCACTTATGTAATTGCAATAGAATACTAATATATTTGTAACACTCTAACTTGTAGCCTTTGTTAACATTAGTTAAGCATTAGATGACATAAATAACAATTAACAGTATTTCTGCAATTGTTAATCTTTGTTATTTTCAGTATGTCTAAAAATATCTAAAAAAACATTGAACATGCAAACTAAACTAACACGAACAACTGTATTTGACATTGACTAACAATAAACAAGATCAATAATCACTGAAAACTTTATTACTCATTGTTGGTTTCATGTTAATGAAAATGCCAAATTTATGGTTCGACAGGTATACTCTCTCAAGATCCACAAGAAATACAGGGAAAGAGATACCCAACAGTTTAACCCCTTGTTAAATAACAGGCAAATGAGTGATGCATTGAGAACCCTGATATGAGATCTGCCCTGCACTAGAAGCCCATCAAACCAAAGGGAATTCCAAATCTTAGGTCAAGTGTAAAATTGAAGAGAGATCATGTACGGTCTGGGGAAAGCACAGATCTCAAGTCAGCCATCAGTTCAGTGTAATTAAACTTTGAGGGCTGAGCGGTGGGGGAATGCGGAACAGAGGTGTTCAGCCTAGTTACTTTAACAACCAGCCGAGGGCTGATTGCGGCCTCTTGTAAAACCAGAGAGATTTACCCTCAGCATGGGAGCCATGAAGATCATCAGTCCCCAGAGAGAGCAGTCATCCATCTAGATAGCCTCACACTGGACATGAATAAAAGTGTGTGTGTGTGTGTGTGTGTGTGTGTGTGTGTGTGTGTGTATGAAGATATCATCTTTACTATCTTGTAATGGTACATGAAGATGAATGAACGTGCGAGTGTGTGGCCGTAAAAAAGTCAAACATGCATTAATTAAACGCGTGTGTTTTACCATTAAAGGCCTTAAAAAAATTATCTTTAGAAATAAAAGAGTTTGTAGTACAATAGCTGCACTCTCTCATTTCTAAGTTGTTTTGGATAAAAGCATCTGTTCAATGAATAAATGTAGTTTTAATTGACTAAGATTCACATAAATGCTTGAGTCTACCAGTTTGGCCAATATTTCCTTATTTCCTAAGTTCACCTAAAAATGAATATTCTGTCATCATTTACTGTCATTTCAAACCTGTATGACTTTCTTTCTTCTGCACTACACAAAAGAAGATATTTTGAAGAATGTTGGCAACCAAACAATGGCGATGCCCATTCACATGCATTTGTTTTGTGTTCGTACATTAGAAGTGAATGGAAGTGAATTAGAAGTGAATTTTCTGTCAGGTGAACAATTCATTTAAACCGTACTATAAATATTAAACTTATGATCTTACAGCTTCCAATCATTTTCAGACTTGTTTTACAGACAGTTCTTTATAAGCGTGTAAAATAAAGACGGAAAGAATGTTAGAAATGAAGATGAAAATACAAAGAGACACTTGAGAGAGACAAACTAACTGTTAAACCCCTTTTATTCTGCCACTACGTCTGGTAATTATGTGTGATTGGGCTCACGCAAGTGTGAGCGCATATGGGCTCAAATGAGAGAGTGTGTATCTGTGAGAGAGAGAGCGAGGGAGAGCACCAAAAATACTTATGAGGGACGCAGGTGTTGTTGGAAATGTCATGTTACGTAAAGAGGGGGAGGGTTGACACGCGGCAAACGACTACAAAATACAAACGCGAGCGCGTGCCAGGAAAGTAGCGCCGGGCTGCGGTCCCTAAGCAGAGACAAGACAAACCCAGCCTGACACTCTGAGGTGAGTCTCGCAAGCACAGGTGG
Organism: Barbatula barbatula; assembly: GCF_947034865.1. NCBI lineage: Eukaryota > Metazoa > Chordata > Actinopteri > Cypriniformes > Nemacheilidae > Barbatula > Barbatula barbatula. Next base: position 6,558,269 of record NC_136784.1, read on the forward strand.
TGGATCAGTACACACACTCTATTGCTGTAGTGAGATACCTGAGGCAGGAGCGATCACACAGATCCTGGATCAGTAAATGTCTCACCACAGCAACAGTGAAGGAGTTAAGACCAGTGAACGCAACACCAACAACAAAACCAGTGCACAAGACTCAAGATCAAGAGATGGAGACAAAGAGACTAATACCAGTCGGTCAAACTATGTGATTGAACTGGAGAAAATGCAGTTGTTTTTGCAGAATTGAAGGAATGGTTCACCCAAAAATCTGGCATTTATTCACCTTCGTGTAATTTAAAACCTTTATATGAACCTTTCCTCAGTGGAAAACAAAAGAAGATATTTTGAGATTTGTGTCCATATAATTCACGATTCTTTAATATATATTTTGTGTTCAACGGAAGAAAGTCATACAGGTTTGGAATGACATGAGGGTGAATACATTTTGAGGAATTGTCCTATATATGTGTCTTGCTTACATTTTTAATCATTCAAAAAAAAATCAAGCAAGAAAATATACTTGGACCAAAAATCGATTTAATAAACTGAGAACATCAAACATTAATAGCCCAACGCTGAAAGACACAATAAATAACATTAGGTAAGCCTTACATCAGTCATGGAGCAGGTCAGGACGTTAAACAGCTGAACAATGCGTTTGTGTTGCATAAATTATATTCACATTCTAACACATCAGGTTCACAGGTTAAAAGCCACACCGGCTTTGCCAAGTAAGAGATTAATGGATCTTATACCGCAACCGACCGTTTTACCCCACTTTAGCCCCTCTCTCATAATAACACACATACAGTATGACACAATGCAGCACTCTGTGATCTGTTCTGAGATCAGGAGTATGATGAATCATTGTTAGATTAGATCACTACACTGAATCAGTGATTCTCATCTCAGTTTGAAATCCTTTACAATATACGTGTAAAAGCGCGTGTGGCTCCCGTGGGACGGTTCTTTCTGGAGACAGAAATGGCTGACATCAGAATTTTTAGACAGGAGAATCATCATAGAGGAGGATTATTTAAGATGACCCCGTGTTCTCACATTCCCCATTCAACTTGACCAAAATGCTTTTAAAGAGTGCACAGATGTTGCTAATGCTAATCCTGATGGTACAGACGCAAACATAGAGCTATAGGTTTCCATGATTCCAGTCACCTCGGCTCAACTGCTTGAGGATGGAATACTTGTTTTAAATGATACGTGACTGTAATGATTTATAAGAATGATCATAGACCATTTTGGAAAACTAAGCAACGCTGGCCCAAAAAAATTTCCTGTTTTGAACATAGTACAACCAACAGAACATTTATAACTGAATCAAAATGTTAAACGGATATGTTTAAAGCTGCAGTCCTTATCTTTGGCCTCTTTGTCGCCATCTCAGTTTGAAACATAAAATGTCAGTTATACGCGGAGTTATTTTCTTTACGTGGGTTGTGCTTTGGCACTGCTGTCCTGCGCGGATGAATCCGAGCTCTGTGGTGACTGCTCACAGCACATCAGAGAACATCTGTACATCAACGTGAAAGTAACATGTGACCGTGTCTTTACCAGATACAACGTGAAACGTTTAAGAACATCACTAATAAAAAATCTATTGTAGCATTTGATATTGCGTCGCGCCTCTAAATAACATGGAAAATACCGCCTTCCTTACGCAAAGAGGTACTCCCCCAAATTGTAAGTAATATATCTGAAACATGCCGTCGGAACACTTATAATATCTGCCACTTTTGTTCTGACTGCATGAAACAAAGACTTAATAAAAATATATATAAAAAAATAAAATCACGATAGTGCTGTCTTACCTGTTAATGCAATCCTTTCAGATGTCGGAGCCAACTCTCAAAATCCATGTCGATGTCCGACAAAGCTTTTGCTTTAGCACGAAGCTGTCACTTTAGCTCTCCGGAGCGCAAGGTTACTTTGTTATTAACAACAGATGATTCCCCAGATGTAATCAGATTCAGAACTTAATAAATTAAGATTTTACATGACATTCCCCAGATGATCGCTTTTAAAGCCATCACAGCCATCTAGATGATGATTTAAATTCTAGGCGACTGTAAGCACCATCCACACACATGTGATAAACTAGCCGGTTCCTCTCCTGTGTGACGCAAAGAGGTACTCCCCCAAATTGAAATTTCCTGCACGGGGCGACCCGACAGCGCAAATTATAAATCATTATTATAAGCTTACCGTTGTGAATCAGGGTAAGATAAGACAATCGTTTTGAACAATGATCTGTCTATGCATTTACTCAATAATTGACTTCGGATTATTTTTACCCCAAAATGATCGCGGATTGCCACTTTAAGATTTAATTAAAGATGTAAGATTGCGGAGTGGTTATAAAAAATAAATTATATAAAAAATATATATAAGAAATGATGGAAATGTAACTCATATTAAACTTTACAGGGTTGGGTGTTAAGACAAACTTGAGCGCCAGATCCCTGAATCAAGCCATACTGAACATACATCAAAAACTCATTGTATTTAATTATATAGACTAATATATATGTAAGTAAATGTTTTTTTTGGGGGGTTAAAACGCCTTTCATAGGATTAGTCTCATGCAGTTTAATTAGCTGTATATAAAAATCCATGCAATGTCCCTATTAAGATCTCTAAGCAATCGTGGGTGTGTGTCTGTTGGAAAGAAAGTGGAACAGCCAAGCGGTGAAGGTTGAAGGTGACCCTATGGCACGACTCCAGTTCTGTGTGACCCAAGACACCTGCAGAAACACCAAATGCCCTGAACGTGCCAGGAGACAAATGACTCCATCAGTCCATGTGTTGCTTATGATGCGCATGATGTATCGCATGCTTATCATGTGCCGTCTCTGATCATCTGTCTCTCTGGCGAGAGTGTGAATTTTAAACTGCTGCTCTAGAGATGATGAGCACTAGCTAGTGTCCGTGGGGAAGAATCACAGAGCCTGTACCAGATGGCCACGGGTGGCATCATGCCAGGCAGAACAAAGACTGTGGGTGCCAAGCCACAAATGACTGGCTGTCTACCCAACCCGCGCATCCCCCTACAAACACACGGCATAATCTCCTCATCACACTGTAAAGCATCCGGTTAACCCGCCCACTCTTGATAACCGAGAAAAAACGCATCTTTAGTATCTTAGATACTGAGGACATATAAAGTGAAGAGAAGGAGAGAGATTTAAAGTAGTAGTTCACTTTAAAATAAGCCCCCATTGACTTTCCATAGTAGGAATAAGGGTCAATGGGGGTTTATTTTGAGGTGAACTTCTCCTTTAATAGAAAAAACAAGGTGAAAAGACAAGAGAACCATAAAGTTGCACATGTGCACAAATGTATGTGTGGGTGCACAAGAATGGCAGACGTTTGCGTGAGAGCCACTACACAAAAGAAAGAACTAAGCAGCTGCTGCGAGACTCAAGACTTCACTAATTATACATCTGTGTGTTACAACTGCACCTTTAATTAAACAACTTCAAAATCACACACACACAACCATGCTTACGTCTCATTATATTTATTTCAAGTATCCGTTACAACTGTACTTCTTTCTTTACCTTTGTGCATCTCTGTTATAGTTTAACCTACCCTTCAAAACATCATATTCTGCACTTTTGTAACATTAACAAAGCAGACAAACCTAAATAAACTTAAATTGTACAGTCTCTAGATGAGCTGTGGATAATAATAATTTTACAATGCATTTATGATGCATAAAAACAAATAAGCAATTTTTAAAAATAATGGAATTAAATAAAGCACATGACAAAAAATAATCAAAATCAATCATTTCGCCAGTGTGGCACACACGCGTTTTGCACGTGATTTAGACAAAGCCGGTTGTTTGTTTGAGGTGTGTTTGTTGCAATGCTTGTTTGTGTATGGTGTACATCAGTGGTGCAGTGGTACTTTTTTCTGCTGCACTGAGTCTATATTTAAAGGCATTTTACTGCAATTTACCATAGTAATTTATATAATAATATACTGCAGTATGTGGACAAATATATAACTATTGTAAAGTAAAAGAATGGAAAACAGAACTCAGAAAAATTATAACAGAAAAATGGAAAAACATGTGAAAAACTAATGGATATGGCCCTAATTTACCCAACTGTAACATTAAAGGGATAGTTAATCCAAAAATGAAACATCTGTCATCATTTGCTCACCCTCAGGTTGTTTCATACCTGTATAAATTACGTTGTTCCAATAAACACAGAGAAAGATATTTGTAAGAATGTTTGCAATTTTCAGTTATAGGAAATATATTGCAATTATCATCCCCTAGCAGGAAAAAAATTATTTTGAAGAATTAAGGAAAACAAAGAGTTTTTCAGGCACCTTTGACTACCATTTAATTCTTCCTACTATGATAGTATTTTTCAGTTCTGGGACATCATTGACTATCATAGTAGGAAGAATTAAATGGTAGTCAAAGGGCCCCGAAAACTTGCTGTTTTCCTTAATTCTTCAAAATATCTCATTATGTGTTCAAGAGAACAAAAAGAGAAAACTAAATTCTACTAGGGTAGTAGATGATGTCCCAGAACTGAAAATGTATAACATTCTTCCAAATATCTTTGTTCATCGGAACAAAGTAATATACAGGTATGAAATAACATGAGGGTGAGTAAATGATGACAGAATTGTCATTTCTGGGTGTACTATCGCTTAAATGTCCTTCGTCAGTTACCTACAATTACATTTACATTTATTCATTTGGCAGACGCTTTTATCCAAAGCGACTTACAAGTAGTTTTTTCTACAGGGGCACATTACTGCAGAGCAATCAGGGGTAAGGTGGCTTGCTTCAGTCATGACCTGTTGGCACTGAGATTCGACCGGCAACCTTCTGAGCACAAGCCCAACTCTCTAACCACCAGGCCACAGCTGACCCCCAGGTTACCTGACAAATTATGTGATAAACTACACATAAATATTTTTTTCTAATTTAACAGACGGTTAATGTACAGCCCTGTACCAGTTTCCTTTTTTGAAAGCATTACTTTCGACATCAATTCTATAAATGCGTCTTTCAGTCTGTATTTTCAAAATCAGGGAGAAGCAGCGCTCCCTATCTCTCTCTCACTTTCAATGAGTTTACATGCAGTAGTTTTATAACGCACACGAGGAAGGTGCATGTAAATAAAGTGCATTCTTGTATATTTCTGAACTTGGACCGCTGTTTAAAGCAGATTAAAGTTGTCACTCTATTCGCGTTATCAAAGAAGCTATTGTCTTGTCAGAGTGACGCGTCAAAACTATGAAAAAGAGCTGCAACTGTGCGAGTGTGACTCTAATAGAAAGTAAAGAGAGACAGACTCTCTAATCACTTCCTTATGACACATACGAGTTTAAATCTGAGTGAAAAAGAAAGAGTTTAGAGTGTTTGTATTATTAACAATATATTACATTTGGAGGATATTGAATCGTGACCCTCTGAACCGCAATCGAATCAATTTGCGATGCACGTAAAGATTCACAGCTCTAGTCTCTAGCAAATCAGATTTGTAGCTTTGACATATTATTTTAAAAAGTAGTTCAATATGTTGGCCTAACTTTCTGTTTCAACAGGAAATATATCAAAACCGAATATAAAAAATGTCATCTCTAATGTAACAGGAGAATATTGTCACTGTTGGACTGTTTAATGATTAAACCCTATTGTCACAGTTGACCAGCTCTATTAATACTTTTAATTGATAAAATATTTGCAAAAGTTGAGATATGAGGTTTCAGCCTGACAGCAAATGATAGTTTAACTGTTCAAACATACACAAAATTATTAAAAACACGCACACTATGTGTAGGGCAGGGCAGGGCGATAGAGCAGATGGCCTCTCTGGAGCCTTACGCTTTTTGGTACATCACATTGCATCAGCTCAGCCCATCTCTGACACAGCATCTACCCCTATGAATTAGCAGATGACCTGCCCACCCCCTAACACACAGTCACAAACAAACAAAGCATGCAAGTACACAGAAATGCCCTCTGGTCTCCAGCATTTCACCACTTTGTCCTCAAATTAAGTCTTTCAGAGACTCTCTCTTCAAAGAGATAGAGAGAGAGAGAGAGAGAGAGAGAGAGAGAGAGAGAGAGAGAGAGAGAAAGAGAAAGAGAAAGAGAAAGAGAAAGAGAAAGAGAAAGAGAAAGAGAGCATTCTGACAACACTGGTTCAACAAATGCTGCGAGTTTGAGGCATAGCTAACTTTTTGTATCGGATCATTATACCAATAAACAATCAAATAAATGATCTAATAAAACTAATGAACTGCTAAACAGAATTAGTTAGAAATCTCTGTGTCATGCTTGAAACTTCTACACTTCATGAGTGGACAAATATCTGACTGAACAGGAATCAGAAACTCACTACAGTAACCACTAAATCTTTTCCTGCCTTTTTAGACCGAGTGCCGGCCCACAGCGCACTGGAAATAATTAAATGTGATGCTTCAAGGCCCACGGCCGCACACAAACACACACGCAGTCCTGTCAAGTGCAACCTCTCCAGACACAATCAACAGCTACTCATGGCCCGGGTCAATAGTATCGAGCCGTTTAGTTAAAACACACTCACTCCTGCAACACACACAGGCACAAACACATAAATCAAACACGCACGGACACACTCCTCACAACTATTGTTCATTCTTTGGTCATTAACATCACTTTCTCCCTCTATCAGTTCTCCTTTCTCAAACACACACACGTGTGGAAAAGTGTCGAGCCGCAGCACACGGCGAGCAGATGAATCCACAGTGTGCCTGGGCAGTTTAGTGAAGCATTAGAGCTGATCAATAGCTCAGAGTTCCTGAGAGAGCATCGAGTCTGCCCTGCATATCCATCTCATTAGCATTCAGCAGAGACCCGCGCTCACGCTGAGTGACAGCACTGCAACCTCCGGTACTCACTCGCTCTCCTTCCCTACATCCCTCGCTTCTTTATTCTTCCTCTTATCCACACTTCCTGTTTTTTTCCTATCATCCTTCCACCTTATTGCAAATCTGTTCCTCTGAGAACGTCTAATGATCTCTAAATATTCTGTTTGTCCTTTTTAAATCTTTCTTTTTTTCATACACATGGTCCTTTTGGTTTAGAGATTAGAGAGATTATGGAGAGAAAAGGGTGAACTATCACTCAAAGTTAGTTCCAAAATTGAAGATTCTGTCATCATTTACTAACCTTCTTGTCATATTCAAACCTGTATGAGCTTTTTTTTTACAATAGAAGTTATTTTGAAACATGTCGCTGACTGGCACCCATTGACTTGCATTGGTTTTGTGTCCATACAATATAGGTGAAAGGGTGCCAGCGCTGTCCGATTGCAGAATAAAGAAAATCACATGACAAGAGAGTAACTGATGGCAGAATTCTTTGGGTGGTCAACTATCACTTTAAGTAAACATGACATAAACACATTTTACTTTTCTATACTTAAGAATAGAAAAAATGTAGTTGTTGTAATGTAATGTACTTGAGTTAGTTCATTAAAAAAAAGGTATTGGATCATAACAAGCAATGGTAGGAAGAAGGTGAAAACAAGATTTCCCAGTCAGAAAAAAGGCATTTGATCGGCTGTTCTTTTAAACTTCTTCCGTCATTAAGTGTGGTGAGAAATCTTACTAATTTTTGGCCTTTGAATCACCATGACTTTTGAGAAATGACATGCCTTTTCTCTGATGTAGTAACACCATTTCACACAGACAGCTCATTATGACATTCTTACATCTGAACTTTTTTATATGCACACAAACACACCACACACACAAGAAGCAAACATTTATCACGTAATATGAAAAAAGAGGATGTAGAGAAAAGGAATACTAAAAGAATAACCTTCCTCACATGCAGAGGTATTATCCTGAGGTAAAATAAACAGAATCACGGAGCGTTATACAGCTACATGTTAATATTAATCTTAACAGCTTGGTGTAAATGTGTTTCCATTTTTCTAAAGTAAACACCCGTGCTGAAATTAACATTTAATTTCCTTAGATTCGTATGATTCTAAAAACCACAGTTGAATAGTCTTATCAACATTAGGTGGTTGGAACAACTTGGAGCAAAGTTTAAATAAGAGATTTCAATACAGCTTGCCATGCCATTGACATTATTGACTGTGACATTGTGATGTCGGCATATTTCTGTTAGAGCTGATCAATAAACTGTCGCTATGTGTGAATAGTTGAAACAGGGGGAGATCGAAGGATGGGCTGTGCTGGTGTTTGGACGTATGTAGCTGCTCATACTGAAGAAAAGAAGGGAATCATGGGAACACAAGCATACAAATAACCAATCGCCCTGTCATCAGTCAAAACATTTATCATTACAGAGCATCGAGTTCACAACCTAAACCAGCATTTATACTTACAAGGAAAATAAATCTCTCTCAAATCTCTCCCACATGCCTCTTAGTCATAGATGATGCATTAACAACAACAACAACATAAAGAGACAATGCAGGATCTGTTGTAGCAGCCTGTCACTGTACGTGTGAACCATGTACGACACCCACACAGCATCGCACAATTCTACAAGATGGACTGTGAAAAATCACACTGACAAACACTCACACTCACACACACACACACACAAAAATACAAATACAGAATGTCCTGCAGTGCCTGATGACACATTGATCAGATGACATACAGCTGCGGTGGGAGGAGAGATCCGACCACCCAAACACAGCGTGTTCGCCAGACGCCAAAGTGATGTCAGTCAAAGTGAAAGTGTGTGACACACTCCTTCGCTGGTGACGTAGCGCTGAACCATTCGAGACAAGCCAAACTCATAATTGTTGATGCAGACGAGGTTCTAAATCTGGAACTTTTCGCCTCTGACATATCTAAAAGTGCAATCTGACTAAACACTCTGAACTTTAAAACATGTTGGTTTTGAAATAAAGCCCTAACCCTTTATTTCATCATCTGCTACAATAAATCACAGTACGCCTTCATAAATCAGTGAGATAGGTGGGTCGGTTCGAGTTCACCAAGAAGAATTTATGTATCATTTTAAATATTTCTTAAAAAATAATTCATACTGCAAGCAGGTGGCAAGAAACAAAATATATGCGTGTCTCACCCTCACAGCTGCTGTGTCCTTCTTCATATCCTGCGCTGCAGCTGCATTTGCCGATAGGCACCAACCACTCCCCTTCCGCGCTGCAATGCATTCTGGGAGGACTGTCCGTATCCACCTCAGAGTTATTCACGCATGTCCCTCTCACCTCCACCAACGTGGAGAATGCAGCTTCGGCTACCGTATCCGGAAACACGGCCAAATTCTGAACGGTCGATAAACACCTCTTGTAGTAAACTCTCACTGAAACCAGTGCGACGCAAGCACCAACGTCCTGGAAGGCCAGATGGAATCCTTTGCGATTGAGGTGCCCGATCTCGCGTACTTCTGTATTGAGCTTCATTTTCCTTTCGCCCAAATCGCCCTGCGTGAAACTTTCATCTGCCGCGATGGTGTCGATTTTGCTGTAGCGGTCCTCGCGGGCCACGCGCCCCAGGTCCCAGTCCGACTCTGCGTAGAGGAGGTTGAAGGTCTCTTTGCAGCTTCCGGACACCCCGGGTATGCTGTTGCAGTCACGCAAAGTGAACTGTAGCTCGATGAAGATGCGCTGGCCACCCTGCCGCCAGATCCAGCCCGTCTGGAGCCAGTTGTTCTGACTGGGCTCCATCACATTGCACACCTGATATGTGCGAATGGGCTTGTATTTCTCATCCACGCCGCTGATTTCCTCCCACTGAAACGGGAACACAACATTCTGAGTTTAAAACATAAAGATATAAATAGAAGAACAAAACTCATTATCCATATCAAATGTAAACCTAATTGCATTTTGTTTTAACAAAAAAGAAGTACAGACAGTATATTAAACATCATCTTCTGATTGGGTTGTGATTGTGTCACGTCCTACAAGCTCGCTGTCAAATCACCTACAGTATATCAAACACCGAATTTATAAAGACTGGAGCATCTTCAATCAGCACCACAAACAAGCTCATTGTCTCGGAGAGAGATTATAATGAGCCTCAAAAGACGAACACTCTCACGCTGTTTTCACAATTAATTGCAGTGTAATGAAGATCCTTTGTTTCTGGGGGAATAGAGCAGTCTGAATCCGTGCCCGAGTTTGGCAGAGCTCCATAGATACAACTATGAGTGGCAGTGAATTTAAAACCATCCCGGTGAAAACCACAGAGAGATCAAACCCATGTACTGTGTATGACCGTACAGCTGCAGTGGGTAACTGCTGGGAGCGAGAGACCCGGGATTTAATCGCTGTCAGGTCCAGAATTAACAAGCTAAACAAATAACAGCTTGCATCGGGTCCCCAGCTTCAAGCTACTTTTCACAGAAACATTACTACAAATGAATGTGTCCATTCTGAATCCGCTGCAATGCGTAGTGCTCATCATCAAACGGTGTGTATAATTTTTTGTGTGTTTGAAGGGCGTGATAGAAAGATAACACAAAGCCAAACGCAACAAACAAGGTTTGTATAGTGAGGCCAAGGTGGAGAATATGATTAGAGAAAAGAGAATAGAAAAAGAGAGTATATTAAGGAGAGAAAGAAAATGAAATAGATCTGGAAGTGTAGCAACACATGGAGATTTGCCAAAAAATCTAAAGATCAAGTTTAGAACTTACCCCATTAGAAGGATATGAGGTCCAACCCAGCTCTGCCTGGGACTCCTTAGAATTCAGCAGCACAACTGCAGAAATAAAACAGAGCAAAACAAACTATAACAACAACCCAGATAAAACATCACAATCATTAAATCACAATTATACGCTGTGGCATTTCTTTATCTCTCTGTCAGAACGCATACAGCCGATGGCGTCTAATTATAATGAACGCGGCCCCTGTGGACGGGCCGCTGAACTACCTGCATCTCAGGCACATTAAAGCTGGAATGGGGAATGACGGATCTGCAGAGCTGCACTTAGTGAAATGAAGTGCACCGGTCATCAGCTGATAATGTCAGACAGTTGGGCAGAGTACAAGCATCCTGGCAGATATTTGGCTTGTGAATACGGCATCACAATGTGGTGGATTCGATATTTTACAGTCATTTAGGAGGTAAAAACAAACGTTTCATATCAACGCCATAACGCAATAAAGCCCAAGAGGCCGTTGAAGCAAATTCAAATGGACGTTTTTCATTTCGGCTGCATTTCAACTATAACAAGCGCTAATGTACAATCCTGATCTAAACTGAATTAAAACAAGCACTTTTCATTTGTTTTGAACTCTGGAATATTGCAACATGACACAAGCAGGAACGAATCAACCGAAGCCAGTTGAAACCAGCTATAAAGGATGTCCTTGAAAACAAATGTGATCCTTTAGCTCAACCGGCAGAGAGTGGTGCTAGTAATAGCAAGGTAATGGGTTTGAGTAACAGGGACCACTCTTAAAAACACACTGATTAAATGTAAAGTGTATACATACTGGCTTTAGATGAAAGCATCCTACAAATGCACAAATGTAAATGACAGCAGAGGTCCGATTAGAACCTGAGACGGGGCTCATCCTGAAACAGCCTATAATGAAAATCGCAGACAAGGCCTCGGCACTCACCGTCACGACCTTGGACAGCTCCATAAATGTGGAGCCATTTCAGCACCCTGGACAGCTCCAAGGTTAAGTCCAGTCCTTAAACATTCTGAATAAAGGCTGAAAATATCACATTGTATTTTTTTCTGTTTAACACATTCTTCTATTTCATTTGATAAGCAAAAACAACCACATGAAAGTCATTCGTAGGTTCCGGAAGAGTGTAAATATGTGAGTTTGAGCATGTCAACTTCTGGCTTAACCAATGGGGTGAGTTCACGGAAAACCATCTGTTGGAAACTATAAATATGTTGGCAATCCCATGAACACATCATCTTTAAATTCATCTCCCATTTTGCCAGTCACTGTAGGGTATTGGAAACCAAATTATTCACTGCTATCAAAAGTGCTTGTTACTCTTTTGCTATGCTCCCTGCCGTCAAATGCGCAGCCATGCGGGAGCAACGAAATGCCACTGCAGGATGTCGCTGACACAGTCGCTGTACTAACACATGCACAGCTGACATCACCACGCTGGTCTGAATGCCATTTCATTAAAGCCAGATGAGCGACAGACGGCTCGTTCAGGAGTCGAGCGCTTCTGCAAGACAAGAGCACTTGTGCTTTAAGTTGCTATTCAGAGTCTGAGTTTTAGCCTTGTACACATTCCGTTTACTGCGGAGCATATAGAAAACAGCGTTAGAAGATATACTGAGGGGGTGAGTTCTAAGTTTTCAAGGTTTTCTGTGGCATAAAACGCACAAAAATATTTTGCAGCATTCTGGCTTTGGTTTGATTGGTCTAATGGTATTTTTTTTCCATTGAAACAGCTGTTGCTGTGTCTCGGCTCTTAGGGGACCAGAAGCCATTCGATTTCTGCTGACATGGGCCCCCTGCTGATCTGAACTTCAGGAGAAAGACAAGAAAAAGAGAGACAGAGAGCGAGCAAGAATAAAGTCTGGACTATTTTATTGTGGTTAAGAACTGCCTACTTACAAAAGAAAAGGCTGACTGATATATGCAGTGACCAATTGCAGTTTGTTTTAATTAAGCAGTGGATTGGGTTCATCTAAATAATAGTTCACCCAAAAATGTACATTTCTGTTATCATTTACTCACCCTCCTGTCAATTCAAACCTGAATGGCTTTCTTCCACAGAACACAAAAGAAATTTGATAACCCATTCCATTTTTTTGTATGTACACAAAACCAATGCAAGTGAATGGCTGCCAGTTAACAACATTATTAAAAATATATTTTGTGTTCTGTGAAAAAAAGACAAATGACAAGAGGGTGAGTTAATGATAACAGAATATTTGGGGAAACTACGACTTTAACTTCTGAAGAGAAACCAGATGACGTAATAAGCTGAATTATGGCCAAGGGCACTTATCTCTCCATTAAACATTCACATGTAAATCCAGGTCAAAGTATTAGGAAATGAGAACCATGACACTCAACAAAGTATTAGCCAAATGTTGTCAAACTCTCATATGTGCAGATAAACACACAGACTCTCAGAAAACAATCAGAAACCAGCGACAGACAGGAAACCACTGGCCAAACCTTAATAAGCGCACACACAAAAACTGACCCTGCGTGATCGGTCGAGGGTGTTAAAGCCAACTGAACAGCAAAGCGCATTAACTGGAAAGCCCCATTATGACCTCATTAAACTCAGAGTCCTGCTATTGGACTCTAAAGAGCACTTTCCCTTCTCTGGAGTTCTATTGTAACACACAAGCCAGCGAGTCATAATAATAGCCACATGCCGGGTTTGTGTGCAGGAGGAGGCCTGTTCGCGAGGAGCTCTCAGTCAATCTTGCTCGTCAGCTTGCCATCATTTTCAAATGGGTCACGATGGCGACCGGCCCGCTTTCGAAAACACGACCTCCCTCCGAGCCAAAGAAACACGCCGAAAACACCAAAAGCAGTTAATTATCTTGACATCACATGGCTTGGAGTAAAACACATAAAAAGTTGTTTTTAAGGAAAAGAAGAAAACAAGCGAGTCTTAAAGGAACTGAGCTGGTCAGACAGAGGGAGTTCAATATTGTGCTTTCGTTCAGTTGTCTTGTCGAAACAAACTAAGGATGAGATCTTTCACTTTTATATTCAATGGTTTCTATTGCAATCACTGTATTTTATAATGTATTGGATTTTGGTCCAAAAGAAATAGCATGGAGTATGCAAATATTTGAAAAGCTATTTCAAATTATTCTATCAACTTGAGTTCAAGCTCAAATGCATCAGAACAAAATTCATAACTAACGCTGAGGTTTGCATGTATGTAACGCTGAGTAAGTTTGTGACGTTATAAGTTTGTGAAGGGGGGTTGAAGTGTTATATATCTTGAGTCATGATGAGGAAAGTGCTAAGTGGGAGGCAAGCAGGATTTGATGGTGTAGGGTCCGGGCCGGCTGTAGCCGGTCCGTGTGCTGACGGAACTGTGACTGACAGCTTCACATTGATTCAGTCTCCCTAAAACCAGAGTGCCTGTTAACCGCTGATGCTTAGCTGGGTCTCAACATCATCATCAACCCACCTGAACCTTAGAGCTATCACAGTAAATTGGAAGAACTCGCAGGTCATTAGGTGGTCATGATGAAGACTCTTAAGACTGCTATATATACAGCTTTAAAAGCAGCTTTGCCTAAAGTCCTCTAAGATGATTCAGAAACGTTGAGTTTGCCTTAAATCTGTGCTTCCTCATAAGCTGCATATCACAAATTTCTCAAATTCAGAAGTCACCAACAAGGTGCCGGATGAGCACAGGCATGTCACGTCACCAAGCCAACAAGTGGAGAGTGTTGACAACCAGAGCACGCAGCTACATAACCATGAGGCAAGTCCAAGTGATTACAACGCAAAGCATTGCAGCGACAAGATAACAGTCAGCTCAGACTGATGCCATTCATGTACACGGGCTCAGTCAAACTTCAACTTCTCAGTAGTATACAGTACACACACACACACACACACACACACGATTTTCGATGACCTGTCCCATTTAACCTTTGTGCTGATTGCTGTGGTTTTTAAATGTCATGGTGGGGATACTTTGTAACAGCATCTTTTTTTGGACTGAGAGGACAGTATTAATGGGGCTTTTAAATACCCTGTCTTTTTGGAACTTCCATTTCCTCTGGCCAAATCAAGCAACGGCATCTATTATTCAGACAGAAATTACACGGTTGTGCGCAAGACAGGACACGCACCGACTACACCACAGGAGTTAAGATTTTCTGCAGAATTTCCCTGTATTACCCTTTATGTTCATGTCACTGTAGGTTATGAAGTCAAGTGAGTTTAATTCCTTTGGGCTTGATGTCAGATTGGTGCACTGCGCTGGATGGATGGATTGCTGTAAGACAATGTGAACTTGTTGGAACTTGGTGGAAAGAAAAAGTGTTTGGTAAGAAGCTTGAAACAATACAGGATTTGCCCAAATTCCAGCAACATTTTTGTATTAAAACACCACATAGAGGACCTTTTTAGTCAAATAGGAAAAATCTCAAAGTTACATTAGTGTAATGTTCAGTAAGTGATAGTTCATCCAAAGATGTTAATTCTGTCATCATTTACTCACCCTTTCTTTGTTTCAAACCTGTATGCATTTCTTTCTTTTGCAGAACACAAAAGAAGATGGTTTGAAGAATGTTATTAACCGAACAGTGCCGGCAACGATTCACTTGCACTGATCTTGTGTCCATACAATAGAAGTCAATGGTGCTAATGCTGTTCGGCTACCAACTTTCTTCAAAATATCTTCTTTTGTGATCTGTGGAAGAAAAATAAGCCTTACAAGTTTCAAATGATGAGAGGGTAAATGATGACAGAACTTTCCTTTTTGGGTGAACTACCCCTTTAACCCATACCTAGGACATTAAACCACAACAATTCAAAACAATTTACATAATCACTTCTGTAGCCATGGACAGTATTATTAAATGAAGAATGTTTATGTTGGTGCATCACAGGAAACATTGTACCAGAAAATAGCAAAGGTGACAAAATAAGGTCAGTGTTAAAGTACAACTCTTCCCCATCTCTAATTCGTTCTCTTTCTCTGTCTGTCCTTAGAGTCAAAAAGTGGAAGCGTCATTACATAAGTGGGGGGTGAGTGACAGAGAGCGAGAGAGAGACTGTGTGTGAGAGAGAGAGAGAGAGAGAGAGAAGAGAGAGAGGCCATCTTGTGAAGACTTTTCCTCTCTCAATTTAGGAATCCACTTTAGATCAAATTAGACTCTGATTCTTACCGCATTACCACATCGCCTCTTTTCACTGCCCCTGACAGTAGGAGGGCCAACACTCTCACCTGTCTCTTTCACTCATCCTCAAAGACGACCACTTCCCCTGCCCTTGTATCTTCTGCTCCTCCTCCCCAACTCACTAAATGTCCAATTACAGACACGTCATTAAAGAACGAGGCTTGCATTCTTGTCTCGGGTCATCCACCCTCTCATTCATGCACAATTCACGAATTCCCACCCATACGGATGTGTTCAACAGGGTGGGGTGGACTTATGTTCACTTTGCTTTATGTCAAATAATGACTGTCCCTCTTGATTCTCAGTCAACAATAGTGAAGGACAGACTGCTGTTTCTTTAGCTTTATCCCCTGAGACATACTTATAATGCTTTGTATATGTGTGTCTACAGGAAATGAAAAAACACCCACCATGAGCAATCCGCTTTAAACTGTAAAAGTATCAGTGCTGTACTGACAGAATGATTGAGGTAATATTGTAAGTTCAAGACAACTTAAGAAACGGAGAATGATTTTGACTATGAATCAGTTTGTTTACAGCTTTCCATTTATGACAGAAATTCAAGGCCTTAAAGTACGGAAACCACTGCACAGATGTTACAGATGTTGTCTCAAATCCTTATAATGCAGGAGGGCAAAACCAACTCCACTGAGTGTTTTGTCCAGCCGACCAATCAGATCATTAAGCCCCTCAGCCTCGCCCATCATGCCGTATCATAAGCCCAAATGATCACTAGTCCCCCTCCTCCATTATCACTACACACATTGATCCCCATCCAACTGATAAATGAAAGAAAGTCAAAGGTGTGTGCGAGACAGAGATAGAGAAAGACGGAGAAAGAGAAGGAGGGGCCTGGGGTCGAGAGGGAGCGGGTCTCAAGCAGCCATCCGTCAATACAGCACGTCACGCAACTGCGAGATCCATATTCTCGACAGCCGATCAATCAGCAGGCAGCGCAAGCGGCCGCCTTGTAAAAAGAATACGGCCGAGCGAGTCGATGAGTTAGAATAACAGGTCTGTGCCTGTTAAACATCGAAAAGATGGAGGGAGGAATGGATGGAAGGAGAGAATGGCCGGCTTGTCCTTGTCTACGTGAAACCGGTGGATAGATGACAGGAGAGATACTTCAGCTGTAACGGATGGCGACTCGGCTGTAACGGAGGGCGATTTGGCTATAAAGGATGGCGACTCATCCGTCGCTGCCGCAGAGTTACTTCGAGGCCAGACCTCGGAACAGCACCGCTGACGTCAGCTCTGATTTAGGTCACTATGCAGAAGATGAGATACTGATCTGAAGTCTGTGGATATCCCTAATATAAAAAACTCAGAAATCAAAAAAATCTTAAGAAAAAAGGATGACACAAAACATTTTGTAGATAACAAACATGCTTTGTTTTGGCATGGATAAATAAGAACTCACATTCAGGGCACTTTATCATCATCAAAAAAATACAAAAACGTACAAAGTGACTGAAAAAAATGCAAAACTTCTTAATGTTGTGTATAGAAGTAAATCCCCCCCACAACCATCTCAAGATGAGGCTTTTCTTTATCATTTGTTCATCTGTCAGCTCTCATCGCTCTCCTGTCTCACATTGTCTCGATTCATTTATTCCATGATTGTTTATTTACTTATCTGTGAGCCGGATCATTTCAGCGTATTAATCCACAAATGCCTTGTTTAATAAAAAATGGAAAAATCCCACTAATTATGCAAATCGGGTGCAGAATGGCTTCTTTCAGCTTGTTTGGGTTTTATTAGATGGCTCTTATTATTGGTTCATTCTAGAGACGGTCCTTGCGTTTATAGCAAGGATGTTAAAAAGTCAAGTCTAATTGTGGATCGTTGGTCCTTATACGTTCTGTATTTCTTTATAAGTGAAAGAACACAGTTTAGCTCTTAGATGCAGTAACTGAATCGCTGTGGAATAAGTGAATTACACCTTCGCATACTTCAGCCTGAATAAAACCAATCCTTCCATTTTTGTGATCTAGAGTGCTAATGCCAAAGATATTTTATGACAATGTTCTACTTGCATCGCTACATTTTTTAGGCATTAAGAAAGTAGGAAGACTACATTTCTGTTGTAAAGTCTAACATTTGGAACAAACCCATCTTACACAGCTTGGCCATCATGTGGCTGTAGGGTTATTTATCATCTAATAGACGAAAGGTCACGTTAAACCCATTGCATTGGTGGAAACCATACTCCACACAATGTGTTCTGTTGAATATGCAAATGTGTCAAATGTGGCAGGCCACCTGGGTATTCCATGCATACAGGAAATGTGCCTATTGTGCAAACTATACATTTAGTAAGTGGTACAGTAGCGTGTTATTATAAACACTTATTGTCCAGGGAGTTCTCTGTAAAGCAGGTTACAGCTGCGCTGTATAGAACACAAAGAAACTCGGCACGATTTCCACCATGCCAATTAAATAAAAAAGACACATTTAACCAAAGCTCAGCCTCAAAAAGGTTTTATTTCGGAGCTTCTACAGGGTCAAAGTTCACCCACTATGGCAAAGGCGATGGTCAAATACAACACATTTGGCAAAGGTCATCACCTGAACATCTTGCATTAATTGCAGTCTTATCGATGCCAGTGCTTCATTTCCCTATTGCTGAAACCATTCAAAAACATTTGACCCAAGTATGGATCTGAAATTGTGCAAAGTGGGCAGAACACAGTCCATTGTGGTTCACCACCAGATCCAATAAAGCCACATTTGCTTCGTATCCGCTGCACACAAATACGATTTGTTTTTTAAATCTGATCTTAAGGAAGGACTGTCAGTTTGCAATTGATGAAATCTGAAGCGTGTGTTCAGACAGTACGGTCAATATCAACATCCGTTGCTATAGTAATGATGTGCGGGATTTCGCATACAATAATGAGAGTAGCTCTCAGTGCTGAGAGACAGAAAACTGGAAATATTTCCTCCGTTTATGTCTACCACTACATTTTGCTGAAGTGCTCGCAAGGCACATACAGTACTGGATGAGATGAGAACATGACCGACACTTGTATTAATAGTTCACTCATTTACCATTTAATACTGAACACATTTTATATTGTGAACTTAGTGACATTTATTTAAAAAGACACACTGCAGATTTCATTTGACGTTGGACAAACGTTGCAAACTCAATGCTGACTGATGAAAACACTTGATCTGACAGTTCAAAAAACAAAAACCCCGCACAGATGTGGTTGAAACCGGATTTGGTGAACATTAAACCAACACTGAAAGCCACAACAATGTTCCCACCAAAATACTAACATTAAACCATAAAAAACGATCTTCTTTGGTGTGGAAATGATCTGCCAAATGCGTTTACGTTAAAGAAAACGTTAATCAAAGGTGACGTGAGAAATATGATCTAAGGCACAATTCAACGCTCAGCCTCTCTTCAAAGACTCTGATTTTGATGAGTAATTTAGCCAAAGAGAGGGTCATAAAGCACTTATCAAGCG
The DNA here is from genome assembly GCF_947034865.1 of Barbatula barbatula. Taxonomy (NCBI): domain Eukaryota; kingdom Metazoa; phylum Chordata; class Actinopteri; order Cypriniformes; family Nemacheilidae; genus Barbatula; species Barbatula barbatula. The sequence goes on from NC_136784.1 coordinate 6,577,611, forward strand.
CAGAGTCACGGAAAGACTGCACCCATTTACATTTAAAGTTGGAGGGAAGGGGGAGGCGAAACCATTTAGGAGGCTGAAATGAAATATGTGACAGGCATCAGGGAAAGTGAAAAGGAGAGGGTCCTAACCCTGGTTCCTGTGGCACCCTAATATCAACCAGCCCACATCCCCTCTGAAGAAGCCCATAAACTAATGGACAGATCTCAGGGAGTTTAATCAAAGCACAGAGAGAGAAGGTCTCTCTCCATTTCGCCACTGCCAATCATGCAGCAGCCCCACAGCCTATAGTCTGCTTACAACTGGCAGTCTATGAAAGCAGAGAGAGAGAATGAAAGGCAGGGAGACCGAATGGGATAGAGTAGAGGTGATGCTTCAAAGTAAAGGGGAAAAGGGGCTCTGTTCCAAAATCTAGTGAGGTGCCTGCTTTGTACACAGGCAGCTGCTTTTTAAGACTGCAACATCTGAAACAGAACCTAATAATAGACTTGGGATACTCTACTGTACATAGGCCGCAACCTTTAATAAAACATAGAATTATCATGTTGCTAAGCAAACAATGCAATACTGTAACAACAAATACATAAATTACACACAATTAATGGGTAAAATACTTCAACTTGAATATCGAATGAAACAAGTATATAACTAATACAACAATTTTACAATCTATAGAGTGGACATTACAACTACCTTTCCTTATATAAAAAGTGGAATGTGGTAAATGGGGTGGGAGTGAGAGTGAGAGTGAGAGGATGAAAGATGTGTTTAAAAGGGAAAAGCTGTAAATACAGTATAAGGAAAAAAATACAGGATGATAAAATGAAATTTAGGTTTCATTGTGTCTCTATTAAATAAATAAATTTAAGGGGAGAGAAAACACCAGACAATTTTTAGAAGCAACCATAAATGCAACCACACAAATAAACTCACTCTCACACCATGGTGATTGAATGCAAATTAAAATGCAAATACTGCACTTTTAGTTCTCTGGCAGCCCGGTCCACAGATGGGCAGCATTTTAACACGACAGCTCAAACAAGTTTGGAATGTCAAAAAGTGCCATCGCTCTGAGTGAAGCCATAACATGCGGGCATCTAGAACAAAAACAAGAGAAGACTTGGTCAAGCCTCCCATTACTCAGCTGATCCAAAAAGCATGAGCTGGTGTTCTCAATACTACTCAAAAGGAGTAACCAGCCCTGAAGAAAACTACCCAGGAGAACAAAAAAAACAAATCTCAGAACAAATATGGAATTCAATCAGAGAGAGAGACTAGCTTGGGCCACACTAAGGAAACGGACAAGGGTGCTGGGAATGCCGACGGGAGGAAGGTAGGTTTGTTTTACAGTCTTGGACTCGTGAGCTAGGGTTGTTGCCTTTTGCGGCCTGTGTGCTATTAAACATGATTTCCAACTCTCAACTCCCACAACCAACTGAACAGCCCTGAATTTTTCAGCACTTTGCGCTCTTCCAAACAGCTCCGGTTGACAGCAAAGTCTGCGTGCATGATACCAGCACACAAAGGTAAAAGTATTTTTGCAATGGATACTGTACTTCATTATGTGAAGTGTATCTAGACTTTTTTAATAGTGCTTGCATGTGTAAAAATCACTGCCACCTTGACTAAATGTCGTGGGTGGTTACTAGGGTATTGCTATGTTGTTGCTAGTCTGTCTGAAATGGTGGCTAGGTAACCAATGTCCCAAATCAAAAAAAGGAAGCACATCCCTAAGCCTCCAGGTCATTAGATATATGTGGTACTTGGTAAAGTAGTATTATGGTTTAGGGGACGTGTATAAATTCCTAACCAATAATATTACAACAACAATAATTGATGCCTTAACAAGCACCACCACTTATTCTGTACACACAGTCACATGACAAGGATTTACTGAATAGATTTAAGAGTAATGCAACAGCATATTCACATAGCAAAAATCTGAATCTGCTTTATCTTCATTCGGTGTATTATTTGTAAAGATGCAATGGCATCTGAAGGCTTTGTTTAGTTTGTTGGATTTGGTAAATGGGGCTCTGATGTTGCACATTTTGTTTCAGCCCTGTAAGAATATGTGATCTGACTTGAATCATTTATGTTGTCCTCAATGGTGAATCAATTATAGGTGCACAAAGCCAACGTTTGGCACATATAGAAAAAAACTTTAATTAAACTGTTACAAAAATGACCCAATGCAAGCCATGCCCATCAATAATTCCCATCGACTTTCTCCTAAATACATCCCAGTGTATTTAGTGTTGAAAAATAAATGGTGACAGAAATTCTTTTTTTGGGGGTTACCACCGGTTTAAATCTGCAGTTTTACAGACTTTATGGTCTTAATACTTAAAGACTTTGGTTTAGTACGTTCCTGAATGATACAGATCGAGAGGCTGAGAGAGTTCTATGACAATGAATAAACAGTAATGGCTGTGTCCCTGTGATTTATAGTAGTCAACAGTGTCATAGGTTATCCACACAAATAAGCAGGGTCACCACAGCATCAGTCATTCACACTAATGTATCCACAGAACGCGCACGCAACACTGAACGAACAGCGTCTCTAGTCAAAAACTGCCTTACAAATGCAAGCGTGCACATGAGAGCCAAACACATTCCCTGCCAGGTGAATCCTATTTCTTCTCATTTACAATCCATCTTATAAATTGTCCCTGAACTGACCTTCAAGCAGCGGTAAAGTAATCTACAATTACCTCAAGAGACAAGGGGAAATAAAGGCTGACACTGTCACAAACACACACAACCATTAAACAGAAAATGTGCGGATATGTGTGTTGCTTGTGTGTGGACGGGGAGGAAAAACAGGCACTTCCTGAGAACCTCCCCATCTGGCCATGAGAAAGAGGACCACGCCACCTCGCCAACTGACCATCTGATCACACATTATATCATCACAGGCAACACACATTTCAAACTCCATAGAGGAATACTCCATCTAAATATGATTCACTTAACAACAGTTTTTACAATGTGGCAATAACTTATTCAGTTAACCAAAAAGAAAATCAATAGATCAATGGATGGTAATTTTCAACCATTTTCATTACTCATTGATTTTGCCGTTGTAGCAGCCCTACAATACATCACGACTCAACTCAACATGAATAAAAACAGTCCATCAGCACACAGCTTAGAGCCCTGAGAAATCAACTCGGAACAGAACGTGAACCCTTCAAAACACTTTCAAAAAGCAACCAAGGTGCACGTCTGAGCATGCACAAGATCTAAACAAGAGCGAAGATGCCGATAAATCAAGCTGTTATCTCTATTGCGTATCCATTCCAAGCGTTCAGGGATTTATATGCCTCTGGGTGAATCGCAAGTTGGGATATTACATAAATTCCACCAAAAAAACACATTTGTGTGTTGTGCCATTTTCTTTCCAAAGCTGGACAATTACATTTGGCAAGAGAAAAACACACACTTGATATTCAGTTGACCTTGGTTTTGGTTAACCCACACACACACAGATTGCCTTTGAAAGCAGACTGTTGGATGTATTGTTGCAATCAAACTTAATTCAGAAGCACACACATACATGCAAACACGACACACTCTGATTGCAGAGATTCAGTCGCCACAGTTCAAGCTCATTGCCCTGTGAGACTGCGGTCAAAGCATTCAAAACAGAAACATGAACTTTCCACAATCATCGGTAAACAATGTGTTCAACTTGGGTTTTTTTCATGTTTAAACACTTTTCCCTTTCAAAGCTTCACATGTAGAGGCTACTACGTGAAAGCAATTTGGAAGCAAACTTTCCTGAAAAGTGCAAACATTGTGGATAGTGCTGCACGATTAATTATCGCAATCGCGACGTCAGGCTATGCAATTACATGACGGCAAAATGCTGCGATCATAGTAAAGAAACAGTGCATTCGTGGACAGTGAAAAACGAGTCGTCTTGGCACGTATGCTTGGTCACGTGACTTGCGGGGCGCAGTGTGGAAACGGGAGAAATGGATGCAGAGCAGGCCGACACTGAACTAGTGCCCAGAAAAAATGCTACCTCTTTGCCGAAATTTTGGTTTCAGGATATCCGGCACTGAGCAGAGAGAGGTACTGTGCGGAATTTGCAAAACTAAAGTTCTAAATAAAGTATTAAATAGAATGTTTTAGAAAGAGGATTCAACCGGTTGGCTGAGTAACAACCATTTAAAGTAACAAGAAAGATTATAGAGGTTAACGTTTTACAGAGTGAACCACACATTTATATCCAGTTCATTTTGTTGGGATTATTTTCCTAAAAATATGTACATCCGTATTTATGTTCTATTTGTTTTATTTACCTGAACTGTTGAGAATATATATATTTTTAAGTTAATTTAATTCGGTAATGCAAATATGTTACTGTTATTTAATTTCATAACATTTTATTTTAATTTGTGAACGTTGTGCATTTCTAGTTGTTGTTGCTAGTTTGAACTGTATATCTCAGTTGAGAAATACAAATTTCAGCATTTTCAGTTACCTGTGTGTGCATTTTCCTTGATAGCCACTAAACTGACTCATTATACCCAGTTTAACAAATCGCACATCACACATCGCAATTTTTACCTCAATAATTGCAATGTGACATTTTCCTCCAATCGTGCAGCCCTAATTGAGGAACTATAAAACATTTCAATTTGATGTGCATCCTGACAGCAGCAGCACTGGCTCAATTAATGAATTGAGTTTGGAGGCGGGGCTATATACTTGTCCAATCACAGGGGGGCAGGACTGTCAGAACACATACACTAACCACTGTTCTTACCACAATTTAAAATTGAAGAACAGAAAACCTATATGCTATGGCAGCTACCAGCTCCTAACCCGATCAGTCCATCTTCTGGAAGACGGCAGCAGCCTTCCCCTAACTCCTATGAGAGAGAGCAATCTGGGGAGTCAAGGCTTCATGCCAGTGTGTACAATTTTTTTATTTATTCATCAGCGGGGAACTACGCATTGAAAGGTCGGGTGATTTTCCAGGTCATTGGTCAAAGCCGAACGGTAAGGAAGGGATAGCGAACATTGTTCCTATCTAGGCTGTGATAAAGGGGCAGGGTAAGTATTAGATCGGCTCATATCCGGCATGCGCGAGGTTGCCACGCTTAATGAGTTTGAAAGGTCAAATGCCTCTTCAGAAGATAGATGGGGTTTTGCCCATCACCCGAGTGCTGCTCCATGGGCATCTGAGGGGCCGAAAGGGCCAACGTTGCTGTCGCCAAGGCGATGTCATGCTGACGTGCCAGACGGGGAGACAGACATATCTCACTGAGTGGGCAGCTCTGGCGAAATAGTAAATTGCTGTAAGTGCCCTAAGTGTCCATCAAACAAGAAACTTAAAAATTTACAGAATATTTTAAGTGTTACACTTTTTGTAATGCTTATTAAATTCTTTGTACTTGCCACAGTGATGAACAATCTATCTTCATCTGGAAGCATTTCCTAACAAATATTTGGAGATATATCTGGGATTCGTTTTATGTATTCATTAGCATTTCAGCAGATTTAAAGAGACCTCAGATTAAAATGTTGTCATCATTTACTCACCCCCTTGACATTTTAAACCTATATGACTTTCTTTCTACTGCAGAACACAAAAGAAGACATTTTAAAGAATGTTGGTGACCGAACAACAGCGGTACACATTCACTTCTAACGTATGGACACAAAACCAATGCAAGTCAATGGGTAACACCGTCGTTCGGTTATCAACATTCTTCAAAATGTTCTGAAGAAAATCATACAGGTTTGAAACAACAAGGGGGTGAGTAAATGATGACAGAATTTACATTTTTGGGTGAACTATCACTTTAAGTCTATTTGATCAACACTCAAACCATAAAAATTATTATTTATCAGAATAATTACTAATTGCTTTGCCTTTGAAACAAGCCTCTAAATACATTCCTTAAATGTCACGTCAAGTGAACCTGCATTGAACCATATGCAAACTTTCCAGCTTTAAACCCTACAGTAAATTAGGTCTATTTCATTGCGGTCCCGGTGAGCAACTGTCCCGTAGAGTTTATTTTCCACCCTAAAGCAAGACATCTGCTAATTTACAAATAATCCTGAAGATCTCGACTGTCTTGCTTAGGTGTTCGATTAGGGTTGGAGCGAAACTCTACAGGACAGTGACCTGCCAGAACTGGTGCTAAAGTGCTCTTGAATAAATCAATAACTACTTTCTCGGTTAACACTAGGAAGAATCTGTGGACCATGCAAAAAAGCACACCATTTGTTTTAAAATCTCTATGTGGAACTGAATAAGTGACTCTCAGTTAATTTTATTACACATCCGAAGAAAGTAACATTTATTTACTGATCCTTTTTCTTAGTTAATTATACCTCAGGGGTTTGTATACGGTGTGTCTAAGCCAAAACCACTAAAAGCAAGACCTGACATCTATATCAACTCGTATATTCATATTACAACTGAATGTTTCGTTAAATCGATAGTTCACTAAAAAAATTTAATTCAGTAAGAAGATATTTTGAAGAATATTGTTAACTGGCCCACATTCACTTGCATTTATTTTTGTGTCCATTCAGTCATGGTGAATGTGCTGTTCGGTTACCACCCATCTTCAAAATATCTTCTATCTATCTAGAAAGTCATAAAGGTTTGAAATGCCAGGAGGGTAGTATGAAGGACAATCGGGCTGTCTCCTGGTTGGTTTTCTATGTTCATTCAACACTGACGGTTTCATTTTTCACCTTTATGAAGCTACGCGGCATCTTCGGAGCATCCATATTCTGCTAGTAATAAAATCATCCATCCCCTTCACAAAAGCACCTCAGACAAAACCTACACCTCCAGGGCCATTCCTGCTGATCCAGCAGAAGCACGTCCTTACAGGGAACCGAGATGAGTCCTGGTGACCCTTCTTCTTACATTGAAGAAAAAAACGCAGCATCGATACCATTCACGCAATGCTAGACTAGCCAATTTGTGAGGAAACAGATCAAACTTGATTACAAGATTGAGCAATACTGAATGTCAGGGTATTATGGGTAATTATTACATCAAAAACTGTGTAATTTCCTCTCTAACATTAATTCATCTTTAATTCTGGATTATTCTGTCCCTTTTGCATATAGTCATTTTTGTCAAATGTGTATTGTCTCTCACATATTTATTTTTACATTTTGTTACCCGTGCCTTTTTTAACCTGTATGTGCACCGGAAGATTCTGTCACTTTGACAAATTCCTTGTGTGTCCAAGCACACTTGGCAATAAAGCTCTTTCTGATTGTATGATTGTGTGACTCGATTATTTTGTTTTAATTCGGATATTATTAACATGGCACTACAACTTGCGAGTTGCACAGCAAACTGAACACTATAGTTATTTAGACGACCCGGTGACTAGTTGATCTTAAAAATTGGGTGTTTTTCAGTCCACACAATCCAATGCAACACTAAATAAACTCTCGGAGAGGGCATGTCACTGTAACGCCTGCCAACTTCACAAATCACTCTAACCTTCACTGCACATTCAGGTTGCCACTTACAGTATAAAAACAGCGGAGGCACTGCCAGCACGGATCTCCGACGGTCCAACCCAAACCCTTTACCCGAGCTATAAATTATGCCGTTAATCAGCACCGCACTATGAATTTTCATGCTAAGTGGTCTACGTGCAAATCAATAAATGACAACTGAAATGCCATATTGATTGCCTAACGTATTCAGGGCTCCGCTTCAGCCCTGATTTTACACCTTCTGTCAACAACTGAGGGAGCAGAACAGCGTTCAGGACCAGTTTGGCAGAGTGTGATGATGGAACCCAGCGCAGAGGTGACAGGCATATAAAGCTTTCCTAAGTAAGTGCACTCATATGTTCTGAACTGCACCCTGACAGGGTACATAAACACGGCACGACCGGCACGGTTGATGCAACCGGCGAATGCCTGCGAGCACGGTGCCGCAACGGCTGCGATGAGAACAGTACAAATCAGTACATGTGATGCCAGGAGGTGTTAGGACTGAGAGTCTGAGAGATGCGACCACCTCCCACTACATGGGAGAGAAGACACCAGAGATCAGAAAAGCATGGGAGAACTAAAAGGAATAGTCCACTTTCTGCCATTATCTAATCGCCTGCTGTCATGGAGCACAAACATAGTGATTTTTGTTAAAATATGAAACAACTCTTGCCAAGCTAAACAAAAAAAAAGCCCTATCAATATTCCATATTACTTTATGTTTAAGGCCTTTATGCGCACCATCATATTCAGCCTGTGTCTATTGATTTGTATGAATCAGATTAAGTCAAACCACAGAAGTTCACCACTGTAGGCATAAAATGTAAACACTATAAAGCAGTGACGTCAATTGGCGGACTGGATCCGGACCTTTGCTTCGTTCTATCCGTGAGACAAAGCATAATAAACCATTTAAAGCATTTGACTATTTTATTTGTTTAAATTGAGCCTCGCGTCTTCACAACGAAGAATCACATCACACGCGCTATCACGAACATTTCTGTAATTGATGTTTTGTCGCGCCCGCTATATCCTTACACACTTTCTTTATTTAGCGCCAAACGCGACTCGTTTTAGTCCTTTCCGCTCCGCGTGCCCGGTTTCTCTCCCGCCACATCAAGAGCAGCAGACAGGTGCAGACGCGCAGAGCAGGTAAATGGACACACAACAGTAAACAAAATGCAGCAATATTAAAGCAATCGTATCCGTCAGTCTGTTTGCTATATTTCTCCAACCTCTCAACCCAATTTGTGATATTTAATGAACCATAACGTTTTTATCATAATTTGAGCATTAGCATTATTGATCAGCATGTAAACAATTGTGACCCTGTGATAACCAAAGCTAAAGTCTCATAATCTAATTAACAATTATTAATTTCAATTATTAATTTCACTTAGATTTCAATCTTGGCATTATTCAGTTAATATTGAAGATGTTGTAGTTATATTTTTTCACAGAATATTCTGAAACAGTAAAAACGTGTTTGTGAAAACCCAGCAAAAGTTTTGTAATGAACAACGTTCTTATTGGGAATTTATTAAGATAAAAATAGTTCTGGTATGAATGGCATGGTTAAGGCAAATTTAGTAAGTATAACTTTGTTTTTGTTTATGATGAGAGCAATTTCATTGTTACATTACATTTGCTGTTTGTATGTTGTCAGTAGTTTGTTTAATTACAAATATTAATTATCAGACTTCTATTAAGAGGGCATTTCCCCAAAACCACACCCTACAATACATACATACTGTGTGGATATCGAAATATAAAATACATAGCTTGATAAAAGATAATATCTTTGTTTTTTTTCTTTAAAATTCTTTATACACTATATCCAACTGGGCTAAATTGATTAAATATTTATTTATTTTCAAAAAATGATGGTCCGGACCTCCGTATGGAAGAAAATATAAAGACCGGACCTCTTGGAACTTGAATTGAATACCCCTGCTATAGACAGTAAAGCAATAGAGAAAAACATCAAAACAGAAAACAGCAATGAACGTATAAGACTCTAAGAGCAGACAGAATGATTTAGATTCGGATTCGGATCAAATAAATCTGAGAAAGAAGCCTTATTGCTTAAGCGATGTAAAAAAGAACTGCAAAGTGTGGATCTCGGAACAATCAACAGTCTTTGCTCAGATTACCTCAAACACCCAGCGGATGTATTTAGACAAAAAATGTCAGAGAGATATTGATCATAGATCATCCCATATGTCTATGAGTTCATGACACAAAATCGCCATATAGATTCATCTTAAATGTCTATATGTTCATCAATTCAAACTATATAGATTTAGCCCATACATGTATGTTTATAGTTTCGTATGATGTATCGATCATATAGATTTAGTCCATCTAAATGTAATGACATAAAACTAAGCCAAAAGACTTGAAAAGCAGAAGTCAAGTAGACATCTTATTATGCTTACTGTACTTGTACTTTCTTTGAAAAGAAAAAGACAGATAGAAGCTGCAAATCGTTTCCTCAAAAATTCCTCCTTCTGGCAGAACATAATAGAAGCACACTGGTTTGGAACGACAGGCAGGCGAAAAAGAACAATGACAGACTTTTCATTTTTGGATGAACTATTGTAATAATATGCACCAACAAAGAGCTCCGTCCCCATCCTGTCAGAAACCCACCTGCCGCAAACATAATACAGAGAGAATACAGCGTGCTGAATACAAAGAGACCAGCCGCAGCAGGACCGGGACGTGATTGTAGACAAAGAGGTGTTCAGAGTACAGTGAGAACATTTTCGGCTCCATCAGACGTCCCCCCCATATCACCACAGCCACACAAGGCCTTTCCAAACACATCTCTTTCACAGCAATTAATGGCTGTCAAAACATTCATTAAGGCAACATTACTAATCCACTTCACCAGCATTCCAGCAGAGGATGGGGGCTGGCAGAGTTCAGCCATCTGCACGTAAGAGCGCCCTGTACGTAAGGGGAAAAGAGGAGAAGAGCCGCCTTGCTCAGCTGGGCTTCTTCAGAGAAGCCAAAGAGCCTGAAGAGACTCAGCTATCTGTTCTTTCCCTCTCTGTGCCACGCCACTCATTAGGACGTTCAGGTGACCTCACCTGAGTCCGTAATGCGGCAGCAAGACATCAAAACCTCAGAAGCTTTCAAGACTGTCAAACAATCCCACCAGGAGCAACAGACTCTGAAATGGACTAATTGGAAATCCAACATAACGTGATGGACTGAAACACCTACTTTTGTGGTATCCTGGTGAAATGAAAATGACGAGACAAATTTTGAAAAATTAAAAGAGTTAAAAAGGACTAACAAGTTGGAAATCACTAGAGATAAACTAAGAAATAAATTACACTTGAATAAGAAAATAAACTAGATAAAAATACAGACATTATTTTGTTTGGAACATTACAGTTAAACGGTAATAATTTAAACAAATACTGCTTTGCAAAATCCTAAGCTAGACCCTTTCAACTCTTGATTTATGTTGGTGTAACATTATCACCTGAAACAAACTGACTACAGCCTGTCAGCACGCACGCACGCACGCACGCACGCAGCCGGATTCCTCGCGTAAAACATCACCTGTCTTTGAAGAGCTCAACGAATGTCCTTTGGATTTTAATAACACATTCTTACAATTTAAATCCATTAAAGATGCGGTCCCCTGCCTATCAAACTTCTTACTACAGCACAGAAAGGTGAAAGCACACCTGCAATGAGAGTTCCAACAAATGTACCTAAACAGTTCCAAAGACGCTACATACCTTCCTCTGCGCAAGCTTCCTCGTTTCTGTTGAGCAATAATATCCAAAGCACCGAAATGATCGCTTTAAACTGCTCCATCTTTGAATCGCCAGGTCCGCGGAGCTCTGGTCATGTCGCAGCCGAACACGCTTGACTCACGGAGCGGGATGAACGGGATCAGTCCGAGCTAGTGGCACACAGCGGTACTATGCACCTCATTTGGCAACACGGGGGAGGCGGGAGAGACGGTCTGATTGACAGCGCGAACCTTCAATCGGCATGAACGCGCGGCGAGCAGGAATGTTGACCACCAACCAAATCGCAGGTGAGAAAATTCCTCCAAACAGAATTATAAATGTAGGCGGTGCTTGACATGAAGAAATGTTTTTGTATTTTAACTCGCGTTAAACTGTAAGGATGGAAATATATTTATTATTTAATTTGATAAAATCCTCTGCTCGTAGGGCTCAAGGACATTGCCGTCTGAATGCTTAACTGCTTGGTTATCAATCAAATTAACACTGATGAATTATATAGGGGTTATTAATAGAGCACATGTTATAAAAAGCAGGTAATTATGGAGATGGAAGAATTAATAGACAGAAAGATAATTTAGATAATGGCAGTGCTTATTTGGTCAATAAACCCTTTTACCTCACCTGTTTAATGGCTAATCTTGAGAGAAAAAAAGTCATTACATTTGTCATTTTTTGGAAGTATTAAAAGTATTTTCAATCATTAAATGTTAGTAACATATTTAAGTGTATAAATAGGCCACTTAAATGTCTTATTAAACCATAGTTATATTAATATTATTATTAATAACTAACTATTTACATAATTAATAAATAATGTAATATTTGTAATATAAGTGATACAGAAATTTCACATTTAAAAACTTTTTCATCATTATTATTATTATTATTATTATCATCATATTTTTAAAAAGGGTTCATCGTTTAAAGGCAGGCATAAAACTAAAGTTAAATAAGGTCATCTCAAACAACTGGCACAGAATCTACTTAATGCAGGGTGTTGTGGATCCTCGAAATTACATATTTGTGCATTATTGCCCTAAACCCACGAAGGGCCATGCAGTACTGTGCATCTCTGTAACAGTATGAACCTATTGTTTATGACAGCATTACAATTTCATGCTAGGCTACCCTGAACCTCTCCATATGGCATTAGTCCATAAATAAAATTGAATTTAATGCGGAGAAGAAAAACCCAAATTTGACCTTTCGTTCTGTTGGTTTTTTTCACATTTATTCGGGTAGAAAAATAACTATTGTGGTGGGGGGTAGGTGGCTAAAGACGCTATTAGTTGCAGCCGCAATTTTAAGGTGACATGGGAGATGGCGCAGTGTAATGTCTGTGTAATCATTGCGCAATCTCAAAGGATGGGATCACACACGTGCACACACTCGCAGCCGGTCCTCACAGAGAAAAACAGGGTGTTATTCCCAGTTGCGATGTAGTGGGTTTGTTTTATTCCCTAAAAAAGAGCTCTGGAACCAGTGAGCTGAAAATGTGTTAATGTGCGACTGTGAGAGGCAAGCTACTAAAGTATTTTTTAAATGGATACTGGGGAACGCTATGATTTCAACCTGATGTTTGTCCCTGCTGTATAGATGAAATATGTTTCAAATTGTTCTCTCTGGTTTTACATTTTCCTTAAGTTTAATGAGAAGCCACCAAGACGGCCATGTCTGAGCCCTATAGGGGAATTGTGGGTTGATTGTTTTATTTGGGCTTCATAATGCTCTACCCATCTGTTCTGTATAGCCCTTTGATGTTCTCCACGTATAACCATGTTAGCTCACTGTAGTGTGCAACACTTGGGAAAACCAACAAAATCACAGGAGGTTGACAGTCTTTGGTTAATGAGTGTTCTTGTTCTAGTTACCAACAGAGACAAAGAGACATTTGAAGGTCACTTTGTGGAAGCACATTTGGACTGAACAGGAACCAAAAGATTCAGATTCTGTTTGTTTATATGTGGATGGGGAAACACAGATCAAATCAGATTACCAGCAAGAAACATCGAGTTCTCTATAATAAATACAAAGTTGTGACATTTAAATGTGTGTTGAAACACAATGGACTGAATGAATGCATTTTATCACAGTGGCATGACTCAAATAAGGTTTTTACATATTTACATTTGTGTTTCCTTTATTTACAGAATCTTTAAAGGACAGTTCACTCAAAAATCATAATTTATCATAATAAAAGTCATAATTTACTCACCCTCGAGTTCTATACATTTCTTTGCTCTAATGAACACAGAGAAAGATATTTGGAAGAGTGCTTGTAATAGTTCTTGGCCACCATTGACTACCATAGTAATACAAAATTACCAATTACCAATGGTGGCCAAGAACCTTTCCTTTAACTCCGACTTGACATGTTTACTTTATAAATTAAATATTTGTAGAACACAATGCTTACATAAATCATACAGTTTTTGTAACTATAATGCAGACAGTTATGCTTATCCAATATTAACAACAGCAACAAGCTCATTCATTGCTTTCGGCTTCCTTTTTTTCAGATCTGGAAACATGGCATGCCATAACAAGGATATAACTCCAAAGATTAACATTAAGAATGTATGCGGGTAAATGCTTATGTATTTCTCTCAAGCTAAGCTAATAAATAGGCCTTCACGTGTCACCTGGGCATCCTCATGACGTTTCCATTTCTCCCCGCTCCCCCGAAACCCTCATTTGTCTCAGGCGAAACGTTCAGGCTACAGGCTTAATGTCATGTTATTTTGTCTTCTTTAAAGAAAGAATCGATTGGGAGATATTGTGAAGGGACAGAATTATTCCGGCTGCAGTGTGCCAGTTCACAGATAAGAACCTTGGCTAGGTAATCATAAATATTAGCATGATGCAGGCGGACATGTCGTGAGACGCTCCAACTCAGAATTTATCTCCCCGTTCTAAAGACGGCATGACATGGACATAATCCCAGTCATAGCCTTTACCAAAGTGGTTTTAGGGCTTGTGAATGACCACTGCTTTCCTTAAATATCACCATGGATAGAGGTTTCTCATTTAGTGATGGTGGATTAAGAAGATGGACGGAGGTAGCGGCATAGTATGTCATGGCGATGTATGTGTTTGTGTCATCATGAGATGATTCGGTTTATTTGAATGGCATTTGTTACCTTTACTTGTTTTTTACTTCATGTGCAGTAGCACTGATAATTTACCTGGCATAGATTAAGTCTAAACAAATAACTCAAAGAACAATAAACAAATACTTAGTTTAATAAAACTATAATTCAATTCACTGTATAAAGCAAATTAAAGGACTTAAAATTACAATGATAGTTCAACCAAAAATTCTGTCATTATTTACTCAACCTCTTGTCATTTCAAACCCGTTTGACTTTCTTTCTTCTGCAGAACACAAGAGAAGGTATTTTAAAGAATGTTTGGGTGAACAAAGTCTATTCAATTCATGTCATTGACTAAATATGTTTTTCCACTTAACATCGTAATGAGAAGATATGATTTATCAACACATCCTGAAACAACAAAATAATGTTTCAAAAAGTTATTTAGGCTTGAATTTTTGCATTAGTTGGACACGGATCCTCTCAAAGTAATAATCCAAAACACAGAGATGAAGCAAAAATCAATGACGTGGAAAATAATGGAAAGCCATAAGGACGATAAAGAAGTGAAAAATTTGTTGATTTGTCCGCATGGGCTTGACGTCTCTAGAGATGCACATGGGAATTTTTCACAAAAGATAAATTGCCTTGTTGCCGTGGCTCCCTTTTTTAGTACAGTCGATGAACATGTGTGAGTTTGCGCGTGTGTGTGTAGACATGCTGCTTGTATTTGAGTACATATTATTTCTGTAACCTTTAAATTTGTTGCATTCAATATGATTGTTGTGGACAGGATTTATGTCACAACTACAAACATGTTCTGAGACACATTCAAAACAAGGTCTTGCAACGTCGGCGTGGCTTTGTTAGCAATCGATGCTGGTTTTCTCCACGAGAGAAAATGACATCTCCCACGACTCCTGCTGGATATGCAGCAAGTAAAAATCAGCCTCGACTTGCCCTTTTCTAGAGCAAATCAATTCTGACACCCTCGGAAGCACTGTGCATCCTATTGTCCCCGGCATACATGCTTTCTCTTCACTGGTGAACAAATTTGAAGTTGGTCATGGCTTTTGATCAAAGAGGACTTTTCTGATACTCATATCTGAGACACCAACATACAGCACGGGTCTGTCTTTGAATCCAGGTCAAGAAATACGTGAAATCAAGTCTAGAAAGGAAAAAGTAAGAGAAGGAACATGTTGAGTCTCCAGAGAAATACATTATACGCAAAGGAGCTTGTTGGAATTGCTGGAAAGTGGGTTTGTATAATTCTCCTGAGACGGAGTTCTTATAAAGAACAGTGCGGGACATTTGAATTATTCAGGGTTATTTGACCCTTTTTATACCTATGATATTTGTGGATCCACTGATATTCCCATTTGAATTACGTAAACTTACAATTTCGAAAGTTTTTGTTGCTGCGCATCAAATTCTGTCTATCATATTTACAACAAAATGAGTCTTTTAGAGTTCCGAAGAAAAACATGTTGCTTTATTATATCCTCTTTAGCAACTCTTTACCAGCTGAAAGCTCAGGTGAGCCATTTCAAAAATCATACGCATATTCTCATTTACTTGTCTCCCAACCTTCCACTTTGAGCTCTGAAAAATTGCCACCACTATTGACTCATTCCAAACTAAATAAATATAGGAGCAATTCTTCTCAAGCAACTTCTCTGCCGATCACAACTACATCAATCCCCAACCCCGAGATTGCTAGAAGGGTTCTGTTTTTTATATATATACGTTTTTGCCGTCCCTTTAACCAAGCAATATCTTGACACATCAAGGATAATAGCTCTCTAAGGCACTCTCCAAAAAGTTGCCATCAAATAGATTACCAGTGATAGCTCTCTGGGTTATAGAACCGAGCCAATAAACACCAAAGTTAGTCATGCTGAGGTTTTCAGAAGATGGTTTGGGTTTGTTGACGCACGTCCATATGGACCCATATTGGAGCTTTTGAAGCTTTCTTAACATCCATATGCCGTCATCATCTCCATCACCAATATACGCCATCAAACATATGGCTTGAACTCAGAAAAGTTTAGTCTGAACTTTGGTTAACCTTTGCGCTAAAACTGTCTGAATAAGCGCTAAGCGTCAATTAAATCTCGGACACAAGCTAACAAACAAACAGCGAAGGGTACTTGAGGCGGTCGGTATTGCATTGTTTAATGAGTAGATATGTCAACACTTCTTTCCATACCACTCAATATCCTGTGAAAACAGTAATATTTACATAATTAATTACATTCGGAGTAATTAAAGGAGCAAATAAACAGGCTGCTGTTGGTGACTGATGACATATTTTGAGGAGATTTAGGTACTGAAAGATTCATGGTCCTGAAAAGGCAAAGGAGGCAGGTGCAAATGTATGCAAATTAAGCGGGAATATTCAAGGCCCTAGAAGATGTTGTGTCAGGGGATTTTCTAGAGGTGTGTGAATGAAAACATTGTTCTCAAACTTAAACTGAACTTTTTTGTTCACTTATAAACTGTAACAGTATGCAAAAATTTTGAGGTCAAGCTAAAAATAAAAATACAAGAAATAAAGCGTTGAATGTATACTCAGTGTTGGAAAATAATAAATGGATATATTTAAAGGTTTATTTAAACGGGACATTCCCATTCCAGTCCCTCGTGTAGATTTGAAGTCAAGTCTCAAGTCTTTGGTCACAAGTTTGTTTATTTCTTCATATATTTCTAATTGTTAGTTTTATTACATAACACCATCAAGGTCTGATTCACTATTAAAAAAATATTTTGTCATTCAATAAAATCTATCCAATAGAGCACTTTAGGATTGTTTTTCGCGTTAAACATTTTTATGCATTTTACTACTTGCATTTTAACAAGTGACATTATTCATGAGTCTCTGCTTCTGTGTCCAAATCAGATATCTGTGCCATGTTCCAAACCCTCTCCTATCCCTATTACTTCACCATTCTTGTCCTATACAGTATATGTAAAATAAAGTTAAAAAGGCATACATAATTATTTTTATAAAACTCACTTTCAAAAGTGTATGTTTGGTTTAAAATAAAGCGAGTCATATTCATAAAAATAACAACTAAAGAAGACTGAAGGTTCTGAAGGTTCTGAAGAATCCAGGATCAGCCTTGAGCATTTTGTCTCATAGGTTGGACACCACATGTGCAAATATGCATATATCTGCTCACCTCTACATGTTAAAATGCAAAAGAACATGAATCCACATCAAGAAACCTCAACTGCGGGCCCTGAAGCAACTCAAGCTGTCGAATTGCAGTCTGTCTCTGCTCTCTCCATCTCTCTCATAAATACACATGAGCGAGTCATTGTTTGAACACGTGCACTAGAATAAAGCTCTGCTTCGGTGCTACAGCTTCAAGTACCTCAGCATTGTCTTCTGATGAAGTTAATCAAAACTAATTTGTGCTGAGGAGGTTTTGTGTTTTATATAAAAACATACTGTAGTCACCCAGCAGCCCAGAGCAGCGATTTTTCATAAAGATCAGAGACTCCTAAAGTGTTGCATTGTTAAATGTTTAACTTTTAATAAATCTACAACATTCTTTATTGGACACATGGAGGACTTTTTTAAACCTGGAGTCATAGTGACTGACCGCCACTGACAAAATACATTGACAGTAGCACCATCACCTGTGGAAATGTTTTAGCTCCTTTGCTTAGCTGAACTTTTCTCTCTTTTACAAACCTTTCTCTGCAGGAGTGAATCAATGGTCTAATCTCATTTGTCATCCTTGCTTGCCTCCATTACGAGCAGTGATGAGATTAGCTAATCTGGAAAGGCGGGTGATGCCGGAGAGACGGAGTGTTACTGGTGCGACACAGGAAGTAAAACGCTCGGTGATGCCGCATGAGACACATCAGATGTCCGCAGAGATGTTACGTCATGTTTTGATACAGCAAAGTTTTTTTTACAGTGTTAAAGCTCAACGTATTTAACATACACAATTCATCAGCAAAGCTTCAAACATACTTACATGTATTATATTATGCCAAATCATTATTGATTTGTGAATATAAATTCATTTTTGCGACTGATTTGGCACAGATTAGGTGAAAGCAATGGCCAGATAACTGCACAGAGCAACCAGGGTCACTGTTGATGTTGGTAAAAAGTGGGCGGCGAGAGGGAGGCATGTTTTGTGATTGTGTTGCTCAGAGATTAGGTCCACCCTAATGACCCTGATTATCAGGTACCATCAGTTATAGAAAATTAGGTTAGGCAGAGGGTCTAGACAACGTGCGGTGGGTTTCCAGGCAATGCAGCGTGTCAGCACGCTTGTTCCCGGTCAGAATGCGGTCAGCAGATTCCCCACAGTCTCCCCTCCAGCGTACCCGCTGAAGACCTCAGCTGGTCCGAGGCTATTCATTGTCAGCATATTTGGCAGAGCTCAATGCACTTAGCACAGTCCAAGAGTTCTGGTTACTGCTGCCAGGCAGATGCTGTAATGAGGGGCGGGGCTGCTTACCGTAACAGCATCCCTGACGGTGAAGTTTATTTCTTCTCATAACATCCAGCACACATTTCTTTCCCACACCTTATTCTTAAAAACTCATTAGTCTTCACCTGTTCGCCTCCCTCTCTGCTCTCCCACAGGGTGTGAGTGTGTTTGGCGGCTGAGTAGGGAGAATTAGAAAGGTGAAGACTCACTCTCTCGCTGGCACTGTGGCGTTGGATGGCACAGGGAAGGGCAGGGGTAAACTGGACAGGTTGCAATCTGGCAACCAAGGCCAAACTCCCAATGTCAGCCTGGAACTAAGCGGACGGGCCCTGGTGACATCTGTTCAGTGGGTAAAATAAGCCATTTCTGGGTGCCAAGTCACTATGTGTCCTAACAGAATAACCTTTAGATGGGCCGCACATGCAAATCCAAAATGATTAAGGAGGGACATACGCACACACACAGACACACACAAATAGTTACATTTTCTCAAGCATAAACCAACTTAAATTCAATGTTTTTTCCCAGAAAACAAAATTAGTTTAGTACCATGTCAACACCACAGTACATGGATATCGGTATTATTCAATCCCTGCAGGCTCTATATCAAAGTAGCATTAACATCTGATACCAACACTTGACCATGGCAATATCAGAGTATTTTTTGTAAATACTTTGTATTTCATTCACAGAGGTTATCTCAGTAAACCTCTTCTTTTCCATTGACAGGTCTCTATGATTTATGGATTACGTATGTATTTCATTTCCATCCGGAGCATATGTGATTTCACATTCCTCGCCCACCGCTTCCACTCCCACACAGAGACGCATCGCATTCTAATTGAGAAGTATTTAGATGCTGAAGGACAGTCTATGAATTAATCGTGCTCAAAACTCAATAGGAGGTTTGGCTTGCACTTGCCCCTTTGCCATTTGAATACTGAATAGAAAATCACTCACAGACATATTTTAAAAATATATTCTCCTTCTAAAGAAACTCTCAGACATGCTGAATTCACAGCTTTGTATGCATCCACGTAGATCACAGCTATCTTCTATTTGATAATTAATCTTGTCGCTACTAATATATATATTTCAATATAAAATATCTTAAAGGCATAGTTTAGCCAAAAGTAAAAGTCTGTAAACATTTAATCTTCCACTTAACCAAAGCAACCCTCCGTTTAAGGAATACATTTTCAAGCACTGCCTGGGAACTGGACCCACATCCTTGGCGTCGCAGGCGCAATTTTCGCACTAGCTTGTGCAACCAAATAAGTGTATTCTCTGCACTTTTTCCAGACCTTTGATCACTGGGAATAGATTATTCCCATTTAAGGAGCAGCAGAAAGAGCAGATCCTGGAGAGATCTGCAACAAATCCCATTCTCCTGCCATTTCGACTGAACGCGTAATAGCAGCAATTGCCTTTACGGTGAATGAGCGTAATAATACACTCCTGTTTCCAGTCAATAGCTTCTCTGAGCTAGAACACTAAGTCTGGTCTCAGTCTGGACTTCGTCAGCATTCCGAGGCTACCGACGGGAGATTAATGGTGGGACCGAAGGATTGGAAAGAGAAGCGTTGAGAGTGGTTATTGCACCTGGCTGACCTCCGCTACAGTACCATACAGAAGAATGACATGTGAGTAAATAGTGCGTTAGATTGGTTGATGACACTTAACTCAGCTCCACACAGTCTCACTGAAATAAAGGCATCGGTTGGATTGTGTAAATGCAGAGGCGTGTTAAGCCCACCGATATAAGATCGGACCCAAGCAATATAAGATTGTATGCGATAAAAATGTACCGAAAAAAATGGCAAAAATGTAGGAATACATTCTTTCTAAAACCTTTATTTTATTTTAATATTAATATTATACTTTACTTTTTATATTATATTAATGTAATATTCGAATAGTATTATTTATTGATATTTATCTAACTTTGATATTATATTATTCATATTTGTTATGTTAATATTTAAAATGTAATCTATTTAAAAGTACATTAAGGACATAAGATCAGACCTAAGCAATATAAGAAAAACAATCTGACCTAAGAAATATATTATATATACAATATTAACTTTTTTTATTTATTTAAATATTATTTAAATATGTATATTATATTTTATAGTATATTAATTAAATATTTAAATTCTTTTTTCATTCATATTTTTTGTTAATGTAACAAATGCATTTTATATTATATCATTAATATTTATTATTTTACTTAAAAAATATATCTAAGCTATATAATAAGACAAACAAAATTGCAACTGAACAATCAGCCAATTATCACTGTATTTTATAATTACAATAATTATAGTTCATTTAATATTATAGCATTTACATTGTTGAATTCTGAATGTATCCTCATAATGATAGATTGGCGATTGGACTAAAACAGTTCTGAACTTATGATTTTACCTTACAAATTTGCACTTATATGCACTTTTGTGTGCATTAATTTCTGTATATGTGTTTATTAAAACCATTGTGAATTCTTCTCCGAGTTAATAATAAAATACTTATTGCTAGCCAGACTTATTACTTTTCTGCCCTGCCTCAGCCCTCTCTCTTCTTTAGTCTTCTTGCTCGCCCTTATTGCTTCCTTTGTACCGAGATCCAAATGCTTTAAAATGATTCCGACAAAAAACACAGAACTGAAAACTGCACATTTCATTAAGGCGTTCATTCATTCAGTGTCGTTCGTCTATTATTTCATTGTCCCTTTTTATTTAGATGGATACAAACCCACTTTTTTCCAACAATAACTCATTATCCATCTTTGCTGAGTTAATAAAGGACTCGAGCCAGATTCTTATCACGCACCAATCCATTTCCCAGCACGCTAATCTGTGCATGACCATTTCTCTTCTTTTTTCTTCTGATGGCTCGAGAACCCACACAGACGCTCTGTATGAATACAGATACTGAACAGAAATCATGTCCGCCATCCATCATATGTGGACGTCAGCCTACTGCAGCTGCCAATTTAATAGTCTGTTTTTTTAGATATACGCTATTTCAGCCCGTTGCTGCTAATTCTAATATCCAAACAAAACAGTAGGGATGTAAGTGTATAGAAAGTGTAGATATGATGTACAGCACATCCATATACAACAGTACACACGTCTTTGTGGGGACTTGCAATAGACTTCTATTGGTTTAATACTGAGCTATTGGGTATTTTCTTCTACCCATAACCACATTAACCCTAAATCTAACCTTCACAGAAGTCTTTTAGCATTTTCACATTTTCAAATAAGCCGAACATATCCACGTATGTATTATTTTACATAATACATATAAAAGAAGCCAGCCAATCAGATTGCAGCTTGCGATTTTAAGAATGCTCTTGCCTTTTCGTGTTCAATGCGCATCAGACAATCTCTAAGCATACCATCTAAACCCAAGCTTAGTCTAACCTTGACTTCAGGTAAGGACAGAGTAGGGCATTTCCATTGCACCTGGAATAATCTCTTGCTTTGCCCGATCTTGTTTTGAAAAAGCCTTCACATGCCCTCCAGAGTCAAAATCTCTCTCTCGCCCACACAGCCCCACCCTCCACTCTTCTCCTTGCGCTTTCTAAACTAACACAGTTTACTCGTGAGTTTATGTTCTCGTCTGACAGGCGCACACCTCCCTCTCTGCTCACTTGGCAGGTGAGTACCATCGTCTCTGGCCGGCTAAAAGGTGTCGTCCCTCGGGAACCTCTCTACGGGCCGCTGATGTGCACTGTTCACTTTCTAATCACAAGGACACTCACCTGCCTTTGTTCTGTGGAGAGCCATTACCATAATCAGGCGAGAGACGACAGCTATTCAATTACATCTCGAAAGCCGGGAAACACAAAGGATGCAAGTTTCCGTTTATACAGAAAGCTGCTTCATCTCATTCCGCTGTCCATCTATCATATCACTAATGGGCATCCGCTCGCTCACACACAAGCGCACACACTTTCATTAGGTCTGTGTTTTAACCACCAGAGGTGTGAGGAAGGTTAATGTACAGATACCATGGCCCTTAATGCATGCAGAGTCACGTGGCGAGGCAGATGGTGGAGGGTGTGTTAGGCATGCCAAGATGAAGCAAATCTGCGACTGCACAGGCACTAGACTGAATATTTAACATAAACTGCGAATGCAAGGAAAACAACACTGTTGAAAAAGCAAAGAGACACAACTTGATGTGTTATGCATGCCCGAACGCTTGCATGTATAAATGGGTCATATCATAATTTTGTTTTTTATCATTTTTTTCCAGAGGTCGACTTTCAATGTTGGTCACGGTTTCACCAAAAACAGTTATGATTTTGTTTTTTCTCAACCATTTCCACTTTCTGAGCATTTGGATTTAAATGGGTTACCTCTTTGCATGTGAAATGAGCTTTCCGTACAATACCAGTATCTTCTGCAAAGCTTGCGTGACATTGTGAGAGGTTCACAAAGCAATTTGAACTGAAATGTGCTTAAACTTATAAGGTTTATTTTACTCTCGAGAACACGCCAGCCAAACATTACAAGCTTAAGTACCCTAATACAACCCAAATGCATATTATCCTGTTCTAATATTTAGTATTCAAAAATCTTAGCATTCGATTCTCAAAATGCACACTATTTTAAAACAAGCAATATTTACATTTCTATAAATGTCTGAACACACACATTCACCCCACCCCTGATCTCTGACACATCCGACCCAGATTTGCAAGACATGTTGCCTTACACACGTGTGCACACCTACACTTACCCATCACATACAGGTTTTATGTCGGCCATCAATTTACCAGACATGTGAAATAGGATTAGTGACTTGACCCCTCATGCAAGCACGTCACTGATACATTCAGCGCCTGCCCATGAGATAAACATGGGATTGCTCGTTCCAGCGTGAGTCAAAAGATTAGTGCTTTGCTTGATATATTATGTGACGCTATCATTGCACACTAAGTTAAATAAGGATTTACTCAAAATACACCAAGACAGATACCTGGGGAAAGGAGGGATAGGTTATAGAACTTTTAACAGCAAATCTGAAAAAAGGTGGTGGTTGTTGATAAACCAACCAAGAAATGCATTAGGAATGATATATCTTGTCATTTCGAACCTGTATAACTTTATTTCTTCCATTGGACACGAATGAAGATATTTAGAATTTTTTTGTTAACTGGATCTCGTTCACTTGCATTGGTTTTGTGACCCATACAATAGAAGTGAATGGATGCTGCCGCTGCTCGGTTATTCAAAATATCTTCTCTTGTGTTCTGCAGAAGAAAAAAAGTCACACAGGATTGAAATGACACGAGGGTGTGTAAATGATGGAATTTTAATTTTGGGATAAAGTATTTTTTGATGATGATGTAATGTTTTCCGAATGCCGTTTTATATTAATTTTGTTAAATCGAAAGTTACTTTTTAACCTTCTTATAATAACAGGTGAAGGAAGTTATGATAACCTCATAGACACCAGCCAAATTCAACAACATATTACAGTACGTTTAAATGTTACCGTAAAACTGACAATGAAATTGCTCTAGACATCAAACAACAGCACTTTTCTCTCGTAACACTAAAGCACATGAAAGAAAAAACCCTTTAAATGCACCGAGACCACAGGAGGAAAAAGAAAATTTGAGTTAATTTGACAGCATAATTCACATGTGACCCCGAGGTCCAACACACCTGCGGAGAGGATACGAGAACATACGAGTCAGTGAGGGGATGGCGGGAAACTCACCTCCCTTCCCCCGGTGATGGCAAGGACATTCTCTCATCTCAAGCAAACAGACAAGGTGAGAGAAAAGGAGGAAAGTGAGAGACTTTATCTTCAGTGAGCCGCTTCAAAGGCAGTACAGAAGGTAAGAGGGAGATCATTAGTGGGAGGATCTGATCCTGGATATCACATACAGTATTCGCGTGAAGCGTCTTTATGTGTGCTTTTTTAACTGTGTGGACATGACTCGACAATCCCAATGTTGGTGATGGATAAGAACGCATGTGGTATGAATATTATTACTTGCTATATCGCTGTCCATTATGATTATCATTAGTCATCCTTTATTGTCATGATTCTGCCACATCATGTCAGGTTTGTCTTGGTCTAGTGGCAGGATCATGACAAAACCTCATGTTTAATGTGGAGAGTGGCAGTTATTGTTGATTTGGCTTGCCATACGCTCTCTCCGGTCTCGTCTCTGTTCCCGTCCTCTCGTTTCCTCATTATCGCTTGTTAATTAGTTCATGCCCTACACCTGTTCCCCTCTTGATTTGGTCCCTTATTTAATGCCCCTGTGTCTTCTGTCTTGTGCTGGTTCATTGTGGTTGTGTGGTGAGTTCCTGGGTCTCGTCGGGTCCTAGTCAGTCCTAGTCTAGGTCCTGTCTTGTCATGTTATTGTATCCATCCCTGTATGGTTAAGTTACCCCCTCGTGGGTCTTTGTTTTGTCATTTATAATTAAATTTCTGTTAACCCCTTACCCGCTTTTTTCACCTGAGTCCTCTGTCCGTGTCTCACCACTGATCAAGACACTTTGTTCATCACTGGGTGTTGGAAAATTTAACCAATAGAAAGTATTCAAAAATACTTATCAACTATATCCATTTCCTGAAAAAACTGTGAATTTTGACATCCGAGGTTTCAGAAGGACAGCGACGATATACTGCTTAATTTATGATGACAATAAAGATGTTAACTATTCAGTCATTGCATATTGAAATGAATGTCAGATTTTACTGTATAGTCGGACACTTGGAGCCTGAATATTCAGACCAATAACCAGCATAGAAAAAAAGACTTGTAAAGGGTAACAGACATAGATGATAAACAGAAGCATATTTTTTTCTCTCTCAAGCTCTGTGTTTAATTTGTATTAGGACGTTTTATCGTGGGAATGTGATATAAATCTACTCTGTAAATTAGCTGATTTTAAATGGCTGATTACAGTACACCAGACTCATTAGTGCCTCATTAAGACATTACACACAAACACACACACATATAAACACACTGCCTGTAAAGAAAGCAATAGCGAGAAATAAAAAGAATAAAAACTTTTCTTAAAAGACAGACAGTGACACGCACACAGTAGATTCTTGTTATCTTTGACTTGGTGTTAAATTGATGCGTGTTCGTTCGTTCAATTTCTTACACCGATGCTTCAAAAGACATCTGTCGGATAATTGCTGCGTGCTACAAAAACGATCAGTTCTAACAATGCTCATGGCAGATCCAGGGGGAGATTTGCACGTGTGTGAATGCGTGTATATGCTGCATGTCTATGAGGGAGTTTTCAGGCTAATGTTGTAATTCACTGTGAGGAGAATTGTTTAAAATGAGACGCGTGCATAGATCATTTATTTGTTTTTTACGGGAGGCTGGGTATGAAAGTTAATGTGCATGCAAGGTCATTCTCAAATAGTTAGTAAAAATGCAGTCTTGTCTTTTTTTAAATTAACGTTGTGAAATCAATGTATACATAATTTTTTTACATACAGTCTCTGCTTGTTGTAATATTTCGGAGGATCTATTGATATGCAATACAATAACTACATCTTCAGAGTTGTATGAAATTTTCTACATACATCACAGGTCCCGTTGTATAGAATTTCTAAACGGACAAACTTCCCTACAAAGCGCGTTTCGTAAATTTCTCCTTTGGGAAAGAAGCGAGAACGTGACGACATCAGACTCCCAAGATGCATTAAACTACTGATCATATCCTGTGTACAAAAACAAGCCTATTACCACAGCAAAGAAGAGGTAAGACACCGTGTTGCAATGTAATGATTACATCAGGTAAAGGGCAGCCATGTTTTTGTGTGTGTGTGCGTGTGTGTTTAAAGCAGTATACTTTACTGAATAATAGTGGAACAAACTCAGGCTACTGCGGTAAGCCAACCATTCATCATCTTTCATCGACAAGATAGATCGAGGCTAAAAAAGAGAGAGAGAGGTATAGAGAGAGGGGTAGAGAGTGAGAGCACAGCTCTATGAATAATGGAGAGAGCGTGGTGTGGTCCCAGAGCTCAGAGAATTACTTTCACTTTACAGCATTTAATCAATGGCTTCTACAGTATTTTTTTTTTACATATCGTTCTCTCTTGCTCCCCATGTGGTCTGCGGCAAATTGCAAAAAGGGTATTACCAGACCCACAGATACATCCCAACGGGATATCAGCAAACATCCCCTGTACCGTCTCCTCTAAACTCTTTCTTTAACTCTGTTCTTTGAGACTTCGAAATGGAACTGAGAAATTGAAAAAGGCACAGTATTAACAGCTTACTGTAATCCACTTTGACCAAATGCTTAAAGAAAACCATGATGGTAAAACTATTTGGTTTCAAAATACAGAGCTAGAAGTGTCTGCTTGCTTTCATGGGCTATAAATGCATTAGAATAAAATGTCTCCTAAACTTTGATAAGACTAGAGAGCAAAAGAGATGATTTCTTAAGTCTGGATTTTTCTCCTAAAAACAGACCAAAATAATAACATCTCCGCCTTAAAGCTTCATCTCTCAACGACGGTGTCTGAGCCCAGTCTGCAATAAAAGGTCTGAAAGGTTGGTTCAAAATGTGAAGTGATCCTAAATGTCAATGAGAACAGTTGGAGAGCAAATGGAGACTTTTGCTTAAGTCATATCTTTTTTCCTTTTGACAAAATAGCTGTTTTTATTTCCCTCTTAGCGTTTTAGAAGATTTGACTGCCCGGTAAGATCTTCTCACTTTGCTTCCAATCTTTCCACAGTAGCAATAAGTTGAGTAGTTCACAGCAGAGAAATTCCAGAGCCTGAGGGAAGGTGCAGACAGATCACATCTTTATTTTAGAAGTCTGGCTGAAGCTGGATAAATCCCAAGCCCTTCAGGGTAAACGGAGATTCAGTCCAGCACAGAAAAAGCCAAATCTGAGATCGGCACAGAATATAGATTGATTCTATTCAGCATACTGTAGGGTCACGTGTCAGGACCAAGCCAAACAGATTAAAAAATACAGAAACCTTGATAAAACTGTATCTCAATATCGCATTGTAGGCATATGTATTGAACACAGACGTTTGTCAACAATGCTTGATCAGAAATCAATGTACAGTTTATGTTTAAACTTGGTGTGAATTATTGTACAGATACAGTATGTTGCAGTATATAACTGATATATAACTGAAAACTTGTAATAATCTACCCGCCCTCTTGTCTTAAAGCTAGTCTAGTGAGCCAAAGTGTAAATTCTGCCCTTTTGAAAATAATAGGTGCTTAAAATGCTGGGTTAGTTTAAAGCCACAGAGACAAACCCAACCCCTTGCTTAAATTAACAGAAAATGTTCATATATGATCTAACACTGGATTGAAATAATGTAGAATTTTGGGCCGAGAGACAAATTGGTTCATTTACAAACCCATGATTGGGTTCATCTGATTTTGACCCAAGCGCAGGTTCAGAATACAGTAATTTAGCATGTTAGGGTGTCTACATCACATAAAAAGTATATTTTTATATCACAAATAAACAAAAGGCCTATTCAAACAGGACAACATCAGAAAGACATGATAGCAACCGCAACACTCACAAAGATCTAACTTGCCGGGTGACATTAAGATACACCGAATTACACAAATGAAGCACAGTGAATGTTAACAGAGGACATAATGCCAATACTCAGGGGACCAATTATCACCTGTCTGTGTAAAGATTTTGCATGGGTGTGACATATGTACATCACATTAGTTGTTCAGACATTCAACCTTCAAATTGTGACTATTATTAATTGGATTGATTAGAGGCTCCTAAAAATAGCTCAGTTTTGAATGCAAATCTGAGTTCGGCATTAGACATTTTACAAAATATTTTGTTTTGCGTCACAATTTCTTAATATTATTTTTTATAATAAAGCTATAGAAGCAAAAACATCTTGATTTTTGTTTCTTTTAGCACCTTTATTTAGTTTTTGTTGTTGTTGTTCAATATTTATGTAAAAAAATTATTTCAAAGTAGTTAAAATCATTTTATTGTAAAAAAAAAACTTAATCAATGTATTCTTTAAAACAAGTCGTATGATGTAAAATGTTTTTGGCGAAGCAGTAAGTAATCAAAACAACTGATCTCCGACCAGTTTGGATCTTCTCAGATTTATAATTATTTATCAGAATGTCTAAGGTCCCCCACAATATGGTTGGAAATCGAAAATCAATTCAGATTCTGGAATCCGAATAGATATATAAGGAATAGGTTATAAATTCCTGTGTACACATGCATGTGTTAACTTTATCTACATGAAAGTGTTTCATATTTTTCATACTTGTATATATTAATATGTATATATATATTTACATTTATATTTACGCTTTAAGCGACTTACATTGCATTCTCCTATACATTTATATGTGCAATCCCCTGGGATCAAACCCACAACCTTGCATTGTTAACGCAATGCTCTTACCACCGAGCTACAAACAAGTTGGTGTTTTGTACATCTTTGGAATCAAAACTGGGAATCGATAACAAAACGAATCGATAAGCAGAATCAGAATTTATTAGTCAAATGATACCCAACCCTTCCCCCAACACTAAGATGTTCTTTAACATTTCATAAGATAAATCCAAAGAACAGCTCTACAACAATGTCAAGTACTGTTGTCTCAGATTGTTGTTGATGGAAAGAAGAATACAAAGAAAAACTGTCCTTCAGATCATTATAACAACATGCGAATGTATGCTTTCATGACAGACGTATTGAAATAGAAATGCATATGAGAATGCATCAACTAATGATGTTATATTGGCGCTCAGATCTGGACCTGTACGAGATTTCCCGGAGTCTGTCATTTTCCACATCTCACATCGTTCTTGTTTATTCATCTTTGTGGCAATGGAAAAACACAAAGCCGTTGATCCGTGTCCACAGCTGACAGAAATGGAACAGTCTCGTGGAATTTCAATACTTCAAAAACTAAAATGTTGTACAAGTAGAGGAAAGAAAAGAGAGGGATTTAAGGTTTAAGGATGGAGAGAATGTCAAATAATTCAGCGGTATTGTTACACGCAGTGACTTTTGTACGGTATAATAAATGTTTTGCCATTGTGTTTGAGTCATAATTAAGCTGGTGGAACAGCATTGTTTATACGGCTCTGTAATTTTGTGTGAAGCCTTACCTGGAAAAACATGTCTGCACAAGATGAGCTGTTCGCAGTGACTGTAAAACCAGCAATGATGAGTAGCATATGGAGATCAAAACATACTGTTCTATAACTCAATCCAACACTGGAATAAACTTCTGAACAACTATCTGCTCAAAATGCCATTTTAAATACCATGGAATTCAATAATTGCCAGTGTGGTTTTCCAACATTCTTCACAATATCTTCTTTTGTGTTCTGCAGAAAAAGTCATACAGGTTTCAAATGAAATTAAGTAAAATGGATAAATAAATAAATTATGACAGATATTTCATTTTTGAGGGAACAGGCCCTTTAACTACAATGTGCCCTCACTGCCTGTCTCTGTCTCTCTCTCTCTCTCTCTCTCTCTCTCTCTCTCTCTCTCTCTCTCTCTCTCTCTCTCTCTCTCTCTCTCTCTCTCTCTCTCTCTCTCTCTCTCTCTCTCTCTCTCTCTCTCTCACTCAAAGACACAGAACATTGGTCACACAAAAGTCCAATTTGTCATCGAGGCGGGATTAGTCTGTCTGCGCGTCAATTTGCAAAGCATCGTCGCTCTGCGCTACACTGCTCCCTCTGTTCCAGCGGTTCCACTCATCCATGGGATTACAGAGCGGCTGACAGGAAAGCAGAACGCCGGCTCAGTTACAGCCAAAGGGCTGAGCCCACAAAAGACCCTGTTTAACACATACATACCCTGAAAGAGGATAAGTGAGAATTTTGAAATCACATCGAGGGAAATCAATGACCTATTAAACATAAATGTGATATATTTCATTGTGTTAATTAACATTAAACATACATTGAAAAGTGGCTAGGCTCACCATTGACTTATGAGGAATATCATGAACAAAACTGTATCTGTTATTCTAAAATGAGTTTACCGTGCAAAGAAAGATGTAACATCAGAACTACGAACAAGAAACAGGGTTGAATTTATTTCGAGCAAAAATATTTTTCCATCCCACGCAGGTAAATGTCAAAGCTCTATAATAATCTGTTAATTCACAACATAAGTGTCTATTTATTTGCTTTTGGTTACAGAAAGAAGAGAGCGACTAACGTCTTGTTTTAATCCTCCCGTTGGTCCAAAACCACCAGAAGAGGAAAAGAAGGATATGAGGCATATTATTCTTAAAAAGCCAGTCTAAAAACCCTTAAACCCTTTGTGAAAAGAGATGTGTTCCGCCTTTATAAAGTGTCTGTTCGGTCCACCTCGCCACTGGCTCTTGTCTCGTCTCCATTGACTTCTCTCTGAACCCTGAGCATCTTTTGAGACTTCCTCGAGTTTTTGAAGAGCATTCTTCGTGCACTTAGCTCTCTTTATCGCCATAGTCCTTCAATATTCCAATACAGCTCTCCTGCTCACTCACTTTGTTTATTCTACTTTTTATGGAAATATTGGAAGAAAATGGAAAAAGTAAGGAATCGAATGAAGTTGTAGCACCTAGCGATCATGATTCAACCTTCTTTTTGTCAATCTATCATTACATTACAGTAAATATTTTACCAGTCTTGAAGCGATGTGTCCTAATGGTGCCATCAGCCAATCAGCATCATGATGACATCATTTTATTCCACAGATATTCACACCAGCTCCAAAACAAAGTTCCACAGTTGGTTTTACTCATATGTAAAGAAAACAGCATGCAGGCTGTGTGCCGTGCCACTCGAGCAACAGCCATTGAGAGGAATGGGAATGCTAATGTAAGGCTCTCCACAGGTATTATTTAACACTCAAACACGACTATCTAAATGCGTACGGCAGACCGGAGGAAGTTAAAAGCTTATTTGTCAAGCGCTTCCACGCTTAGATCTTCTGCAAGGTCTTCTACTTGATGTTCCTCTGGTGATTCCCGTCCTTCGGTGAGACGAATTCACGCAACAAAAGGCCACTGAATAAATAAACATGTCAACAATCCCTTTGTTCAGGGAGAGGAGGCTGGAGTTGTGTAAGAAGAGTGCAGTGGAGTTTTATGAGTTGAAAATGTGCTGTTCCTAACAGCGGCTAAGCCTTTAAGCAGCTCATTTCAAACCTATTGTTACCTTCCCAATATGTTTTTTCCTCTCTCTCTAGTGTTCTCTTATCTCTGCAGAGGAACGAGGGCAGGTTGTGGCTATGGGTTCGAGGTAAGGTGAAAGGAATGCTGGGATATCCCAGAGGGGCCGGTGTGATAGAGGATGACCTACGGGATTGTACTTAATATTCAATAATAGTGCCTCCTGAGGTTCGGAGGCCTACACACGCTAGCGCACAAATATACACTCACATTCTTTTAATATGCGTTTCCCTTGTTCTCAAGTGTCCTCAGACTGCATCAAAGCATGAAAGGATGGGAGAGAGAGAATTAGAGCTCCAGACAGTGTCCAAGGTAAGAGATATGAAGGGAGAGAAACACACACACTCACTAAAGTTAAAAGGAGTAATCTTTGCCTTTTCACTTTTATGTAATATGAACTTTCATTAAAAAAAAATCTCATTAAAATTAAACATGTAAGGTCACTCACAGTCTAGGACCCGCGATTGTTTTTGAAAGGTTAACTTTAACGCAAGGAACCTGACCGACCTGTACGCGCTCACTCAATGATTCCAGAAACGAATTGAAAGGATTACATCCAATTACGTGGCCTGACATCTACACCTACCAGACATAGAAACCAAGCATGTATAGTGAAGATAAACTGAGAGCGTATACATCTCATACACCTTATGTAGCCGAATCTGTGCTGGTTTGTATTGGCGGCCTCCAGATAAATGCTGTGACGTAAGCATGACGTCGACCATAAAGGGGTCTTTTGAGATGAAATAACATGCTTATTTGTAATAATCTCTCTTTTCTAGGCTCATTCATCATTGCATTTACATTTATGCATTTGGCAGACGTTTTTATCCTAAGCGACTTACATTGCATTATCCTAGACATTTGTTTCTAAGTATGTGCAATGGGATCGAACCCCCAACCTTGCCGTTTGTTAACGCCATGCTCTTACCACTGATCTACATGAAAGCTAAATCCATTAATATTGCTAGAACCAACAGAGGCAGAGAAAAAGAAACTGTCCGTCGTCAAAACATCTGCACACTTCACAGAAGTTCATCTGTAAATATCATTCAGTTTCCTCGACCTGACACCAAAACCATTACGTCCTAACCCCTGTCTCCGACACTGACCTCAATATGTTGAAAAGTGTGTGATAGATGGGTGATTGCCGGCTTGTGTGTGCATGTTTGTGAGTGTGCAACAGCTCCCATATGGGGCTCTCGTGGCCGGCTAACAGCGAGCCCCCCGCTGAAGCACACGAATGCTAGGGCTAATTGCAGTAAATGTAGAGGAAGACGGATTGTGTTGCCATGTCACCAGCGCTGTAATTAGAGGCGTCAATAGCTATTAGAGCCAGCATGGGTTCCAGGCACTGTCAATTCGACAGGCAAAACAGTTTCCTGTCAAAAAAATTGTCACACACCTTTACGACTGTCTTTCATCTGGGCTACTCAACGAGACGCAGTGTAGACACATAGAAAATCTCAGTAATGCCCGAGACGGGACATTCAATTAGCACAGGTGAATGATAATATTAGCCAGCGTCATTCTGAATATGCAAAACAGAAATGAATACATGGACAAATGGCATGCATTTAAAAAATGTCTAGGAGAAAATGACATGTACAGAATGAATAACATTTTAATCTTCATACTGCTTTATTATGCATGATACTAATAATACACACCACAAATCATGTTTGTGGATGGTTTAAAAATAAGAATCATCTAAACTTAAAAGTGCACATACACGCACACAGGTTAATACTCTCAAAAAATGTGCTACATAGGACTAAAAGTGGTTCATGGCTCGTAATCATGGGAATAACTTTTAATACTAAATAGAACCATATCTTGGTGCTTTGGTGGTTTTTCAGTGGTTCTTCAGCGGTGAAGAACCATACAGCACCGTTTCCATAAAGAGCACCTCTGTCATCCCAAGAACCAATGAAGCAGCAAGATGTGTTTCTATAAAGCACTTTAACTGGTCCCCCTATGATTACGAGCCAAGAACCACTTTAAGGCTACACCTTATGTTTGTTTGAGTGTACAGGCTAGAATGTCATGACCCCAGAAATAAAATTTTACATGATTACATTAAAAAATTGCATTTGGCAGATGTTTTATCCAAAGTGATTAGGTAGTCAGGCTACACACGTTATTTGTGGTAATATTTAATATAACATTTAATATTCAGACAATATTATATATTTGTCAGAATATTTCATAATATTTTTGTTGTGATCTTTTTACAATTTATAATGTACTTTTCGTAATATTTTATACATTTTGTAACATATTTGTGGTAACATTTTATAATATATTTGTGGTAATATTTTATACATTTTGTAACATATTTGTGGTAATATTTTGTACATTTTGTAACATATTTGTAGTAATATTTTATACATTTTGTAACATATTTGTGGTAACATTTTATAATATATTTGTGGTAATATTTTATACATTTTGTAACATATTTGTAGTAATATTTTATACATTTTGTAACATATTTGTGGTAACATTTTATAATATATTTGTGGTAATATTTTATACATTTTGTAACATATTTGTAGTAATATTTTATACATTTTGTAACATATTTGTGGTAACATTTTGTAACATATTTGTGGTAACATTTTATAATATATTTGTGGTAATATTTTATACATTTTGTAACATATTTGTTGTAATATTTTATATATTTTGTAACATTTTGTAGTAATATTTTACACATGTTATAATATATTTGCGGTAATTTTTTACATTGTATAATATATTTTTCTTAATGATAATATATTTGTGGTCATTTTTGAATGAACGAGGCATTTATATAGCGCTTTATTGTGTTTTGCTGTTCACCCAAAGCACTTTACAATCATATGAGGGGGTGCAGCATCCACCTGAATGATGCGACGGCAGCCACAGTACAACGGCACCAGTGCGCTCACCCCAAACCAGCTATAGGTGGAGAGGAGAGAGATATAACCAATTTAGAGGGTGGGGATTATTAGGAGGCCATGATTGACAAGGGCCAGTGGAGGGAAATTTGCCAGGACACCGGGGTTACACCCCTTTTCTTTCGAGAAGTGCCATGAGACCTTTATTGTCAGAACCTCGGTTTAACATCTCATCCGAAGGACATATTTCCACATTTTACTATACAAAAATATGTTTCTAATATAGAAGATTTTATTGGGTTTTTTCTTGCTTATAACAAAAGATTTTTCCCACTGTATTTTAAGTGGGTTGTTTGTTATGCTGTTGTGGTGACAGCGTGGCTGTTATCCGCTGAATTTTATGCATGAGCTATCAACCAGGCACCTCCAACTAATGACATGCCCCTAAAACATTACAGTTTTTATGTCATCCAAAAATATGCACACAAACAAGCACAATGTCATCAGACAAAGAAAGTCTATAGGTTTTGAACAATTAATGACAGTACGCTATTCAAACTCAAATGTTTATTTACAATGTTCGGATGAAACCATACACAGCTGTACAGTGAGCAATAGTAAATGCTTCTATATGGTATTTAACACGAGTCTGTTGCACAAATGGTAATGCCAGCTGTTGAGATGCGTATTCTGCTGGAGCGTCTGACACGCTGATAATGATGCTGGGCACAGTTGAAGCTGCGTGGGTTGGCAGAGCGGTCGCCAGGATGGAGATGATGGCACAGGGAGTCTGTGCCGTGCCAGGTGTTGCTGTGATTAAAAACTGAAACAGCAGGTCGAAGACCATGGCTATTTTGGGAAACTCTGGATTGAATTAAATCCGGGATTAATCGAATGAGAAATTGTATAACTTTCCAGAGTGACGCAAAATCAAAACTCTATTTTTGTCCTGTGCCCTAAATTTTGAGAACCTAAATTTAATCTCTGTACAAAATAAAGCTGTAAATTCTGGTTTTCTTGCATGTACAAGTAGAAATAGGAGGACTTTAAATACAAATCATGTTTAGTTTATACAGTACGTGGAGTTTAGTAGCAAGAGGAGAGTGTAGTTAAATAATCCAGAGTGCTCTAATCTGGAGCGGCTGTAATCTCTATAATCCCGTCTTTATCTAGTATCGAACATTCACATGGATGCCTTCTGCTTCCATGTTCTGGTCAGTTCACCTAAAAATTTACATTTTAATATCAGTTATTTTCACATCATTCTTATTTTGCTTCAAATCTGGGTGACTTTTGGAACGCAGGAGACCGAGGCCACTGGAGAAACAAAGATAAAAGACAGGTGTAAAAGATTGAGAGAGAGAGAAAACAACATCTGGTGGATATATACAAGGTATAAAAAAGCTGTGTACACTTGGAAACGCCTATCATCCAATCAGATTTGAGGAGATGTTGACTAAATTTACCATAAAAGTGGTCTATGACTCATACCCATTATTTCGAATCATCTGTTGACCCAACAATTCCATTACAGAAAGACATTTCACATCTGTGTTGGAAACATTTTCTGTCTCCATTTCTTCAGACCCTTTCTGTGATACATTTGACACAACACGTTCAAATCTGACTGGTCTGGAGAGAGGTAGAGTTGATGGTGTGATGGAAGTAAACAAGTGCAGCTCTGACACAGATGATATACTTACGGTGCAGAGGAAATGCCAACAATCTGTCCCCATCACAGCGACAGACAGCATGTATAGAAGACAACCCTGATCTTCACAGCAAGAGACAGCAGGTGCAGACCGATTCCCCCAACGGCAACTTACATACTGACTGAGATCGCATGCATTTACTATACAGAACATTGTAAAAGTAACATTTTCTCTCCTGCAATGATTTTTATTTTTTAAAAGGTGCATTTTT
Source organism: Barbatula barbatula (assembly GCF_947034865.1). Classification (NCBI taxonomy): domain Eukaryota; kingdom Metazoa; phylum Chordata; class Actinopteri; order Cypriniformes; family Nemacheilidae; genus Barbatula; species Barbatula barbatula. Next base: position 6,614,446 of record NC_136784.1, read on the forward strand.
CACATTTTGAATTCTTTTTAAGGCGTTAATTTTTTTGGACATACAGTATATTCTTGAATTTTCTTGGAATATTTACCATAAAAAGGATGTTTAATGCAAATTCAAACCAATGAGATTTCCCTATGGGCAGGGTCAGGAATAGACAGAGCAATACACTGCTCCACACTTAAACGCCAACCTACAAGACAATGAGTCGTGCCATGCAAACTGCTTTTAGCACCAAATAATTGCCCATGTTTAAAGCATTACAAAAATATATGCATTATTCCTTTTGGGAGTCGGTGCAAAACAAAGTAGAATTCCCATTTGATTTTACATCAAAATGCTCTTTAGTTTTCATAACAGTAATTCTTTACAACCTAAATGATTATCTCGTATCTTTATCCGAAAAACTATGGTTATTTTATCCATTCCCAAAATGCAATTGTTTAGGCAAATGTTCTTGGAAATTGGAGCAAGATGCTGGCCTAACAATAAAGCATTCTTGAATTAAACCATATCAGGATAATATATTTAAATAAATGAAATAAATTGGACTGGGACCAAAAAGCGGCCTGCATACAAGTGGCTGCATCTAATCATTGTGTTTGTTTAAATTAACGTCTTGGACGGATGCTCAAAAAAATCCTATTTAATTATTTTTTAAAGAAAGTTAACAAGATGCAGAACTGCAAATTGAAGGAAAATAAAATTAAGACTTGTTTTTAAACCATGGTGGACCCATTCTAACTCAAACTCGTGAATTAAAAGAAATTCAATTCTTAACTTGTAAATTAAGCAAAACCCTGCAGGTCAGAAGCAGCTTGAAATGCATTCATACAGAGCTGTACTGAGATGTGCACATCCAAAACAAAAAGAGACTATCAAATGAGAGCAAGTGAGAGATGCAAAAGGCAGACACCCAACAGGGTTCCTCATGCCCGTTACTAAAGGCTGTGCAGTATGTCACACAAACATCTTTGCACCTTCACTTGCTCCTCTGATCTCTAAGGAAATCAGCCAAAAAGATCTTCTGGCATCCCTTTTCACTCCTGTTTGTCAACATACAGAAGATGAGAGGGAGAAATGAGAGGCAAAAGTAAACTATCAATGAGACATGCTGCACTCAAAAGTGCTTCACCTGTCAGGCTTAGAAACAAACCCCAGTTTTCCTGCCCGTTTCATTGAAAGTTCCTGCTGAATATTAAAACTAAAACAATTAATTGATGAAGGTTCATCCAAAACATTCTGTGAACTTTCTGACGCAGAGGAAACTTATTTGCACCGTGAGATGCTTAGCTTCTGTTGAAGTTAGTTCTAGTTTAACATCAAATGAGCAACATCGCGCTGCGCTGAGAGACCAAAGCAGACCGCTAGACCACACTCCCTCAGTGAGCGGCGAATGTACACACCAACTTCTTCAAAAAAAAGACAACGAGATATGCGGAGCGGAAAGAGGAGGGATAGAAGCAGTCATACGGGACGCGAGGGAGAGGGACAGAGAGTTAAAGAGTTCGAAGGACAAATCAGCACACACTGTGGCTACTTTATAATTACCTGACAAAACTGACAAGTAATCGCAGAGAGTGACTCAAGCATTAGATTAAAGTCAGTTCCATATTTAACACACAGCTCTGTGAGGCTGTCTGCTCTGAGTGGTAACCAAACGCACACACACACACACACACGTGCGCACACACACACAATGACGGATGCTCTAATTGGTAATTATCCCCAAACCCTCCTCATGGGAAAGTGCTACTAATGAAAGTCTTTTAGCACTGACAGTCGGCTTAGGCAGTTCTCCATCACTCTGCTGCTCTCCGTGGGACGGGAGAGAAAACAAACTGGGGATGCTGGTTCTCACAGGGATAACATGGTTATGCATGTATGTGAACATCAAAATGTGTATACAGTACATCATTCTGTTACATTGCGACTGCACTAGATGCTTTCATGGTGAAATCAAAGAAGAGTAATTGTGCTCAGTATGATTTATCAGTGTACAATGCTTTTTAAAAACAGCAGGACAAAAGAAAAAAGTGCAGTGGAAGAAAACCAACAATTAGACAAGATTAAAAAGTAAAATAATGCAATTTTGCATGCCATTTTCCAAAATATTTGCAGTCAGTAAGGGTTTTTTATTTAATCTTACATATTTTCAAATGTGGAAGGTTCTTACTTCAACGTGCGATGTGTCAACACTTTAGAAAACTGTCCCATGTCAATTTCCATACGTTTTTTTTAACTATGTGACTTGCCAATAAAACGGAATGCAAAGTTTTAGGAAATGAACAAAAATATACATTGAGAAACAAGAAAAACACTCATAATAACAGTAGACTTAATTACCAAATACATACATGGTTTTCAAATAAACAGCTTTGAAAAAGTGTATTTCTTATTTTCATATCATGGTTTAAAAATACGCTGCTGGGGATTTCATTTGGGCTTTCAGAGTTTTCGTTTACGCTTCTCAAGTTTACATTTGCCCTTCTAGCACATACCTCTCGTGTGGGCGGGACATAACTTAAGAAGCGTACACGAAAACTTGCAAATAAAAACTCTAGCAGCAAATTTATTATTCATAGTTTTAAGAAAGAAAAACTTGAATACCTACAAAATGCAGTTTTGTTCCATTCTAAATTAGGGTACACAGCAAGCTACAATTGATTCTGTGAAACTTTTTTGTGTCGCTATATCACGTCAGAACATCGCGTATACACTGAAGTGAAAAACAGGTAGTAAAAAAACAAAACACTCTATGAATACAACCATACGAAGCACAAAATGAGACCTGTATTCTAGTGTAAAAGCTTGGGCTGGTTAGGATACAAAATATGGTAAAGATAGATTTTCGTCTGTTGAAGTATCATGAGAAATCATGTCCTTGTTCCAGGCTTTAGAAAATATTGAAGCAGATAATGGTAGTTTGCATTTAAATAAAAGCTTTATCATATATAAAAGATTTTTGCTACGTCTTAAAAACCAGAAACTCAGCTTTAAGACTTGTGTGAGAGCATAAAATTCACATCGAGACAGGCTTGATCTCCATCCAATCCTACGAGACAGATTTTGAAACAGATGCGTGTTCAGTACCCTGCAGTGTCATTTGAGGTCTTAGGAGTTTGTTCGCACAAACACTCGGCCTTCATGACACGCTAATCACAGCCCTGCAAACCAACGGGCTATCTCTCTGACACAGCTCAGAGCCACAACATCCCTCTTTAATATATTTTTAACCAGGCACAGACACAGATCCCTTCAACGCATCCAAGGAGATTTCAAGCTATATGAGATTATTTCTCATCCTTTCTTGCCCCTCTCATATTTCTCTTCTCTCAAACTACCCTTCCCCTTGTTATTTCACGAGAGGCTGCGAGATTGATGCTGATAGGGTTCACCGAAAGGACAGAGAGCCAACAAACAGGCACAAAGTTTTGCGCCGTCTCGCCTTAACATCTTAGTTTGAAGAAAGTCGGCTTTGGAATCGTCAGTGGTACCCAAGCATGAACAGAGATAAAAGACGGCTGCATTTTGATTTAGATAGCGCTTGCCAACACCATAAGATCCAATAAGTCTACACTCCCCATGGTGTCTGGAAATTATTGAGAGACGTATCTTTTTAGGATTTTCATGTGGATGCAACTTTACAGTAGAGATTACACAATGTATGTAATGCATGTAAATCAAAGAACTTAAGTTTGCCAAACTACAGCACCGGACATATCTGCTTCCATTCGGCACGTCTTAAGCTCACTGTGGGGCTTTATCATTAAATACAACCAGAAGAAGTTTGTGTGAAGGTCGATCATAAATACATTATCTGTCATTTGTTATACAATTTGATTTACACAGAAATTCGTTCCATTCAAGGCTCATTAAGCGTTGAGTATGGCTATATAATTTCTTCCAAGTTTGGTTGGGACTCCAGAGTAGATTACATTTTTAGGAGACGATGGGACTAGTTAGTGAAATTATACTTGAAAACCTTTTTTAAAATCAAAAGTGATGCAGGTTCTTCCTGAGAAATAGTTTTCCATCCAGCCACAATCATCAGTTCTTGTCCCATTCCATTGTGACTGTGTTATGTCACCACCCAGTACAACACATTCACAAGAATTCATTGAAACAACAAACAAAATGCAAAATTACCCTCACAGGAGGGAAACAAGAACATTGTGCACTCCAGTCATCTATGCAAAACAAGAGCTAATTATCATTTATTATTTATGCAGAATCAAGTTTGGTGTCTTTCAAAGCACATTATACCTGACAGAATTCACTGCAGGGACTCTGTTGACCTGTTTAGCGTTCAATCGTGCAGATTTAGAGGCGACAGTGTTTTCTCAGCCCGAGGAAACGCATTAATTCATTCATTCCTTTAAGCGCTAAGCACTGATCTTCTCTGGCGCTTTCCTGTTGCTCTCCTGCAGAAACAAATGGCAGGCTTGTGTAGGCCGACATATACAACAATAACGAGAGTTCACAGTCTCCCCCTGGGGAATACGTACTGTACTGTCGCTCGCGGCAACTTGTTTGATATTCGTCCATATTCTTTCTCACTCACTGGGTGCGACTGAAGTAGGCTGTGGGGAATAAAATACCGTCTGGATCGATGGAGGATTCTCCCAGCAAGCTGTCATTAAGCTGTTGTAGCTCCAAGACCGATGCTTCTTTCAGGCTAATATTTTAGGGATAGCACAGAGATGGAAGGTGCCGATGAATCATAAGTCACCATGTAATCCGCAGGAATATAAAATAGCCACTCTCGCTTAATGGTCGACTGGCTATCAAAATAAAATATATGTTTTATGACAGCTGTGCGCTACTTTGAAAGTGCTTCAATGCTGTCAGATGACACAGTCACGCCTGCATATTAAATGAGTCTATGAAGGATACAGAGCGAATGGATTGATGTTGTATTAATGAGTTATATTTGTATTTATGCCACCAGTTCTGTTTTTGTCCAATTAGCACCTAAATTGCAGAGGGTAAATGCTGATGAAGCAATTGTCAAAGCAGGTAGAAAAGGAATAATTTATATATATATATATATATATATATGTATATGACTTTCTTTAGCTGAACAACAACAAATTCTTTCATACTAAAATGCCAACATGTAATCATCTCACATGGAGCTCAAAAACCTTGAACTCTTTTAAGCGAAATTATAAAATTATGAAAAAATATTTTGAGTTTATTTAGCAAATTAAAAATTTAAATAAGCATAAAATGACGAGTCCAACCTTCCCTGAATTTTACAAAGTGGCAAATTCGTTTGAATTTTTATGGTGTGAATCTGCGTAATTGTGGCTGTCCTGTGGTAGGACAGCAAATATTTAGAACAGAAAAACTAACAGTGAAGATAAATATCTCTTATACTATTTTGCATTAGATGTATAAATGAAGATTCCATTGGATTCTCAGTCCAACTCCAACCCAACATACAATTCTCATGCACGCCAGAAACCAGCGCAAAATAAACCAGTCCTGCTAATTACCACAATAGAGAGAGACACAGGAAACAATAGCCCGCAGAGAAACCCTGTGTTTGCTTTAACACCACAAACTGTGCTAATAAATTGAATCTTTTTGAGACGCCAGAACCATTTACCAGTTCTCTGCGTTCCCAGTTATGCTAAGCAGGCAGATTAATCAGTGTGTGACTCCCGGGCAAAGGAAAACACATCCCTGACTGATCACATGAATGACAGCCAACACAACTGGGAGAAATATCTGTGTGTGCATTCCTGTATTTCATGTGATGTGGGAAAAGCTCAGTTTGGCCTAATACAAGTCTATTATTTCCCTCAACGATGTGATATATATGCACATTTTTTTATATTGTACAGCTTATGGGGCCTATAGTGAAAACACAGATTTACCGCAATCTAATGATATTTGGGCACACTGGCCAGCGGTAGCCTAGTGATATATACAGCCATCAAACTCTGACTACATTAGCATGGATGTGAGGTCCCGCAACACTCCACAACTCCACTAACACGCAGTTTATAAATAAACGGCAGGCGACAGTTGACAATGGAAGCCCTTGAAGTTTGCGGACGAGAGGGATGGATTTAAATGGCCGTGATGTAGCTGCTCATGTATGAAACCATGCTAATGTAATTCATTCTACCTGGTGATCTCCATCCGCACGTCGCTCCACGACCTAAGCTCATGAATCTTTCATAAAAGTCACTCGCAAAACATCTTCAGAATCAGAGATTAATACTCACAGGGATCGCTTGCTGGGGAGGAGGTTTGTGTGCATTTGTGTGTGCGTGCGTGTGTGTGTGAAACCTGAAGAGAATCTTTAGTACATGCATTTTATACTTGAGCTTTTCCGGCCAGCATTTGTCCTCATTTGTATTTTATGTGAAATGCCACAAAATTGCTATCAACTTCTTGGTGTTCTTTCGCATTTCATCTGCCCTCAAGGTTCACACTAAAACAACTCTTATAAAGTATTAAAATAAATGAAACTCTGATCTGTTTCTGCTTCTGCCAACAGTGTCGACAATGTGTCACTAACCAACATCTTACTTGTGAAAGCGATAAAGTTGACTAATTAGCCTGAGTGGACAAGCAAGCCAGATAATTCATGGTCAACGCAATAGGGCAAGCAAAAAGACTACGTAATTTACGCCATAACCCCTCTACCCTGCGTTCCCTCTTGAGACCCCCTAAATAAATAAGAGCCATGAAGTGCTGTCATGATGGGTGGAAAAAGACGGCGTGCTCCTCTCTCACGCTCATTAAAATAGAACGTAAGACATTGCGTGCCAGATGGATATTCATATTTCAACATGTTCATGTCAGTCATAAAGATATAAAGATCACACATTTTTATCACGTATTAGATCTTCAAAGTTATAATACGCACACGCAAAGGAACACGTACATGCATTTAAAAAAGCCAGAGGCTCATGTGCGCAGCTGGTCTGAATTTTTATAACTTTACTATAGATGAAAATTAAAGCTCATTAAAAGCAGACTTTATTTTTAGCGATGACATCATTACACAGATCACTCTGCATGTTTCACGCATGACTCCACTCCACTTTTTCTCCTCCTGTTCAGAAACGAAGACATTCAAACTGATTCTATTCTTCTCACTATTTTGAGAGTTGTTATATTTGAAAGCATGAGTCAGTGACGATGCTAGGAACACACGGAAAGCGTTGCTCTCATGTAAACTTTTAGTCTTTAAGCCAGCTAGCACATTTGTGTGACATCAGAGCTGTTTTCCATGGCTTCTCGAGATCTAACGCAAAACTAGAAGCACATAATCCCTCACAGGATCGTGCTGTAAACGGATGTAATGAAAAATTAAACGTGTAGATGTGTTCATGGAAGATTACAGCAAAGACCCTGGGTGCCTTGTGAGACAGTATTTTATGCAATGTAGGCATTTGAAGTATAACAGTGCTATTAGAGAAAGATAAAAAGAGATGACAAAAGATAAAGAAAAACTGTGTTTGGCAATGTAATAATCTGTTTTTTGCTATTAGGACCATGAGATGAAAATCCTGCGATGGGATCATCCAATGCAGTCAGTGGAATCCCCAGATCCATATATGAGGAACTCTGAAACAGTGTTTTTCTTCTGCTGTCATAACACAGATGGCTTTATGTAACCTATACAGAGTATTAAGGAAAATGATTACTCTGTGAAGAACAATGTTACGAGACACGAGTTTATGAATTGTCCCAGAGGAGACATTGTTATTACTCAACGGCTAGTTTTCATAACTCAAGAGACTTCCTTAATTTCTTATATGTTGTTTTATTGAATCTTATTGGTTTCTTTGAGTATTGACTTGATTGAGTTAAAATATATAAAGATGTTACTTCTGATTTGCCATTTCTAGGACAGTGGATGCATGTCAGGTTTTGTCATATTCTGTCTCTCAATTTCAATTCTCTATCACCTGCTTGTCTGGGTTTAAGCTGGAAAAGCCCAAAATCTATTATACAGTACATATGCATGGCTGTAGTTTTTTGTCTGAAGTGTCTATGGTCAGCTCTATTTTAGGAAGATTAGAGAAGCAAGTGTAATTTCCGATATTCCCTCCGAGCTTCACATTACCGGTCTCACCTTTGCCAAATCCTTACTCTCTCTTGGCTGTTCCCCCTCACTGCACCTTCATCTCAACACTGAAACATCCAGTTATGGCTCACTCAGTTCCTGCGTCTGCTCTCATACGTGCTTTGTTCTGCTGTGAGAAAAATGGGATGTTTACTGTCAAACTAACGTATAAACTTCCTAAAGATAATACTCTATAATTTAGTAATTTAAATATAACCACGATCACAGCATGTAAGCAACTAAATAAAAATCAGACGAATCATTACAATTGAACCTTCGCAAAAGTTTAAAAATATACCATGCACATAAATATTGTTTTGATTTGGCAAAAGAAAAAAGATGATGTCACTGTTTTATGTGACTGTCATCACAAAGTAATGACTAGAGACATAAACATTATTATATTTAGTCTGTGCTGTTGTTTTATGTTAAAAGCTAAAGTAAAAAAATCACTTTTCTAAGAATATTTATAGCGGTATAATAATTGATGCAATGACAAATTCAGGCGCACAGTTTCACCTAAATAATTATTAATTTGTTTAGTTACATCATTTATATATCGGACAAGAAAACAAAACGTGAAAATAAAGGCATGAGGTCAATTTTACCAGACGGCGCTTATAGGTAGAAATGCCCCAGTTTTTAATCTGCTTTTATCTTAACAGGGGATTGTAAATAACAAAATGTAAAAGTCAATGACTGGGAGACTTTGATACTTTATTGAAAATCTGTTATGTACATTAGAAAAACACCCAAGGTTAACTCACAGTATATTGTGCTGGGCCCAGTGACAGTGTTCTTCAATAAAAACACCACTGAACCTGATTTTTGGAGACAAAAAGCAGATTTTGTTCTCACAAGAGGCTAACATGATTGATTTAGCCTTGTTTACTTGTTTAAAGTCTTTCCTTCAGGGCTAAGATACTGCCACTAGCTGCTGCCAACCTCCCACAGCATGTCCACTCCACTTAAAAAGAGCCACGAGGACCATAAATACAGAAAGGACATGAAGAGACTGACAGAAAGAGACTGTCATAAAGAACAGTTCCAAGCAGAAATTGCACTAACAAGAAAAAAAGTGAAAATGTTCACGTTTCGTCTGTCATCACCCCATAATTGTGGTAGAAATCAGCATGCATTCAAGGTGAATGGCACAGCATTTTCTCCTCATCGTCTTTCCTTCATCCACCTCCTTCTTCTCAGACTTATTTCCTTTTAGATGCAACTTCAGATCATGAATGTAAGACCACGCGTGTTTATTTGCAAGTCTTTGAAGAAGTGTTCTTTAATTCCTTTCATGCAGTTAACACCTTCACCTTTGACCTACAGCTTGTTGATCTTTTGCCAAGCTTTTAAGATATTGTGTCATGGCTGTTCTCTGCTCTCTTCCTTCCTTTGTTAAGAATTTAAAGGAGTAGTTCTCTATAAATTAAAATGTCATGATAATTCACTCAAATGTCATATAAGCCGTGTCCGTGTGTTTGTTTCTTCTGTCCAAAAAAATTGACACTTTTGAGGAAAGCTTTCCAGGGTTCTTATCCATAAAATGGATTTAAATGGGGGGCTGTTGGTTAAGATAAAAACATATTATTTAAAAAATATATATTTTTTTAAAGAAATGCATGGCTTCCACTGCCTCTGCGATCCACTATTTCTGTAGTACGTAATCATGTTGGAAAGGTTACAAGTAACGAAGATTTAAACATCCCAGATATGCCCACGGACTGACCATTTTAAACAATAAACACAAAGACATATAACGTGTTATTCAGTATTCAAGAACGTGGTCTTCTTTCTCCACACTCGTAAACACTTGGTTGGAACTCCCGCTTTCGTCATATGTGACCTTTCCAACATGATTGCTGAGTACGTGAACTTGTGGACGCGCTTCATGGAGGCACTCTGAGGCAGAGCAGGCCATATATTTATGTTTACAAAGAATTACATTTTTTAGTTTTCTTTGTAGATGACGAATTGTTTCGCTAGACAACACCCCTATTCATCAGCTGGTGTCATGTAGAGCCTTTTGAATCTGGGATGAAACTGAAATTTAGACCTTAACCAACAGTCCTCCATTGAAGTCCCTGTAAAGCTTTCCTCAAAAGCATGAATTTGTTTTTCGACCGAAGAAATAAACACACAGACGGCTTCCATGTGGGGGAGTGAATTATCATGAAATTTTAATTATATAGGGAACTACTCCTTTAAGTTAGATTTTTAAGCTGCTAACTAACCAGGGTTTTAAAATAGTTTTTCTTACGGGCCGTTTTTAGCCTTTTATACCATTACAAACCATTATAACTGTGGGACAAGTTTAACCCATCAATGAATATTTCACAAAAAGGATCACATTGCAAAAATATTTTAGGCGCTTTCCACTTACTTATTTTAGACAACATTACACTTTGCCAATTGCTGACACTATTAAAAATGCAATTTAAAAAATGAAAACCTTCATCTGTTTGCATACTTTGTGGTTGTTTTAGACAAAGAAATTGTTGTTTATGGTGTCAAAAATTCACTTTGCAGTTCATCCGTTGCCTTGGGATGATGTTTCAGAAAAATGATATTGCTTTAGGGAAGAAAAAGTCCAATTTGTGTATGACATACTGAACGATAAAAATGATGGGGATATTTCAGGGTAATGGAAGATGGAAAACAAGCAATTTCCATCTCATTCCATTACAGCTGAGTCTGGACGCGTTTGATACTCTACTTCCACATTAAAGGAATATTTCACCCAAAAATGCTGTTAGGGTTAGAAAATGACAAAAACAAAAGAAGTAAAAACAACTCAACAAACTCCAATTTTGAACTTCATGAACCTGTTGAAAAGAACCAAGCATAAAAATCACAATGAGTTAACAGTACAATAAATTAAAACTTCCAGTCTGTTTTACAGGCCTTGGAATACAGTACTGACTACTTGTATGGTGCTTTCTTTAACATTATGAGCTTATTTATGGTCACTATAGATGGGAAGCACCTGTTTCAAATGTCAGAAGAATGAAAAATGACAGAACTATAATTTTTTGGTGAACTATTTATTTTAAGAAACAGCCTGTTTATTGTCCAATCACTAGAAGTGCATTCAATGCAGAATCATATTCAGCACCAGCAAACAACAGCAAGTGCTGAGAAGACAGAAAGATGACAAAATCTATGGAAATCTGAATCAGACCGACTGTGTATGTTTTTTTCCTCATTGTCTTGCTGAGTCATTTAGATCATAGGTTGGTCGAAAACTTTTCCTGAGGAAACCTTTTGAGCAAAACAGCTAAAGAATTTAGAAAAGGCAGCTTCCCACCCCAATAAGTCTCCAGTCTGTATCCCCATGCAGAGCCTTTACATAAAAAACAGATAGCTCTTGCTAGCCTAGGACGTAGTGTAAATTGACTAAAGAAAACTAAGCCCTTTCTCAGACAACCCATATAAATAATACAATATAAGCAACTTATATGTTAATATTTTGCACTTAAACCTTTGGCAAAGATATTTAAAGGTAATTCTATGGCCATAGAATAGACAGTTCACCAAAAAATAATCATTTATTCATCTCATGTCCTTGAAACCCTATATATGACGCAATAGAAGATATTTTGAGAAATGTCTCTGTGGTTTTGTGTCCATACCATGGACGTCAATGGGGGCCAATGCTGTTTGGTGCTTAATATAATGATTTCACTGCCCATGGACGGTCTTACTGTCTGTTATTCCCTGCACAGTGCAAATATGAGTAAAGCCTATTGGTAACGATTCCTAGGAATGCATGCAGTCTGTGCACTCAGATGTCTGCAGACAAAGGGCTTGAGAAGAGCTGACAAGAAATGAAAGGGAATGATTGCATGCGTTTGGGTGTTTATTTCTATCCCAACAGCCAATTCCAATGTTTCGTCCCAGAGTGAGTTTCACAAGAAGGGCTTTTAGACTCATCAGCACACATACGCACGCGGCTCCAATCTGACACCTCTCCTCGGGGTGCAGGATGAAAAGAATTTTTCAACACTAGTCAGATGGATCATTCATGCATATTTCATGCTGTAAAGCACACACTGTTATCATAAAGCAGATAAATTGGACATTTACTCAAACACTAATCGATTTGGACAAGATATATCTATATTACTTCCTGTCTTTGTTCTGTCATTCTGCACCCTGGAGGTTCTTCTAAAATACCTGCGTTTGAAGGTTCGGCTCTCTTTGTATCTCTCTCCTACTGTTTAACACCCTTCTCGTGGCTGCGTGAGGAATTCCGAGCGTACGTTTGGGTTTAACCTCAATCTAGTAAAGACTTTTAAAAGCAGTTCATTTGAGCAAATCAGAACATTTGTGTGCCTGTAGATTATTTCTACCTGTAGAGTGCCTGTAGATTATTTCTGATAACAAGCAAAAGATACAGAGAAGAACGTTACTTGGCTAAACTTGCCTCTCCATTTTTTTTAAATTAGACTGCGATACCAAACTCAACCGCTAGATTTGAATGTACTATACGTTTTTTACTTTACTTTTCTACAGGACCCATTGAACAAATTGTTTATTCAATACAATTATTTTACAATAAAATAATAATATGAATTCAATTAAATATAAAAAGTTCTATTATTAGATACTAGCCAGACCGATAAACAAACAGACCGGAAGTTAACTGCAGTCCTGGCGTGGCCGTCTATTCGACCTCTTCACAGAATGCAGTGGATCTAAATAATTAATCAAATAAAAACATTGGCAAAAGGTAAAAAAACGATTCTGTCAGTGTCGTATTTAGTACTGGTTTTGGTCAAGAATCTTCATTCTGCAGCTATTTGTAAAAATAATTAATATTGGCCAAAGAAGGGAAACTTGGTTTGTGCATCAGGTTTATACAGTTTATACAAACCTATGATTTATTTATTTCGCAGACGCTTTAATCTAAAATTAGGGAGTATTTATTTAGGATTATTGCCTGAAGAGGCAATTTTAATGACCTAATTTAAATAGTTACGTACATGGCAAATTGTTTTTAAAGGGATAATTCATCATTTACTCGCCTTCATGTCATTTGAAACCCGTATGACTTTCCTTCTACTGCAGAAAATTTTGAGGGATTGTTGGTAACTAAACAACATTGGCCCCCTTGAATTCCATTGTATGGACACGAAACCCCTGAGACATTTTTTTTATATCGTTTGTGTTCCACAGAAGAAAGAGTCCTACACCAGTCATGAGGGAAAATATATGATAACAGATTAAGGTTAGATAGCTGCATGCAACAAATAAATAAACAAATAAAAATACGTTTTTCTTTCTCTTTGGTTCTCTATGACTCTTACACTGCATTGAGTTTCAACCAACTCAAATGAGGCAGGTGGCTTCAAGCATTGTTTCACTCTCAAAAGTTTGCTCAAGAAGAACCAACACGGCCACCCTCCTGCGACCGGCTGCCGAAATGATGCATTTGTGCAGAAAATGTGCAGTTTGCAGCCTGGCACTAATGTGATGCAGGAAATGAATCGGGCTGATATCCCCCCGACTCCTCCCCTTACCCACAGTGTATAACAATTATTTCTCCTCTGTGCCAGACTGTGATACTGTAATAATCTTGTGCATATTTGATAAGCAAACCCACATCCCCCTTCCCATATTCCTGTTCCTCACACCACACCTCATTTCACTTATGGAGAGATTGTTCGCTCATTAATTCTGGCTCACACTCAGGGAACAGGTGAATGAAGCGCAAAGAATGACTGCGCTCCATCTTTGCCTGTCGCCATGTCTCTGTTGTTCCATTTCTCTCCCTACAGATTTTGTTTCCATGCACTGCTGGATATTCTGAACTGTGATCTGAATATGACTGGCCTCTTTAAATATAAGTCATAAATGTGTGATTGTTGGGGGGGTAACAATTTTATAACATGCATTAAAATTTCAGGCTGAGGGGCTTTGGGACTTGTGTTAGAATGAACAGTAAAAGCATTCTGTATAGTCTTTATGGACTGTATTGTTACTACGATCCACAATGTTGCGATTCAAGACCAGATATAGGATGTTTAATGATATTGATTTCAAACTTGCAAAACAGGAGTCATATTTATGAAAATTGCATCACTTTCTTTTTTAAAGCAAACAAAGTATTTAGGTCATATTTGTATTGTATAATTAATAAATAAATGTTATAAATAATAAAGTACAGTGCATTTTCTTATGGTACAGTGCTCTTCTGGTCATTTTTGAGCCTGACATCCCATTGTCACTTTTAAATGCTGTGTGGAAAATAATTAAATGATTAAAATAATTTGAATTCATAAAATACCATCATACAAATAAAAAAATAACATGAAAGGGAGTAAATATCGACATCATTTTTATTCTTGGCTGAATTATTCATTTAGGAATTTAGAAATGTTTGACTATCTTTGTATAAGTTAACAAATATAAGGACAACTGGCTTTATTACAGACAGACAACGCAAGCAGAAGTCAAACACACTTCATTGACATACAATATTCATTGACCGACAAAATTCATTGACCGTTACATGAACTTAAAATTTCCTTTTACATTTAAGAGCCAATGCATGTAAAAAAATGCCAACACTTCATCCATCTATCCATATCTCTTCACATCTGTATACATTGAGCTGACGAAGCATATATCATCCCATTAGTGAAAGTGTGTTGACGAAGGATAAATGAAGACATCAAATGATAAACATTGTGTGTGTGTACTGTATGTGTGTGCATGACCGCTTCTGTAATGCATAATAAATGATTTAGTATGTGCATCTATATGAATTATTAAACATCTTTTAATATACATGTGGTAAATCAGAGAAAACAGGCCAGTCTTGAAACCATACAAAACCTCCCGGAGGTGTTGCGGCGGAAGGGTTCAAAATAAGTAAAAACCTTGCATGGAGCCATAAGCCATAAACCAACACTGTGTTAAAGTTCTTAAATCTCATTTGCATATACTGAACTTTTTTCAAACACCCTTGACTTTCTTCCTTGGAATGCAAAATATGAGTGTACATTTTTATTTCTGTGAACTATTCCGAAACAATGGGATTAGAAGACAACCATGCACATTCAAGGTAAAAATACAGGCGAACAACAATGTGGTTATTTAAATACACACAAGGGCTTAAGTTTGGTTTCAACATGCTGACATTTTACAGCCCAAAAATGATATAAAAAATTGTATTGCCCTGTGGTGCACTTGTCCATACTCAAATCCACACCCATACAGTCACATAAAAAATTATTAGAAATGCATAAACATTCATCTCAAATGGAACACTAGTTGACAGGGTTCTGAATGTCTGTGTTTTTGCCAAACTTTACTTAACTTTATCATTGCACAGCACCTTTGCTGAAGAAAGAGAGAGATTCGGTAAAAGGGATTTTTTTTGAGGTTATAGAGAAGGCAGAAAGGAGCCAAGACATTGTTAATGTTATAGTAAATTAATATTCGTGTGAAATCATCTATAACAGAGGAGTGCAGTTACCGTGAGAGACATCATAATGGACTGTCAACGAGTCTGTGTCGGAGAGAAAGTGCATTAGAGCCTAAAAGTTGAAGGAAGATCTATATCTTTAATGGGTATATATTGACAGTCCTCTATCTTTGCTGTTATTCAAAATGACAGATATCTAGAAAATTAGCACATGTGATCTAGCGACACTGGATCTATAAATAAGATTATAGACATGTAAGTAATTAATAAATTTATATATGAAGTAATAATAAAACGTTTGTCCACTATATCACTGTAGCAAGGTTCAATGTAAGGAAGGAAGGAGTCGGGAACCGGCGAGCGTAACACAAGCTTTTAATATAACAAAAAGAAACATTGAAACTAACTTAAAATGCCACACAAACATAATAACACATCACGTTAAGTCCAGGCCATGGTCATCTCCCATCGCTCATCCTTTTATGCTCTCGGAGCTCCTCCGCGAGAGATGCAAGACTTGTGCAACACGCAGCCGACACTCATCACTCACGTCACCAGCCTTACGCCGTTTCATCATGGCTCTCGTCCCGCCTTGCTTGTTACAATCACACATACACTGACCTTCACCAACCCAAAATTAGACAGCATTACAATAACTAAAGAACAAGAATACAATTAAACAACAACTAGTTTACAGTATTAGTCTAATCATTTTGGCTTCCAACAAACGACAAAGATTTGTTGGATACTAACTAACTTACATTACACCAAGCTCCTGCATGTCAAACTACACATATATCAAAGTTTGT